>NC_053154.1:136620083-137325708 GCF_016835505.1 Polypterus senegalus | reverse complement strand
TATAGTGAATTGACAATAAAAGGCTATTTGATTTTGATTTGATTTTAGATTATTTCACACTGCAGTGAAATTAATCCCCTTGACTACAGATGGATGATCTCTATTTAACTAAGTATATGACTTTTAAAACCAATTGGCTACATGAGTGATAATTTATGTGTTTTATATAAACTTCCTTGGCATTAACCTTAGTGTTACTCAGGCATGGAATTCTATGTTATCGTTGTTAACTCTGAGTCAGGCTCAGGGTGAAGATTAATGACCTGCTTTGCAATGTAAAGCCAAAATAAGTCTTAGTACAATATTCTGCTGACATCTGTAGGGTAAAATAACATTATTCTGCAAAAAATCATAAATATTTCTATGTATTTTGCCACTCTACGGTAATTCATCAATATCCATTAGTGGGACACAGCATTCAACCAAAACACAATGGTATGTAAACAAGAAACTGTAAAGCCAGTTTTAGAACAAATTTAATTTGAACCATTAGTTGACAATGACAATGTGAATTGTTCATGAGATGTTGACATGGATAATGAAACTGATGTATATTACACTGTATGACCGAACCGTAGTAATACATCTGATGAATTCAGTCTCCAGAAGGTTCATTGTGGTGCAAGTAGGTGAGTGGCAAAAAGGCAAAATGATTAAGATCAAATAGAAGGCCATGAAAGACATTAGTCTCCTAAGTACTGTTCGCAAAGCAGTAACTGTCATTCATGTCAGGGGAAATGTGGAAGTGACTAAGCCTTGTGCTGTGGTAAGCTACAATAACACAAGGGGTGCTTCAGTTGTGAAGACCAGGCAACATGTCATTCTATTCCCTCAAGCACAAGAACAGAAAAAATATATGAGAAATGTGTACAAAGCAATTTACTTCTACTGTCCTAAATTGTGGTGTCAAGCGGTGTATTGTCAACTGTTTCAAAACATATCACACAAAGTATGTATGCTAAATCTGCCTCAGTACAGTAGTGGGCCCTAGGCATACCTATCCTGCTGTATTAATGTTGATGTTTTTATATTTACATTTCTGTTACACAAATATGTACTTTGACATTAAAACGTTGATGAGAACAGGTACTATATAGTCTGTTTCTACATCGTAACCTTGCTACTGAAGCTTTGATGTCCTAGAGTGCTGTAAAGAATGAAGCATGCTCATTAAATAAATAAATGAAATTTAATGGATAGCATTTAATTTCATTAGAGAGTTTATTTTATTCCAAACAGTAATATCTTCAAATGTTGAAGTATAAATACAATGTAAATGTTATTTTAAACACATAATCTGTTCATTGTTAATTAAGATTTTCTGAGAAGTTACATCATATAATAATGTAGACAACCTTTTGGGAGCACTTCACTTAAATATATTCAGAGGGGTAATTTTGAAAAAAGCATAAAGAAGTAAGATGTCAGCTGGCATTCCTGTGTTTTTTTTTTACAAAACAGGCATTCTTCCAGCTAGTAGCCGTCTGTGATTTTTTAAATCAATATAAACCAGAGAGTTTAATAATACTCCAGTGCCCATTCAAACATAATTCATAATGTGATCAGGTAGACAGACCACAAATTGCCAAGGGCACCAACTGGGCAACTCTATTGAAACCACCTCTTGAAAAACAAATCTTGAAAATCAAAAAACACACGAGGGTGCAACAGATATAGCAGTCCAAAAACAAAAGACTCTCTGATCCAGAGTAAAGTGTTTTGTCAACTGGAGCTATGTTCTATGTGATCATTGGGTCATAATGAAATGCCACTTTTGAGGGATGGTACTGTTTTATTGCATCCAACTGAAAGGGGTGGGGCCAGCTTCTTGGAATTGGGTGTAAAAGAGAAAAAACAGTTAGCAACAGCACCCCCCCCTTTTTTCTGGAGTCATATTACTTACCTTAGCAGAGGGAGGAAGATGATCCCTGGTGCACTATGCAGCTCCCCACTTAGCCTGACCTGAGAGGTTGGATCACACATTTATAATGTTAAAGGCACAGAAACTAGTGGTTCTTCCAGGGGTTGGAGTCTCTAATGGAGCATAGCCTCTGCAGGTCACCAAGATGAACTCCCGTTCCAACAGGTAACACCTTAGCTGGTTTATTGCCAATTTAAATGCAAGGATCTCACATTTAGTCACTGCGTATCTTGTCTGCTAGTTCAACAATTTCTGCCTGAGGTACATTTGACTCTGTAGATGACCTGGCTTAACAAGGCTCCCAGGCTGGTGGCCAAGGCATTGGTCTAGAGGAGAAAAGGTAAAGCAAAATTTGGGTGATCAATATGGGAGCGGATATGAGGGCCATCTTTGTCACAGAATGGTGCCTGTGTCTGAGGGCCCCATGCCACCATGTTAGGAGCGTGCCTTCATGTAAAGTCTACTAACAGTGCAGCCCTCTCAGAGATGTGAGGTACTAGCCTTTGATGAAACCCAGCAAGACCCAGGCTTGCACTTACCTTTTGGTGTGTGGCTGGAGCCAATCACATATGGTAGCAGCTTTGGAGAATTGTGGCTTGACTTGCCCTCTGCCAACAACATACCCTAAGTACTTGTTCAGCCCAAAATAGCACATCTTGTGGTTGATCCGGATCTCTGCATTGCAGGTGATGCAGTGGACAGCCAGGATGTGATGTAAATGTTTCTCCCAGGTACTGAAATAGAATACTGCATCATAAAGGTAAGCAGCACTATGGGCCATGAAAATAATATTAGAAATAACTGCTCCCCACAACAGAAGCCAACAACAAAATAGTGCCAAAGTGACATAACCAAAATAGCACTAAAATTAAAAGTAATGACTTTTCTATTTCAGGCTGACTAGTACAACTTTAGTAAACTGCGCCAAACTTAGTTTGAGAGCCAGGCCACAGCTGGGTCAGTTCTTCATACACTGACACTTACACCAGGCCACTTTATGAAGTTGTTGTGAGCTTTGTTTTACATAATCAGTGTTACAGTAAAGTGGAAGGAGCAAAAATACACTACTTCAAAGGTGTCATAGCATGGATCCATCATGCCTTGTATCAACAGTTCAGTCTGGTGATGGTGGTTTAACACTAGAATTACCAGAGCTTACGAGAAAACTCGGAAATCCAGCCCAACTTAAATCCGTTCGCACCTCTCCGTCAGCATCTTTTGTCCTGTATATGTGCCGATTAAGAGAAGCAGCAAGCAACCTGGGGGGATGAATAAGGTGGGCCGGATTTCCGAGTTTTCTCATAGACTCTGGAAATTCTAGTATTAATGGTGTGGGGGATATTTTCTTGGCACACTTTGGGTCCCTTAGTGATAATTGAGCATCATTTAAATGGCATAGCCTACCTAAGCATTGTTGCTGGCCATGTCAAAACCCTTTATGACCGCAGTGTATCCATTTTCTGATGAATACTTCCAGCAGGATAACTCACCATATCACCAAGCTTAAATCATCTCAAACCAGTTTCTTGAACATTACATTGAGTTTATTGTGCTCGAAGAACCTCTACAATCACCAGGGGCATCAAGTATAAATGGTGCATATGTACAAAAATGTTGCATATGCCTGTTTCCACACTCACATCATGATGTATAAAAGCTAAACTTGGCATAAAGCCACGCACATTTTCACACCAGCTCAAACCATTACGTACGCAAGTTTTTGGCTTGGTTTTGCAAACTGGTGGCACCCATTGACAAAGCAGTGCTACTGTTCCTGTGTGGTTTCCCTTTATTTTTTGGATTCACATGTCTGATGCGGCTTTATCAAATACACTGAAATTAACCGCATCTCATTTATTAGTTTATTGATTGTAATCAACCTGTAACAATATAATAGTCCATGGAATTGCAAAACTATTCCAAATATCATAGCTGCTTTAGCATTGTTAATCTTGGTGCAGCACTCAGAGTATTTTAACCCACTTTATCTGAGTGTGGAATCACAGCTCTACAGCAGTTGATTGGAAAGAGGATTATCAGGATACAGCATGTAGTACACGCTGCCTCAGCCATGCACACAGTCTATTTGATCATCTTCAATACAACAAACTCTTCAGAGCCTTTCTTGTCGGGACCTGGCATTTCAGAAGTAGTTTCATCCTAAGAGCTCTTAACACACTCAATCAGTCCATCAAATTCTCCCGGTAGAACTGTTTGTACTTATAAGTACAATTACCTTACTGTAAACTTGCACTTCAGTTTTAACATTGCACAACCTGAGCCACTTGTACTTACATATTGTACATTTTTCATTGTTTTTTTATTGTATTATTATTATTATTGTTGTTCTTATTTTATCATTTTTATAGGAAAATAAGTTTATGGAGGATTTGCATATTGAATCTCATTGTACCATACAATAACATTAAAGGAATTCAATTCAATAGAAGAAAGCGCATATTTACAGATGATAATCTAAATCGATTTAGATTTCCAAGCATGATCTTCTTGGTGCTCTTGATTTCATTTTTAAGATGAAATGCAGCAAATTATGTATATTACATTATACAGATAAACTTTTAACTTCATTTAAATAATATATACTGCTAATAATTAAACGTGCACGGTGGTGCAGCTGTAGCGATGAGCTGGCACCCCATCCATGGATTGTTTCTGCCTCCCACTGTTTGCTTGCTGGGACTGGCGCGACCCTGGCTGGATATGTGGATGGAATAATTAAACACATTAAACACAAGATATTTCAATGTTCCTTAAAAGTTTTGAAGAATCGATGTTCTAAGCTTACAGACTGCTTGACATTTATTAAATAGCTGATTGTGTGACGATTGGTTACTTGGAGAAAGAAAGGAAGGACAGGAATTGAGGGTGGGTGTGTTTGAAAGAGACAGTACTGCTGCAATAAATTATTTTATCGAGGGTCGTGCACGGCACACCAAGCATCTTGTGGAAGGCAGGGACAATTTCTGGATGGGGAGCCAGCTCATCGCTACCACTCCGCTACAGTGCCCCCTTGTTTAATACATGCTTTAATTCATTTCACATGAACATGATATCAAGTATACATCTTAGTATTTAAATTGTTCAGAGAGCTGTAATATCATGAATGTAATGTATCCTGTCACCTGACAACGTAAGACAAAGCCCGTTTAAGAAGCACATACTGATTCACACACATAGAGCACATAGAAGAACACATAGAACATGAAGCATTTAACATGCCACTTTAGTTACGATGGGATCTGAGAAACTCTAGTAAATGAAACATTGATTTTAAGATTAAGTTTACAATGTTCTACTTTAATGACATTTGGACCTTTTCTTCACTGTGTCACTTTTCTTTTTCTCCGTACCCTAATATGCTTTCATATGACATTCAGATGGTGGGCAACGACTCACCTTTTTGCGGCGACTTTGATATCTGACCATTTTGACTTTGATATCTGACAATTTCTTTTTTATTTTGGGCACTGTGCAACTTTCTGAACTAGAACTTTTGAGTTTCTCTGCACTCTGTATCACTCGATCGACTTTCTTTTATTGTTTGCTAGCAAAATACCCGCGCTTCAAAGTGGCGAAGTACTGCCTGAAAATTTTTATTAAGGAGAAAAGTAAACCTTTTTAAACTGAGGAAAAATATACCAATAATTATTTGTTAAGGATCTCTTTGTATGCCACGTTGACAGTTCGGCCCTCCGGTTGTAATATGACCAAGAGATCTGAGATTACTCTTGAGCATGCAACGTACAGTTGGCTTTGTGAAAAGCAATCTTGCCTCAAATCTTACAGCTTTGGATTGCTGCTGTCATAATCGGTTTGAGTTTCATGGTTTGTTTCAATTATGTTAGTATTTGCAGGACTTGTGTTGAAGTGACATTCGGCATCTGTCAAGCATTGTAAGCATACAACCGGTTTCATCGATAACTTTGCATCCAGCTTTTGAGAGTTTAAACATTCATAAACATCAAAGTGTCCACTGCTCATATCGTCACCTTTGAATCTAAGATGATTAAGAGGCATTGGCGGTTGTCCAAAGGTGTTAAATATTTGGCCATTTCGGTACGCTTGAAAGCGACAACCAAACAATTCAGCAGCAGCCATCAACTCACATGCAGAACCATAGGTAAAGGGCTTAAGCATTTCATTCTTATAGTACTCCTGTGTAATATAATTATCTCCTGTACCGTCATCAGTCCACACCTTGAACCTGTTCCAGTCATTCAACACATAAGACACAATGTTCCTCCGGGTATCAAGAGTGAGCCTGATATGGCCGTGCAATATGTAACGCAGAGAATGGAAAAGGCAGGCGCCATCTCCGGGCATGGAAACCACTAAGTGGTAAGTGACAGTTCTTTGATCGATGGTGATCACCTCGCTAGACATGTTAATGGGGGTACGGTTGGAACAATAAAGGAAATGGGTACCTGAAGAATGTAAACTAAGTCTAAAATACCTATACAATAACTATAATTGTAATAAACGAACAATAAAACAGCGAAGAAGCCGTGGATTAAATAAAAAGGCTGCAGTTATCAGCAGGGAGACATGAATACCGTGGCGAAGCAAGGAAGGTAATGAAGAGACCGGACGGCCTTATATAGGCAGGCAGCCAACAACGTGGGAGGCATGGGGATGGGGGACCCAACGCCGCCTCACACAGTGACCAAGCTGCAGGCTATGGACGTATATATGTACGTAAGTAGGATTCAGTTACTGTTGGGAACCTGTGTACCACATTTCTTGAAGATGGGCCCATAGGTAACAAAGACGATTGGAAAGTTCAATATGGCGGCCGACAGTGGCGTCATATCGTTTTCGGTTAGTGCAGGGAAGCCGCCTACCAAATTTCGTGAAGATGGGGCCTTAAATAAGAAAGTTTAACATGGCGGACGTTGTCGACCGTTATGACCGTTACGCATAGAATTTCGAAATGAAACCTGCTTAACTTTTGTAAGTAAGCTGTAAGGAATGAGCCTGCCAAATTTCAGCCTTCTATCTACACGGGAAGTTGGAGAATTAGTGATGAATGAGTCAGTGAGTCAGTAAGGGCAACAAAGACCGTTGGAAAGTTCAATATGGCGGCCGACAGTGGCATCATACCACCAAAATAAGTACGTACATCGGTTTCGGTTAGCGTAGGGAAGCCACCTACCAAATTTCGTGACGATGGGGCCATAAATAACAAAGTTTAACATGGGGGACGTTGTCGACCGTTATGACCGTTACGCGTCGACTTTCAGAATGAAACCTCCTTAACTTTTGTAAGTAACCTGTAAGGAATGAGCCTGCCAAATTTCAGCCTTCTACCTACACGGGAAGTTGGAGAATTAGTGAAGAGTGAGTGAGTGAGTCAGTGAGTCTGAGGAATTTGCCTTTTTATTAGTATAGATACCACTACTTAAGCTAGTAATAGTAAATTTTTCCTTGCCTCAACTTTGCATTCACTAAAATTCTTTTTCTAATTTGTTTTTCTGAACGGAAAAGAGCTATTTACAGTATATTGATTTGCATATTAAAATATGCAAAATTCTGGGAGGAGTCAGAGTGGGGTGGCAGGCGTGTGCAGAAGCATTACTTTTCACGCTGACCAGGATTTATGTAGTGGAAGTGCGTGGAAGTTGGCTTACACACAGTTTTGTGCATCTGAATTTTTTTGTGCTTACCCACATTTCCACTTTTGTCCATACCCCATGTTTTAGTGTGAATTATATGCATGGTGTTATGCATGAGGCCCCAGATCTCAATCCAATAGGGCATCTTTGGGATCTGGTGGAACGGGTGAATCACGTCATGGATGACCAATCAATAAATCTGCAGCAACTGTGTGATGCTATCATGTCAATATGGACCAAAATCCCTGAGGAATGTTTCCAGCACCTTGTTGAATCCTAGCCACAAAATATTATGGCAGTTCTGAAGATAAAAGGGGGTCCAACCCAGTACTAGCAAGATGTACCTAATAAAGTGGCCGGAGAGTGTATATTGTAAGTGATGGTATCATTAGATGGTCTTATGCCATTACTGTTATGATTTTCTGTTTTTTTTTGTGTTTTCCTGAAGCCCCAGGGTGCTGCTTTTGATGTTGTAACACCCAAGAAAAAAGATGGAATTTTAGTTAGAACTTTAAGAAGGTTAATATTCTTTCCAACATCATTATGCTTTGAGAATGGCATCGCTATTTAGTGTGTTTTGCATCATTCATTTCCATGGCGATTTCCCATGAAAGGCCAGGTTCATGCCACTTGTGATGACATTTAAACATGAGTATTAACATCACCCTAAAAGAGTTACAAATATCAGAGTCTGAACCAAACTTTGCATACTACTTATTTTGAGCTCTGATGGCTGAAATTTTGTATAAAGCTCTGCCATTTGGCATTGATTTTTGGTTTACGATTTGGCTTTGATTTTGGTTGTGTCTGAGAATGTCATGTGACTAGTTCTGTCTGGCAAGCCGGCTGCCCTTGCATTTTAGCATAAGAGCTGTCACCATGTGACCAAAGAGGAACAGTGTTCTGTCATACACTTTTTGTTGGCAGAAGGTTCTCTCTCGTAGAGTCATCTATGAGTGAAATGAAATGTTCGAAAATGGCTATACTAGTGTGACAGATGCAGAGTGCTCTAGACATCCATCTACAGTCACAACCATAAGGAATGAAGAAAGTGGCTCACACTCAACCAAAAACATTTTTTGCTGATGGCAGTAAAACATTGGTATTGCGCTGGAAAAACTGCGTTGCAGAGGAAGGTGACTATGCAGAAAAGCGATGCAATTTGTTTTTGAATTTCTTAATAAATAGACTTAAAAAAATGGCAGAAACTTTTTGAATGTCCCTTGTAGTAATTGTTCTGAGGCTACTACTGATGATATTGAGGATGTATAATTAAGTGACCTGGAACACTTATGATTTAAATCACTCTGAAATGAACTGAGAGTTAACCAAAGTGTACACACTCTGCATAACATGCCTTTTCTATGGTAGCTGTTCCTGACATCAGCAAAAGGCTCAAGAAAGCTGTGAATGACAACAGAGATTTTCACTAGGTTAAGGTGTACAATTCATCATAATTATCTGAAAATGCCTCTTATCTATTAGCATAGAGTTCTCCGGATGATAACAGGTGGGAAGAATGATTCCTCTGTAGTAGAAAGTTTGTTGGTAGAACATGTAAGGAGCACAATATAGTTAAAAGAGTTAAATGAAGTTACAAAACATTGTGCTTCCTTTAAAATTCCCACACCAAATTCCAGTTGGAAACTCTTTTCTTCACATTGAAAGAAATATTCCAAGTATTAATGAGGAAGGCCTAGGTCTTAATGGCAAGGGCTTACTGCTATGCATAGATTTCCAAATATATCTGTCCTTTGTGGACACTGGAGTCGATAACAACGGGAAAACAAACACCGATTTAAATAAAATGCAATTTCTTTATTCTTTATTCTTGGTGAGTTAGAGAGACTGCGAGACTAACCGTGCTCAGAGCAACTGATTTTTGTCCAGGCAGACTGCTCTAAAAGAAAGAATGTTTTCTCTTTTATCACCTAGCTTGTTCATTAGCCAAAGAGAGAACAGAAAAAAACATAACAGTTCATTTTGAGGTCATACATAGGTTACGGGCTACATCTTTAATGTATGACATACAGGAGTATACCAAAAACAACTGCCAGGCACTCACAATTCTAAGGTATGTGCCCTTCTCAGTATACACACACAAAACCAATTTAAGCAGTTTTCTTAAAGTTCATTGCATTAGTTACAAAGAGATTACATTCTTATAGCTTTACTATCTTCATTAGATTTTGTCTGGTTAGATTAATAAATCCTTATTTATTAATCCATAAGGGACATGTTTCTTACAGTTTTAAGCAAGAATTCATAAACCGATCACATTGATTTATAATATCACAGGGTGTTCTGTTAGTATCAAGAGGTCACCATTTTCTCATAAAAGAATGTAAGCCAGTCTCATATTCTGTGCATAAACTTAATTCCTTTCCTACCTAAATGAAGATCAAATCATGTAGATGTAAAAAATCATATAGCTGTCTGCAGCATGATTAATACAAAATACAGTCATTGGTATTTTGTGAGTTAAATACTTAGAATCATCTGTGGTGGGCTGGCTCAATGCCCGGGGCCTGCTTCCTGCCTTGTGCCCTGTGTTGGCTGGGATTAGCTCCAGCAGACCCCTGTAACCCTGTAGTTAGGATATAGCGGGTTGGATAATGGATGGATGGATGGATACTTATAATCATTACAGTTGATAATGTTTTTTCTGCTTTCTCACCTTTCAAAATCAAAGTACATGATTCCCTAACATGATAATGCTTTTTCATTGCAGTTTATCATAGTTAAAAAGTATCTGGCAAAAAATAACATTTTTTGCTTACTTGGACTAACTATTCTCATCTTCTCTAGCAGACTTTTATCTCTTACAAAAAATGGCAACAATGTCATTAGCAGAAGATATGAAGAGTGCTGATAAAAACACATTTTTGGAGATCATGAAGAATGGACACTAGGCAATACTGTAGAATTAAGGAGACCTAGTGGGCCATGTAGGAAACTTGATTATGTCTTTGGATTATAGATGGCAGCACGTTTGTCCTTCAAATAAATGCTGGTGCTCTGTTTTATTTAGAGAAAAAGTCTAAAACCAGCAGTAATCTTTGAAGCCAAGGCACTAAACACCTGTAGGTCCAACAGTCTTAGAGAGATTTTAGAAGTAATTTCATCGAGGTAATGGAAGTGAAACCTAGGCTTGTGAGCTTAGCTCAGAAGTCGTAGGATAAAAGTTCCTATCAGGAAGTGAATAAGAGCAAATCAAGGAGACAGATTGTAGATGGAGATGATGTGGTTGTGGTAAGCATGCAATCTGCCCCCAGTTCTAGACAGAGAATCTGAAACTATGAAAGGGAAACTCCATTGGGTGAATATATTATTTATTTTGTTGTCATTTTATTGTACTTTCTATATCTGGTGTTTTAAAATAAATTCCCTTATTTATAAAATTAGTGAAAAGCTGACTCAAAGCAAGGTAATAGGTAAAGATTATTTCCAGATTAAAAAAAAAAACTAACATAAATAGTCAGTTACACAAGAGTTTAACTGTACCGCTTCTTCAGATGTGTCCTTTATGTTATTATGCATATAGTTTATGATCTCTCAGGGTTTCCTCCGGGCGCTCTGGTTCCCTCCGACAGTCCAAAGACAAGCATGTTAGGTGAATTGGAGACACTAAATTGCCCATGGTGTGTGTGTGTGTGTGTTCACCCTGCAATGGGTTGGATTGTTCTTGCCTTGTGTCCAGTGCTAACTGGGTTAGGCTCCAGCTCCCAACCCTAAGCAGGCTTAGGAAATGGTATGGTAAGGTATTATTATTTTATATTTTGCTTACCCATTCATCCAGCGTGACTTATAAGATTGGAGTACATTTTATCCGTTCATAGGTTTGTTTGTTCGGCTGTTTTTTTTACAGGTAGGACTCAAGCAGAATAAGTGATCTGCAAAACTAAACCCTCAACCTTGACTAATATGTACAGTTCCTTAGTCAGTACACAATACTGCCAGCATATTTATGCACCAAGATGAACCTCAAGGCAATAGCAAGTGAGGGACACAAATAAATATATAGTAGATATTTTTACAGTGCTAAGTGTCTGCAGTTAGTGCCATGTGGTCATTGTGCTGTACTAATTGCCTGAAAGCAGCAAATTTTATGTTAAGTGCCTTCTTACAAGGTGAAAACAGAAAATATCAATTTATCTAGCAAGGGACACATTTAGTGTCAGACGTACAGGAGTCTATTATAACTCTGCCATCTTATGTTTAAAAGAAGTGCTACAGGTAAGGGTATCCAGAACTGTTTGTTTTTCACATGAAAGAATCCTCCAGATTACTGAGCTTACATGAATGAAGCACCCAGAGTTGTTTCCCCTGTCCTTTAAATTTGCAGTAGTGTTGCAGACGGTTTAAATGGTTTGACTGTTATCACAGTGAGCAAGAAGTAGGATTTTATGATTTGCAAGTGAATAAGCTGCTTTGTTTAGAGGTTGCCAAACATCAAAGAATTACACTTATTTACTTTTATTTCATTAAATTGTGCTAGTATTATAAAAGGTATTCTGTCTTCTGTCTTTATTGTTGTCTCAAAAGAAACAATTAGCAGATAGGTTTTATGGTATCTTGTGAGTGAAATTTCTGTTTATGAAGATTGCCATGAATAACAGTAAGTGTTACCAGGAATTACTTGATCTTCTACTTTTATAAAACATTTAGAGGAGTAGTCTTTTTGATTGTTTCTACTAACTCAGTAAGTGTAAGTAATCATAAGATACAGTTGCCCTTCATCCATCAAGAAAGGCTTGTAATCTTAAACCAGGCCCCCATAATCCTTAGCTGTTAGAGAAAAATCACAATATATCCCACTGTTTGTGTTAAATCTATTTTTCTGAGAAGACTGGATTACAGAATGAGCATACCCATAATGGCTGAAGTTTGAAGCGGTGTAAATAAATAAAGCAGGAATGATATAAATGAGTGACGTAAAATGTCATCCCTTTTTTAGATTCATACTGTGTTATCCTACCAGTTAGCTCAGTGAGTTCCTCAGAAGTCAAAAGAAATAAATTGTTTTAGAAATATAAAATCAGGTGTTAAATTAAAGTTGTTTAAAGTATTTTTTTTTTGCCATTTTTTCAGTGGTTTGTGCATGGCTACACACCAGAATTTTGAACTTGGCAGCGGCCAAGTGGATTTTGGATTTTTAAATGCATTGCATGTAGATAGATTAGTGCCAGCCAAACAGAGCAGGGCTGTGATGTGCAGGTGAACTGTTCTGAGATTTTATTCATTTTCCATGAGTATGTTAATGATCTACACTCTTACTAAAATTGCAATGTACTTGAGCAACTCTTGACTTTTTACTCTACTTCAGATTGTTTTTAGTGAAGTAATGTATTTTGGTTGGCAGGTGGTGCTGTGGGTAGGGCTGCAATATTAAAAATCTGTCTTGGGTTTGAATATCACGTCTCTTTGTTGCCAATGTACAATTTGAATATTCTTTCTGCATCTCCATTTTTTTTCCTCTCAGTACTCTGGTTTTCCTCCTGCATCCCCAGAGATGTAAGTGCTTGGTTGATTTTCAATTTTAAATTAGCTCTTTGTAGCTTTGCAGGTATGTGCATGAGTGGGCCCTGTTACACAAATGTTTCCTGTCTTTGAACCTGTTCTGCCAGGATAAGCTGAGGTCCCCCACAACCCTGAACTTGATTAAGAGGATGGGAGAACATTATATATTTGTTTGTTATGTAAGATTGGAATTTGGCAGTGTTTCCTTATTTTATTTTACTGCAGGTTTTATACAAAACATTTTTAAAAAAACACAAGTACATAGTATAGTTATTAGCCTATTTCTGTAACTGGACTCTGGCAGGTAATGTGATTTTTGCCAAGATACGCAGTGAATCAATTGTGGAAACTGCAACAGTAAACTGGTGGCTTATGGTCCTGCAGCTGAACCACCTTGCCTACACCTCCACCAAGCTATATTAGACAAGGTTTCAGAATATCCTTTTGGGTTCTAAAATAGTAAATAAATAGTATGCATAGAATGAGAATTAATAAAGGGCATGTGTTTGCTATTTCGCTATTAATTTCTTATCCCAAACTTTAGTCTGCTACTGTTAAGCCTGTAGCCTGATGATTTGTTATTTTCTAAAAGGGCTACCTATCATTTATACAGGAACTAGAGTAAATTTCTTATTACTATTATCATTCTTTTTTTATTTTTAAAGAGAGCCACTATCTTCAGTTTTCACTTATTGCACATTGACTATTGATTTCATAGTTTTTTTTTTGCAGTTTAGGTTGTGAGATTTTGTACATGGCTTCAAGTAACCTGAAAAGAATGATACATGAAGAAAACACTGGTCACGTATTAGTTTAGGTATTCATTATATATTTTAACTCTTAATAGTTTATAAGCCTTTCTTTTAAACATAAAATTAATTATAATAAAATTATTATATAAAAGAAGTCTGAAATAGCATAAGATGTCCTATAATTCAAGGTGTTCATAAGATAAGTAAGGGTATACTTCATGATGTACAAGTATATCATAAACAAGAATTGTTGTGTCACATATTTAAATGTGTATGTCATTATAAATGTTTAAAGTCTAAATATTCTTTATTGTAATACAAATTTGTACTTTTTCACACATTGATAGAGGTCCGTAGAGGACTAGATCGCAAGTAAAGGATGAAAAATTAAAAACAGTATCTTATTCATAATCATTGACCTTGAAATAGTCTAAAATGATACCCCACATGGTTATGATTTAAAGTTGTCTCTGACAGGTACGACTAACATATACATGATCAGTAATTTTAAAAGAGCATAATTTGACACTCCACATGTCTAAATTACTAATCCCCATTTTTGGGGGGGTTTATGAAAAGAAGTAACTTTGACCTCTCTTATCCCATTAGGAGGTGAACCCTTAGGATCAGTTAACTTGGAATACACAACTTCAAGCCCTTCTAAACATTTTTGCTGAAGAGATCTATTGGTTACTCTTTATCATAAATTGTAATTTCCTACACAAAATATAGTGGCCTAAAAATATGAGGTGTTGGGGTCCTGAGGGTAAAAAATAGGGAAAGGCCCCAAAAACCTTAATGTTGTTCATAGCTAGATACCAAGGCGTGACACAAGGTATATCATATGTGGAAGTTTTCTCATACTAGTGAGTCAGGAGGCAGGGACAAAAAAACAGAAGTGATTTCAAAAGCATTCATAATTAATTCTCATGAATACAATAATTGAAATTTTACAGTCATTTCCCTTTGTTTTATATTATGTTAAAGTGGCATATAATATGTAAAGTTGCAAACTGCTAACAGCTGCTTATAATGGATACATAAACAAGTGTAACAAAAAGGATTTGTGCGTCTTTTACCTTTAATTTGTCTGACTGCTAAAAATTTTACCAATGTAATCACTAAATGTTGCACCGCAATTTTCAGATGTTGTTCCTTAAATTGATATTTGTCATTGAGTTTTTGAGGGACATTTAAAAGTTAACTGCAAACAGTCTGTCAAGTGTAATTTTTGCAAGGGTTGATCAGTATATTTAACATATTAACATAAACACACGTTTCCACCAAAAACCAAATAAATTATATTTTTTAGACAAGCACCTTAAAAACTAATACATGATTTACCAATGGCCCTGTGTATTGCTTGTTTGATCACACTTCTGTAGTTGACCTGACATCCTGGGTGGTAGTCCTTCAGATTAGAATCACACAAGACCAGGGACTTAATTTATAAAACATTACGTGGATTTGAGGGTGTAAATATGTGCACGCCAAAACAGGCCGGAAAATGTATGTGGGAAAACAGTGGATTCATTAAACTTCACGAATGGACATTTTTGCACAATTTCTTATACTTCTTCCTTCGGCTACTCCCGTTAGTGGTCACCACAGCGGATCATGCTGTTCCATACAGTATCTTCCTGTCCTCTGCATCTTGTTCTGTTACACCCATCACCTTCATGTCCTCTCTCACCACATCCATAAACCTCCTCTTAGGCCTTCCTGTTTTCCTCTTACCTGGGAGCTCTATCCTTAACATTCTAATCTCAATACCTTTTTAAATCACAATCAGCT
Organism: Polypterus senegalus; assembly: GCF_016835505.1. Taxonomy (NCBI): domain Eukaryota; kingdom Metazoa; phylum Chordata; class Cladistia; order Polypteriformes; family Polypteridae; genus Polypterus; species Polypterus senegalus. The sequence continues at coordinate 137,310,088 of NC_053154.1, read as the reverse complement.
TGAAAATGTTTGTACATGAGTGCACCTCGAACACTGCCCTGAAATATCTGCATACATTATGAAGCTCTTAGGGATGCTCTGATTGATTGGCTGCCAATCTAAATCAGCTTATTTTCACTAAAAAAGACTTGATCTGTGATCGGTAAATTGGGCAATAACAAAAACTGATCTTTTCAGCACTTGCTTTTCTAAGCTTTATGGTAATTTAGTTACAGTGCTCCTTTACACAATGTGTCACACTAGTTAAGGCAGCATGCTTTTTTTTTGGCAGCAAACATCTTACAGTGTAAACAAAGAGCAGCAAGTGGAGGCTTGTTTTACAAGAGAGCAAAGCCTTTGCCTTAAAGAAAATGGAACAAAAAACCGAGAAAATGGAATCAGAGGGGTCGTCCTATGCAATTAGACAAACAGAATGAAAAGCTACTTTAATGAATTCAGACCTTTTTATTTTGTCCTTTAAATTAAAACAGACACCATTTGAATTTAGACAGAAAGCCTTTTTAAGTGAAGTGTCTTACATTTTTAACAGGAAAAAGAAAAGATAAAGACAGAGTTGAAATTGTTGCTTAGTAAACAATAGGCTTGTTAGCTCAACAGCAAAATGTGTCTTTTACTTATAAACCCATTCAGTATGTTAGTTTTGTGCTTTCTTGATGATCAATTTATGGACATTTGATACATTTGCAGCTTTTTTATAGATTTGTACTGTGTTTATTATTTGTTGTTATGTGTGTGTAAGAAACAAGAATGACAATATTAAAATGATAATTGATTGTTATCAGCCTCAGGCCTGAGGGAACCTGGGCCAGGTGCAAACCACAGTTGCTGCAGGGAGTAGCCAAAACAGTAACATGCCAAAAGCATTAAAGAAGCAGGCAGCAGTCAGTAATCTCTCACCATACGTTCTGTCTTTTTTTATTCACATTTATCCAGGGATATATACAGTACAGGCCAAAAGTTTGGACACACCTCCTCATTCAATGTGTTTTCTTTATTTTCATGACCATTTACATTGGTAGATTCTTACTGAAGGCATCAAAACTACTTGGTCAAATAGCCCTTACACAGCCTGGAGGTGTGTTTGGGGTCATTGTCCTGTTGAAAAATAAATGATCGTCCAACTAACCTGACTTCTGCACAACACAACTGCTGGTCCCAACCCCATTGATAAAGCAAGAAATTCCACTAAATAACCCTGATAAGGCACACCTGTGAAGTGAAAACCATTTCAAGTGACTACCTGTTGAAGCTCATTGAGAGAATGCCAAGAGTGTGCAAAGCAGTAATCAGAGCAAAGGGTGGCTATTTTGAAGAAACTAGAATATAAAACATGTTTTCAGTCATTTCACCTTTTTTTGTTAAGTACATAACTCCACATGTGTTCATTCATAGTTTTGATGCCTTAAGTGAGAATCTACCAATGTAAATGGTCATGAAAATAAAGAAAACACATTGAATGAGGAGGTGTGTCCAAACTTTTGGCCTGTACTGTAAATGCTTCAATTTCTGCATAGGTCAGCATGACAATCAGTTAAACAATGGTATATGCCAATTTCCTCTATGAAACAATAGTGTAAACACATTTAATTTGGTTCAACAATAGTATTGTTGTCAGCTATCAAGAAATACCTGATTAGAAACCAATGTCCCCAGAACTCATTAATTTTGTAAAGGAAACAGGCCGTTCTATATCACCGTATTGTACAGTATGTGGATGTGATACTAATCAAAACAGTCTGATTATTTAAAGCAGGTGACTCTTTTACAAGACAGGGAAATATTTACATCCTGTAGATAGCCATCAACAATAACCTGTAGCAGAATTTTCCAGGAAATTTACCTTTTCTGTAAAACACTGATTTCTAGCCCATTACACTAAGCAAAACACAGAAATGTAATTTGCTTTAAAACACTGATTTCCAGCCCATTACACTCTCTCCTACATTTTTGAGATGTCTCCTGACATCTTGCTCTAAAAGCTAGGCTTTTGATTCAGTACCTAGTGTTTCTCAACCACTAGTCTTAGATAATAATCAAATCCTGGGTATGCTTGATACACTATTGTGTGGCTTAGTAACAGATACATGGGATTCTGTATAACTACATTGATGCCAGGATTCCAAGGCTGGTATGATGGTGGCCCCAGTCTGTGGTATGTGAATACCTCTCTGGGTTTGGCAGTGTCCCCCTTCTCTGCCACTCTGTTGTTCTGTTGCTCAGTCTCCTTGACCATTTTTGGACTTCACTGGCTCATCAATATTTTCCACCTGGGGTTCTGCAACACTGGTCTCTATTTCCAGTCCTTGTCCCTGTTCCACTGATGTTCCTTGCTGTGGATTTCTGTCAGGTTGTTGTGGTTTTTTGTTCAGTGTAGAACTCTCGGGCCTTGGCTCTGAGCATTAAGCATGACTCAGGTTCTGTGATCTCAGCTCTGACATGAACAGGAAGGGGTGTCCAACAGTGGAGGCCATATGAGGTTTCAGCTTCCTTATCAGAGTGATCAGATCCTGAATCTTGTGTCTCTCTATTTGCTCTTGCTTGTCTCTTCATTATCCTCTTTACTGTGTTTGATTTAGTGTCTTTTTCAATAGCTAGGTCATTGACAGGTAGCAGGAGGTTGCAGTGTAGCATCCAGCATTTTCTTTTACCAGCTTCTAGATGTACCTTGTACACTGGGCTGTTTTTAGTCTCTCCACAATACAACATGTCTCTTTTTCCCAGTAGGCACAGAGTTTCCTGGGCCATCTCCCTCAGACAGGTTTCTGACTAGGACTCTGTCACCTGGTTGAAGGATACGGTCATTGTACTGTCATAGTACTGTTTGGCCTTGGCTGATGTTTTCTGGCTATTATCTGCAGCGATCTGGTAAGCTTCTTTCATCTTGGTTGTCCATTTTTACAAAAAGTCCTGGCTGTATGTTTCCTCATTGAGCTGTAAGATTAAACAACAAATTGATAGGTAATCTTGGAGCTCTGCCATACAAGAAAAAAAAAAAATAGACAACAGACAGTTGATTCGTATCTTGTACAATTGTATGTATGCACAATTTGTGGTAAGTAATCTTTCCAACTGGACTTTTTCCCTTTTTCCAGTGTATTGAGCATCTGAAGGAGAGTTTGATTGAATTGTTCTACTCAATTCCCCTGTGAATGATAGGGAGTTATGTGGGAGTGAGCTGTTCCAGATAGTTGTCAGAGCCTCTGGAATAAGTTATTGTCAAACTCATACCCCTGGTCATGGTGCAACTAAATCGGGGGATACAGTCTTGGAAAATCTCAGCAGTTGTTTTTCCGGATTTGCTTTAGGTGGTATATGCTTTTGCAAAGTTAGTGAAGTGATGCATCAGAACCAGATCATATTCATAACCTCCTTTACTCGGCTCAAGATGTAGAAAGTCCACAGAGAACAGTTCAAAATGTTTGCTTGTAGTAATACAGCTCATATGTGCTCTGTCTGGAGTACTAGGGTGCTTCTGCTTTATGAAGGCACATTGTTGAATTACATGATCTTCAATCTCAGCTGATCAAGTAACATGAAAACTGTGATCAGTAAAGGGCTTTAAAAACCTGATCAGAGTATCCCTAGAAGCTTTGTGATCAGCCTCATACATAAGGAGCCTGTGTCTAACCTGGTAGATGGTTTCACCTGACTCATGTAAATACCTGATTGCTGTTACAATAAATAGTACAGGTCATATTAAAAACTAAGAGTTCAGCTAGTTAACTTACTAACAAGCCAGTCATCATATACTAGTACCATCACATCTGTCAAAGCTAATTTGTCCCAAAATAAATTAATTATGGGTTGGCCCAGGCTACTACATTAAGCCATGACATTTGTCAGTCTCTCCTTGGCATCACAGACCACTTATGCATTAATGGAATGTCACTGTTCACAGTTAACAAAAGCTGCTTCATTCTCACTAGGTGTCCTTATTGCAATATGAGTGTAGTAAATTGCTCCGATTACATTAGGAAAATAGTATACTGATGAAATTTGCCTTTTCATGTTAATAAAATAAATAAATGTTAATATGTTTTGATTATTATATGTACACCCACATCATATCCAGATTGGATGTAGTGCCTGATTACTTGGTTAATGACATCTAGCACAGCTGTCATGACTGAGTGAAGCTTACCTGAGACCTATCAGCCAAGTTGCCAAGATAAACTGATGAATAACTAAAAAAGATTTTCAGTGGAAATACCCAGCATTTACCCTTTTAAAAGGGAACTAAAGTAGAGTCTGTACATAATATTCATCACTTTTGATGCGTAATATATTTGTCATTCCAACACACATTATAATAATGGTTTGGTGAAGTTAACTTTTATAAATGTGAGTCGCTGCTTAGCTGGTTTGGCTGCATTTCCCTACTTGATCAAGGTTGTTGTCATTTTCCAATTTCTTTGAAATGGTGCATACTACAGGACAGAGTTGCCATAAATATATATATAGGTTTCCTCATCGTTTTCTTTTATAAGACACAATATTTGTGTGGGAGGTTGCATTTGCACATTTCAAGCCTCTTTTTGGGCTCTATAAATGAGGCTTCTGGCCTGGAAAACACGGTTGGTGTGATTCTCTTTGAATCTGCAACTTAAATGAGCAGACTTTGAAACCCATGCAATCTCAGTTTGTTTATTCTAATGAAATATACAGGTATTGAAGATGGTATATAGCTTTCTTCACTCTGTTTTCCTGACCTGAACTATAGAGAAAATCAGAGAAATACGAGTATTGACCAGTTATGTGGGCATTTATAGCCATGTAAACAATATGAAATATACCTTCAACATCATTTGTGGAGGCCAGCCTCGACACAGACAGCCAGACACCAATGGTTCGAACACCACAACACGTTTATTCACCATATTTACAAAGTATTCAGTCCCGCACACAACCCAGTGCCCCTGCACCCCCTCAGTCCAGGCCTTTCACAATCCTGTCCTCTCTTTGCTGCCTCCACTCCTCTCCTCCAAGCTTCGTCCTCTTCCACTCGACTCCAGCTGATGACTGGAGGGAGGCAGCCCCTTTTATCCCCACCCGGATGTGCTCCAGGTGCCTCCTGATGAGTGTCCCTGGTAATACTTCCGCCAGCACCTCCAGGTGTGGCGGAAGTGCTGGTGTCCAGGGCTTCACAGTCTTCAGGACACCCCCTGGTTGTGGCCACGGACCCCTATAGGGTTGAGATTCCATGCTGAATTCCCGTGGCCCCCACACAAACCAGGGTGGCTGCCCTCTCGTGGTCCAGGGAAGGCATAGTCCCTCTCCTGGTCCTTCTCGGTGTTCCGGCTGGGCACGCCTCACATTAAAAAAATAATGCACATGGTTTTTGGTGTCACTTCCTTGGAGCTTGATTTACTTTAGTATTGGAGAATCACTGTCCTGCTTTTTTTATTATTGTTTGAACTCTGGATCATAGTGATGAAATGTTTGTTAAATTTCTCCCAGTCTGTTTTTACTTTCTAAAGTCATTGCATGGATTCACTGATATTTTAGTTTAGGAGTCAACATTTTGGCCACTCAACTCAGACTTTTCTCACATTTACTTATTATGAATAAATGATTCAGCTAACGCCTAAATAACAGCAGTGGTGTTGGTGATCAAGCAACATCACTCTTCAGTTCTCTGAGTTGATTTTATCCCTAGTGGAGCAACATTTTTTTCTATTATCAGTGCTGAAAGCTAGCCAGACCTTGAGTCATTATAAAAAGATGTTTTACCCTGATGGAATTTTGCAGACTATCTCATGACAGGTGGTATAAAAAGGGGACAGGTCCTAGTACACATTTACTTGACAAGAATAAATCTTTGAAGTTTTAGTTTCAAAAACTTTTCATCGCATCACATGTAGGACACATCAGGCAAACTGGAGCTGAACACAATGAAGGTATGCAAGAAATCCAACAGTATGAAATATAATTAGTCCAACTTTTGGATCCTGTGCTCAGTGCTGCTAAAATGGGCCCTTTCAACAGATAAACTGGATTTGACGGTGGATGGTTGGATAAATAATTTAGGTGTACATTTTTAATTCTACACTTGTTTAGTAATAATTCTTTACATTTATATAGTGTTTTTCTCACTACTCAAAGCGCTCAGCAATTGCAGGTTAAGGGCCTTGCTCAAGGGCCCAACAGGGCAGAGTCCCTTTTGGCATTTACGGGATTCGAACCAGCAACCTTCTGATTGCCAGTGCAGATCCCTAGCCGCAGAGCCACCAGCCCACATGGTCCCTGAAAAGTAACTGATTTAAGCAAACATTTAACATTTTAGTGAAGAGCATCTATAGTGATAGAGAGCTGGTAGATAGTGTGATAGACCGCCAGGAACCCTGCCCCGCTGGGACGCCTGGAAGAAGGAGGGACCGGGAGAGCGGCACTTCTTTTCCCTGGGCACCCGGACAGTTCTTGATCCCTGGGGGAAAATGCTTCCAGGACACCAGGAAGTGCTGACAGACCAGGGATGGTCCACACCAAGAGTGCTTATGGGTACAAGGACAGTACTTCCGCCACACTGGGGAGTGCTGCCGTAAGTTCATCGTCACGTACCTGGAGCAAGATAAAAGGGGCCGTCTCACTCCATTCGGGAAGCCGGAGTCGGGTGGAAGAAGGACGGAGCTTCTTCAGGTTAGTTGTGTTGCATACAGATAACCCATCCTCCATAATGACACAGCTTCCTTCCATTTCAAACAAGTGCAGTTACTACCACTACTTCTTTGCTGATTTCACTTTTTCAAGGAAAAACTGTTTTGGAGGTCTGCAAAGATCAACAAATATCTAAAGTAGAAGCAGGAATGGCACTGACTAAATTTCAATATAATCACTGGGTTGCAAGTATTTGTACAGTAGAGTCCTAGAAATTGTCATAAATCCATGGATTCACACTGGCCTGGCTTGCAGTGGAAAATAAGTAATGTTCTCAGTCTTGATAGTATGTCCTGCTCTGTGTGACAATCAATACTGTACAAATTATTGTAAATTTACCAGCAACCCACTCTTCCACAGTAACTTAAAATGTGAAAATAATTTTGAATGCATTTCAATGTAGAGAAGCTCTTACCTGTTGCTCTTCTACTCAGTAATCATCCTTTTCAATCTTCATAAACCTATTCATTATTTAACCTAAGGAAAAAAAAGGCAAGGGATTAAACTATTTTGGGCGGTGCGGTGGCGCAGTGGTAGCACTGCTGCCTCGCAGTTAGGAGACCCGGGGTCGCTTCCCAGATCCTCCCTGCGTGGAGTTTGCATGTTCTCCCCGTATCTGCGTGGGTTTCCTCCCGGTACTCCGGTTTCCTCCCACAGTCCAAAGACATGCAGGTTAGGTGGATTGGCGATTCTAAATTGTCCCTAATATGTGCTTGGTGTGTGCGTGTGTTTGTGTTGGTGTTGGATTGGTTCCTGCCTTGCGCCCTGGGATTGGCTCCAGCAGACCCCCGTGACCCTGTGTTCGAATTCAACGGGTTGGGAAATGGATGGATGGATTAAACTATTTAGAGATCTTTATATAAACAATGTATTTACATCATATGAACATTTACACTTCAAATTTAATATCCTGCCACTTATTCACACCTATTTTCCTATATACAAATGAGAAAACCCAATTTTCCACATCTCACACCCATATCTTTATCAGAAGTAATACTGGTTAGTCAATGCTGTGCCATGGGCTAGACAATATGTAAAAATATTCCAAAGACTCTATCCTTTAATGACCCTAGGGAATGGTTGGAATGGGAACTTTCAATTGTCATCTCGAAAATGAAGTGGAATTCAGCCTTACATAGAATACATTCTAGCTCTATATACGTCAAACATTCCATAATTCAGATAAAACCTTTCATCAATCACACAAATCTCATATGAAATTGTCTAAAATGTACAAAAAGTAAGATCAGCTTGTGAGCATTGTCATCTTTGGGAACTCACTAAATGAATATAATTTTGGACAAGAACCTTTATTGGAAGTTGAGTTTAGAAGAATCTTTAGATACTTAGCCTTAGTGTCACAGTTACTCTTAATTCATTAATGATTATATTTGGTGTACTACCAGATGGGATTAAAGCGCATAAGGATAAGATGTTTGTAAAATCCTCTACCACAATACTAGCAATGCAGTCTTGATTTGCCTAACTGTAAGAATCCCATCCCACTTATTACAAACTCAGTGGATAAGAGATGTTAGATGACATTTTTCTGCTTGTGTCTTTCTTCTTTTTCTCTTTCTCTTGGGTGGGGTTGAATCTCATTTAGTTTTTTTCTTTGTAATTCTATGTGTCTTTTATTTTCTCTGAACTAATTATGCAGTAAATTGTTGTACAGTATCTGTTATTTTATTATTATTTGTTTGATTGGGTTGTATATTGCTGTAATGTTATGATTCAAATAAAACATAAAAAATAAATCCGTTAACCTATGCCTCTTCAAGTTCTCTTCATGACCAAAGATGGGTTACAGGAGTAATGAAAACCTTTGCCAAATATAATTTCCACAGAAATATATGAAAAAAACCCACAAAAATAGAGCTTTCTCATTTGATAAGTCCACTTCTACATATACCTAACCTTTAAATGCTAGTCATCTTTAAATGTGTAATCATTTAATTGGTTTGAAATGTAATTACAATGCCTCTTTAATTATAGAATTTGCATGTGTTTCTTGATGACACAAGCTTAAGATGACTTCCCTCAGTTACTGTGAGGTGGAATAATGTCAGCACAAGTCAGTCTTTATTCTGAAGAAACTAGAATCGGTCATCATGACCATAAGCAGGGCTGAAAAGTGTGCAGTGTCACACTATAATAATGTATGATGAGCTACTAGGAGTGTAATTTTTTAAAACCAATAATAAAAATAAGCATTTAAAATTGAATCAATTACTGAAAAATGCTGCATAGGCAAAATATTGTTTTATAGGAAATTCAATTTTTTTTTTTTTTTACTTTCTTTTGAGGAGTTACAATATTAGACTGTTTAAAATGTATAATTTAAAGAAAATGATATAAAATCTCAGATAAAAAACAGAACGTAGTAAATGGTTGCTAAAAGTCATTATATCAGAATAAAAGTGGCACTGTACAGTGAACTGCATTACCAGATCAATATTCAATTTGTCTTTTTAATTGAAATTGTTACTGCAATGTTTACTAGATGGCCAACTAATTTAACCCGTTAGCCTTCTTGCTCTGTTGGGTAAAATAATTGGTTCATTCTCAAGTTCATAAGCAGATTTCATGATATGCCAATAAGCTGCATTCACAGTGTGACTTGGCACAGCTCGGTTGCAAATACTTTTCTTTTAGTACTGCTAAAGCAGATAGTTATTTTTGTGTGTATTTAAAAGGATGGATGGATGGATGGATGGATAGATAGATAGATAGATAGATAGATAGATAGATAGATAGATAGATAGATAGATAGATATAACTGCAAGAGCATTGTGGAATGTGGGCTAAGAGTTAAAGAAGAACTGCTTAAACATGATCTTGTTTATTTTACAGAAGAAATACTTCTATATTGTATTGGAAAAGGACAGCCAAAGATACAGTGCTGGCTGACATTGGAAATGTAGGAATTTGGTTTAAGGATTGTGTTGCTAGGCAGGCTTTTCTACTGGTCCATTTTTTATATTATTTTGAAGCATTCCATTTGCTTTTTTGCCTTTATTTTGTTTTGATGACATTATTAAGGAGTTGGAAATTACAATTATTGACTTTTGTGAAGCTGGGGAAGGCCTTAAAAGATATACAAACACATCTAGCTTGAAATATCCACTGTTACAAATATCACTGATGAAATTAAAGCTTGTTTAGTAAAGTCTCAAAAACAGTCTCTGATTGAAGTCCTTAAAGCAATCCAAAAATTGAAGAAAAGAATAATTTGCAAGCTGTTAGGCATGGGTTTGAAAAATGGCTCAGGAACCTTTGAGGAAATAGGAGGCAAAATTGAGCCAACTAAATATCAATAAATCCTAAAAGCTACTGTGATGAAACATTTTGAAAAGTGTTTGGATATTTCAGAAGGACAACTTCAAAATCAACCATATAGTAGTTACAGAAACGAAAGGTGACAGTTTTGTAATGGTCTTCACAGTCCACACACATGAATATTACTGAAAATCAGAGAAGAGATCTCCAACATTCAGCACTTGCAAGCTAAAATAAGAATAATTCTGAGGTATAAGGAAGAGTTGGGGAAAAATCTTTAAACAAGAACAGAAAGAGTCATATTTAACTGCAAGGAAATTTCGACAGCTGGAAGCTCTATGTAAAGAATAATATGTACTATGTGACAAGGTACTCAAACCACACGCCAAATTCATGTTTTAATTTTTTTTTTCTGTATTTCACAAATAAGTTCATGGTGAATTAAATATGCTGAAATAAATCTAGCATGATTATATTTATACCTTGCAGAATCTGTGTTTGCTTTGTTCACTTAAAGATCAAATAAAACAAGCAGCTTGATCAAGGTGACCAAACTTCTGCAAATGATTGATCTTTCTTTGCAGTATAAGTAATAGCCAGTACTTAATATGATAAACTGTCCATCTATTTAGTTTGTAAACCTCCTGTCTCCACTAAAGAACTGCAGTGAGCCAGAGCTCTTACCCCAGAAGCATATAAAATCCAGCAGACAATAATATATCATTATTGTTTTTTTGTTAGCGTTCAGTAATTAGAAATTGTTGGCAGTAGTTGCAAGAAAGACTGATCAATCACTGGAATGATAATACACAAGAAATACAACGACAGAAAGTTAGTTTGGAAAATTCACAGATGCATACTTTCACAATGGAATAGATCATTATACTTTATGTGAGACTAAAGGTAATCATACTGATAAGCAGACTTCAATGCAATATGGCTGGAAGAAGCAAACAACTGTAGCTCACTTTAATGTTGTAGTGTTCTTCTCAGTGCTAGCATACTGGAATTTATATGTACCCATTCAGGGTGCTAAACAATCATAATGCTAAACTGAATCAAGATTACAACCCTTTGTAGCTTCAGCCATATTAATTAATTAAATTAATACCATTTTTCTCAAGTAAGTTGTTGCAATCCTCTGTGAAAGATGTAGAATTTTATTTAGTTGTGGTTCAGAACACAGTACAAGCAGAGTACTTTCTTTTCTCTTCTTTCTTCCTATCTCGTCTTCTCCACTCCTCCAGTCAAGCTTCGTCCTCCTCCTACTGACTCTGGCTTCCAAGTAGTGGCTACTGGCTCCTTTCATAACACACCCAGAAGTACTCCAGGTGCTTGATTACTTGTTTCCGGCAGCACTTCCGGATGTGGAAGAAGAACTGGCCATAAGGGCTCAGCAGCTCCTGCTAGCACCCCTGGCGGCGCCTGCGGATACCAACAGGGCTGCACCAAACTCCAACTCCCATGAAGCTCTGTGGGAGTCCGAGACACCACTGCAACCCAGAGTTTGATACCATCTAGCTTCCTTGGAGAGGTAATGCGCTGGCCATGCTTGCTCCTCCGGACCTCCCAGTGTGGAGGCGTCCTGGTCGGGCAAGGGCCCCGGCCACACGATACAATGTTCATGTTCAAATCTAAAAGCTACAATAGACGTGATAGAATAAAAGAGTAGGGTAGAGTAGGCTAAAAAACTGAATAGTCAAGACAACACCACTCATGCAGCACTGGTTCATGTAAAGTGAATTTTATTCCTGATGAGCAGTGTTTTTACATTTGTGAAGTGATATTTGTAATGTGTTTGCAACCAGGCTTAGGACTTTGATATACCATTGTTGCTAATTATTTGTATTTCCTTTTCAACATTCAATCAGTCTGTATTACAAACCTTTTGATGATGAATGCAATTTCATGAATAATTGAATAAAAAGTCTGCGGTGGTGCAGGTTGCGCTGCCTGGGATTTGTTCCTGCTTTGTGCCCTGTGTTGGCTGGGACTGGCTCCAGCAGACCCCCATGACCCTGTGTTAGGATATAGTGGGTTGTAATGACTGACTGACTGAATAAAAAATATGTATCTTTATAGTTTAAGTACCATCAATTTAAGCAAGTTGTTCAAGATCATAACCCAAGAATAAGGATGGATTGGAAACGAAGACCTGATGGTTTGAAGACTGATGCTGTTTAGCCATAATATCTTACAGTTTGCCATTGTGCAAATGGTGTTAAGGTTTTGCCCTTTTTTTCTCCATTAATATCCTTTCTTCAAGGACTATGAGACAAATCTCTCGGCACTGTCAGTTAAACTGTGTTCCCCTCTCTATATACGCATGATGTTCATATTGTCACTGTTTATAAGGCTGCTCTGTTTATTACATCCTTTCATACAGTATCTCAGCATATTTAAAAGTTAACATAGGAATAGCACTCCAAATAGGTCATACTTCTGCTTGATACCTATTATTTTAAGGAAACTTTAACATTTTCTTTGATGTAGTTCCTACATTGTCTATTTATTTATTGTTCATGTTTTGATTAAATTGCAAAAAAAAATATCATTTCTTTAAGTCACCTAACTGACTTAGCTGCTTTAATAGACAATGTATGTATGGTAAACTCCACAGCTGGCTGGAATATTAAATCATTTGCAAATATTAAGCCATTCACAAGCAACCAGGTTATTTGCAGAATTACCCAGATGGGTTACTTGCATACAACCTGATATAATGAAATGCATGAAGTGAGAAGAAAATAAATAAGAATTCTTCTGTTCTTTGTATTTGGTAGATTAGTTCTTGTGGAAGAATTTTGAACACAAGGAGCAAGGCAACAGACTGTCAGTATATAGAGTGTTTCCGGGGGAATTCTTTGAGCAATGTGCACAAGCACATGTTATGCACTTGAGCTTTGTAATCCTCCCTGATCTCTTCCCAATGTGCCATGGGCTAGAAAGTTAAAAAGAAGATATGGTTTCAGCCAGATGGCCTTCATCTATATTGATTAAGAGCAAGGGGATAGAATAATACTAGTGCACTTTCAAGTTTGCTTTGATGAACATCAGGCGGTCTCCTAAGAAAGGAAACTGCCTTAGATTTAGTTCTTCTCTAAAGGTATTCATTTAGGCAGCAATTTGACTAATTTTCACTTGCAGTTAAGTTATGTGACTTCCATGTGTTTGCAAGTAGAGGGAAAAATCTCAGGAGCTTTTGGTTGCCAAACTACAAAAATTCTATTCTACGAAATCATTTAATAATGCTCAGTCATTCTCAATGTTACATTAGAGGCATGATATGAAAAAAATAAAGATTGTTTTAATACTGTTTAATTTCTAAAGGAATGAACAAGAAGAAGCCAGGTGTGCTAATGTTTTCTAAAGAAATATTGGACAAGCTAAAGCTGAATGAGTTTATGTAGTTATTCCTATTTAATAAATTGAAACATGTTACTGTTTTAGTAGAATTTTAATAACCACACAAAGAAGATCCACTGTGAACTTTTATGTTTTTAACATGCTTATTTGCTAGTGCAGCATTTATTTATGGTGTATAAGAAATAAATGAGCAAACATGCAGGCCATTTGCATAATACAGTACATATTTGCCATGCTGTGTAAGTATCTGTTATGCCACATCCTTTTGTATGCTTATTTCTCTAACTTCAGTCATACTCTCACCCTTTGCTGTCTAGCCAGTGTCTCTCCTACAGATTACCCTTGGCTACTCTTCTGAATTACTGTTGCTGGGCAACTGCTGCTATTCAGTAATCATGTGATCATAAGATGGAAGACAGTATTAAATGGAGTTCAGTTATGCTTCTGTGAAGGACAGCCGGGTCCCATGCCCGACAGGGATGTCCCTGCTGCTTATGTTCCGGGGGAGCCGCCATGGGCAGTCCAATACCTCCCCCGGGATGCTTGGTATCAGCCTTTCTGGCCCTCAGGGCTCCATGGGAGATGGAGTCCTCCACAGCTTGGTTGGGGCCTGGGGTGGCTGCTGGGGGGGCTGTCTGCTTCCAACAGCCTGGCTGGACGAGTCTTCAGCCCCACCCAGAAGTGCAATTAGGACCAGGTGGTTAATCACCTGGAACGCTTCCGGGTGGGCTATAAAAGGGCCCAGCAACCACTACTCGAGGAGCCAGAGTTGGGAGGAAGGAGACAAAGCTTGAGGAGGAATGGTGGTAAAGAAAGAGAAGAGAATTGTTTTGTGCTTGTGCTTTGGGGACTGTGTTTGGGCTGTGTGGCACGGGGAAGACGTGCCCCACAGCTGAAGAAAAATAAAAGAGTGTTTATTTTTATACGTGCCTCTGTATCCATCTGTGTTGGGTCAGGCGCCTATATAGTGCCTTTGTTACACTTCATATATTGTCAAGGAGTCTTCCATGCCATTTAAGTCTCAGTCTCATTTTTTTGCTGAAGGTTTAATGCATCATGTTCCGAGTTTTCAAAACAAATCTTTCAGACTACCCATTCCTTTCAAACTGCTTATAGTTTATGGCTACCACCTATGTTCTTCTCTTTGATCATGGCTCAACTTTCAGCAGCTGAAAGAATTAGTAAGATTAACCCACTCCTTAAAATGTTGTGTTCTGTGGCTCTTGCTCCTTCACGTGTCACAGTATCTTCTGCTCGCTCAGTAGCCCTCCCTCACAAAGAGAAGTCTGACATTAGGATGGATGAGGAAGAGAAATATGGCCAAAAGCAGCACTGAGTATGTTGTTGTCTGACAATATCTGTCATGAAATTTTAAGACTTTAAATTGGCACATATTCTGTGATAATTGGCACACTTTGGAAATGTTATTAGTAATGTTTTTTTTTACTGTTAATGTGCCACCATTTTGTGTTTATTGTTATTGGCAAAGGTCAAGCAAAATGACACCTTTTATTGGCTAACTAAAAAGATTACAATATGCAAGCTTTCAAGACAACTCATTCCCCTTCTTCAGGCAAGATGTAATCAATACATGTAATGTGGCAATAACACTTGTTTCTACCTTGTGGTGTTTTGGAGTAGTGACATGTGACCCTATTGGGCCGTTGAAATTTTAAGATGTATGCCTGTTATAATGGGTGTTTTTTTAATTTTATTTTTAACAATGGGTGTAGGATTTGGACAAGGTTTGCAATTATTCTGGGTTTTTAACCCTGAGTAATATTGTGCAAAAAAATATTTTTCTCTACAAAGTATTTTTGAATAATAGAAAATTATTTTGCTTTTTACCTTTACCTACATAGGGAGCCATTTTCCATCAAAGGCATCATCTGTTGCTATTACGGTCACTTCCAGAATTCCCTGTGACTGTGCAACAGGTGATGTCATCAAAATGAGGATATATAAGACCCAGCACATGCCTTCTCCATTATCCAAGTTTAAGATCTTGTGAGCTGTTATGAGCTGCCTTTGTTTTCTTTCTTTTTATTATAATGGCTTCGAACTCTCTGTTTGTTTTGAATTGTGATTTATGATTAGCAATTTAGGCTTTGACGACTGATCATTTGATCTCCTGATGTGAACCATGTCATTTCTTCCGGTCCTTTTTAATTGAAATTATTCTCTGTCTCTTTTGAGTCAGTACAGTGCCCAGGCTGTTGGATGTTTCTTAAAAATGCTTGGTATATTATCAATTACAAATCAATTTAGTGTGTTGGGGATTTGTTGCTTGTTTCTTTTGACTTGATTGGTATTGGATTTGTATTGGGCTTTGGTGATATTAGATCTCTGTCTACTCATTTAGCTATGAGACGCACTTGTTGTTTTGACTTTGATTTCATCCTCTGTTCCTGGTGTTTATTTGGCTTGCCGCATTCCCATCATGGTAATACCACAATGTATTCTTACCTTATTAAGCTGAAAGCAGTAGTTGCTGGACATTTTCATTACAAGACGGCTCTTAATGATGGGAAAGTTTGTCTCACTTATTGTTTAATCTAGGCATTATGAATGGCCTGACAGGTAGGATTTTGATTTTCTTAGATATTTAATAAACTTGACATCTTTTTCAGCATTTTTGTTCACAGTTCTATATTAATTCTCTGTGATTTACCTGCTGTTGCTTTCACATCTAAAAAGGTTCTAAATGGAGGAATTCAGGCATACAATATATGCAGATAAAGTGCTTGCTTGATCCTTGCTAAATCTAAGTCTGTGTAGTGCAAATTGGCTTCAATTTTAAAAAATGGATAATGGCAAACACTTCTGGGAAAGCTGCAGAGCTTAATGGATTGTGTCATGAAATTAATGCACAACTTTGGTAAGTTCAGCAGGCTAATTCCAAATTTATAGACAGAGTACACTCAGGAAAACAAGAAGCTGAGTGAGTTAAGTAAGTCAATATCAGGAATTCGTCCCTCTTTTTAACTGGATGCTATAGATACCCAGGATCAACCTTGCTTTTTGTGGGATATCTTGATTGTCCCTGTTAAATACATGCATCAATGTTTACAGGAATTAATTGAGTAATTCCTGTGTGGCAGGAGGGCAGTATGGTCCATCTTCACTATAGTATAGTCAAGGTATTTAATGTTGTAAGTTAACCAATCAGTGTACCTTTGGATTATTACAATGAACATGGAGTAATAATGTATTTTAGAAAAGCCTTAAGGGGTAGTTTTTCTTGCAGTTGTAATGATATACTATATTCAGTGTTGTGTTTTTTATATGTTGTAAATGTGTATTTGTCATGCATTTTTAATGTCCAACAATGATTTAATTATACTATCACCAGAAAATAAAAAAAAAGTGTTTTAGTGAAAATGTAATAATTTTACATCAAAAGACAGCTAGAGTGTTTCTGGTACTACAGTAACACTTATCAGACTGTTTACTATTGATTTCTTTGTCCTTCTAAATGTCACCAACCACACTTCAGGGAGTTGATTAAGAAAAGAAGCTGAGTAGGGTCTGGCAATGAATACTTCACATGCTTAAAAAAAAGTTTCCTTCCCCTTTGACTCATAAAAAGATAATGGACAAAAGCGTACAGCAAATCTTGTACTTTGCCAAGAATGGACTCTACCTGTACTGGTCATCAAGCCAGGAATGGGCTGAAGTCCTACTTTGGTGCTTGTTTGAGTTAACTGTTTACCTTCTAATCTCCCAGTAAGCAAAAGTCACATGATAGGTGCAGACAAATAAAAAAATTCAGTCTAGCGTTCCATTGTCTTCTTGTTCACCACCCTCTGCCAGAATGTTGGATATGTTTTTTTGTCATTAAGGGTTTAGAATTGATGCTGTTCTTTGGCATACTTCTATCTGATCCTCTAACTGTTTTTGACAACTCATTTTCTCAAATTGACCTCTAACTAAAACAGCTTCAGTTCACTGTTGTGTCACGTCTGTGTTTCTCTCAGTTCTTCCAGATTTGTGTTCCTTGCTTGCTTCACACTAGGTTTCACTTTACAGGACAATGTGCTATGGAATGGACAGGTGTCTAGACTTCTTGTCCAAGAGAGCTGGCACTAGGAAGCAGTGCTACAGAGTTACACATTGTATGTACAATCACAAGGAGATGTTTTTAACTTCATTTGGAACATAGCGATTTACAGCCATCAATACAGATATTAATATGTGTTTTCAGTGATGCCATATATTTTATTTGTTTCAGCTCACATTTACAGTGATTAATTAAAAAAAAAAATAAAAACCTTAATGCTTACATCACTTAA
The DNA here is from genome assembly GCF_016835505.1 of Polypterus senegalus. Classification (NCBI taxonomy): domain Eukaryota; kingdom Metazoa; phylum Chordata; class Cladistia; order Polypteriformes; family Polypteridae; genus Polypterus; species Polypterus senegalus. The sequence goes on along the minus strand of NC_053154.1, from coordinate 137,292,494 downwards.
GTTACTTATGGTACTGTTCATTTTTAAAATAACATATTATTTCACTGTGTTACACCTCCAAGTAAATTTCTCCTTCATTCCTCCACTTTCATATTATTCTGTTTAATTCTGGGCCACTTAGCCCTGGACCAGTGGTTTCTGGGAATGAATGGTACTTGTTTACTTCCCCCTTGGCAAAAAGGTTACCCATGTTCATTGCACATAAGGCAAATGTTTGATACTGCAGACCAGTTTACAGTATTAAGCTGTTTTGGAGTATCTAAGATGTTTATTTCATTATCTTCAGCTTTGACCTCTGTGTTCCCTGTGCATTTGTCTTGTATGTTAGCCCCTCTTATTGTCAAATGAATGCTACTTCACATACCAGATGACACAAAAGCTCTCATTTATATAAGAATAGTATTGCATTATGGATTGTATAATTCATGGCACAAGTGCCACCTCCTTATGGCCTGAGTATTGAGTAGATTTGTTGTTGAAATTATCATTGCTTGAGCAGAAGACAAGAATTAATATTGCAGATGAACAGGGCTGTAACTTGACACATTACATTACAATTTAAATATACACAGCAGTTAATATTATGGAAGGGTGTTTTATGAAATTAAGACATACAATTATTGTGTTAACAAATGTAAATAGTTCCGGTAGTAGGTTTGGCCAACATTCATTAATTGTGAATCAAAAAACTATTAGAATTTGAAGAAAGTACATACTGTATATAGAATATATATTTACAGTAGCTGTGGCATAACAGAAAATGGAGAAAATGATTGCAGAATGTAGGCATGGTCATTATACTAAGAATTTTTGCTTTAAAATAGGTGTGTGATAAATACTTGCTACTGTACATTTTAGAATAAATGTACTTCATAATCATAGATTTAATAGTGTACAGTGGAGATTGTAATAGGAACCCTGTCCACATTTCAAACCTAATATGGATACAATATTTTAATATGCAAGCTTCCAATAAACACAACAGGAGTAGGGCTAACAAACAAGCTCCGTCCCTGCTCATTTTCATTTTTCCCTGTGACTGCTGGTTCAGGACTTGAAGTGCCAAGGCATTCTCTTATATAGTGTTAGTTTATTTCAATATTTGCATTTTGCAATACTCTTGTCTATAAAAATATTTCATTGAATTGTCTCTTTTCACCTTATTTGCAAAAATGCAGTGAAAGCTCTAGATGTTTTTTATGCTTCCAGGAAAAAATTCAAGCAGATCACATTAAAATGGTTTAACACATTTCCTATTTCTATATTCAGAGCAGGCAACAAACAAGAGAAAGGTATTATTAAATCATACCTTATTCTGTGTTTCCCACAGAAATCTGATATAACTATGGCATACCCCTAAAAATATCACTGTCTCGGTCACATGGCTATTTCCATTATACTTCGGGGCTTACAGCTACTTTTATGTGGTTAACTCATAAAAATTTTTTAATGAATTACTAAATGATTATGATGATGTTACTGTTTTGTATAGGCCTAATTTCGGTAATTAAAAGCAAACAATTGAAAAATATCTGTACCAATTATTTTTAATGACAATAATAAACAACAATTAAATAAAGAAGTTAAAAAATAATAAACTACTGTAAATACACACAAAGGGAATTTTCAATTAAAAAGAATAGTTTCTGTGAATAAATAAAGATCAAAATTTGTAGCTGTGATAATGCCCACAAACGCAGTAACAGCTACAAGCAGCTGGATATTCAAAAGACATTCACCCTTTGTAGGTCTTTTTCTTCTTTCATTTTAATGAACACACTTCATGTATAGTTTGTACATCTGTGAAATTTTAATGTGTGGAAGCAGTGTTCAGATAAAAAATGAAGTAAAGTTTCAGTAGGATTCTGTTTAAAAAAGCATGCAGTACACTGTAAATCTGAAGCCATGTGTTGTACAGTAATAGTTGCTGAACAACTTGCATGAAACTGCAGACGACAACCAAGTTTCAGTTTCAGTTCAGTGTTGCTATCTGAACTTCAAACTGTGATGTAATTTTAATACCTGCAATAAGTTACTATAAAGTAAAAAATTTTGACAGCTGTTAATGAAAGTATGAATATGTTGTCATTGGGCTACCCTATTACTGCTTACGCAGCCATGATTTTATAATAGATAAGACTGATTTAGAAATTACAACAATATGTGTTGGGCATGAAGGTTGTGTGCAGAGAATTTAGTATTCCATTTTGAAAGAGATATATATGATATTTAGGTGAACAAATCACGTAATTTGGGTGTTTGGATTAGCTGTTATTTAATAAATTGCTGTGTTCTGTGTGTGTGTGTGTGTGCCCAGTCCCTCTGAGCAATCTGATTGGTCAGTTTGGTTTTGGTCTGATTGGTCGGTTTGGCCTTGGTGATGCTCTTCAAAAGAAGAAGTGCATGAGAAACATAAGGAGGAATAAAGTCAAAGGAGGCAGGCAGAGAGTTCCTTTCAAAGATGGAAAATATAAAAAGTGAACAGGTGCTGAACAAGATGCCTCATAGTGAGAGTCTGAGAAGCAGGATTTGCAGAAACACACTTGAGATTTAAACACGTGAGATTACTGAGGCAAAGCATGCAAGCAATGCTGAATGCACATGTAAGGCAAAAGATATCAAATATTTTTAAATATATTCTTTTATCTGTCTCTGACAGGGAACGTTGCTAGTAATGAATAAATAACTTGACCAGTTTTAAATAGAGAAGAATTATGAGGAAATCTGGTTATCAAGCCAGTGGCTATATAATCATATACAGTGCACAAGACATATACTGTAGATATTGGCTATAGTTAAATAACATATGGTGTTAAACTGATTTTCTGTGGATTGTTGTGAGTGTTGCCTTCAAAGTGCGGCTATACAAACGCTTAAGAAATGAATTAAATAAAAAATAGCATTCTCTATGCACAGTTTTCAAGGAATACATTTTAAAAAAGTTTTAGGCACAACATGAGAAATAATTATGAATTTTGACTATTTACAGTATATCATTTTGCAGCAGCAGCAATGGAAAATTCTGCAGTGGTGGCCAAAATTTCTATGTGTGGGAAAGACTGTGTTATTAGTAAATAGAACATTTAGGAAGAGAGCAAGCAAAGGGTGACAGCTCATTAGAATAATGTGCAGTAGGTTATTGAACATGAAAAATGCGAGGGCACTCCATGATGGCAGCACTATCAGTTTGGGACAGCATTCTTTCTTTCTCTGACTATTAAAATTTTTAATAATGATTGCACTCTTTATCTTTTATCTACTACTGTTTATACCTTCAGCAGAGCAGTACAGTAGTTACTTATAGCTTCATGAAACTGATGTCTTCCCTCAACCACTATCTGCATAGATGTTTTCCCTTGTTTGTGAACAGAAACCAAAATGTGATCAACCACCACTTTTGGATTCATTAGAATTGCTTTCGGTTTTACTGTCCAATTTCAGTTTCACTGCCTGAAGACAGATTCACTTTGTCATCACTGATGATAAAAGGCTCCTTAACATCACGGCTTGTATTACTGTCTACAGCGTGCAACACCTGGGCCACTGAAAAATGTTTCTTACAAGGCACCATTATGAGGCTAGGAGAAGATGCGTCGTCACTGTTGCCCAGGTATGCTTAGGCCTGATGGGCAATAGCATAGGGGTGCCTTACATAAGCGAATAACGCTTTGGATTAACACTGTAAGCACTTTTACAGCCTGAGGAATCCTCAGGTCTAATGCTTACATAAGACGCATCTATAGAATTGCCTGAGCGGCACTCGGGTCTATGTTAACTGATGACTCAAGGCAGTACTCATGTAAATAGTTATGTGTGTGTTTGAATGAAAGGAGCTTGATCATTTTATGTCACTTCAATGAACTACACACATACAATTGTAGAATATTAGTTGTGTTGCCCTTCTATGACGGGTTGAAATCCAAATAATCAATAGCGTTAACATTTGTAGTGCACCATGCAATGCATGTGTTTCTGCTATATGCCATTTGATATGAGATTTGTAAAAGCAGTGTTAACGTTTGTGATGTGCCATCTATTGGAATGACAAATGCATTTCTCTCTATTATGAAAAAAATCTTGGGAGGGAGACAAAGGAGATGAGATGTGATCTTCTCGGAAAAACACTTTGACATCACACGAGACAAGGCAGTGAGAGAAAAGGACAGCTGCTGTACAGGCTTTTAAATGATCGACACGCAGCGCGACAAGCAGAATATGCAGCTAGCTAGCAGCAGCAAGTCAGCAGATTATCCGACAGCATCTCCTTAGTGCGCGTTTAGCTCCTCCTTCACAATGCAAGTGGCAGAGACACAAAGTGGCAAAAGGAAAGCTGCTGTACATGCTTTTAAATGATTGATGCACAGTGCGACAAGCAGAACACGCAGCTCGCTAGCAGCAGCAGCAAGACAGCAGCTGATCCGACCGCATCTCCTTAGCGTGCGTTCAGCAACCCCTTCACAATGTAAGCAGAGTTATACGTCCTGCAAGCAAGAGATTTATCCATGCCCGGGGCCGGAAATAAAGGGCAAAGATTAGATGATGCACAGCAGGTTAGAGATAATGGAAGTACGAAAATTCACAAGTCTCAAAATAAAGGATAGGAAAGATCGCATTAGCGCAAACAAATGGAAAATATTACTTGGTGAAATAACGGAGAGATCGAGATCGAAAATATTGTTCGGATTTAAACTTTAGGTCAGAGACTTGTAGATCGTCTAACTCGTGTTGCCAGCGAGAATTAAAACTTTCCAAAAACGTTGTTGCAGTATGAAGTCCAGTGAGACAGAGACTTTTTACATGAGATTCTTTCAAGTCATACCCTACTTACAACTATTTTCAAACAAGTCGAGTAAATGCTTTTGTCAGACACACTTCCTGCGCTCTCAGCACTTCTAAATTTTAACAGGACAATAATTTTACACGTTCTAGATGATATGTCAATGACAAAGCGAAGAAAGAACATGGACAAACATTTGAGAAAGTCGTTTGATTTATTACAGAGAAAGAAATGATATTCACTCACAGTCAGATAGATATATGTTGCATTGACACGATGTAAGTCCATACACAGAATCAAAAAATCAATGTGATCTTTAAAAAAGTTAATTCCAAATATTGTTTTTACAAAAGTTTTAATGTAAAAGTGAAAATAATGCATATGTAATAATTCCCATGAAAATAACAATCTCTTTAAATTGTACACCCTGTAAACCAAACCCGGGGGTGGGCGAGCGAAGTGAGCATGGGGGGAGCCCCCTAGTTTACATTAAAAATGTGTGATTCAGCATATTTTGGAATGACAGAGACATAGCAACCAGACGGTCACCCAGACAGACACACAGGCATATATCCTTTTGCTAAGATGGAAGTATTCCTTTTCCTGCATTTACCTCTGGCTATGGTTAAAATTTTGCTTTTTCATTTTCAACCACCAAACTGAAATTTCCACAGATGACTGCCTACCACAGAATTTCAAGGAGCTTCTGTGGCCAGCTGAATTGTTTTTATGTTGATCTTGTGGCATTTGTAGCTTTGAAGAGTTATTTTTTGTATTCATAATGGTAATTTTCAGAGCAGAGTTTTCTTGCTCATGCATTCAGTGCCAAGGTAACACAAAAACTTTTCTTCTCCCATGTTTTTGTGATTACTATGATCCAAAAAGCTAGATAATGTAAGTGAAGGTTTTACTGATCAGGAAAAGTGTGCTGGTGTAACATATAACATACATATACACATTGTATACAATTGATACAAGGGACATTCAAAAACTGTTTTTTAACTCTATTTATTAAGAATTTTAAAAACAAATTACATCACTTTTCTACATAGTCACCTTCATTTTCAATACAATTTTCCCTGCGTCATATCAGCTTTTTAATACCCAATTACTACTCCTCTTTTCCAATGAAAATATAAAAGTGCTGAACCTTTTTGAACGTCCCTTGTATAACCTTTCAGTTGTGTACTTCTTCACACATGCATTCTTATTCATCTGATATCAATTCATTAATTGCTTACTTAATGACTTCGTTTAACAAAGAGACAATTGTGAGTTGGAAAAAATGTTCCGTCCAAACTGGAAAATCAAGAAGCAAGGGCCAAGAGATGAAAAGATTAAAGGTAAACCAAAAGGAAAGTCGTTTTCACAGGCAGAGGTGTTAGTGTTACAGGAAGTGAATGTAGACAGGAAACAAAATACTAAAATTGGGAGGCAAAAATTTGATGTCAAACAGGAACAGATTGAAGTCCTAGCCATCGCTTAAGATTTCCTTCCCTTAACTTCCAAAATCAGCGATTCTTTAATCAAAGGTTTGATTTATGCAGAAGCTTATATACAGAGTCATGCACACTGCCATATTAAATTAGATTGTCATGATAACATCATACACAATGTGACATCAAGTCATATTCCTGTTTTTAAAAACAAGAGGTGCAAAAATGGTGTTGTAGTAGGTGTAATAAATAATAATACTAACGGTGTGAAAGAAATTTATACAATGAAATAAATCACAAAAATCATGATGTGTCATTGGGAAATATTCAACTCATAACAACAGATTTTGGTAATATGAGGGTGAACTACTGCACAGATGTCAATGTCTGGATTGTAATAAGTTTTTTAAAAGAAATTCAAATTTCAATAGGGAAGTAAATCAAAGTAAAAATAGAATGTAGCTGGTGAGGTTGTAGTTATCTGCCAGGTGTGACATCAATGATACAAATAAATACAATCTTACTTTATAAAATACAGTGGATGTTATTAATTCTAAAAATAGTTTTGGTAAATTTTCTCAGCTTGTTTTTTTCTTTTTTTGCCTGCCACAGCATGTTTACTTCTCACATATGCTCTTTTTCATGTGACAAAACTACTAGTACATCTACTACTACATCATCGTCCTGACTCATGCTGTTAAAGATGTGGGCTGTTGTATATGAAAATGAATCATAGATAAATGTACTTTATTTGCCTCCATGGAGAAATTATGAACATCTCTCAGTCTGAATGGAGTTTGTCAAAATTAACCAAAATTAAAAGCTACGTGGATCAGATTTTGTATAAACCACCACGATCTGGGAGTTTACCAAAAAAATGCATGCCTTTTATATAGACATGTATTTGCCACAAGGGAACAGAAACCAGCATGGAAACTAAACATATGGCATTTAGTTGTGATGTACTACTATACTATACACAATCAAAACTGTTTAAATGAATTTGGCTAAAAGCCTCACATCTACCACTCGCACTCTTTCACTTAAACTGCTGGAGCAATTTAATGAATACTGACAAGCAGTCTGCTACAGTAACTCTGCCAAGCTTCTAAATATGTGAAAGTCACTTGGCTGTTAGAGCATTTTGTGTATTCACAATTCTCATGAATAAACGGTTGCTTCCACTTAATATGATGGGAAAAAAAAGAAAGCAGACAGCTTGTTTAAAATGTGCTTCAAGATAATGAAATGTGTTACTCAGGTTGGCTGCAAAACTGAAACTCAAGCCCCTCCCATAATGCATTGCTTTCTTATAGATACCTCATAATTCAAACAGTGAATGCCTGACCACAAGGAGGCTTTATTATCAATCATCTTTGAAGAACAAAAAGATTCTCATTCCAATCTCTAGCTGATCGGTCAGTGCATTAATACATAATTGTTATGTTCATATGTTATATTTTCTGTTCATTTATATGTTTTATTTCATGTTAATGTTGCTGCACTTGTGCCACACTTTTCACACTTTTTTAAATGAAGTGCTTTATCAGAATATGGCTAGGCTGTATTCTGACAGCTGCAAGTAGATCCAGAATTTCGTTAATATCATTTACAGTTAGGTCCATAAATATTTGGACAGAGACAACTTTTTTCTAATTTTGGTTCTGTACATTACCACAATGAATTTTAAATGAAACAACTCAGATGCAGTTGAAGTGCAGACTTTAAGCTTTAATTCAGTGGGTTGAATAAAAAGATTGCATAAAAATGTGAGGCAACTAAAGCATTTTTTTAACACAATCCCCTTCATTTCAGGGATGCTCAAAAGTAATTGGACAATTGACAGTTGACTCAAAGGCTATTTCATGGGCAGGTGTGGGCAAGTCCGTTGTTATGTCATTATCAATTAAGCAGATAAAAGGTCTGGAGTTGTTTGAGGTGTTGTGCTTGCATGTAGAAGATTTTGCTGTGAACAGACAACATGTGGTCAAAGGAGCTCTCCATGCAGGTGTAAGAAGCCAACCTTAAGCTGCAAAAACAGAAAAAACCCATCCGAGAAATTGCTACAATATTACGAGTGGCAAAATCTACAGTTTGGTACATCCTGAGAAAGAAAGCAAGCACTGGTCAATTCAGCAACACAAAAAGACCTGGACATCCACGGAAGACAACAGTGGTGGATGATCACAGAATAATTTCCATGGTGAAGAGAAACCTTCACAACAGCCAACCAAGTGAACAACACTCTCCAGGGGGTAGGCATATCGATATCCAAGTCTACCATAAAGAGAAGACTACATGAAAGTAAATACAGAGGGTGCACTGCAAGGTGCAAGCCACTCATAAGCCTCAAGAATAGAAAGCCTAGATTGGACTTTGCTAAACAACATCTAAAAAAGCCAGCACTGTTCTGGAAAAACATTCTTTGGACAGATGAAACCAAGATCAACCTCTACCAGAATGATTGCAAGAAGAAAGTATGGAGAAGGCGTGGAACAGCTCATTATCCAAAGCATACCACATCATCTGTAAAACACAGTGGAGGCAGTGTGATGGATTGGGTGTGCATGGCTACCAGTGGCACTGGCACACTAGTGTTTATTGATGATGTGACACAGGACAGAAGCAGCCGAATGAATTCTGAGGTGTTCAGAGACATACTGTCTGCTCAAATCCACCTAAATGCAGTCAATTGACTGGGCGGTGTTTCATGATGCAGATGAACAATGACCCAAAACATACAGCCAAAGCAACCCAGGAGTTCATTAAAGCAAAGAAGTGGCAAATTCTTGAATGGCCAAGTCAGTCACCTGATCTTAACCCAATTGAGCGTGCATTTCACTTGTTGAAGCCTAAACTTCAGACAGAAAGGCCCACAAACAAACAGCAACTGAAAGGCCTGGCAGAGCATTAAAAAGGAGGAAACCCAGCATCTGGTGAAGTCCATGAGTTCAAGACTTCAGGCTGTCATTGCCAGCAAAGGGTTTTCAACCAAGTATTAGAAATGAACATTTTATTTCCAGTTATTTAATTTGTGCAATTACTTTTGAGCCCCTGAAATAAAGGGATTGTGTTAAAAAAATGCTTTATTTGCCTCACATTTTTATGCAATCTTTTTATTCAACCCACTGAATTAAAGCTGAAAGTCTGCACTTCAACTGCATCTGAGTTGTTTCATTTAAAATTCATTGTGGTAATGTACAGAACCAAAATTAGAAAAAAGTTGTCTCTGTCCAAATATTTATGGACCTAACTGTATATCAAAGGGTGGCACAATGGTAGCGCTGCTGCATCACAGTTAGGAGACCTGGGTTTGTTTCCTGGGCCTTCCCTGCGTGGAGTTTGCATGTTCTCCCTGTGTGTGCGTGGGTTTCCTCCAGGTGCTCCGGTTTCCTCCCATAATCCAAAGACATGCAGGTTAGGTGCATTGGCGATCCTAAATTGTCCCTAGTGTGTGTGTGTGTGTCCCACCCAGGGCTTTGTTCCTGCCTAGCGCCCTGAGCTGGCTGGGATTGGCTCCAGCAGACTCCCATGACCCTGTGTTAGGATATAGTGGGTTGGAAGATGACTGACTGCTGACATTTATATCAAAATGTAAAAATCAGAGTTGTTATGGTTAGAGCACACATCTTATATGTAAAGATTAATTTAATTTGTCTTCTTCAAAGAATTTTAAGAAAGATCTAATCCTGATATCTGTAATCACCTTTAAGGATTTAGAACATTAAAGAACTGTACAACCTGAAAAGGTCCGTCTTGCTCCTGTGAATCATCCAAAAGTTTAATATAACCAGTTTCTTAAATAAAAGGAAATCTGCATCAGCTACTGTTTTTAAAATCTGAGCATTTTTAGGTAGCTTGCTGATATCCTTTGAAGGACCACTTGTTTCAGCCATGGAGACTGTGTAGCTGTGGCAGGTACCCACTATTTATAGGCTCTCTTGCAGCTGGCTCTAAAGCTGTTCATTTGAAAACAGAATGCCAGCTCATACTCTTGCTCACTCAATGCTGATATCACCTACCCGGCTGATGCTGAGTCATCACTCTTGCAATACTACATACATTATTAGTGCACATATCTAATTTATTATTACCATATATACTCGCGTTTAAGTTCTCCCACAGATAAGTCGGGCTTGATTTTAACTTATAATTTCCGGGATTTTCTAATGTCAGTCATATAAGTCGAATGCGAAAAACTCACGCTATTGGTCCAAGAGATTATGATATGCTAACACCCACCTGAGAGAGTAACCACAGTGCACACTGGCTTTTTTTCTATGTATTGTGCCTATGTGACCACATGGTAATACCTGAACTATTCCGAACATGGTAATACCCAAACTATTCTAAAGCAACGGTTGCACTGTTTTGTGTTTTTTGTTTCTCACACCCTCATACACCTTTATCTTAAGTGCATCTCACGTCTACAATGGAGTGTTCGAAAAAAAATATGAAGCTGGTTTTAAATTAGAAATTGTTGAAATGGTTAAATAAATTGGTAACTGCACTGCTGCCACAAAATTCGCTGTGTCTGAGAAACTGGTGCGAGATTGGAGGAGGCAAGAAGTTGTAAAAAAAATAATAATGTGTCGCATTTTTGAACAAGCATATAAGTCAGGGTCTGATTTTATGATTGATTTTTCGTGTTTAAAGGCCTGACTTATACATGGGTATATACGGTAATTGTTATTGAAGTCATTACTTTCTTTTGCATGTGACGCCACAGGTGTAGTATCTATTAAGCTTTTTCGATCTCTCCCTGGTTAAATGTTAGCAGCACTCACTTACTGACTCCCATACTATTGTAATTATTGATTATGCTTAAATGATCTTTATAAATGACATTATGTCAGAGTGTTTAAATTAAGATACTGATACTCTATTTAAATATGTGTTTGTATTTTAATCAAAAATGCAAAAATGTTCTGTCTGGTAGCAGTTTTTAAGATATGCAACTGACATCTTTAACTATAGGCTATGATTTTACTGAAATAATTACTTTTTCCAAACAGGAACAACCTTATTTTTGTCTACTGTGGATTTACATATAATGGATTGCATTTATTAGCCTCACACAGAACATATTGATCTAAATTTTAAATACTACTGTTTTTTCTTGTGGCCATATTATTAGACTAGGGAAAGTGTTTCGTTATATGCTTATGTTGCATTATGCACACACATTTTAGACATTCTCTGATTGTTAGCACTGAATACTAATAGGTGTTATCACAGACATACAGCATTGCAAAGTATTATAAGAATCTTGGAAGTACCTCAGGAATGCAGATATTTAATTGAAGTCTAAATATGCTCATCTTATTATATGTATATGTAAATTACTTCAACCCTGACCCATGGTGTTGTTAGTACAAAATACCTTGCTAATAATGTCTACCCACATTGTCTTGATTTTTCAATTATTGCAGTATATTCTGTAGGGACTTTTAGATAGTTATTTTTAACATTTATAGTACAGTTAGGCTATTTTGTATGATATATGGTACAGTTAGCTCATGTACCAAGCTATTTGTACACTGATACATTGTCATCATTTCAGTGCTCGTGCCCAAAGATACCCAAAGAGCTTAAATAGTCAGTCGTCATGTCAGTCTGTTCTAGTGAGTGGAAACCTTGTTCAAATGCTAATTTGTGCACCATTATGCTGCTAGTGTTGTGAAAAAAAACTTTGTTCTATCTCCAAAGAAGGCAGTCACGGAGCCCAGATGAGAATGAAAAACAATCCTTTATTTGCAAGTTATGCACAAATGTCTCACTCCATGCAATGAGCAATCAATTAAACCATTCATTTGCTTTTATACTTATATTAGAGCTCAGTATTGTTATTTTTTAACTCATAGCCAGCCAGCTTAAGCCTAGTTCATGTTTTGTTTCTGTTATTATTTTGTCTGAATCAACCAGGAAATTTCTCATTATTGTTAAACCTGGCTCTATAAATGAAAATATACTGGATTGGTTAGATTTTAAAGAGTAGGTCACTGATTGGTTAATTGCTGTGACATCAAGCAGGTGTAGTGTGTGATAGGGATCTCTATGTCACCTTTAAGCTGGGAACACTAGAAATATGAAGAGGTCCATACAATTTGCAAGTAAGGATGATAAATCGGTGAATGTCTACATTAAATACCTTTTACTTTCTCTGTTGTTGTTCAGACATGGTAATAGACTATTTTTCAAAAAATAACCCAAACATACTTGCTGTATTAAAATCAAATAATACAATTTATTTATAACATAGTGATAATAGTACACAGATATATATATATATATATATATATATATATATATATATATATATAAATAGTTTTACTGTCAAATAATGCAAAGAGTATGCGACACGTGTTTCGCCCCAATTCTGGGCTCATCAGGCGTACACACTCACTACACTCCCTCGCAGGAATCGAACCTCGGGGATCAGCGTCAGAGGCGAAACCTCTTATGTTGCACCACAGCTTGTGGCTCGTTAATTTAATTACATTCAAGGCATTTGTAGTCTGAATCACAATCTGACTGTATGGGTGGTTACCTACCAGGTAACGCTTGTGGTTGGTCAGCAAGTCGGCTAACGCCACGGCGTGTGGTTTGTTTATTTCATAGTATGTAGATCGGGGTATATATATATATATATATATACAGTAATCCCTCGCTATATTGCGCTTCGACTTTCGCGGCTTCACTCTATCGCGGATTTTAAATGTAAGCACATCTAAATATATATCACGGATTTTTAGCTGGTTCGCGCTTTCTGCGGACAATGGGTTTTTTAATTTAGGTTACATGCTTCCTCAGTTTGATTGCCCAAGTTGATTTCATACAAGGGACGCTATTGACGGATGGCTTAGAAGCTACCCAATCAGAGCATGTATTACATATTAACTAAAACTCCTCAATGCTAAAAGATATGCTTCCCGCGTGGCGCTTGTTTTGTTTGCTTCTCTCTGTCTCTCTGCCTGACGGAGGGGGTGTGAGCAGAGGGGGCTGTTTACACAGTGGCTATTTGCCTAGAAGATAGGACGCTCCTCTACAAAATGCCGCTTTATCGCGGTGCTTCTGTATACTTAAAAGTATGTATTGATTTTTTGTTTGCTTTTCTTAGCGAGCGCTCTCTCTGACATTATCTGCTCTTCACGATGCTCCTTTGAAGATAAGATATGTTTGCATTCTTTTAATTGTGAGAAAGAACTGCCATCTCTGTCTTGTAATGAAGCACAGTTTAAACGTTTGACTAAAGGGTGTTATTTCATGTCTAGAGGGCTCTAATAATGTTAACAGTGTGGGAGAGTTTATAAGGGCTTAAAATATATAAAAATAACCATACAAACATATGGTTTCTACTTCGCGGAAATTCATTTATCGCGGCAGAGTCTGGAACGGATTAACCGCGATAAACGAGGGTTGACTGTATATATATATATATATATACTGCTCAAAAGAATTAAAGGAACACTTTTTAATCAGAGTATAGCATAAAGTCAATGAAACTTATGGGATATTAATCTGGTCAGTTAAGTAGCATGTTAAATGTTGAAATTAACAACAGATGCACTAGAGGGGCAACAATGAGATGACCCCCAAAACAGGAATGGTTTAACAGGTGGAGGCCACTGACATTTTTCCCTCCTCATCTTTTCTGACTGTTTCTTCACTAGTTTTGCATTTGGCTACAGTCAGTGTCACTACTGGTAGCATGAGGCGATACCTGGACCCTACAGAGGTTGCACAGGTAGTCCAACTTCTCCAGGATGGCACATCAATACGTGTCATTGCCAGAAGGTTTGCTGTGTCTCCCTGCACAGTCTCAAGGGCATGGAGGAGATTCTAGGAGACAAGCAGTTACTCTAGGAGAGCTGGAGAGGGCCATAGAAGGTCCATAACCCATCAGCAGGACCAGTATCTGCTCCTTTGGGCAAGGAAGAACAGGATGAGTACTGCCAGAGCCCTACAAAATGACCTCCAGCAGGCCACTGGTGTGAATGTCTCTGATCAAACAACCAGAAAGACTTCATGAGGGTGACCCAAGGGCCCCATGTCCTCTAATGGGCCCTGAGCTCACTGCCCAGCAGCATGCAGCTCGATTGGCATTCGCCATAGAATACCAGAATTGGCAGATGCACCACTGGTGCCCTGTGCTTTTTACAGATGAGAGCAGGTTCACCCTGAGCACGTGACGGAAGTGAAAGGGTCTGGAGAAGCCATGGAGAACATTATGCTGCCTGTAACATCATTCAGCATGAGCAGTTTGGTGGTGGGTTAATGATTGTCTGGGGAGGCATATCCATGGAGGGTCACACAGACCGCTACAGGCTTGACAAAGGCACCTTGGCTGCCATTAGGTATCAGGTTGAAATCCTTGGACCCATTGTCAGACCCTATGCTGGTACAGTGGCTCCTGGTGCATGACAATTCCTGGCCTCATGTGGTGAGAGTATGCAGGCAGTTCCTGGAGGATGAAGGAATTGATACCATTGACTGGCCACCATACTTTCCTGACCTAAATCCAATAGAACACCTCTGGGACATTATGTTTTGGTCCATCCAATGCCATCAGGTTGCACCTCAGACTGTCCAGGAGCTCAGTGATGCCCTGGTCCAGATCTGGGAGGAGATCCCCCACAACACCATCTGTCATCTCATTAGAAGCATGCACCGATGTTGTCAGGCATGTATACAAGAACACAGGGGCCATACAAAGTGCTGCATACAATTTTGAGTTGCTGCAATTAAATTTTGGCAAAATGGACTAGCCTGCCACATAATGTTTTCACTCTGATTTTTGGGGCATCTTTGAATTCAGGGCTCTGTAGGTTGATCATTTTCATTTCCATCAAACGATGTGGCATCCCTTCATTCCTAACACATTACCCAGTCTATATCAGTATAGATATCCAGGAGGATTTCTTTTTCCCATTGAGATCTGATGTGTTTTCAAAGTGTTCCTTTAATTTTTTGAGCAGTTTATATATATATATATATATATATATATATATATATATATATATATATATATATATATATATATATATATATATATATATATATATATATAGTGGTCCCCGGCCGGGCTCCAGCCCAGGAGGACCAGAGGAGGGCTTGTGCCTCCTCCAGACCGAGAGGGGGCATCCGTCCTGGTTATGCTGGAGGCCTCCGGTAGAGGGCTTGGAAGCCCAGCCCTGTAGGGGTCCGTGGCCACCGCCAGGCGGCGCCCCAGTGCCTTATTATCCCTGGAGCCCGGCACTTCCGCCACACCAGGAAGTGCCGGGGGGAAGACGACAGGGAACACCCGGACGGCTTCTGGGTGCGCAGCCGGCACTTCCGCCACACGGGGGTGTGTCCGCGGGAGATTGCCGGGAAGCAACTGGACCCTCTGTGGCAACCCCTAACAGGAGCAGCCGAAAGAAGATGAACTTTATCCCTTCTGTAGAAAAATTTACATACAGCAATTTATAAATTCTAATCTTTCAATTCATGTAATCACGATGGATAATTTCTTTAACTAGTTATAATGCTTCTGGTGCCTGTGCCCATGCCCTACACTGTGGAGGTAGCACCGATTTGCCCACAGTTAGTCTGCACGGTTTTACTCCCATAGTTTATGTATGTGTAAGATGCTGCTCTAAATTTTCTACTGGGTTTAGGGAGGGAAATCTACAACAGATAGCTGATAACTACTAAGTTACAGTGTATAGTTTTCAGAATATAAATAGATGTACTTAGGGTTTGGTGTAGATGATGCTTTGTTCCTTTCCCGGTCAGCTTTTTCTGGCAGACATGGAAAGATATTCTTTTTTTCTTTGTTCAAAGTACTTTTTCTTCTTTGCCTTGGTCATACCTTCTGGTTGTAGCCAGAACTACAGTTTTCTCTTGGAGGATTTACAGACACGGTGTCCTCATCAGCTAGAAAGTTTATAGCTCCTTGGCTGTTGGTAATAGGTCAACTCCTATCAATAGCAAGACAAACGTGTGGTTTTTATATATGGTGTTGCTCTTGCTTATGCACTTGCTATTACTTAGTAAAGTTTAGACTAATGGCATCCTTGTTTAACTTTCAAACAGACAAGTCTTACACTTGTCCAGTACCAGGTTGCCTTTCAGAGAAAAAGGGATCGCTCCAGCTTTTGTTACAGCTACATCCAAGGCAACAGGTCATGCTATATGGAAAACAGTTACGGCCAGGTTGGGAGCAGTGAGAATATAGCGAGCGTAGATCTGGTGAATGCAATATTTTTAAATGATGGAGCAGACCTTTTGTCACTGGCTTCTTGAGTGGAGCATCAAGGGAAGATCTCTAGGTGTCACTTTGACTGTGATTTATTAGCCTTATCAAATAAGGCACTGAAACTACATTTCTAAGAGGGCCAGTGGAGAGGAGACCGACACTTACACTGAAATTAGGAGTATCTGGTAGCTACATTTTAACACTACAATTCCTGAAGCCTAAAAAAAAATCCCGGACCAGCTTAAATCCCTTCACATCTCCATCCATCAGCATCTTTTGTTTTGTAAATTTGTCGATCAGCACAAGCAGCAAGCAGCCTACTGTTCCATTCCTCACCTTGACAGAGCTCAATTTGGGCAAAACGTTCTCCCAGCTCAATCCAAGGCTCCTTATCTGTGTGTGAGGTGAGGTGCCTGGAGTTGTACAGGGTAAATAATACAGTATATCGTTATTTGGAATACATGCATTTCATGTGTGTTCCGTGTCTACAAAGATCTGGGTAAGTGTAGGATGAAAGGAAATGTGCAAGAAATGCTGAACACATACCTAAAGCAGAAACTTTTTTACTAATAATGACGAGAAGTGTATAATGTGTGAAGACTTTAGTCCAAATATCAAACGTGCGCTTTTATTCAAGAATATAACCAAAGAAAAAAAGCAATGATCACTCTAAATGTTTGGACTTGTTTTGTTTTGTCCAATACTTGCTTTAAATTCCTGATAAAGTAAGAGCAGCACCAGGCCCTAGGAAAAGTACAAACATCCGTTAACAGTTTTTTTTGGTCTCGTCCGTTGCGAGAGATGGACATCTGAAGCAGAGCTCCTCTAGCAGCGGTGTTATTTTTCATATTACCTTCTTATTATCCTGAGATATCCTGTATTGATCCAACCTGAGGGTACTACTACAGTATATCCAAGCATATATAAACATGGCCAACAAGAAATGGGCTCAGAAAGAAATGAAAACTAAAGCTACATCCAAGCTCAGACCGACAAGTCCAAGTTCAAACTCAAGGTATTGCCTTTCAAAGACTGACCTGGATCAGATGGGCGAAAGCCCAGACTCCTCGGGACCACAGTCCGCTACATTGTCTCTGGCTGAAAGCGAAATGGGGAGCAAATGTACGAGTGCAAGTGACGCAGGCCACGATAGCTCGCCGATTGGAGAAGATCATCTAAAACTGGAAAAGGCCTTGCAGTCTGCGCTTTCAACTACTCCACGCGAGCCGGGAACACCGACTGTAATAGAGCCCACCACCTCACATACGGTGCACGAAAGCAGAAATGATCTGTCTGAACTAAAGGTGATGATCACTGAGCTCAAACAAGCTCAAGCAAGAGATAAAGAAAGATATAAGGAAAAGTGAGAAGGCAAGTGAAAAGGCAAATGAGAAGCTGCAACGGGAGCTGCAGCAGGATAATCAAGACTTGGAGAAACACATATATATTTGCTTTGAGGCAGTCTTTAAAGATATGCTGAGTAAAATTGAAAATCACATTCAGGAAACCACGTCTAAACTGAGAACACTTGCCGACCAGCTGGAGGATGTTAAGGAGACATTTACGACTCGGATTGAAACAGCCAAAAATCTAGCTGCCACTGCTGAAGGAAAAGCAACAGCTGCAAAAAAGCTGCAACTCCAAATGCAAAAAACTCTGAGACAGACTTGCTGCTCTGGAAGATAGAAGCAGAAGGAATAATATTAGAACCGAAGGTCTATCTGAGAATCATGAAAGTCCAAACCCAGTGAAATTCGCAGCTAAACTATTCTCTAAAATAATTGAACAGGACTTTAAATCAGATTCTGAGATAGCAGCAGCTTATTGCGTTCGCGGATCAAATACCGTTAGACCTAGGTCTTTTATTATCCACTTCGAGAGATTATTATTTAAGCCAGAGGTGATGGAACTCCTCGGACACAAGCAAGAGATTATATATGAAAATAACCACATTCGTACAGCGTGAAGTGGGATCCAGCCTCACATGGGTAGGCAAAATGGGAGGGTTGGGGTCGACTTGTTTTCAGTCCTACTTTTTGTAAAAATTGCTTGATTTGTATGGAATGATTACAATAAAATTAATTTAAAAAATGTAAAAAAAAAAAACAAAAAGTGTTCAGCATAATGTCAAGGCTTTGTTACATAACAAAGCATTGCATATAGGAAAGTATGAAGGAAGCTGGAAGAAACAGTTGCCTTCTGCCGCATAAAACAATGTTGAGAAAATATGTAAAAACAAATAAGTGTAGTAAAATAAAAAATTAGCATTGCAATCATTTTCTCCATATGTTCAGTGTAGGTAAGTAAGCAAATATCTGCTACTTACTCCTGCTATAATTACTGCAAGTAAGTTTTAGAGTTCTTCCATGTGCCATCAACTTGGCTCTGGTTGTTCCAGGTGATGGTGGATAACAGGGTTACTGCTAAAATATGGCAGCACAATTACAGAAAGAACAGTCTTATTTTTTTTAAACAATCTCAGGATCTCCGCAGATTATGTACAATGAGAGTGATTGTATGCACCTCACAGAAAGGTATTTCAAGGCCTAACAGTTGTAATTTAAAATTCAGCATGGGATTACAGGGAACTGGCAGCATCTACCATAAGGCAGCAACCAATACTTGAAATAATGACAGTTATCTATATCAGAACATACTCAAATAGGAAAGAACTTCAAATAAAAAGCATTTATTTGTGTTTTAGTAAGAAGCCTGAAAATATTGAAAAAGATATGTGAATAATGTAAGAGCGTGCAAACTCTAAACAGGCAATGATTGGGTACATATCTGAATTTGAACCACAGTCTTTGGAGCTGTGAGACAACAGCATACAGTACCATTGTGCTGCTTATGTGAATGAAACAAAATTGCTTTAAGTAATATGAAAGCACTTTTTCTAATCGATGTAAAAACCAAAGCATTCATTCAATTGTAATCCTAGAGTTTGTACATTTAATGAAGTAACTGGATGTTTTTTGGTCATATTAAGCAAGAAATAATTTGTTACATTATTTTTACAATATTTTGTTAAAATTAACCTTTTTTATATTGTATGACTGTGAATTTTTTTTTTAAATGACCTTTCTATGACTTATGTCTTGATTGGCATGGTATAACAGATAGTTTGACTAGTTGAAATTCAAAGAATCAGTAGTAAATAGAGTAAGTGGGCGATTGTTTTTTTTTTTCCTCACCACCTCATGAAGTTATGTGTAAAGGAATATTCCACCAAAAAATTATAATATGATTGATTGAAAATATACATATTTTTAACTGTGTTGTTTGTACTGACTGCTGTGAAAGCTTTTACTCTCATATTTTCATGAAGAACATAGATAACACTTCCAATACAGTGGACTTTAATAGTGGCCAGAGGAGGCCAATGCTGAGTAAACATTTATTTTTGCCAAAATATTGCTAAATATGGAAAATGAGAATAGTGCACAAAAGTGAAATGCGTTCAAGCAAATGTGAGTTTTTGAATTGAAGGCATGCCTCCTCCATCATCCATTGCTCAGAAGTCCTTTCGTCAATTCAAAAGCTGAAATTCACTTTTGTTCACTTCTGTCATGTAATGCCACATATCTGCATTCATTCCTGGGGAAAAAAAGGGCTGCCACAGAGTCTTATTTAACATTTGCATCAGTTATATTAAATAGGATCTAAATTCTAAATGCACTGTGGTCAGCAGAATTTTGTTTACCATTTGATGTGTATTTATAAGTCACTCAGGGCTGGAGTGTAGACAGAGCACTGTGCTTGCATTTTAAAATATCATATTGCTGCAGGTTTAATAGGCTGTTATGTTACAATCACCCATTTGGTATTTTGACAAGGTACCTTGATTAGCACTTAGCTCAGTGATATTAATGACAGTCTATGTACTATTAATTGCCGACAGAACTCAGAGGGGGTAATTCTGAACTCTATCCGAACTGTCTAAACAGAGCATGTTGCTAAAAAGACAATTATTTTACAAGATACTCTCATTAGTAAAACAACAACATATTTTGTGATAGTGGTGATTTTTATGATTTTCTGCTCCTTCTAATTATAACTTTGATGTATGCACTGTGAAATAAAAAGATTGAGCTTTGATTCCTAAAGTATTGTAATGTATACAGATATAAAATGAAACAATCCATCTGTATGTTCTGGAACTTGTTTAATCCAACTGTAGGTTTGTGGAATGACAATAATGACTAATTACTGCATAACAAGGATTATTTTTTTTTATTTGATTTTCTGAGGCTGTTTCCATTGTAGAATCACCGTGAGCCAGAACCTGTTCTGACAGCAATGCATGCACAGCAGCTTCTGTTCTCAAGTAAGACTCCTTTCTCACTTACTCTGAGCCTACACAGTATTTGGAGCTGTGTGTTAGCTGATATGCAAGCCTTTAGACTGCAATTTAGAGTACCTAGACTAAAGCTGAAGTAACTCGTAAAAACTCATTTGTGCAAATCTGGTTAATTTATTTTTATATAGTGCCCTTTGCAAAAAGTGACTCGGAACACTGCAGATATTTTCAAAAAGGAAAATGAACTTGAAATTTGCAGTTGAAATAAAGATTGTAATTATTTAAAAATCACACATACTAAGCCATCTAGCTTAGATACTAGCCCTTTATGTATCTTAGCCCAGTATGGATACAGTATGGATTGAATACACATACCCTATGGAAAAGTCACTCATTTAGGGCAGCAAACTGGTGCCAGGGAACTGAGAGAGAGGAGTACTACTGACTGCACCGCAGTACTAAGCATATGTTTATTTAAATATTGCATCTTTCATATTTGAGCTTTAATTTTACTACACTGTAGCATAGTATATTATATGAAAAATAAACATTACATCTGCAAAGGTAGTATCTGAAACTTGTTTTGCTATGTGACATTGGAAATTGTTGAAGGTTGTTTTAATAATTTTAGAGCTGATACAGTGTCATATTTATTTAAAAATAAAAATGTAAATCTATAGCATCAATCCATATCATTTGTATTTCTATTTCCAGTAATGCTATTCATTATTTTGGTATATTTGTTTTCACTTGCACTGTTTATTGATGAAACTGATTTTAGTATCATCTTAAGGTCCTAAATATTATTTCATCAATTTGTTATGTCCCGGTTTATTAGCTATTGATTAATTCAATTCTTCCTAAAGGAAGCTTAGCTGATAAAAAGGACCTATTAGACAACTTAAACAGGATCAAAAATTCCAAACCAATTTAGTAGCTCTAAAAAAGTGGCACCAGTTCATTAATAAAACAATGTAATGCGCTGTGTCAGTTGGTCTGTTGCTTTAGTTTGATCAATAGTATTGAGCTGCATATTTCTTAGCTTGTGCCCAGACTCCTGCAGCATTACTCTTACTCTTTTACATTTCTGGATACACTGCACTGGTTTGAAACTTCTTCCAGCATTGGCATCTTTTAATAAAATCAAGCAGTTATCAGCCATTCAGTGTTTTATGATAGTGTCTTGCATTATTCCTTTAATTATTATATTTACCTTTTAGAAGTAGATACGGCACATGTTCATTTGTTTGTTTTGCTCATTTTTCCACCTACGATATATTTTGGTTTAATATATTTAATGCCTGTCAAAATACATCAGTCAGGCTTTTCAGTTACATGCCATCTTTTCAAAGCTTACCAGTGACATATGTTTTGTGTCCATCAAATGGCATACCTTTCATTCCTGTGTTTATGTGCAGTACTTGTGCAAAACTGACCTCCTCATAGGCTGTTTACCTTTGCATATTTGATGCCTGGAATTTGCCATGTATAAGTTTAAAAAATATGGAGTGACCTGACCTTCCCACATCAAGCATCATAAATAAATATGACAGTGATAGCATATGAGGCTATTGAATGTGTGCATCATTATAAACCTTCAATTAATTCATCTCTATATTGCTCTATTCTAAAACATAGTAAAATAAAGTTGATGTGTGACAAGGTATGGCTGCTGTCAAAGTAAATACAGCAGTTGCTTTGAATTGGATTTGTTAAAATTTATACAAATAAAACCTCAATACAAACATTCAAGTATTATTATTATTCATAAATCATAAGGGTATGATTCCCAAAAGCCCACAAAACTTACAGGCAGCCCAAAGAGGTTAAGTTTATGTATTTCATAGTTTTTGGATTAGTACTTTTATGAAATTTATTAGTTCTGGTCCTGGCTGACCTGATGTGTTTACAAAGGTGAAGGAAAATGAGTGGGAATGACCTAGCTGTGCATGTCAAAAAGATCATTCATTATTTTATCAGCTTCTGAGTCAACCTCTTGTCCTTCCCTGACTTCTCCTACAATGCAAATGCCCACCCATGTTGTTGTAACTCTGAAATTCTATTAAAAATATTATGAATGATATTATTCTTTTTTATGCTTAAGACCACCTCTTACCACCACAAGCAACAACATTGAACGTTGGTACCCAGGTGTGAATTGCTGCATATCAACTCCAATTCGCATTTGACCACATTTGCCTCAACAAATCTTCTCATGCAGGTATTATTTACATTACCGAACATTACTTCCCAGATGTGAATTGCTGTTTTTCTTCTGCAGACAACTAGAAAATAATCACAAAACAAGATGTCACACTTATAATTACTCACAATGTTTCATTTCCTGTGATGGAGAATACAAATAACAAATCTTAAAGTGTTGGTACTGCAGTAATTTCACTACAGTATATGAGGAGAGACTGAAAAATTCCCAGAATCAAACAATAGCACGGGAGCAAGGTATAGTTTTTGACTCTGCTGCTACATATCATAAGCCTACAGTCTTTTTAATCAACCCACCGAGTGACATCATGCTGATTTGATTGACTGTGTATTTCTGACAACTAATCTACAATTATGTGTGTGACTTAAGAACTTTTTTCTTGGAAAAAGCTGGTTCTGTCCACTATGTGCCATCTCATGTGTCCTCCCCAAACAAAATTAATGCTGGTTGTGTATTTTGTATACTGATAGCTTTGCTGTTATATCAGACATTTTGCACACTTTGTGCAGAACTACATTATGTATTATAAGTAAGCGCAGAACATAATTCTTGATGAGAAGTTATTGCCAATAAAATGTTGATGTCATTTCATACAGTGATGATCAAGCAAACCTGATAAATCTGAGATCAAATATTGGATAGCTACTGATGTGAATAGCAAAAATATACCAAAACTTTTTTCCTATTTGGAGAAAGATTGCACTTAAAAGGGAAAGACAGTCTTGTGATTCTTTAAGCCATTCACAGGAAGCAGTAGAAATGTCACTGGTGACATTAGTTTCACATTACTTTTTATGGCAAATAAATGCCTCCTGTGCACCAAACTATAAAGAAAGTGAAATGGGGGCTGCCACCATAGTGTAAAATGAAGCACAGAGATGGTCAAGGATACAGACACTAATAAAGTGCAAAAATAATTCCAGTGAAAACACAACAAAATGAAAATTAACTTTTGGTACAGGAGTTTCACTAACTTCAAAAATGAGTCACAACTGCTGATGTGGACATTATTAAAATCAGTCCATTACGCTTCTTGCCGTGTACCTGCATATTCCATGAAATATGTATATTTTATTTATATAGAATGTGAAGGACAGCCGTGTGCCATGCCCGGCAGGGACACCCCTGCTGCTTATGTTCCGGGGGAGCCACCATGGGCACTCCAGTACCTCCCCCAGGACACTTGGTGGCAGCCTCCATGGCTGACGGTGATTCCCCAACCACCCGCAGGGCTCCATGGGAGATGGAGTCCTCCACAGCCTGTTTGGGGGCTCGGATGGCCGCTAGGGGGAGCTGCATGGACTCAGCAGACTGGCTGGACGAATCTTCAGCCCCACCCGGAGGTGCAATTAGGACCAGGTGGTCAAGCACCTGGAAAACGTCCGGGTGGGTTATAAAAAGGGACAGCCACCACCACTCAGAGAGCCAGGGTCGGGAGGAGGAGGACTACGCTTGTGGAGGAGTGGTGGTAGAGGAAGAAAAGTGTGTTTTACTATAGTGTTTGTGCTTTGGGACTGTGTTTGGGCTGTGTGGCACGGGGAAGACGTGTCCCACAGCTGAAGAAAAATAAAAGTCTTTGTACTTTTTATACGTGTCTCCGTGTCTATCTGTGTCGGGTCAGGCGCCTATATAGTGCCTTTGTTACAAGAACAATATATGTTCTTACTTAATTTAGTATTGTTTTGCCCAGCAGGCGCAAGATTTCAGAGGACAACAGGAAGAAAAGGAAGTAATTCAAAGAACTGACGCGAGGGTGAGGACCAGGGGCCTCATGTATAACATGGCGTAAGCACAAAAGCCGAAATGTGCTTACGCACAGAAAAACCCAGATTCAGGAATCTGTGTGTACTCCAACTTCTATGTTCTTCCGTTACATAAATCCCGGTCAGCGTAAAAAGTAAAGCTTGTGCACGCGCTTTGTGTAATGCCCCAACTCCTCCCAGAATTACGCCTCTTTGAATATGCAAATCAATATAAATCACCCTTAAGCTTAGCCTTCTGTGAAAAGACAATGGAAAAAGCACAGGGGAAAATATAAGAATTTCAGCGAATACCAAGTGGAGGCAAAGGAAAAATATACTATTTGTTTAATTAAACCGTGGTATAATCAACAGAAGGAAGTTGATCGAGTGACATAGCATGTTGGAGAAACTTGAAAGCTCACGTTCACAAAGTCGCACAATGCTGGAAATAAAAAAGAAGTTATATATAAAAGT
This sequence comes from Polypterus senegalus, assembly GCF_016835505.1. Lineage (NCBI taxonomy): Eukaryota > Metazoa > Chordata > Cladistia > Polypteriformes > Polypteridae > Polypterus > Polypterus senegalus. Next base: position 137,267,301 of record NC_053154.1, on the reverse strand, counting down.
CGCCGTGAAAAGGCGAGTTGTAGCCCACTGTCTGAGTGTCATATGAAAGCTTATTAGGGTACAGAGAAAAAACAGGCACACAGTAGGGAAAAAGCACGAAATGTCAACTTCAATCTCGAAATTTCCACTTTAATCATGTAGTTTATTTTGTCATTAAAGTAAAACATCATAAACTTAATCTTAAAATAGTTTAATTAACCAGTTTCTCAAATCAAATTGTAATTAAAGTAGCACATTAAATGCTTTGTTTTGTATTTGATCTTCTATGTGCTCTATGTGTGTGAATTACTACTTGCTTCTTAAACCGGCTCTCATCCTCCAACTGGACACAGAATCCATTACATTTGTGATATTACAGCTCTCTGAATAACTAAAATACTGAGATGTATACGTGATATCATTTTCATTATGATAGGAGTTTAAGCACGTCATTAAACATGGGTTTCACGACGCAGTGATTGTGTGCGACCTACTCAGGGGCGGCTCTAGGCTTGTGCTGGCCCTGGGCAGAGGAAGAATTGGTGGCCCCTTCACCCGCCAATGTCAATATGGTATCTTATGCACAGTGGATGGCAACGTCCGTTGCGGACACTGCATAGCCGCCTCGTGCTCATGACACAAGCATTTATCTTTTGCCGAAATTTGTCGCTGCATTTTTAGCTGTGTTATTTTCTCTTTCTGTTTTATATTCAATATATATTGGTGTAGCCGCCCCGGCAGTCTTTGCTTTTCTTTCTCTAAGTAACCGATCGCCACACAATCAGCTCTGTAATAGACGTTAAGCCATCTATAAGCTTACAGAGCCGATTCTTCAAAACGTTTAAGGAACATTGAAATATCTTCGTAATACATATTTAATTATTCTATCCTTCATGACAGTCCCAGTGAAGAATATAGATTATTTAAATGAAGTTAAAGTTTTATCTATACTAATAAAAGGCAAAGCCCTCACTCACTCACTCACTCACTCACTCACTCACTCACTCACTCACTCACTCACTCACTGACTCATCACTAATTCTCCAACTTCCCGTGTGGGTGGAAGGCTGAAATTTGGCAGGTTGATTCCTTACAGCTTCCTTACAAAAGTTGGACAGGTTTTATATCGAAATTCTACGCGTAATGGTCATAACTGGAAGCAGTTTTTCTCCATTTACTGTAATGGAGATGAGCTTCAACGCCGTGGGGCGGAGTTTCGTGTGACATCATCACGCCTCCCACGTAATCACGCAGTACATAGAAAACCAGGAAGACCTCAAAAAAGCGCTCAAGAAAACATGCATTATATAATTGAGAAGGCAGCGAAACAATAAGAAGTGAGTTCTGCTACTTCGGAAACAAAGCACGATGTAAACCTACACTTTAAATTAAGTTCATAGACAGGCTGCCGCTGGCGTTTGTAATTTAGTGCCTGCCCATATAAGGCCATCCGTCAGCGGCAATCCAATAGCAAACTGCCACGGGTAAATATTCACGGGTGAAGGACTGTGCTTATGGAGAGGAAGATGAGATGGTCAGGGTGGTGTTTGACACAAACTCAGCGAAACTGCCAGAGAAAGTTTTAAGTGCCAGGACTAAGGTAACATTAAATAAAGCTATGGACATAGCACGAGATGGCACCAGCACAGCTGGGAACCTTCGATGCAAGTACACCGAGTGGCTCACGTGAACTGATGCAGTGCACAGATAAAAGCAACAGTTCCAAAGAGCTGAACAAAACCGAATTACACAATTGAAAAGGCAGCAAAAAATATGAAGCGTCTGATAAGCATATTCATAAATGCAGCTACTGTGGAAACAAAGCACACGGTGGAAAAAGTCAATGTCCCGCTAAAGGAAGACAGCGTAAAAAAAAACCCGTGCATGCAGTTTGTCACATCACAGATAAAAAGGAAGACGAGCTGTTTATTGATGCAGTAAGGAACTAATCGATGAATGAAACCTCTTATCTTTACAACGATTGACAAACACGGAATGTAACTTGAACACATCGTACAAATACGAGCCTGATTGAAAGAAATAATGATAATCAAATCCTTGATGACAGCAACATTCAATAACACTCACAAAACAATTACTGTATATTGACAATCATGTTACGTTATTTTTAAAATGTTCCCTTTTCTTTTTCATAACTTCTACTTCTCCACTGCGATACACGGGTATATATATAAATGTATATCTATAGCCCGATCTACAATACATACTTTAGCATAGACAAGTGGTGGCGCAATTGTAGAGTCTTCGCCTCTAACGCCGACATTCGAGGTTCGATTTCCGAGAGGGGGTGTACTGAGTATGTACGCGCTACCGATTCATTTTACCTTCCCATCTCCTTGGTTTGGGACGTATGAAAAATATTAGGTTAACGCAGAATCATGTTACGTTATTTTTAAAATTTTCCCTTTCTTAGCACAAGCACAGTTGAGAAGCTTCGATGCATGTACTCCATAACGCGTTAAAAAATAACGCATTTAATCACACTTTCAATTCCAAGCAAACGGGAACTTTTGTCAATGCATGATTTCCTGGTACATCCATTACACTGATGCACACATCACAGCTACAAAAATGTTAGAGTCGGAATAAAGCGCGTTCCTACGACTGATCATTTCGACTACCCGAGCGAAGCCTTGATAAAAGCATGGTTTTGTGCACACTGAAAAGCAAGCAAAATTAGATGCATTACAGAAAGCGGACTTTGTGGCTCTTACTGGGGATCATTGGACTTCCGTGACCGTTAGTAATTCTAAATACATCTAATTACAAAATGTTCAATGATCACACTGTTTTAGCCTAATGTACAAAATAATTTTGGCTAATGTTACTCAGAGTTTAAAGAGTAAGCTGGTCAAATTACCTTTTATGTTTCTGACTTATTTTTTTAAGAAGAAAAACTGCACTTTATGGTGAAATTTTGGTTATTATTATTTAAAGACAATACTATTCTGAAAATGTACTTAAAGTACTTAAACTACCACTTTATTTTTAAGTCTGCCCAATTTTAACCAGGGATGATATTTTTGTTTCTGTTTTGAATTCAAATGCAGTTTAAAAGCTTTTTTCAGAAATTAAAACAGCTTCAGTTTACAATATTCATGTCCATGTCTATTATTTGATTCTGTCGCCCACTAAAACCGTTTTAAATAAAAAAAAAAACATTTGCGATTTGGGGCAAATTTACGTGTCGATTACATACGATTAATCAAGATTAATTCTTACACAGCCTCTAATTAATTGGATTAATTTTTTTAATCGAGTCCCACCCCTAATATATATATGTAGATATATATATGTAGATTTGTATATATATGTGTATATACAGTATATATGTAGATATGTATATGTTGTATATACAGTATGTATATATGTGTGTGTGTATATATACAGTATGTGTATATATGTATATGTATATATATGTATGTGTGTATATGTATATATATATAACTGTATATATATATATATATATATATATATATATATATATATATATATATATGCCAGCAACACTCATGACAATTACAAAACAATTACATTGTCAATCATGTTACGTTATTATTAAAATGTTTCCTTTCTTTTTACTTCTCCGCTGCCAATCGCAGCTATTTTGCTATATATATATATAAACCAAAAGTTTTCATTTCATTTGTTGTTTTATGTTCCCAGCTCAAAAATAAGTGTTATATTGCTTTTCACTAAAATACTGAGACATTTTTTCCCCAGCCACAAAGCTACATTTTTTTTTAATTATGCCGACGTTTAAAGTGGAAATATATGCAAACAATATATTCTATGTGCCAAGAAATTATTTATTCTTATATTCACTCAAGCTGTATTGGCTGTCTATTCTTTTTGGAGGTAGGGCATTAGGGTGTCTGCCATTGCTCCAATTTTAGCATCATCTGCAAATCTGTCCCAGATTTCCTATTAGAAGAATGATTTGGACTGGTTCACTCAAAAATATTTTGGGCTTACAAAGATTAAAAAATAAGTATGAATAAATATTTTTTCCATGCCTGCAGACTGATGGGCACGTGTATTTCAAAATATTAATGATGTGACTTACAAAAGGTAAGATGATAGTAAGTAAGTTGCTTTTGGGGAACCATTAAGGTGATTCTTAAAAAACAAAATGTACCTGTTAAAATATATTTCTTGAAAATTTAATATGACAAACTTGCTGTACAATATGTACAAGTATAACTAGAAAATATAATGAAATGGTCATTCATTATTGAGCACATGTGGTAGTATCGGTCACCCATCCACATACTTACTTCCATTCAAGATCTTAGAAGAGTGGAGCCTATCCTGTCAGCATCAGATGCAAAGCAGGAGTCATCTCTGAATGAGAAGCCAGTACTATAACTATCAGCACACACTCCCTCACCCATCAACATTTACTGTACTTCTCAGTTAGTTTTTATATTTTAAAACACCAAAACTTCATGCACCATCTCAAAGGGATTTACAGGATAAGATTACAGAACCGTATTCTGGGAAATAAAATGAGAACTATATACTGTACATAGACCTAACATGATTTAAACAAAATGAACTTAAAGGCACTATACAATCCAGGACAGCTTCTGTTAACAGATACTGAAGAGGTTAACATAGAAAGTAAGTAGCAAAAGGTGATGTATAGATCAAAAAGTTAAATCAATAAATAAAGAAGGTAAAAAGGGTGAATATCTAATATTTTTAAAATGTTTGTAAGATATCAAACTGGACTGTTTTGCAGCCCTGTGATTCGCTTAACCTAATTTTCCTAAGTTTCCTTTCAGGTTTTGCAGGTCTCCTCTCTCTCTCTTTTTCTCTTTATAATATATATGACTAACATTTTGCTTGCAATTAAGCTCTCCTGAGTATACAGGCTGATACAGTATAGTCCAATAGAAAAGAACCACTCAGGAAAAAGCATCTGTACAAGAGGCATTTTAGCACAGTGAGTGGCAGGAAACCTAGAGAGTGTACAGTTGAAAGACAGATGAAAGAACATAAATGGAAAGCAGTTTTACTCCACATAAATCCAAATTGAAATTGCACTGACTATTTATGGTACAATGAAAGCAAATCAGAGAGCAAGGAACAAAAGGTAAAATTCTGAAAGACCTTGGATGGGGAGACAAAGTCACTAAAAGGAGAGCAAGGAGCTGTGGACAGTGGAACCATCATGCTGGCCTCTTTAAAACAGTATCTGCTAATTAGAGTTTTGTTTGTGACAGTGATGGGAAAAAGCTAGAATACAGCTATGGGCTCTGCCACTTCAATCGGATAGCTCTTCAAGTACTGATGCAATTTATTGTATAGTTGACATCCATATAAGACTCTGTGCAAACCAAGTATGTGAAATCTTAAATGCCACATATAATGAAAAAGATTTGTCTTATTAGTGTGTGACATTAACTGAGTTTGTGTGCAGAATCCAATGATTAGCATTTTTTTATACAAGGATGTCTGACTGACCTTCAACAAGTTTTATACACACGCCATCACATATGACTTTAGCCTCAACCTCGGTTTGCAATGATTAAATGTAAGGGTCATGAAAGTTCCAGGTAAATCTCATTTTGTGTGTTGTATTGTTTTTTAAGTGCTGCCTGTATTAACATCTTAAGCAGTACATGTACCATTCATGTCCTAGAAGGAGGTCACACAGATAAACACTACAAACAACATAAATTATGTAAAATTGCAGAGTATCTCAGTGGTAGAACTGTATGAATTTTAATTATTCATTGTTTTAATGTAGCACAATGAAATATTAGTTTGTTGACACACTTCATTTTCAATCTTGAATAATCAAATAACATTTCTAAAAAAGACCTCAGGTAGGGCTCCCTGAAGCAGTGTGGCAGAATCTGCCTTGTGCTAATGGTGTTGGGCATCATGTAGACGATGTGAGACATTCCTTATAGCCAGCGGCTCATTCAACAACCTTCATTCTACCTCTGCCTCCAGTGAATCCAGGCTGTGACCCATACTTGAGCCAGTCTTCCTGATTAATTTAACAGGTCTGTTGGCTTTTCATGTTGTTATGCTACTTCCCCCAAGATACCACCACATTTATTCTGGAGACAGACAGAACCCCACTGAACCCATGGTTCTTGCTTAAAGGGAATGCTTTACCAGTATAAGCCAGTTGTCTACACACCCCTTCCCTGAAAGTCTTACAACATGTAGATAAAAACATGACAAGTAAACTACAGTACTGTACATACTTTTACGAGGAAGCTTTCAGTTTTTCCCTCTTTTGCAACATGATGTCCCAGATCTCACTCAAGCTCGTACAGTGATTGGAGTTCAACTTTATTGCTTGAGTCTTTTATTTATGTACTCTACTATACTCATCTTAAGACATGGTATCGTCTACTACAGTAAGTTGATGTTGTAATAAGTGGAGCTGCATAATTATTTGTATATTAATCACTATTACAATTGTGATTGCCATGATACACTCATGCGAAGTGGTGATTACTTCATTTAAGTTAGTAGGGTGCTCCCACTCTCTGTAAGATCCAGCTTTCCGAGTTCTAAATTGCTCTCAAGAGCAAATGAGTGTTGTAATCAAGCACAGACACTTTTACTTAGTGCGAGTGCTTTTATTGTTGTTTACATACTTGTATAAGAATACTTTCAGGTTATGTTCCTGATTATTCCTTAATCTTCCATTATTATGATTTAAGATGTTATTATATACTTTGATTTTTACATATTCATGCAGCTTTTCTAATATTGCAATGCCCCAATTTATTCGTTCATTCGTTTTTCTATATTTGACATTTTTGAATAGTTAGTGGTGTGATGGATGGTTTTTTTTGGGAAGTAACATTTATTTTAAAGTAAGTTATGCATGTGCTCTACTTCATTTTTACTTCCTTATTATCTGAGTATCAGTAATTTACATCTTTTACTGTACTACAAAAAACAGAGACACAGGTACATTTTAAAAGTGTGCTGTGTCTTTATTGTAAAAATAAAAACGAACCAGTTTTAGACACAAAATTAATTAAAAATGTTTCAACAAAACACACCATTGAACAATTTCACATTGACAATTTTTAAGTGCTTCCCTGCAAAATGAAGGTTCTACTGTACAATATGTATACAGAATGCAGTATGTGCCGTTGGTAAGAGAAAGTACATATTTCACTTAATTGCAAAGGTAATAATTATAATTTATGTCATTAGCGTGCACCCCTAAAATAAACTTTGTTTGTAATGCAGATTCAATAGAACCCTACATGAGAGCAGCAAAAGTAATCTGCCTACAGTATTTGCTCTATGTCGAATTTGTAATTGTGCACGTTTTTGCAAGCACTTTCTGAGGTGTGATTCTTGTTTACAGTTGTCCTTGCTAGAAGAAGCAGGATTTGGAGGAGTTCTGCCTTATATTGACCCATGTGACCAGCCAAATGACCAGATGTACTTGAACAAATCATTTGGAATTGCACTCAATCCTGGTGGAGATCCTTCTACACCAGGCTATCCTAGCATTGGTAAGTAAGTTTACAATAATCATTTAAAAAGTTTTAAGTGTCCCCGCCACCCACACCTTCGACTCCCGCTGACATCACCAACTTTGTGAGAGAGTCCTCCTGAGTTTTTGCTGTTGCTCCTGCTCTCTGTCTGCTCAGCAGGAGCAACCTTCAACTGCCCCATCCCCTGGGTTCCATTCCCATCTGCTTGCTTCCTCCTGTCTTGCACTGGTTCTCTGTCACCCTTGCCCTTCTTTCTGTCATTTCACCACCACCTTTTCTTTCTTTTTGTTCCATTCCCCCTTATTTTTTTTTCCTTCTCTGTCGTGCAGGCTCCTTTTTATCTATCCTTTCTATTTGGGTGCAGGTGCCTCGGAGGTAGAATTGAGGCGTATGATCTTTCTACTCGTTTCTTGCACTTTCATTTATGTTAGGTAGATTGCCCAGAGGGGACTGGGCGGTCTCTTGGTCTGGAATCCCTGTAGATTTTTTTTTTTCTCCAGCCGTCTGGAGTTTTTCTTTTGTTTTTTCTGTCCACCCTGGCCTTCGGACCTTACTTATTCTATGTTAATTAATGTTGACTTATGTTTATTTTTTACTGTGTCTTTTATTTTTCTGTTCTTCATTTTGTAAAGCACTTTGAGCTACATTTTTTTGTATGAAAATGTGCTATATAAATAAATGTTGTTGTTGTTGTTGTAAGCAGCGCAATCAGCCAAGTACCCTAATTAACCACAGAGCGAATTGCACACACATACACCCAATTTGAACCTGCACTTCCATTGACACGATTGTTTATTTTAAAAATAAAACCAGAGACAATTCATCACAATGTCCTTTTTTCTTTACCACTTTTGATATTGTGCAAAAGAAACCTGTTAAAAAAGTGTTCAAATGTTACCTTTTTTGGCTGGCTTTTATGTTCTTTTTGCTTGGTGAGTGTGCTTTAATTAAGTTTAGAGTAAGAATGGGCAGTGGTGTAGTTGTGTATTGAATTGTATATACAGTATAATGCTCTGTACTTTTTCTCTGTGAATATGTTAAATAGAAATTATCACCATATCAGGAAACGTTTCTACTGTAGCAACAGCACTGTCATCACAAATGTCTGACACTGGAAACTGAATTTTATTAGACTGCCAACTGAAACACCTCTACTGCAGATAATATCTATGTGGTGTCTGCTACAATAACCAATAATGCAAGATCACTATCATGGTGTGGGTTATATTGAAAATGTGCAAATTAAAGAAAAGAGTGTTCCTGGAAATTCAAATAGTGTTTTAATATTCATAATCAAGAAGAAGAATTTTACAAACCGTATTTTTAGTAATAACGTGTTCATCGTAAGAGCCAAAGTTATCCTTCTCATCTACACCAAAATTACTGCCTTGCTAGTAGATCAATATCAAAGTGTTTGGAACTTTTGCTTTCATTTTTTTTTCTTTGCCATTTAAAAAAATTAACACTTGATTGTTCTGTGTAATTTTGATTTCAGAAATCATATAACTATGCACTTACTGCTGTGCTATTTGGATCTGTGCTTTTCTCTGCTGCAGCAAAGAGCAACCTTTTCAAAGTAGTTTCTCTACTTTCAATGTTTGGCAAGGACTCACTGTCACTTTGACAGTACCTGAATAAAAACAGCTAAAGTGTCATGCCGTATCCTGTATGTCTTCAATGATATTGAGCTGAAAGGGCTTCGATGTCTTTATTTGTATGCCACATTCAGTTGATTTAAATTTATTTGTAACAAAATACGCTTTCTAAGGCAGCTGCCACAGAGCACTTTGAAGTAAACACATACAGATATTAGCAATATACAATTCAAGTAAAGAAAGAGAACAGCTTATTTATATGGAATAACTATGAAACAGCTATGAAAAAGACAAAGAAGGAAAAAACGCAGGTTTATGAAAAATAACTCTTATCTGAGAAAATCAGCATGATTTAATAAATATTTACACAGATTTAGCTGGCGGTGTCCTGACTAGGATATGCAGTCCATGCTAAATGACATGCTGAATTGACATAGTCTCTGAAGGAAAGACATTGATTATTGTCATTCATGTCAAGGGCCTCTTCTGTTTGTGGTCTTGCTAGGATCCATAGCCATTGAGGAACAATGATACTGACATATTAAAATAAATGTAATGCAGACTATGTATTCTTAGACATTAAGTCCCTCATGGAAGAAAACTGTGAGTTAAGAAATGAGTGATGTGAGGCTGCGTGGTCTAATGGTTAAGGTACTTTAAAGCAGCAATCTTCAGTCTTGGTCCTTTAAGGTTTTTGGTCCAGTCGACCTCCATATTAGTAAACTGCTTTTGCTGTTAATGAAACAAGATATTTAATCCTTGCCCAGTGAGCACTCTTATCCTGCCTTGACAGGTATTTCTGATATTGTACTGTAGATTTTTTTTTTCCTGAAGATGTTATTAAGGTGTTTCCTGGACCAAAGCAGCTTAGCACTTCTTAGTCTTTTACTTATTTTCTTGTTTTCTTTTTCAAGGGCTTTAATTGAAAAGTTATTTCATGATGAGTGCGTACACAGTTTCAAGTCATCTTGTAAAAATGCATCAGTCAGTTATACAGTATAATAACAATATGTATTTAAAGACAGAGACGGAAGTCATGTGTTTTACTTTGGCAAAATTAAGTGTCCAGTAATGAGGGTTTGCTGTAATCAATATCTCCCTGTCCTGTTATTTAGATTTCCTGTGCATCCTTTATTGCCATGATTTGGTTATTCTAATGATTAAAAATGATTTCTGTTTTCTGTGTGTTTAATTTAATGTGTTTTTATGTATGTAAATGACATTTCGTTTAGTAGCTTATTGCACTATAATGTAAGTATGTGAAAAGCTCTGTGCATGTACTCAATGAAGCATGGTATACAGGAATAAATTAAATAGAATCGAATCCTTAAAGCCATCGGGATTCTTGTAAAAAGTGCCCACTGTTCAGGCTTGGTGTTGTGGGAAGATGTTGCTAAGATTCTCTGACCCTTTTATTGAAAAGTAATGTGGCTAGCTAAGGAAAAATTATACCTTGTTAGGGAACTCTAAGGTGTATTCTCTTCATCACATTGAAGTTGTATCCTTCATATTCTGATTAGTAGTATTACTTCATTTTTACTGTTTACAATGTTGTGAAAAGCTGTCATTTGAAAAAAATTATTAGTATTTCCTTTTTAACTGCTTATTTTAGAATTTTGCAATTAGAACATATTTGTAATGCGATGATACAGCTTGTTATGTAGTGTCAGTTCAATTTGCTTTACCCATTGTTACCAAATGAATTGTAGCGGCCTGAGGTCTTCTTTAAAAAATTTGCTTCGATTACCAGAAACCAGAAAAATACATACACCTAAAAATTGAATTTATAAAATCTGGACATAACCCTAACCCTAAGTCTAACCCTAACCCTAATTTATTCTTTATAAATCATAGTTATCTTGTAAATTTGCATCCATCCATCCATATGTGAATATATTTGCCTTGAACCCTGCCCGGCTGTCACCTTGAAACAACCATATGTCAAGCAAAGTCAAGTTGGGGAGCATGCATTGGTACAGTGCGTTGCCGCACCCACTACACAATGAAACAACTTGGGATCCCGTTTGGCAACCCCCAGGCAGACACGGTCCAGTTCCACCCTCCGGAAATGACCCTCTATCTGCCGCAGCCAGGTGTTATGTGGACGACCCCTTGGCCTGGTCCAGCCACTCGGGTCCCCAACAATGAGGATCATATGAGCTGGATCACCCTCGGGGAAACGAGTGCCGTAACTGATGCACCCTCACAATGCAGGTAATGTGCCTCATTCGGGACTCCATGAGCAACTGCTCATTCGACACAAAGTCAAACCAATGGTACCCAAAGATTTTCCAAAGAGACACAGTACCAAAGGAGTCCAGTCTTCATCTCAGGTCACTGGATAGTGTCCATGTCTTGCAACCATATAGCAGGACAGGAAGCACCAGGACTCTAAAGACTTGGACCTTCGTCCTTTTGCATAGATATCGGGAGTGCCACACACCCCTTTCCAGCGACCTCATGACCCCCAATGCTCTCCCAATCCATCTACTGACTTCATAGGAGGAGTCACCAGAGACATGAATGTCACTGCCAGGGTAAGTAAATCTCTCAACAAGGTCAACACTCTCTCCGCAAACAGACACACTGTTGTTGGCTGTGTCCAAGAGGTAATTAAAGGCCTGGATCTTGGATTTTATCCCGGTCTCTCGCAAGCTGAGACACTCAGACTCCTCACTCAGTCTCTCAAGCACCCCGATCAGAGCCTCTATTGACTACGCAAAGATCACACCATTGTCAACAAGTCAAGATCCATGAATCTTTCTTCACCAACAGATGCCCCACAGCCGCTGGACCCTACGACCTTGCCCAACACTCAGTCCATGCAAGCATTGAACAGAATAAAGGAAAGAAAACACACCTGGCGAACCCCAGAATCAACTGGGAAAAATGCAGAGGACCATGCTAATAAAACTCATAAATATATGATGAACAGATTCACCTGTAAGGTGATACAATGGCGACAAGAGAAGTGAGATGTACTATAAATTGAGTTCTGTGAGTTCATTTAATCTTTCCCTCAGCTGCTCTTTAAATGTTGGGCAGACAAAGCATTTACTGTCACTTCATCCAGAGAACCAACCCAAATGTAGTTTCACTGCTTAACTGTGGGTTACTAACTGAGGTGGCTTGGAAATACCACAGAATTTTTTATTTTTTTTTACTGTGTACACATGGCTCAATTTCTTTACTGGTCATTGAACTACTTGTAGTACATGCCAGTGTACTTTTCATCTTTTGGTAATTCGTATTCATTTGACCATGAATTAATGTGTTGCTTAACTGCAAATTATTCTAAGACATATTTAACATTTATATAAATGTAGCAACAAATAAAACCATACTTTACATAGAATGTCTGTTTAATCTTATATTGTTTGACATTTCAAACTAATAATGTAAACAGAGAAGTGTAAAAAAAAGTTGATTCTGGGATAAATAGTTTGAGGGCCATGAAAAAGAAAGGAAAATAAATTTAGCAATGCAAGGTCACTGAGATTACAGTATCAGTGCTGCTGCAAAAATTAATTTACCATGAAGCTGAGGGCTTCTACTGCTGCTAATATATTACCCTCAATACCTACTGATCTCATTTAATCATTATCCCTCATGTGCTGCTGTATCGAGTGCTTTTCACAAATCTGCTGCTAAGTAAATTATGCCATATATCCTCCTCACATCAGCAACACTAGTAACAGCCTTAGAGATGTCTGGCTGATATGTTCTGCTGGAGTAATGCCTTCCAGATTCTCCTGTGGCCTTTTAGCTTTTGCTAAAATTTTATAGCATGTCTATTCTACATGAACTGAACTGTATTTTTTGCTAAATTTGAAAGTATGTTTTTATTTTTTTGGTTTCTAGGCTTATTTAGTACCTGTACTTTTAAAAGTGAGTCAGTATTAATTTCTTTAAGGTGATGATCTCTGATAGATAACAATTGAATTTCCCCTTGAATTAATAAAGTTCATTTAGTCTGATCTAATCTAATAGATAACTTTGCTGTGTCACAACATTTAGACCTGGCTCAGATACTTGTAGCTTTTGTTCATTCAAAGATTCTCTTTTCTCCCCACAGTCTGAAGACATGCTTGTCAGGTTGAATGGTGACTTGAATTTGAGGGGATTTGTGTGTAGCCTACAGTGATAAGCTGACATCCCTTTTTGGGAAGTTTCTTGGCCTGGGTCTTTTGTTGCATGCAAATGCAATGGCTCTTAGCTGCCCAGAACTGAATTAGAACTGGGAAAAAAATAAAATAAGCAGGTGAAATGAGTACTTTCCTTTGTCATGTTGCAGGGGCTGTCCAGCTGAGTGCTGTATGCCACTTCTACTGTCACATACTACTGATACAAGGAATAATAACGTTTTTTTATATTATAACATTCAATTATGTATGGTGATATTTTCAAAGAAAATAGATTATATTAATACCTTTAGTAGAAACTTCGTATGCATGTGTACAATATTGAGAGATACACTTGTTCAATTTCTACAGTTTTAATTGACATTTTTTTAAATGAATCCGACTATTCTGAATCCAATTGCCAGTTGCTCTTAACTGAACTTTAAACAGTCAGACGGTAATTTTCAAAAACTTGTCGTAAGTTGCTAGTACAATTTTTTGTTTTCCTTACTGGTTAAAAACAGCAATTTGTTTTATAATTATGCTTTCATGAAATACTGTGCTCCAGCAAATGAGATTAGGCTGCTTAAATAAGACATCTAAAATAAAAAGGTTTTCATACTTCTCACTGAGAGGAGGTACCTTCCACAGCTGTGTAAAAATTAATTCACATAAATACAGTTTACATGTTCGTAAATTACTGAAATATATGTGAAAATCTACAAAAATAATAAAAGCATTTTTTCCACACAGTAGCATAATACAGTCAACCCTTCTGCAATAAAGTTAAATCCACAAATATTTGCTAAACACTCCTAATTCCTAAGTAAAGGTACTGCAAATGTTTTCCAAAATACTAAGTGACCTATGGTAGCAGCTGTAAAATTTCCTATTAAATTGATTTAAATGCATATAGTGTGAGATTAAATTAAACAATTAATCACGAACAAATGATGCATCATGAGTACCACATTTTGATAAGCTTATAATGCAGTAACTTGTATGTGAAATACGGCCGGCAGATATTGTACCTTTTACAGTGGCTGGCACTGTAATTTATCATAATGCTCTTTATGCAAGATTTGTTCATCCACTTTTTCAAAGGACTTTTTCTATTACAGGTATGTGGGGTATGCTTAAATGACATATCGTACAAACACATTTACACATAATGAAGCATGTTAACTTTTTATTTTTGTCCCTTTAAGATTTTAAGCAAGCATGTAGAGCTCATTTAAAAAGATGACTGGGTTATAGTGGAATTAAGAAGACCTAGATAAAGGGGGTAACTACAGTAGGTGACTGTAACATTAATATCAGCATTATGTTTATTAATATTAGAGAAAATGCAGAAGAGGCTTCCTCTATCACTGATGTCCTCTCCTTCACTGAAGCTGGTTGTCCGCAAGATTAGGGCATTCTTATTATGAAAGTGGCAGTCTGCTAATTTGGACCATCAGTCATTATGTCTCCTGTGTTGTGGGAATGCATACTTTTTTCAGTTGAGACACTTCCATTGAATGTTATGCACCATCTAAGCTGTTGCCCCTCTTTAGCTACTCTTTGGAAGCTAAAATAAAGTGGCCAGTACTACTCTGTCAATTAAGCAAAACAATATGTAGTTTAGGTGTTTTAATTGTGGGTGGTTAGGTTTAGGATCCTTGCAAGTGTCACTAAGGTTGTTTACTGTACTTGTGTGTCTTCAATGTCTAGAGAGGCTATTGAACCAGATGAAGTATGTCTTTAGATAGTACAAGAAAATGAGAATCCCTGGATGAAACCCATAAATCTTTTAAAGGTACTGTACTTGTTCTTTTGCACATAGATGATGTCACCAACAAGCTAACATTGAAGCATTACTCCTTGAAAAACGGGGGCCAGAATACTTTAAAATAACCATTCTGTTTTCATTACTTGCATACCCTGAACAAGAACATGGAGACCTGGAATGCATTCTGTCAGCAATGGGAATAAGGGATGAATCAGTACTAGGTTGGAGTGTTCTCCACGTTGACTAAAAACATTGTATCCATTTCAATATGGCAGTAGACATAGCACATATCTTTGTATTGGTAGGTGCAGGGGCATTCAAACATTCTGCAAGAATGTACATTTAATACACAAAGCTATGCATATGAGATATGAACTGGGCTGAAGTGCTACTGAATTTCCACAGTTTAAAAGTTTAAGACTATTTACTTTGAAATGCACTGACTAAGTATGCAATAGTAATTCTGTGTAGCTTACCTTATGCCTCATGAAGAAGAAGATTGCTTACTGCACAAATAATACTGAAACCTTCTCATTACACCTTCCACTGTTTTGCATACTGAAGGTGTTAAGCTGACTGCTCTGCAACGTCTGCATCAAACTTACCTCTCTGTTTCAAAGACATGCAGTGTATTTCTTAACTTCAACATTTCTCCCATGATTAAGGGTTTCCTGAAAGTTCTGTAAAGCCTTCCATCTTCTGCAGGAAGAGCACATTTTTAAATGGTTTGGTGCTTTTCACTCTAGGCCGGGAGGTAAACTCCTAACAATGGCCATTGCAAGAATCTGCTGAGCTTTGTTTTGCATCTGTCTCTGCAATATAATTGCTATCCTCTGGTGTGCTTGAGGGTTATTTAAATTTATATGATTTACATGCAGTCTTTATTTAATATTGTTGCAATCAATTCATCTTTCTGGAAATTTGTTTCTTGTATAATGCGTTTTAAGCTACATTTTACATGGTCCATTTTTCCATTTTCATCATTTTTGTATGCATCCAATATATTTCAAATTATTACTATTATTATTTTTATTTTCATGAAACATTTAAATTTTTTGTTGACTGCTATTTCATTGTATTGACTGAATGAATTAAAAATTAGTGTACTTTAATACTTTTTTCCTAATTTTTCGTAACAGTGGAAATTTTGGTTTGAGCATCCCCACTGCATGAATTCATTAGAAATATATGGTGAAATCATAAGAAGGCATAGCAGATTTATTACTTATGGCATTTAAGTGATATTAAAAATTGCTTTCTGTTATAGGCTAAAGCATGCAGTATATATCTTAACAAAATAAATCTAAATTAGTCATTTAAAATTAGTAATAGATTTTACTATAATAAGCTAACATATCTTATATAGCATATGCCCTTCAATGCTGTAATAATAATTTATCTATTAGCAGTAATGAATCTTTACAGAATGGATGTGGTTAGTAAGAAATGCATAATTATGACTCTGCATGTAACTGACTAATAAATGATTCATAGAAGGCACTTTTAGGAGACAGAGGGAACCTTTCCTGTACTTGCTATAATAGTAATAGTCATAATACATATAAAATTGTTTCTGTTGTTGCAATGCAGGGTTAATTAAAATAAAAATCTAACTGAATCTGTTCTGGCACAGAGAGTGAAGAATATTTCATAGACTCTGACAAGCTGCTAATGCAGCATACCAGGGGCACACAATTTCAGTTAGGTTATGAAACAATTAAAAACCATTCAAAATACAGTCTGCCATAGATTAGCTGAAACAGAGTGTATGGCTGTCACTGTCATATTGGCAACTGCTGCGTTGTAGCTTTTTCAGGTAGGGTGTGCCAGAATTTCAGGAAGTGACAGCTTTTACAAACAGTACACTTTGTTCTGTTTTTCCTCATGTTTTGCATTTAAGAATAAATTAGTTAATTAGTCCATGCAGGAGAAACATAATAACCTGACTCATCTTAATGTCTTTTGGAAGCATTGATTTCATTCTCAACAATAAACCCAATCATTATTTTCAAAATGGTATTAATGAAACTAACATATTTGTTTATCTTCTGTATGCTTTCCTTCTTTAAAGCACTTAAATACAGAAGAAAAATGAGAAAACAGTAATGTTTAGTAGGAGCTTTAAAATGTTTTCATATAAACTACTGCAAACTGGATTCACTGTATAAGACTACTTACCTTCCATCACTGATTTCCCAGTTAATTTTAAGTAATGGCTGCTTTAAAATGTTTTATGATGGTAGTTACCAAGAAAGACATTGTTTACAGCAAAGCTTCACTTGTCAGTTGGACAAGCTTGAGACTGATAGGGTGGAAAGTGTGCAGACAGGCCAACATGAATGAGGAAAGGCTAGTGCTGTTTTTGCAGAAAAATTTCAGAACACAGTTCCCAACTGCCAGTTTTCAAAAGCAGAAATTACTGGTGAGGAAAGCATCAAGCACAGTATGTGTACCAGAAATCAAGGGGGTACAAGCACAGATTGTTTTTCATGAAACAATGTTATAAGGTTATAGCTGTATTTAAGGTAAATTTCATTTGTGCTTAATTATGAGGGAACAATACTCCAAACATCACATATTTATTTTTTTATTTTTTGTTCTTTATTTCACCTTATACAATTTCTTGTATTTGGAATTTGTTAGTTTTCGCATACCCCTTGGGGTCAGAGCGCAGGGTCAGTCTTTGTACAGCACCCCTGGAGCAATTGAAGGTTAAGGGCCTTGCTCAAGGGCCCAGCAGAGTAGGATCTATTTTGTAGTGACGGGGATTTGAACCGGCAAATTTCGGGATACCAGCACAGATCCTTAGCCTCAGAGCCACCACTTTGCCAATATTGAAGCCCATTATGAAAGATCAATACCCCATATAAAACATATTGAAACCAAAATGTCAGAACCAGAATGTGCCTGGTGCCTGTAATTCTGAGGGAGAAGGCGTGCATGCTGTCATTTTCTTATGATCAAATGGCAGCACAATATGGTAATGCAAGTGACAGGACATGGCAATCGCAAGTTTGGTAATTGCACCTGAATGCCACTCTTTAGATGGTGTGAATGACAACAAGGGTGAACATGGCAAACTACATGAACAATGCGCTGGATACAGGTAACAGTTAGTGTATGTAAAGATTTACTAACTCCCACAGCTACTGTCAGTCTTCCATGATTGTGAATCTGGTCACTATGATTCCAGATATCTTCTTCAGCTGCTGAACATTTTCATTTCATCATGAGCTGGTTTTATTGATGTGGTAGCTAAAAGATATTGTATTTGATATATGATGTTGTATTCATTATTCATGGGCATATTTTTATATATCTGTTGGTTTTGTACTTTATTCACTAGTGTATGGAAGATATACAGGTAAGAATGGCTGTCTACATATGACAATAAACTTGAACTAATAATATATATTCTACAATACAGCCAAAATTGTAATTATCTACGGATTGGTACAAGTATTATACTAAATTTTCTGTTCAAAATTGCTACCAAAACTTTTTTGGACTTGATTTGAAACTGTGGTAAGTTCCCTAGACACGTGGTCGCATGGGGTTGAAATTCACAGCATTCTTACCAGTGAGTGGTAGCCAACAATGTATGTTTCTGAAATTTTGATTAAAGTAACTACAATTATTTATTTACTAAGGGAAAAAACTATACTTCAAAAAACGTAACCTAACATTCCTAGATTTGCTTAATCCATGGTTGTCGAACTCCAGTCCTGGAGGGCCGCAGTGGCTGCAGGTTTTCATTTTAACCCTCTTCTTCATTAGTGACAAGTTTTTGTTGCTAATTAACTTATTTTGCCTTAGTTTTAATTAAATTCACTCAGGCCCCTTAGTTGTCTCTTTTTTCTTAATTAGCAGCCAAACAATAATGAGACACAAAACAAGCCAGGATATGACCAGCTAACCTGTGCCCATCAATATCTGAAAATAAAGAAAGGTGATGGTCTCGGTAAGGTTGATCTCTCAGGTCACCAAAACATTTTCACAATGTTCTTAGAAAAAACAGAAAAATCAACTGTTTTGTAAATGTCTGCTGTTGCAAAATGATAGCAGCAACAAGCCATGGAATTAAATAATGGATTTAATTAACAGCAAGAATCAGTTTCTCATTAAGAGATTGGTTGGAGTGAAATTGGTTGGAGTTTGAAATCCCAATTTAGCTGGTCATCTTTTGACTCGTTTCACATCTCATTTCTGTTTGGCTGTCATTTAATGAAGAAACAAATAAATTTAGAGGACTGAATCCTTAAAAACTGGGCTATTTAAATGAGGGGGAAAAGAAGTTAATTAGCAATGAAAACTAGTCACTGGTTAGGAAAAGGGTCAGCAGCCCTCCAGGCCTGGAGTTCGACACCACTGGCTTAATCCATTTCAGAGTCATGGGAGCCAGAACCTATCCAGGCAGCATATATCATAGGCCATGAAAAAAACTTTGAAAGGTCCCTGGTCCATGCCAGCATAGTATGGTTTCTTATGCTATTTATTTTTCATGTAGACAGTGTTTCCTATTTGCAAAGACTTTGGGCTATAAAGCACATCATTACCATTACTGAGTCATTGTGTGACATTGGACAACTGATCACTTTATGTGCCGAGGTTCTAGTCATAGAAGTGCAAAAATAATTGTACTTTATCTATTATCTATATGGGAACGGCACTATATAAATAAAATGTATTATTATTACTAAATATCTTGAGAAAGCCTCTATATAAGAAAATAAAGTTTATTTGTATTACTGTATGTCATTACCGTAGTGAAAAAAATTATATACGCACTTGTTTTATCGTTATATACTATACTAGCAAAATACCCCCGCTTCGCAGCGGAGAAGTAGTGTGTTAAAGAAGCAATGAAAAGAAAAGGAAACATTTTGAAAATAACGTAACCTGATTGTCAATGTAATTGTTTTGTCACTGTTGTGAGTGATGAGTGTTGTTGTCATATATATATATATATATATATATATATATTTACACACACACACATAAACATATATATATATATATACATATCTATACATATACACATATATACATACATATATATATCTACATATATACACACACATATATACACACACATACATACATACACCCACATATATACACACAAATACATATATATATATACATACACACACACACAGATATATAAACATATATATACATATACATACATATCTACATATATACACACACAGCTATTTCGTATCAGTGCAATACGCTGTTTGTTAAAACGGTTGACTCCGCTCTTACGTGCAATAACAAATCAAATCATTCAGTTGTCTTTGCTCATATATCATTTTAGAGCTGGACGCCTGGCATCTTTTTGGCCACAAGTTCGTTTCTGTTTGGTGTGAGGTTCTGTGTTGTGGAGATTCTCAGGATGGATTGCAGGTGCTCATCAGTGAGGCGACTCCTGTATGCTGTTTTGTTAGTCTTTATCACTGAGAAGAGCTTCTCACACAGATATGTGCTACCAAACATGCACAAGGTTCGAGCCGCATGTAGACGGACTTTTTTTGTTCTTCAAGTCACCAAAGCGCCGTGCAAACTCAGTGCGCAATAACTCTAGCTTCGCAAAAACTTGCAGCATCATAAGGTAGACTTGATTAACGCCGTTAGTGTTCGGCAAGGCAGCTGAAGCGCTGCATTATGGGATCTGTAGTTTATTGTGTTACCAGCGCTTCATATACCCGGCCATTAATAACAATAATACAGTATATAAAATGATCTCGCGGGCCGGATATAATTACACACCGGGCCGGATGTGGCCCGCGGCCCTTGAGTTTGACACATATGGACTAAATAGAACTTGAAAACATATATTTTTTCAAATGTGATCGCGCAATTCAGATAGAGTTGACGCGACTACAGCCTGCATGCCTCAATGAGTCATCCTCCCCTCGCTCTTACTTTTTTACCGTTCATCTAATGAATACACTGAGTATGGCTTTACCAAAACAATCATTGATGGCGAATAAAGTATCCATTATTCGAGTATGTAGATCGGTATATATATATATATACATATATATATACCCGCGTATCGCAGCGGAGAAGTAGTGTGTTAAAAAGGTAGAAAAGAAAAGGGAACATTTTAAAAATAACGTAACATGACTGTCAATATACAGTATTTGTTTTGTGAGTGTTACTGAGTGTTGCTGTCATCAAGGATTTGATTATCATTATTTCTTCAATCAGGTTCGTATTTGTAGGATGTGTTGTGTTCAAGTTACATTCCGTGTTTGTCAATCGTTGTAAAGATGACAGGTTTCATTCATCGATTCGTTTCTTACTGCATCAATAAACAGCTCGTCTTCTTCTTTATCTGAGACCTGACACACTGCATGCACGGGTTTTTTACACTGTCTTCCTTTAGCGGGACATTGACTTTTCCACCGTGTGCTTTGTTTCCACAGTAGCTGCATTTATGAATATGCTTATCAGACGCTTCATATTTTTTGCTGCCTTTTCAATTGTGTAATTCGGTTGTTGTTCAGCGCTCTTTGGAACTGTTGCTTTTTATCTGTGCACTGCGTCAGTTCACGTGAGCCACTCGGTGTACATGCATCGAAGGTTCCCAGCTGTGCTGGTGCCATCTCGTGCTATGTCCATGGCTGTATTTAATGTTACCTTAGTCCTGGCACTTAAAACTTTCTCTCGCAGTTTCGCTGAGTTTGTGTCAAACACCACCCTGACCATCTCATCTTCCTCTCCATAAGCACAGTCCTTCACCCGTGAATATTTACCCGTGGCAGTTTGCTATTGGATTGCCGCTGACGGACGGCCTTATATGGGGCACTAAATTACAAACGCGAGCGGCAGCCTGTCTATGAACTTAATTTAAAGTGTAGGTTTACATCGTGCTTTGTTTCCGAAGTAGCAGAACTCATGAATATGGTTGTATATGTCACTCGCTCGCTTCTTATTGTTTCGCTGCCTTCTCAATTATATAATGCATGTTTTCTTAAGCGCTTTTTTGAGGTCTTCCTGGTTTTCTATGTATTACGTAGGAGGCGTGATGATGTCACACGAAACTCCGCCCCCACGGTGTTGAAGCTCATCTCCATTACAGTAAATGGAGAAAAACTGCTTCCAGTTATGACCATTACGCGTAGAATTTCGATATAAAACCTGCCCAACTTTTGTAAGGAAGCTGTAAGGAATGAACCTGCCAAATTTCAGCCTTCCACCCACACGGGAAGTTGGAGAATTAGTGATGAGTCAGTGAGTGAGTGAGTCAGTGAGTGAGTGAGTGAGTGAGTCAGTGAGTCAGTGAGTGAGTGAGGGCTTTGCCTTTTATTAGTATAGATTATGTAGACCTTAATAAAATATCTAAAATACCATACAGTTACCACTCTGTGGTCAGATACTTTAGCACTTCCTCCCCCCTTCCCTTCTACATCTGTAACCTCAGGGAACTAGACTTAACTTGCATATTTAATTATATATTATTGATTAAGTTCCAAAAATGATTAAGGAAGCAAAATACTATGTGAATATTGGCAAATCATCCCCGTACATCATAAGTAACAGTGCATCTTGCATCCATTGCCGGCTCTCAGCTTATCATTAGTTTAGCTTGCTTTGCTACCACATGCCCATTGCATTGAGTATTGAATCAGGCCATATTCCTTTTTCAGTATGGCTGCCAACATAGAGTTGTCTTTATCATGGTCTTCTCTTCATGGTGAGATGGTGAGAGAGAGAGCGGTAAAGGCAAGGTGAACAACTTTATACCATTCTTAAACCAATGGGGTATTGTCATACAGAACGCCCCCCGATTCAAACCAATCATAAACAGCCATACTTTAGACCAGTAGAATTAATCTTCCATTCCATTCCTGACCAGTTACCAATGAAAGTGCTAATGTACAACTCATCAATTAGTTCCTTTGTTTATTCAGTTGATGGCCTTCTTGCAGAGGATGGCTTACAGGCTGTAAGTCCAAACACAGTCACCCTTGCCAAGCTAGTCTGATAAAGACTGGGGAGGTTGGTTACATAAGCATCAACGCACCGCTGTTCTCATCGATGAAGTAAATCATGCCTCCTGCAACATTATCTAATAGTACAATTGCTTTGTCTAGTATACAAATAAAGACATACAAATTATCTATCAACTTATATGCTAGAAATCACTCCGTCATATCACTGTTTTGCCAATATCTGAAAGATTCAGTAGGAGACATCAAAAAGATGACAGAAGAATCTACAGTGTAGAATACAGATACAAATAAAAATGGCTACACGGAGAGAATGTGTAACCTCCATGAATTGAACCTAAGAAATTGCAGCTTTTTATCAAGCAGCACTAACCACTATGACACTATGCTGCTCCAGCAAATACTGTATGTTGATAAGCAAATAATTTGATTCAGTTTATTATTGTGTAGCACTCTTCACTGATTACAGGCGCATAATCCTGCACTTAGTATAGATTCCTTGATTTGCAATGCATGCTAAATAAATAAATGGATCCAAATAACATTTTTAAAGCTCTTTACTACAAGAGACTTGCACTAAAATGTTTAGCACCTTGCTGTAGATAATAATAATGAGATGTTTGAAACAGTTATGTAGGGTCCAAAAAGCACCTTCATTACTGCAGCTTATGGTAAGAGTAACTGTGGTGTTTTGGCACTATATTAACTGTAGACCTAATTATCTGTCACATCATGCAAAGAAAAAAGCTTTGCAAAGAAGTAGCAACTGCTGTCATTTAAAACTGCTTGATTTACTATATTCAACATTTAAATGTTTATTTTATAAAAATAAGTTCTTTCTTCCGAAGTGCAAAATTAAAATGAAATTGTTTCTGTTATCAAGCTGAAAATTTTTGAATGCTTTCTTAGGTTCACATTTTGAAATTGATCCATCCATTTTCCAGACTTCATATACTTTTTAATTTACTCAGAACTGCAAGGAGGCCAAAGCCATACATTGTAATTACTAATTAATTTAAAAAGAAACCATATTTTGGCCAAAACATTTATTTAATAATTATATTTAAAACTGGGCTAAATTAATAAATTATAGGTAAAAGGCACAGTAACGCAGTATGTGCTTGCTGAAGCAAGCGTGGGTGCTTTTCTTTTGGTTTCAGTGGCAGATGGTAGCTACCCACACCTCATATCATTTCAAGTTTAATCTCATTGAAAGGATATATACTGCTCTATGTGTGTTTTTATTTCATGTTTCTTGGGAACTCTTACTTTGTTTTTTAGTCATTATTCCTAAAGAGTCTGCTGAAGTTCTATAGTTTGCATTTTAGCATACTATTGAACATTTAAAAACTTGCTTTTTGTAATAATTTGTTATTGGTAAGAGTGTTTGCAACAGGTTTACTATTTTACTTGTCATGACAATATGTTTAAATAATGTTTATGACTTTAATAGCACATTCATTATATTAAGGACATTGGTTCTCAAAAGAAAGTCTCCCAACAACTCGTTTTGTTTTTGGATACTGTCATACATATACACTTAGCATGGAATTTTCAAAATTCATATCCATAAGCAGAAAGGGGGAAGAACATAAAGAAAAACAGGATAGCGTTGTGGATAGCTTGGTCACTCTGTGATCAGTCAGGTAAAAAGAGGAATACTGAAAGAAACACAACTATCAGTTTGGAAAGTGAGGACCTCATTTCAGAAAGTGAAATTCTTGAATGTGCCCTGTTGTCACATGCAACTGTGACTGATGGGCAAAAACCCAGTTCCCAGTTTTAAATTTGAGAGTGTCAGGAAGATTGTGAAGAATGAAGAACATAGAAGACGTCCTGATGTTGTATTGCATTTGGAAATGAAGTAAGCGGTCAGAATTATTTCTTCACAGAATTTTTCTAACAGAGTTAGACGGCAGACCACGTCATGAATGAATGCAAGACTTTTCACAAGCAGGACACTTCATTGGCCCATTACACTTAACTCAGAAAATATTCTGACTTAAGCCTGGGAAGTAATGTAATTAAACTTAACCTAGCGTAGAAAGGATGATTGTATAGAGCATTACTGATATTTTTAGAGTTATTGGATATTTACTTTTGTAATTTAACTGTTCTACAAGTACAACTCCCTTGGTTTGTAATGCAAGCTAATGGAATAAATGGATCACTTTTTTATAAATCATTTGATAGTTTTGTTTTAAGGTATGCTTTTTTCATTCCATCAGTGATTTCATATAGTACACACAGATATATGATCTCCAGCAAACATTATTCCAACTCTCAGGCAGCATGTGTGTCAACTCTGCTGTCATACCCATAATGCATCTTACATCTAATTAATCTTCAATTTTTTGTTTTAATGCAACTATGAATCATGACATGACGACATAAAAAATTGCACAAGATAGTGTGATTGAAAGTTAACCTTTCTCTGTACTTTATGTAAATCTACAGGAACTGTCTCTATTTGGAATTTCCCTGCATATTATGTCACATTTTCTTCTCATTTAACATGTGTAATAAATAAACAACATAAATGCCAAAAGACAATTAGAAAACCAGAATCAATGTGGTAAAAAGATAAAGGCATACTTAAGGGATAGGCAGAAGGTTAGAAAACAGGAAACTGACCAAAATAAACCACTGTGAACCTCAAAGCAAAAACACCAAAATTAAATTCAAAAAAGAACAAGGCAAAGATTGTAAAATTGCTTGAATTCTTTAACCATAACTACTCAATTGAAATGTTGAATTGATGTGTTGTTTTGATTTGAATTCTTTATTAGGCCAAGGATGTGACATCTTGAGTCATGTATCATGCAACCAGCAACAGGGTCATTTCCACAAACAATATTGTGATGATCATACATCATTGCTCAAAATAGCAGTGTCAAACAAGAAGATCCCACTTCAAAATGGTGGCATGCTGCCATCACTGTTACACAATAAAAAGAAAGTATGCAATACATGTAAAAATATAAAAAGTAATTTTCCACATATACCAAATGGACATTCTTAACAATGCCAGGGTGTTTTTCATTTCTCACTTCCTTCTGGCCTTATGAATTTTAAGAATATGTTATATTAAATTAGTGGACTTTGTTATATCCGTGCATTCTAATTATTATTAGGAATGAAGTCTGCTCTTTCAGACATTTTTCATCTTCTTCAGTAGGAGATATTCTTCATGTCTACCTTAAATTACCCTGTACACTTTTATACATCATCCTTGTGTATGATCTTCCTTTCCTTACACTGTAGATATAGATCACAAAGCAAAATACGTTTTGGTGGAAAAGTCAGTCAGGCAGGGTCAGTAATAACAAGAGTAAAGTGGACCAAAATCACACATTAAGGTCACAAGGAAGCATCAAATGACACATTCCTTATTTTAGTGGCAGTGAGATCACTTGGGATGTGACCTGAGAAGAACTGTTACACTTGCATTGCATGTGATAATTTAAGGTAGAGTACTGTGAACCGAATCGTTACTGTATTTCTTGGTGTCCATGTTTGATCTGTTCTCAACCTGTCCTTTGTACCCCTTTTTTAACTTTCTCTTCAATTTATTTCCTTTATGTAGTTTTTCTTTTTCATTATCTATGCTTACCAGAAAAAAATCTAAAAAGTACCCACTCTTGTCCTCACTCCAATCATCACAAGTTTTCCCCCAACTTTCATCAAGATCAGAAAATGTTTCCTTTTATTAAAGAACACTTGGAAAACCTTGCTAATATTTACAACCTATTACTGCTTTTGAAGAAGGTTAAACTGAGCTGCTGTTGTGGATGCAGCAATTTAAATCATGAATGCAAATGCTTTCTGGGAGTTGAATTGATGATCATATTTTAAAACTTTTAAACAGGGTTATCTTCTTTCTAGTCTTTGTTTCCCTGTTATCATCAGTAGTTTATCCTATTATCCTATTGAAAGTTGTTTTTATTCATTTAGCCTCATGAATGTTGCAATACGTTTTTTTAGGGAGTGAATCTTTAGAGACATGCTGTTTTTTTATTTGTTTGTTTGTTGTTTTGAACATGAGCTGTGCTTCCAAAAACATTTTTAGTAGTGGGGAAAAAAAAATTGCTTTCGGGTAAAGAAAATGACTAGAGAGATGCCAGCCGAGACAGCTTTAATATGTAGATGCCACTAAACTATTTAATATTCAAGGACAAACTATTTTAGTACAAAAAGCTTTTTTTTTCTTTGTATCCATGGGATATGGAAAAATGTGTTGATTAGAACCCTTTACAATACACCCAGATGAATATATTAATAAGATGTTTATGTGTGCTAAAGATACTGCAAGTTACGGGTGCTTTTAAAATAAGAAATCAAGTTTTCAAACAGTATTCTAGAAACTGAAATAACTTTTAAGGGCGTATACAGTTGTGACTATTTTAGGCTCGGAAAAACTCCAAAGGTGGATGATAATGCCACTTTATTTAATACCCTTTTAGCAAGTGGTAGATAGAGTACAGTATTTCCTCTGCTGTGTTTTTTTTTCTGTTCTGGTCTTAGAATGTAAATGTAATAATAGCTGATTTAAATGATTATATTTGCAACACTATTGTTTTATTTACTGTTCTGCCCCTTTTATTTCCCAGTATATTGTTTGTGTCATCATATTGTCTTGTTAAAAATTGAGGTGGGATTCTCAAGTTTTGATGCAACTAAGGGATTTAACACAAAAATGTTAGCAACTTCAAACAATTTTTTACATGTTAATTTCTAGCTGCTGACAGGTGGGTCTATTCAGCAGAAAAGAATTCTGTCCCCTGGGTTATTTAGAAACCTTGTTGAAGTCAAAGAAGCCTTTGAATAGAAATGTATTCATTTGCATATTTATTTAAATATGTTGCAGCTATGGGACCTGTATTCAAACCTTTAATGAACAAATGCCTGCCATCACTAGCTGGGAGGCAGAGTATTTCCGAGTAAAATGCCCCTTTTGGCAATTTGAAAGTGGCACCTCTGCTCTTCTGATGCATCTTTTTTTTTGTTATTACAACAAGGATTAAAATGAGGTTGATCTTGTGGAAACTATATAGGGACTGATCACTTTATTCTTGTTGTCATTTTGTTCTTTTTATTTTATTAAATTAAACTTGTAGTTAATTTAAATGTGTTTGGCTTTACAGTATGATTTGGAGTTGTGGTCTGTTTATGAGTCTTGCGTTTGTTAATACAGATGCAGGCAAGTGAGTCAGATTGTTCTTGTCAGTCTTACTGTCTTAGTGTTCTGGTGTTACATTTAGCTAAAGTGCATTTAGCCAGATAAAAGGTAGCTGCTTGGTGGTATATGAAATGCTCATAATGTAGTAGAGCTCTTTAAATAACTCGCTTTTAACAAAATAATGAAAATGAATAGGTTGAGGTACATTACATATTACATCACACGCTATTGTCAGCTTTTAAGAGCTATAATTTGTTTATTTTAGTTGCTCTCAATAGTTTATATTAATTCACATAAAGATCTACAGAAATATGCATTACAGTAACTGCAGCATTGTATCCTGGAGATGGGGGAAAAAATGTGAAAAGAAACTTTTAAGTTGTCAAATGCTTAAAAGCTGCATTTTGTTTTGATCAAATGCAAAAAAAGAGAGATTTAACTACACAGAAGCTGTAATATAAGTAATAACCACCAAGAAGAAAGTTCAGAGGTGGATTTTACAGTTTATGATGACACTGCTTTCTAGACTTTGAGGAAATTTTTAAGAACTAAGTGAAAAGTTACATGAAATCTGACAACAGATTGCTCATCCAACAATAACAACATTTATTTGTATGGCACATTTTCATACAAATGATGTAGCTCAAAGTACTTTACAGGATGAAGAAAGAGATAAAAAAGACAAAATATATAAGAAAATAAAATTAGGCAATACTAATTAACATAGAATAAAAGTAAGGTCCGATGTCCAGGGAGGACAGAAAGAACAAAAAAAACTCCAGACAGCTGGAGAAAAGAAAACTAAATCTGCAGGGCTTCCAAGGCCACGAGACTGCCTAGCCCCCTCTAGGCATTCTACCTAACATAAATGATCTCAATCGGTCCTCATGGTATTTAGGGTTCACATGGAAAAACTTCGATAATGACGGTCATGTGGACTTCTGGCCTTTAATCCATCAATGTAGGGACATCACGGTGCTTTGATCGGGTGGTGGTGGTGGTGCAGCTTGCCTCCACAGAAGAATGGAAAAAGAACAGGAGAGAAAGTAGGGGTTAGCCACCAAGAATGATAATGATAATTAATTGAATATACAGAGTATCAGGATTAAACTAAAATGAAGCTATGAGAAAGCCATGTTAATGTAATGTGTTTTTAGCAGTTTTTAAAAGCGCTCCACTGTATTAGCCTAGCAAATTCCTGTTGGCAAGCTATTCCATATTTTAGGTGCATAACAGCAGAAGGCTGCCTCACCATTTCTTTTAAGTTAAGCTCTTGGAATTATAAGCAGACACTCCTTTGAAGATGTAAGATTACAATTTAGAGTGTAAGGTGAAAGACATTCTGAAATATAAGATGGAGCGAGATTTTTTAAGGCTTTGTAAACTATAAGCAGTATTTTAAAGTTAATTCTAAATGACACAGGTAACCAATGTAGTGACATTAAAACTGGAGAGATGTGTTCAGATTTTCTTACTGTACTATATAAACTATGGCAAAGTGTGCTCAGGCCTTATAAATCACTAGAAAGACTGCAATGGAGAACTGAGTGTATATATGGTCACTATACCACAAAAAAATACCATGAAGGTTTACTAAAATCATCTGTACTAAACTAGGAGTTTCTATAAGTAAGATTTTGAAATTGTTTCAATGAATTGCACTGAAGTCTTATTTCCATTAGAGACATTGTTAGGGGATTTGTGACTGTAAATGATGTGAACTGTAGTGGGTTTCATGAAAAGAGGCCTGCCGTGTGGAAAAAGACTCCTGATCCAAAGAAAGCTACAACCTGTCTGTATATGCCAGTGTGGGCTGGTAACACAATTGTGTTTTCATGAGGTCTGTACTATAAACATCAATGGTTCTAGCACTTCAAGGATATGTGAAGTAACACAGAAATAAAGCCTACACAGCAGAGTAAACAAGCACTGCTTGCTCGGATATGGTAAACCTTGAATTTGAGGAGAACAGAAAAGAGACAAACAGGTAGGATGTTCTGAAGACGTGTGGCAGCTGGTTCCATATGATTATATTTATTTCTGTTTAATAAGACTGCACTTGGAGAGGCCTGGAATTTACTATGTTGTGTTATTTTTTTCCATAACCCTCTTCCTTATATATTTTATCAATACATTTCTTTATTGTGCATGACTGGTCTTCAGGATGCTGGGCTGTGCCAAATGGATAACATTGATATATTCGAGCCACAGAAAAATCCTGTAAGATGCACTTAGTTTACTGTTTTCTTTGTGCAGTGAAGGGTAAGAGCCTGGAACAAATTTTCCAGTTCTGTTCTGAAAAGAGACCCTGCTGTCTGAACAAGAACAATGGAAAAAATGGTCTGCTCTCACTTATGCAGTACTTACTTACATCTCATTCTTTGCCACTGACAAACTTGCTAAACAATGAACCGACAAAATGCTGAAAATGACATAAAAGCAAACAATTTAGAAAAGTTGACTGCATAAAAGTGATTTTTCTGCCATTGTACACACAAATATAAAAAGAGCCAGTGTGGTATATTTATATATTGAGTTAGACCTAGAGGCTTTTCAGTTCAGTTTATTTTTATAAAAAGTACATATCCACTTATAAAGCCTATGCTGTACACACTATGGAAGATATCACATAGCATTTTCATGCCCATTTACTTCAGTTGAGAGTCAGCAGGCACCAAAGCCTATAGTGGTAATATTTGGGCGTAAGACATGGGTTGTGCATCAGTCCTTCATAGAATTCAGTCAAATGTGCAGTCACATTCATAGGGGGGCAATTAAGAATCAACAATTAATTAATGTGCACACCTTTGGGATGAATGAAGAGAAAAATCCATCCAGGCATGTTTATACTGCACAAAGACAGTACTGGGTAGACGACTCAAACCCAGGATGCTGGATACAACAGTAAAAGTGGTGCCATTATAGCGCCCCAGATATACTGTATATACAATTTTTTTATTAATAGTATCCAATTATAAAATAATAACAGAAATAGAGAAGAAAAAGCAAAACTGTAGACCCAACAGTTCCACTATATACACTCTGTTATCAACCTTGGATGGAAACATTAGACGTAGCTCCTTCATTGGGCTTTTCATTAACAATCTTTCTTTCTCTACAGCTCCTTCCATCTTTGGCATACTGACAACTGTCTGCCTCTTTTATAGTTCCTTAGACTTCACTGCCTCTGCAGTGATGAGATGAACTTCTGTAATAAATATTCTGACTGAGATGTGTCTTCATTGACTCTTCTTGCATTGTGGACAGGGCCTTCAATCAAGCCAGGAGTAGGCCACATAACACTCAATGTAAGAAGAACCTTAATAATAAAACTCGCATCCCATTTCACCCTAACAATTTATGGTTACATAACAGCCAATGTAAGAAGAACCTCAATAATAAAACTCACATCCCATTTCACCCTAACAATTTATCTCTCCCACAGGCAATCAAACAAAAAATTCCAATTTGGCAGACTGATCCTTCCACAGGAGCCTTCTTTCTAACCTAACATAATATTCTTCTGTTGACCACCTAACATACACAAACTTCTTTTCCACAACTCACTTCTCAGAGGAGAGCCACATTCCTCACTAGGCACTTTCTGTGCTACTTGCAGATATATCACCAACAGGACCTTTGTATCTGGTTGCTCTGGCCTCTTGCCAGTCTAAAAATCGAATTTAATCATTTTTGTTAGTCTAGCCATCTGTATACTTTAGGTGAAATGGGAGAAAGCAGACTGTTTGAGGGAGCACCTTTGAGCTATTAAGATCAATGTCCCAACAAAGCCTATTATAGGATAGGTTACACCCTTTAATCATAGCCACACTGATCCCTCTTTTTGTGTTCTTTCACTGGGTTTCAAAGACACGTTTCAAAGAAAAACAGAAGAAGCTAACTTCGTAGTCTGCTTGGGATCACTTATTTCTCCAGGTTTTAATGACCAACTAGCTTTTTAATCTCTCCCTTTACCTTCTCTAATGGTGAGTGTTTCTCACCTACTCTCACCTTTTATCCTTTCATCTGCCCTGACTTTGTTCCCTACTTTTTATGCTACTTGCTCTTTCCTTTTTAATTTACACACCTGGTGAAATCTATGCAACCGAAATATTTTATCTTTTATCTCCTTCCCTTTTCACCATGGAAATACCTTCAAGTTTTTTCCTTTGCAAATGCACACTGACACAGCCCACACTAACTCCATTTTCATTAACAATGACACATCCTCCAAGATCCTACTAACGTGAATCTTTTTAAGTGCAGAGTTGGATATTATTGATCGTAGCATTCTACTAAACAGGCTTCAGGTGGATTATTAGACCAAATTGTTGACAGTGTGTGCAGAAATTTAACAAAACTCCCTAGTTCATGTCTTCATTTAGATTCAGCGTCCCTTTAGGGTTAGATACTGAAACCTGTGTTCTGTTTTCTTTATATTTTGCTATTAGGAAATATAATTTGTAAAAGTTAAGTTTCGCTTTTATTCTTATGCCAGTTACACTTGACAAATAGTGTAGTGCGGGGACAAATATGCTCAGCTGGTGGAATGCTCTTCCCATCTCATACAATATCTGTGGAGAAATGTGCTACAATTTAATTTGTTGACAATTACAAAAACAAAGAAAAGGATTCTCTTTAAATGTTAAAAGCTTTAAATTTTCTGTCTTGTGATGGCATGCCAACTGCCTTTGAAGAGCTTTTGGATACCCACCGTCCCCATACTCTCCCCAGAGCTAGAGGTGCCTGAATAAGAAAGGGCAAAAAACTAGTTGATCTGATAAAGGGATAAAATTATTTTTGGGGAATAGGTAGTACCAGTATACTACACATTACTGGAAAATATATGAAAACATTTAAATTTATAAGATACACTAGCTCAAAATGTGCAAATCTGTGCACACAAAATAAACTATAAATGTGAATTTAAGTTGATGTATAGGTGCGTTGGTGTATATGGACTTGTATGTGAACTGTACGTTACAAATTAGCCTACCTTTTTAAATATATTGCCCAGGGTTATGTGTAATTCAATCTGACTAGCACTAGCCCCCGTATTGGCTTAAATAAGTTTGACAATAAATGCTTGTTTATATCAAACAATCCATGTTTGAAACAGGGGAAGAGGTAAGGAAAAAGCCACATTTTCTCTTGAATTTGCTTGGTTGGCGGCATAAGTGTGTAAGAGAGAGAGAAGCTACTTTTTTAATGGTTAAAACAGGAGAGGTGAATACCTGTTAACAAATCTGTTTGAGCAGCAGAGCATTAGCAAGAGTTTTGTCAGATAATGAGGCATGGTTGTGTGCATAATTAATAATCAATATATATGTAATTTATAAAAAATAGCATATTTTCCGGTGTGAAAATTATATAGAAATAAATAACAGTGGTATCTTGTGAAATTCAGAAGTTTTAATTATAACATGATATGGATTTTTGACCATACCGCCCACTCCTACATTCAGTTCAAGATATGTCCAGCTTAATCACCGCCTCCAACAGTTAATACTGAGAAATTGGATGTGTGCCACCGGTTGCAAGGGATTTCACATAATGTGTAGCTATAAATTGCACAGCTGCCTTTTTATTTATATGGTTTGGGTTTCTCTTCATTTGTGTGTAGTGTTTCTCCTTGAATTATATGTTTCATTTTGCCACATTTTCACTTATTTTTATAAAAATATCGTCCCTATTTAAAAAAATATCCCTAAGGGAGATTTACTAGCAGCATGCAATTAACATCTGCGCATTTGTCACTTTGCTCTATTGATCTGCACACGTTTGTCGTGCCACCTGAACTGAATGAAACTTTTTCAGGTTTGTTATTATCTACTTGCTTTATTAAGATAAAATGATTCATAAACATAAATTACTTGTTTTTAAAATTAAAAAAAGGGGAAGTTCTTTAAGTGGATGATAATTCAGAAAATATTATGGAATACACAAAATTTATTTTAAATTTTCAAATTATGTATTATTATTTCTAATCACATGGGTGGGTACAAGAAAATGACTTTTGATGATAAGTTGCCGGCATATGTACTTTGGACAAAAGAATATCCTTTTCTTAGTTTTAGAACCCCATTTGGTTTTTTTATTATTATTTTTTATTTTTTGATCCTTCTTCTGCATATTTTGTCTGCTATACAGACCCACTGATACAAAGACACACAAACAGGCACTTGTCATTTTATTAAGGTGGATTAGTCGAATTTCAGTTGAGCTGAATTCTGCCAAATTTAATAATTGTTTAACCTACAGTTGCAATATTTTCACGTTTGTGTTTAATCTTATTTCACCATCAACATAATGTTCTTTGTTTCAAGCAGAATTTACTATTGCAATGATTTTTTTCTTAAGCTGCTTAAATCTGTACTTACTGTCGATTCAAAATATGTTTTTTTTTGTGATCAAAAAAGCTATATCAACAAATGAACATTGCATACAAAGGAACCCAAACCACCCACTCCCACCGTTCTCCCACCCAGCTAGAGTTGAGGTTAAAAAAAAGGTCAAGCCGTTACAAGCCAAGATTTACACAATTGACCCACAGCAGACCAGGATTTGATTACATTACTGGAAGCACCATTAATCCACACTGCAGACAACTCCAAATATATTTAATTATAGAAGGAGGACTGTCAGTTTTCAACAGTGGCCCATTCAGGTGTATTTCAGCAGAAGGTAATAATTAATGAAGCATGATTATTGCCCATTGGAAACTTTGCCAAGTTCTCCACAATTAATGACTTGAAATATGCAAGTAAAGGTTATAAATAGATCTAAAAAAAATTTGACTTCTTAACTGCAATTCATTAATCAATTCACTCACTTCCAGGTTAGTTTACACATGATTTTAAATCTATCCTTTTGACATACAGAACCATAAATGCATAGCTCAGTCTCTACCATGTCTTAATGCCTATTATGTATGACATGTATTGCAGCTGCAACAAGCAGGCCCATTCAGAGTTTGAATGAGAAATAAAACTAATGTAGGAAGTAGAACCTTTAACTATAGTTCTGCTAATGTCTTCAAAGATCTAACTACCAATGTTAGAGAGGCTTTTGTTAGCCACAATATTTAAATCAAGTGTTAGTGCTCTATGTTCACCTTACAGTGAATGTGTCATATTGTCTGCACCATGGTGTGCTGCAGTCAGTCCAGTCAACCAACGATTGTTATACTCTAGGATTAAATATTTGATAAGTGGCATAAAAAGGTTACATTTATCTCTTTGTGTACATATTGCACGGCTTTTTCTTGTCATCATTATGCATTTTATCTTTTGCGTTTTAAGAATGTCTTTTTCCAGAGGATGTGATTTTCCTTGTAAATACCAAAGACATGAAACTTGTTAATTGTTAATCCTAAAGTAGCCCTATTTATGTAAAAGAACGTAGGGTTGTTTCCTGCCTTTGCATGATGCTCCCAGGTAGACTGCAACTTCCATAACCCTTAATGTGAATAAGCACGTTTCATAGAAATAATGTGAATAAGCTAAAATGGGAAAACTTTAGTTACAGTCAATGAAAATATCTGTGTAAATTATTTATAAGTAATGTGAAGAGCTATGGTAGTAAATCAGACAAAAATATGTTATGCTGATATAATAAATCTTCAGCCTTGATTTAAAAATTGAGGGCTCTCTGCTTATGGTTTTCGTTTTATTGAGCTCTTGTGTTCAAGCTGCAAGGTATATAAACTTTGAAGTTCTTTTTTTTTGCATGTCTAATGATTAGTGTGACTTACTGTATTTTTCGCTTTCTGAACAGTGTTTGTTTCTTTTCCCTTGTATTCAGGACAATAGGACAATATAAGAAGGGCTCTTCTCTGTCCCATTTTCCATTGCATGCACTAGTCAGTCAGAAGATCATATGGTACTGGATGTATGAGTCACTGCAAAATTTATTCCTTAGCTTTTTTGCAAGAAAGACTTATTGCAAAAATATATATATACCTAGGCCTAGATGGTGAAGAATAAAAAATTATTTCATGTAGAATTCATGACTCAGCTGCACAATAGAAAAAGAAAAAAGGGGGAGCAAGAGGCATATTGGTAAGCTGAATGGCACCGAGACCCAAATACATGTTTTTAAACATTTCTAAAGAGTCTGAAAATTAGACATATAAAACCAAGAATTTGATTTTTTTTATATTATGTAGAACTGATTCCAGATTTAAATTTGGAGTTTTATATTATCTAAGAAAATGTAATTAAATTTAGCATTATTTTGGTGACATCATTGTGACACTATTTTGGGTTCAAAATTTTTGTGTACATTGCTATTGTGTTCTGTTTACAATCTCGTTACCACAGTATCATGATGTCATCACTTTGCCACTATTTAACAATGACTGCTTCTTGATGTCCAATGTAGTAGATGCAATACAAGCAGCTATTGGTGTGATTACTATAATTAGGGTTGAAATCTCCAAGTTGATGTTAGGACATTTCTGGATGCATTTTGATTTTTATAACCCAATTTTTGTTGCTTTTGATTTTCTGGTTTAGAACCCTGCCTGTCACTGACCTTGTCTATTCTTTTGAATTCCTGTTCCTACTGTTTTTAGGCTTCAAGTCCATCATAGGCATAACAATAAGGCCTGACATTGTCTGACTCTTTGTTACCTAACATAACTGCTGTTATATCTCAGTCAGGGTTCCTTCCCTGGCTGAGGTTCAAATTCATGTTTTATGTTGCATTTCTTCATTCTTGATTCTTTTATTTATGCTTATTATGTGTATCATTGCATACATGCAATACATGCATACAAATTGCCATTGTTGTATGTGTTTTGTTGGTGGTCTCCCAAGAGACAGAACCAAACACCAATCACTGCCAGGAACTGCTCTCTCTCCTATTAATCTGAAGGGTCTTCCACAGTTCCTGGTGGTTCATTTCGAGTGTGATAGGAAGTTGGTGAGTTGTGTTCTACTGTGTTTTTGTGATTTTGTCTTGATTCCTGATGCTTTTGCTCATTTTTTGACTTTGCCTTTGGATTGTGAATTGGGACTGGTTCGCTTTGGATTGTCAATGTTGGCAACTCCTTTTTGCCTTATGTGCACTATGGAGCTTCATATGCATAGAGGACATTTCTATGATAATCCTTCCATCCATCCATTTTCTAACCCGCTGAATACGAATACAGGGTCACGGGGGTCTGCAGGAGCCAATCCCAGCCAACACAGAGCACAAGGCAGGAACCAATCCTAGAACCAATTAGAACCAATCCACAGGACACACACAAACACCAAGCACACACTAGGGCCAATTTAGAATCGCCAATCCACCTAACCTGCATGTCTTTGGATTGTGGGAGGAAACCCACGCAGACACATGCAAACTCCACGCAGGGAGGACCCGGGAAGCGAACCCGGTTCTCCGAACTGCGAGGCAGCAGCGCTACCACTGCGCCACCGTGCCGCCCTTTCTATGATAATAAATCTTTTATTTTATGAAGATTCTATGTGGCCCTTATTGTATGTAACTAGGATTTTTGATGGAATTTCTCCCTCTAGTTGTCATTTTTGGAAGTGCTTTTTGGGCTTGAGACTCCCAGTCATAACATATAGCACATAGTGACCACTAAAACGTATTAGTGTAAAAGAATGGAAATTAGCAAAAATAGACACAGTACTGAAAAATAATGAAGGGTCAAAGTAAAATATGGAAAATCAGAAGCATGAAAAGCTAAACAAAATAGAGTCAAAATGGGTCTGGCTATTTTAAAAGGATTAGAACAGCTAACAGTCTTAATTCTGTCCCTAGGTGTCACCTTTTTAGAGAAAAAATGCAGTTCTGATGTCACATGCTAAGCACGTGACCATGATTGACATGTCCTAGTGGTGCATCCATTTTGCATCTCAGCAACAACAACAACAAATAATAGCTAGCAAATACAACAGCAAAAATTATAAAAAATGTTAAATGTCTCAAAATGAGACTGTAAAATATGGTCCACTGACTGGGAAAGAAATGCATCTGCATAAATATGCTGTCATCTAAAGCTTTGTTGGGCTGAATGGCCTGTTCTCGTCTAGATAGGTGGTTCTAATAACGACAATATGTTGAACTTACAGGTATAGCTGTACATATCTGTTATAATTAATATTTTGTTTAGCACAATGCAAGCTTTCAGGTAATTAGTAGCAGAAATATTTAAAATGATATAAAATGCTTTTTAAAATGCCTCAATGGTACTATGAATGGTTTATCCTTATAAGGAGATTTAATGTTAGAGTCAGCTGAGTTAATAAAAGATTTAAGTGAATCATACATGTCAGGTATCAGCATTTTCTAAACCTAAACTCACATTTTAGCTTCTTTTTGTTTTGTGTCACCTGGAAGGGCACCTCATTCAAAATGGTGCTTAAGTTAGATGCCATTCTGCATGAACATATTTTTATCCTATGACGTATGCATGATTCAAGAATGTCATTTAATTTACAGTGACCCACATGACCTCTTTTCTGGGAGCTTTCTTTTTATGATGAGTGTTAGTCCTTAAAATTCCAGAGTAATGTCGTGGCTTTACCACATCAGCATCAACAATGGCTTTGTAGACAGGTGGCATTGTGTGTCCTCTGCATAAAGAAAGAAAAAAAAACAAGTAAGTCAGTGTTTGATTTATGTCTTCTGCTCCAACATGTGCATGCAAAGTGACACATGAAGTAAAACATGAACAGTGAATGTTAGCAAAAAAACCAGTAAGAGTAAGATTAAAAGTCATGAGTACTACAAAATATAAATATACTAGCTGATTACCCAGTGGCGTCACTCACTGAGTGCAAGGAAAAAAAATTTAATTTAGTATATAAATTATTAAACAGTAAAACATTAACATGTAAGAAGTAAAAGATACATTGAGCAGTACTGGAGTGCTTTCAGGTAAAGTATATTTTAAAGGCGCTATAACACAACAGGTAAGTAGCACTAACATCAGCTTAAATGTATTTGGATCATCTCTCGGTAGCAGATCTCTTGTGAAAGGCGCTACACAACCGCTGTGGTATAGAAATTACATTTTCTATGCGATCTTGCAAATTTCTGCCTGACAACCTTGCACTACATGCCTGTGATTTAAGAGCAAAATTATTCTGAGAAATGTGGACACTGCCCTTCCGTGCTTAACAGGCAGAAAATCCAAACAATTCCCAAATCCAAAACTTAACATGAAGAGGTTGGTACATCTTCTTAGATGTAAACCCTCCATCTTCTTAAAAGAATTCATCACAAAAGCAACCTTGAATGTTGCAGGGTTTTAGTGACCTGAACTCGTCTTAAGGGAGAGTAAGTAGTCGTGCAGCGCAATTTACAAAGAGAGTTTTGCTTCGATGGTGCAGATCACACTCATCCACATGTACTTTCCAGAATATTCAGTATAAGCTCCTAGGATAAATTTGATAGGAAATAATTATTCTTTTAATAAGACACTTAATTAAACAGAATATTTATAAAATTACCAGTACATTTCTGAAAATATGATTATTGGGCATGTTCATTATTTTTATTATATCACTTTACATTAAAAACCCAGTGCATGCTTTTCTTACCATTTCAATAAGTAATCTATTGCTCAGTGTGTTTGTACAAAATATGATTTTGTTCATCTCTTTTAATTGTATGAATATTTTGATCATTCACACACTTGTTTCCCTTAGACCAAGTATATTTTGAAAATTCATTAATTTGTTTATAATCTGTCTTACTTACTCTGACACAATACTGAGTGCAATGTGATTCTGTCTTGGCAGCCCAAGGTGTACCAAACCAACTTTAAATGCACCACAGGCCGCACTCAATCACTTGTGTGCCCACATTTTGGAGTGCCATTTGTGCAAAAAATGCATATGCATAAACTACTGAAAAAACTTAAAATAGGAGTTGTTTTGCTTTCATTTAGAAATTTTAGAAATCTGCCAATGGAGTAAATAAATGTACTTAACAAAATTCCTAATAAGCTAATTAATCTTAAATAGAAATTTCTTGATAAGTCAATAAATCTAACAACAAGGAAAACAAGATTTTTTTGCAGTGGAGAACATTCACATTTCAAACCAGTAGTGCTCTATGTGAAATGTAAACCCACAAATCTGGGAATATGTCACAGGAGTGCTAACCATTGTGCCATCATAGACACGGTACCTGAACCGAATGTATGTATTTGTAGTACATTTATATACTGTGAGTAAATTGTATAATCATAAAGTCCATTTCAACTTCCTGGTTATCTCTTCTATTATATTCTGCACGCTCAGATTAATAATCTTACTGTAAATAGCTTTTACTTTAGTTAACTATAAGTACCAAATAAATTTGTATTTGAGGGTTTGATAGTATAAGATGTTTTATGCCTCATTGCTACAAATTTTACAGAAAAAAGAAATGCATATTTTAAGAATGTTGCATGCTAGTTTCAGATGATTTTTCATGTTGTGTGCATACTGCTGCGAAGGCAATTCCCAAAAGAAAATCAGCACCAAATATTTTTATGATAAAACACATCTGCCTACCAATGGAATTCTCAGATAGAAGAACTAAGTTGCAGAGTGAAACTGATTTGTCTTATTTGTGCTGTACATCAGTCAGGTTGACACTTCACACCAAATGACACTTTTGACATTGTTGCATCTAATCCAGATCAGGATCACAGGTGACTGGATCTTTTCCCAGCACCAACAAGTCTATTGCATGGCCCACTCACATTTATATGAGGGTCAAGTTAGACTAACCTTCACGTGGAGCACCTCAAGTAAAACCCACCCACTTGAACAACAGCCTGCCATGGGGTTAGAACTCGGGATACTGAATCCATGAGAAAACTGCACTTACAAATGTGCCATCGTGCTGGTCTGTATAAGCTATAGCTGAATATTTTATTTTCTTTTCTATGTGATCTCATGCTTTTGTTTGCTTTTTTCTATGTTTTAAATTCTTCTCATTCACAAATGTAAAATAAACTGCCAGTTTCACAGTCTTTTGTTATTTGAATTCCAGATGTATACAGAGGGCATAGCCTTCTTAGTGTCAAACCTCATCTTCAGTATAAGAGCCATTGTATCTCTGAAAGCAGCTACTGTATCAAGAACTGCACTATACCTGCTTTTGCAGTGAGTGTTTATGTGTGGGTCTTTTTTATTTAGTTAGATGTAACATATTTTCCTTGTCCCAAAAATTCAAATGTGTGCTCCATTTAGTGACATACTGTATACATAAAAATAAGTCCAAGAAGCTCAGGCATAAATCCTGAGATGTTAGATGTGTTAATATTTTACACTTTATACAATGACTCAGAGTTAATTCAAAGTAAAAAAACAACAGTCTGACTTGTGTATTTGTAAAGCCTTACCTATGGGTTTTTCTACTTTAATATAATATTAGGAAATGTGCACATCTCACATAGATGTATGTCTGCTAAATGATTTGTGTTTCTCACACCTGCGGTACATGACTATTAGTGCATGCATCATCAACCTTCAGATTTGGTAACCCAAGAAGCTGACACTGCTCGTAGCCTTATGGCTTCTGTCATCAAGAACTGAAGTTATCTACTTGTCTTTTGAAAATATTATATTATATTATATTATATTATATTATATTATATTATATTATATTATATTATATTATATTATATTATATTATATTAT
This sequence comes from Polypterus senegalus, assembly GCF_016835505.1. Lineage (NCBI taxonomy): Eukaryota > Metazoa > Chordata > Cladistia > Polypteriformes > Polypteridae > Polypterus > Polypterus senegalus. The sequence continues at coordinate 137,225,538 of NC_053154.1, read as the reverse complement.
ATTATATTATATAGTGTCTGGTATGCCAGGAGTGTTCCAGAAGGAGGAGAGTAGAAATGCTATTAGGAGCTGTGCTTGAGAAGAGGAGGTGCCAGCATTGTTGAGAGGAAAGCCAGTCCTAGTGCAGTCGGGGTAAACAAGCACCAGAAATCATGATGCTATACAGCATTTCTTTTAAGTGAACATAGGACCATATTGTCTCTGTAAGAGTGAGTCTAGGGAGGGCTGGCAGAGAGTCAATACTATTTTACAAGGCTGCTAGTTCGCAGCACATGGTCTCTGATTAGGAGTGGGACCATGCTGCCACTTTAAATTAATGTTTAACTGAGCTACTGCATGGACACCAATGGTCGTTAGAGGGAGTTCGACTCTGTTTTTTTTTTTTTTTGAAGCCAGAAAAGAGCCTTTTCAAATCCCAGAATAGAGTTGACTGGAATTGATTCTTATTATTCCTTTGACTGCTTTGCTTAGCTTCTCCTTATTCTATGTGTCTGCATTTATTGTCTGTGTTATCCGGAAAGGGCTGGGTTTTGCTTTTTGCTTTGTAAATATTATTAAGCTCATCATAGGAGCATTAGTCCTAGAACTAAAACTGGTACAAAGGCCAGTCTGGCATTTTACAATTGTTTCAAACTGAAGTTAATTTCATTTTGTGTAGCTCTTGAGAAGCCTTGCAGCCTCTTCAGTGCTAAATACCTCAAATTACGAAATAATCAGCTGTATCAGGCAGGTAAGACAAAGAACTCCTGATGTCCCCTCCATTGACCTTCAACTAATTTATAAGAAGCTGCTAAGCAATCACAAATTAAATCAGCAACACTAACAACTGAAACAAAGACAAAACCATCACATACACTCTTCTTCCATGAATTCATCTTGAATTTATGTACTGAAATTAAGGGTTGGAAACGTAATGGATGGAGGGGGTCATTTGAAAAGATTCAGTGTCAGCTGAGAGGCACAAATGAGGTTGTTGTAAGAGTTCAGGTTCTCTTCCTTAGAGTTATACGGAATTCAAATGGTACAGAATACACCTAGATCTTGTAAGGAAGGCTGTCAAGATATGGGTAGCAGAAAGACTAGTAAATGGTATGAGAAATAAAGCAGACTAATACTTGCCCGTCCTTTTTTTTTCTTTTATTTCCTTCCAAATATTAATTTATACACACTCATGTATAGAATCAGAATGAGAAATGTGTACTTACCTAAAGCATGTTATTACCTGAGTAAGACATAATGTATGATGTAATAATGCATTGCAGTTATTAAGGTAAATACTGAGTGACTAAAATTTAAATTAACTATAACAAGAGGCTCATAATGTAAAGTGTGATTTGGATCGGCCATACAAGTTCTTATTGTTATCTTCTGCCTTTGCTTTCTTTCCCATGAGTGAGTTAGATGTTCTACATGTATCATTATCTTCCAGGTATTTCAAGGTCTTTCCCAGTTTGGGAATATGTTCACCATTTTCCAAGGTTCATCTTGTTATGATATACTGTACATATGTGCTCATATATACTGTGCATTTATATCAGTTAGTATATTATTCATGCACTTACCGCAGTGTAACAGTAATATATCCGAGTTATTTTAAAATTCATAAGATAACAAGCTGCTTGGCGAGTTTCTTCCATTTCCAAGTGTCTGCAATAACCAGCTGATCTTTTTTGACCTTTAAAACACTGAATGTGTGAGAACAAACTCCTCACCTCGGTATAAGTAATATGTGCAAAGGATGTTAATAAATATTTATAGTATGTGTAAACTGCCTGGTAAGCTGAGAATTGAAATCAGATTCTAAGTCATTTAAGACCATTCACATCCTCTTCATAAATTAATACTGTCCACTCAGCTCTTTTTGTAGCAAAGGGTAAAAGAGCTTCACTTCAATAACACTTTGAATAGGCAGTCAGTCTGGTGTCATAAATGCAAAGCAATTTATGATAATTCACCCCTAAAGGAAGTACCTTTACTATTATAAATTTATTTATTAAGAATTTAAACATAGTGTGCACAGAAACACAAACCACAGTATTGTAGTTTACTCTTTATTGGACTGTATTGCTGAAATATGTTTATAATGCTTAACTTAGGAAAATGAGGCAAGGCACCAAAAATGTAAAAAAAAAAAAAATAAACACTTATGCAAAATTATAGGTATTGTATTTAAAATATTGTATACATTTTTTTTGCTTGTTTTCTTTGCTTATTAAAATGCTTACCTAAAATCATAACATGTAATCTTAATGTTTTCAGTGAATATTCCCAAACCCCCCACAATTCAGTCAGTTTTCTTGGGGGACAGCGCCTATCCTTGCAGCATGTGGCACAAGGCAGGATCTAGGATAGTTCTAAATGTTCATAACTTTTTTAAAACCACCTCAGGAAGACAGCATATGGGCCACACCAGAAAATATGTAACATTAATGTTGGAATGATGGAGCTGTTATCACTGTTAAGGGCTGTCTTCCAAAGGCAGGCTGCAATTAGGTGTGCATCAGACATTTCCTAAGAATAGAAAATATCTGGGAATTTCAAATTTAATTTTACATTTATCACATACTACATTAGAGTAGAAATTGGAGGAAACATATGAAAAGGTATGTTATCCACTTCTGGAAGCCTTGAAAATTCTCAAGATGAGTAGTAGATACACAGGTGCATTGATGGTACGTGAGAGGTGAGCACCATCCATCCATCCATTGTCTAACCGGCTGAATCCGAACAAAGGGTCACAGGGGTCTGCTGGAGCCAATCCCAGCCAACACAGGGCACAAGGCAGGAACCAATCCTGGGTAGGGTGCCAACCCACCGCAGGACACACACACAAACACACCCACACACCAAGCACACACTAGGACCAATTTAGAATCGCCAATCCACCTAACCAGCATGTCTTTGGACTGTGGGAGGAAACCGGACCGCCCGGAGGAAACCCACGCAGACACGGGGAGAACATGCAAACTCCACGCAGGGAGGACCCGGGAAGCAAACCCAGGTCTCCTAACTGCGAGGCAGCAGCGCTACCACTGCGCCACCGTGCCGCCCAGAGGTGAGCACTGAACAGGTAAAATGTCTGATGTACAGAGGAATGCAAGTTTCTTGGTTTATCTATTCATTTTCTACTGTAAGCTCTGCTTTTGTGTCTCTTCTTTGTGTGTGCTTTATTATTTAAAAGTAAATTACTTTGAACTCACTGGGATTTATTCTAGCTATGGAAGGACTCCTGAATTGTATCTTTTGATTAGAAAATATGTATTTGTATGACAATATTTCACATTGTGTTAATTGGATGCTATTCTGTGTTTAATATTTATTATATTTAGAAATGTATACATATAAATGTGCTATAATAATACAGAGTTTGGCAGCCAAGGTATAAAATAGTGAAAATCTCTTTAGTAGTATAAGGGTTTATCAGAATAAGAAGATAAGGGCAAATATTCTTTAAGCGTTAAACCATGGTCCTGGAGTGTCAAGGATCAGGGGTCCATAATCTCAGTCCTGAAGACCTAAAGTGATTATGATTTTATTTTTTTTTTCTCCAAAGAATTTTCAATTTAGCAGGTCACATTTTGCTGTTAATTAAATCTGTTAATGCTGTCTTGCTACTGCTCTCATTTTCCCTTCTATTATATATTCAGTTTTTCTGAGAATTCCATTCAAGTTGTTTGTGGAATGAAGCAGACTTCCTTAGTCTCACTGAAGCCAGGCATATGAGATATACATCTGGAGATGACCATGAGTGAATTTTGAAAGTGTTTGGGAACAATTAGATGGCTCACCCAGTGTCACATTTCTAAACAAATCAAATGCCCCATGAAAGCAGCACTCAAAGTAGGAGCAGTGATTTTGAACTGCAAAATTCAGATGATCTGGTCCAGTGGCGAGCAAGCTTCTGTTTATAATGAGCTGTCTACAGTGGCAAAGTTTCAAAGAAAGCCCACCCCATTAGACATATAAATGTGTGTGACACGTGCAGAGAGCATTTTAAACATAAACATAACCTGTTTTAAAAATAAACATAACCTGATGCAATGGAAAAACCTAGCATCAGATTTCACATTGGCATTCAACGGCATTAATGGATGAATGGTAAACGTGAACGATACTGTATATTGTCAAGGATGCTTTATGTGCTCACTGTTGTTTGGCGTTATGATGTTAATGTACAAATTGGTATAAGCTTGAAAGAATTGGCAGTATATTGTTGAGAATATGAACTGCAAAATATTCATTTGAAGTAAGCTGTCTCACACTGTGTCAAAAGGACTACTGTTAAGAGATCTGATAATGAAGATCCATAGGAGATGCAAATTTCAGCACTCAGTTTACCTGAATCAATAAATCTGCCTAACAATGCCAGTGGATGCACAAATGAGGCTGCATAACATCCACCTTCTGACTGCATGTCTTAACAATTAACTAATTTAATTTAACATTACTGTCTAATTGGAAGTGCAAACATTTTATGACAAAATAGCAGCAGTGTATAATATATGCATTGTATATCCATAGACCACGATGCTTATCTAAACTATTTGTTGTTGTTATGTCACATAGTTATGCAGTAGTTAAAATGACAGAAACATATTGTAGCAGACAGAGGTACTTCTCAAACATGTGGAGCTCAGTAGCTGTGATTGTCTGTGTGTGTGTGTGTCTGTCTGTCTCCAGTGCCACAGCGCTCATTACAACGTGCAAATAAATAAATACATTTTAGATACCTTATAATGCTGAACTCCTGAATGGATATCAGCAATGTTAACATTTTATTTTCTCTCTGCATCAAGTCTTTTGTTCAGTATCTATATCTCTCTCTCTGAAACCCTGGCCGTGGTTTACAACACACGGACTGAAGAAATTGGGGGTGAGTGTTTCAGGAAGTGGGTGTAGCCTTAGCAGCAGAGGATTTTGCTTCTATTTGCTACGTGCTTTTTAGCAGGTTGTCCTCAGATGTCTTTACTCGTATAAGAATCAAGGCTATCCTCATGAGACTAACACTTCCCAATCCTTTTTGTATGTTATTTCCTACCCAATGTTCCCTACCTTATATGCTAAACACACACAGGACACACAGAGGACACAATTCCTCTTATTTGCATCTCACTTTTTATTAGTAGCTGGTTAATAATTCTAAAACAGTGAAATTATCTGTTTCACTTAAATAACATATTAAGAATTCTTACTCTTAACAAGCAAGTGAACAAAAACTAAACTAAAACATATGTGGGCTAGTAGTAGCAGTGGTCTACTAATTAAGAGATTGTGAGGAAATAAAACGCAACAGCCACCTAGTGTCTCCTTTATTAAGATTTAGTGCTGTGGTCCAGTATATCCAGTGGTCACACATCACATTTATCTAATCGCAATTAGAGATTTGCACCCACTTCACCTCTTATTACAATAGTGTCCTTGCCATTACACCTTAGGGTTACAGATATTTCTGATCCCTACTAGGGAGGCATGGAGTGGACTTGCTTTATTATTGCATCTTACATCAGACCAAAGGTTATCTGTGGCTTGGGAATATTTGTTTGGAGAATATTTAATGGTCACATACAGGAAATCCTTAACACCTCCCAGAGATTGGTTGAAATAACAAAAAGGAAAAGGTTAAAGTAAACCAAAGCTGTTATGTAATTAATATGAAGCGTCAAAAGAAATAGCAAGAAGTGGTATTTTATTCAGCTTTGAAACATTTTATTGCTGTGCATATCATATTTATCATTGACTTGTATTTAATTACCATTTTCTTTTTTATCTACTACTTAACTCTTTTAGGGCGGGTGTCGACTTTTGTCGACAGGAGGGGCTGAGGGCGGATGTCGACAAAAGTCGACATCCAGGGATAGAGGGCAACAATCAGCTGTTAATGGCGACAAAACTCATTGTCACGTCACAGGCATTCCCTCTCTGCTTGGAGGACTGTTAATCTCGTTGGCTCAGCAACTAATCCTTGCGTGTGCGCGAGTTGCGATATGTAAACAAATAGAAACAAAGGCAAGATGGCATCAACATCTCATGCGGGAGCGAAGCGAGTTCAAAAAAGAAAATACTCGGCCGAAGAAACTTTGCACATTATCACTGAGTCGGACTCTGATTTGTCAAATTCCGATTTCTTTGATAGTGATCAGGAGATCGAGGAAGAAATTGCGGAGCAGGCATCAGCCGATCGGAGACCAGCCGATGCCACCGCAGCTGCTCGGCTGGCAGCTGAGCGCATTCGCTGTTGGTGCACCTACGGCAAGGTTCGCTTGGGAGGAATACCCAGAAATTGATCCTTGGGAGCCGAACTGGCTACCAGACTTTACAAAAAGGCACGGCTTGCTGCTGGACGCAACCAATCACACGCCGCTGGACTATTTCAGGCTGTTTTTTCCTGAGCCAATTTTTCAACTGATAGCGGATGAGACGAACAGGTACACAGAGCAATTTTTTGAATCGCGGGGCGCACTTGCTCCGCATTCTCATTTTTCGAAGTGGAAACCCACAACCAAAGACGAGATCAAGGGCTTTGTGGCATTGCAGATAGAGATGGGACTGGACTGGCGATATAATTTCAGGGAGCACTGGTCCAAACGTACTTTGTCACCTGGTGGCTTTGGACAGGTTATGCCCCGTGATAGGTACGTGCTGCTGCAAAGCTTCATTCACTTTTGTGATAACAAGAAGCAAATCCCATGGGGTGAGCAGGGCTATAACCCCATGTATAAAGTTCAGCCCCTGCTTGACATAGTGGAGCCAACCTATAAACAATTTTATCAGCCTGGCCGTGATTTGTCTGTGGATGAGTCCATGATAAAATATAAGGGACGGCTTTTTTTCCGCCAATATATGCCAGATAAGCCCACCAAGTATGGCATCAAGGATTTTGTATTGGCTGAAGCAAGCACTGGTTTCTGCCTAAAAGTAATTACTTACACTGGTAAGCATTCTTTTCAGAGGGAGAACTGTCCTTTGACAACTCAGGTTGTGCTGGAGCTGCTTCATGGCTATGAACATTTTGGACATGTTGTGTACATGGACAATTTTTATAGTTCACCAGAATTGTTCATAGAGCTACAGAGCAGGGGAATTGGAGCGTGTGGCACAGTAAGGGTGAGCAGGAGACACATGCCTTTACAGTTGAAGCCAGAGAGGCTGAAAATGAAAAAAGGTGACAATCCTGTTTTCATGCGGGCGGATAACTTGGTGGCATTGACATGGCATGATGTCAAAAGGGGTGACTTGTATTACTACAGTTCACACCAACAATTTGTGTGAGAAGGTAATTCGTTCCAAGGGAAACCCAGAAGGTAGGAAGCTGGACAAGCCTGTTGCACTTGAAGAGTACAACTGTAAAATGGCTGGAGCTGATCGACTGGATCAGATGCTGGGGTCATATGCTAACGGCCATAAGTCCACCAAGTGGTACCACACTTTGTACCATCGCATCCGTGAGATTGCACTCACAAATGGATATATATTATTCAAGCAGACAAACAGTGACAGTACTATGACTGCGGCAGATTTCCGCAAGAAGGTGGTGGACAACTTGCTGGCAGAATATGTTGGAGTGCCTTTGGCAAAGCGAGGAAGGCCATTACAAAGAGCAGTGCCAGACAGGCTGACTGAGCGCCACTTTCCTGCAACTTATGAGTACAAAAAGTACAAGCCTGACTGTGTTGTGTGCAGCAACAGATTATTGAAAAAGAGGCACCAGTGCAACACATAATGTAAGCAGTGCAACGTGGCAATGCACGCAATTGGATGCTTTGAGCGTTACCACACTTTGCAGGACTTTGCTTTGTGAAATTTACAATATGTGAAATAATATGTTACATTACATAGTATGCAGGCTCATACAAAATGCAAAACAGTTATGTTGTTCAAAAATAAATATTTTTTGTTTCTTTGATAAGTTAAACAATTGTTTTGTGTTCTTTTTGTATAAAAAAAAAGGTTTTTAGAAAAATATTCAGCCCTGGGAGAAAAGAAAAAAACAAATTAGCCCTAAAAGAGTTAAAAAAGTTGTAGACACAATTATGTTTGACTGAATACATGTTGTAAAATATTATATGGCAGAATTTAATGAAACATCTTTAATGGGAATCTTTACACCATTTCCCCCAGTACATTTATACTGCAGTTGTTAAGACAGTTTAGTAAACTGTTTAGTTAAGTCAATGTCACATTACAGTACTATTAATCATAGGCTATGTCAGGCTTACCAATTACTGTTGCTGATTTGAGGTCCAAAACCCCTGTGTTTCTCATCGCTGCATTATATATGTTACATTTTTGAATGAGCTTTCATTTGTTGTCAGCTCTCATGCACAGAGCCTGCCCCTATAATTAAAAGGAAAGTCAAACCTGTTTGATTTTGTTGGAGAGAGTTGTGGACTAGTTGTAGTGTTACTGGGTATTTCACATTTCACATTCAGCCAGGGCTCTTCCTTTGCCTGGGAGAATTCTTCTTTTATGTCTTTGTTGTACATTTTTGATATTTTCATACGTTACTATTTTATATATGATTCGCATTCTTTTATGTTTCATATGTTACATCATATACAATTTATGTGTTTACATGTTACGTTGTATATGTCTCCCTGCCTTTATGTACCTTGTGTTTTGTGGGTGGTTCCCCAAGAGGTGGGGCCACTTGCCCATCTCTTCAAGGGACTGCCATCAGGCCTGTAAAAACAAGGACAACCTACAGTCTCTTGCGTTTCATTTGAATGCGTTTGGAAGTTGTGAGTTCCTGCATTTGTGATTATTTTTTGTACTTTGTGTAGTATTGATTTATGACCTCTTTGCTCTGGTTTTTGATTTCACAATTGGATTTCTGCATTGGGACTTGGATTGCTATCACCTTTTGCCTTTTTGTGCTCCACAGAGCTTCCATTATTTAACAGATCTTTCATTTATGTCATCTGTTATACTAGCCTGGGTTTTTAATGGAATTTCCCCTAGTGGGCATTTTTGGGATTGTTCAGGATTTATGTGCCTTGGGACTCATGAGCTCATAACAACAGTTGGCTTCACCAGACCATGCTGGTGACTCGTTCAGTTTGTATAAATGAAGGCTACAACTGAAAAACTGTTAGAAAAGTCACATCATGTGGCATGACCTCTTGTCTCGGGAGTCATTCTACTGCTGCATGTCTGAAACGCACTTACATTTACCCACAGTAAAATAGAGGGTGTCAGGAACCTCTGGAAATGCGCTAATTCGCAGGGTTTAGCTAACAGAAAGCCGAGTGCAGGAGTCACGGTCAGATGACTGGCGATATGAGACTGTTGAATTCCAGTATTTTATATTTATTTAACGTAAAAAAAACTGAAACAATAAACAAACAAACATGTTGAAGATAAACCAATATGGCGGAAGAAGAGTCTGTCGTGAACTGGCCACCACTTCCGGTTGAGGGCGTGACCCAATTAAACTTTCTTACACACAGTTTTCCATTGATACTTTCTTTATGTTTATACCTAAGGACAATTTAAAAAAATGCAAGCAGTCATTTTACAAAACTACTTAACCTCTTTCTAACTATTACTAATATCTTTATTATCTTTAGGCAGGCCAGTTAAGGTGTTGGCCTGTCATTATGAGACTGTTTGTAGGCCCTCATCCGTTTTTGCTATTTTATGTGCTTTTGAAACATAACTTATCAATTAACACTAGAATTACCAAAGCTTACGAGAAAACTCGTAAATCCGGCCCACCTTAAATCCACTTGCACGTCTCCATTCAGCGTCTTTTGTTTCGTAAATGTGTCGATAATCCCAAGCAGCAAACAGCCTGCTATACCATCCCCCCCACCACCGGAGAAACTGCAAAAACTTCTCCCAAATGAAGCCTTATTTATCAGTGAGTCAGGTACCTAGCCTAAAAAATATATCATTATTCGGAACACATGCATTTCAGGTGTGTTCCATGTCCACAAAGGTCTGTGTAAGTGTAGGATGACAGAAATGTTGAACACATACCTAAAAGACAAACTTTTTCCATGTTTTATTACTAACGACAAAATGTAGACATGAAGTGTATAATGTGTGAAGACTGAAGTCCAAATATCAAATAAGCACTTTCACAAAAGATATAAGTATAATAGAACAAATGCGCTTTTTTTCCAAGACTATAACTCAAGAAAAAGAAATCAGGTTAGTGTTGCTTTTTGTCCTGACTTCTCGGGTAGCATACTGGTTAGAGCTGCTGACTCTAATTCAGAAGGTTCTGGGTTTGAGTCTTAACATCTCCCAAAATAAACAAGTAGTGAGCTGTTCTTATTGTTACTATTATACAATAAAAGCATACATTTGATTTGAGTCTGTAACAGAAGGTGTAAATGTATGGTACTTGTAAAGGTTAGCGTTTTTTTTTTTTTTTCAGTTTTATTCACACTCTTCCTGATCTGACGTGGCTGTTTTGAAATAAAGATGCACAATAACAGAGGTGAACTCAGATCGGAGAAAGAGAACAGAGCTATGCTGTTTCTTTGAAGGAAAGGTGATTGGCAGGATGATGCCGGACTTCGTCCTATATCCAAACAGTGCCATCTTTCGCCTTTACGCCTGGTGCAGCTGCGTTGTTCTTATATGTGAGTGGACGTTTCTTGCGGGGAGGGCTTCTGTTCTCCTTCTCCGATCTGAGTTCACCTCTGTTATATCGCGTCTTTATTTGAAAACAGCAGTATCAGATCAGGGAGAGCGTGAATGCGACTGAGAGAATTAAACTGAATAAAAAAACTCTAACTTTGACAAGCACTATAAATTTACAGCGGCTGTTGCAGATGCAAATCAAATGTATGTTTTTATTGTATAATATTAACAATAATAGCAGCTCTCTACTCAAAACGGTAAACTTGAGAAGCTGCCAGCATCGAACTTGGAATCTCTTGATTGGGAGTCAGCAGTTCTTAGCATTGCAATATGCAAGCTGTCGCATAAACCGCCTACCGTAACCTGCTTTCTTTTTTCTTCGGTTAAATTCTTGAATAAAAGTGCACTTGTTTTGTTATACCTGTACCTTTTGTGAAAGTGTTTATTTCATATTTGTATTTCAGGCTTCACACCTTATACATTTCATGTCTACATTTTTTCAATTATTATTAAAACATGAAAAACATTTCTGTGTTAACTATTTTTACATAGATTGTTGTTGACACGGAATACACATGAAATGTATGTACTGTATTCCAAATGATGATTTACTATTTTACCCTATAAAGCTCCAGCACTTCACTCGAAGATAAACACTGAGAACTGAGAAACTTCTTTGTGAAATTCAGTGGTGGGCGGGGAGATGGGATACCAGGCTGCTTGCTGCTTATCGACACATTTACAGGACAAAAGACACTGACGGAGAGGTGAGAATGGATTTAAGGTGGGCCAGATTTACGAGCTTTCTCGTAGGCTCCGGTAATTCTAGTGTTAATTGCTTAATTGTGGCCATTTGACCAGGTTATTATACATTCTGAAGGTATTGCTGTCCATCATGTACACTTTTAATAAATATCCTGCCTAATTCACTATTCCAAATCTAGCATATGTGAGTGAGTATGGATGTAAATATGAGTATATCCTTCGCTAAATTGAAGGGTTAGTAGTTCCTGCTTTCTGTCTCATTCACAACAGGCTCTGATTCCCTGTAGTCCTGTATTGGACTATGTAGATTTAGAAAGTGAATGAATGATTATGTAGCTTCAGTCATTATGCTAGCAAAGACAGTTGGATTGATGTAATTAATGCATGCAATTCAGTCCTGTATTATATAGAATCTTCACAGTATGTATAGTGTGTGTGTGTGTGTCTGTGTTTCTTTCCTACACTCTACTCCCATTTTCACCCTTCATTTCTACTGTATCATTAAATGTATTTCACTTTCTCATGACCTGGAGGAGGTGGTAACTTCTTTATGAATTACAAGCACTGATTATTCCTGGTAGTGATAGACCTTACAGGCATGTTTAAGTGTCCTTATTCTTCATATTTTACTCACTCTATGTCCTTCAAAAGCACTTTAGAAAATGTACTTTTTCCCTTGGGTGACTTAAAGCAAATGTCTTAGGTTGAAACTTTAGCCTTTCCATAAACTAGTTCTAGCAAATGAAAGACAAAATTTTTGTAAAATGCTAAAAGACTTTAAAAAGCAGTTTAAGAGATCCATAGGAGATTGTGGGATCCTGCTTAGAAAAAATATATACAGTAGTATAATGTTTTTTTTGTAAGTGCATTCTCATATAATGTGAAACACCTACTGTGATTGCCATATCTGCCTGTCTGTCAGTCTGCCCACATTAAACAACTCGGCTTCCAGTGATTAAATTATGCTGAAATGTGGCTCACATATTCTACAGGGAAATTTGTCTGGTAAGTTAAATTTTTATTGAGATACCTGAAAAAGAGTGTGTTGTACATATTTTTGAAATGTCAAAGTCTCCCATTGGCAATTTTATTTTGTTTTAAATTAAAAAAAATTCTGCCAAATTCAGTTACACTTTATCTTTCTGTTTTAAATCTACCTTCAAATTGTATATTTTGAACATTTTCTTCTTTACTCATTCAAGAGCCAATGCTAATGTCAAAACAGATCTCAATACAAGTAAATCAAATTCTGCGGGTGGCAGGCACAAAGCTGTACCTCTGTTACCCCAGCTCACTTCTCCTGTCGCTTGAGGAAAGTTAACCATAATGTTAAAAAAAAAAGGAAGACACTATCTACTGTAGAAATGAATGTAAGAAAAAATGTTGTAAACATCACTCTGTAAACATAGAATGAACTCAGTATTTCCATGAGACTAAAAACAATTTCACGGCTGCATTATCTTCACTTTATTATGATTTATTATTTCTCTGACACTATAATTTATTGGCAGATCTCCAGACCGGCTCTCCATCATCGTACAAAACTGCCAACAAATTTACCTTGAAACTTCAACAGAGATTTTAACCCTCCATCGTATACTTCTTTCAAAAATGTTGTATTTATGAAATTTTAAATGTATTATTATTATTATTATTATTATTATTATTATTATTATGAATTAATCATAGGCCCTCCACAACCAAAAACTTACAATAGAACCTCAGTAGATGCTTTTTTTTTCATCTCTTGAATTGGGATCTGCTTTCTGGGAAAGCTATTGAGCCACCTCAAGCCTATTTGGGCTATGTTTTTAACTAACTGACTTTGTAAAGTGCTGTTAAAAAACATATTTTTAATGGTGTCTAGTAATGCACGAAATTGTATTTTATTATCACTGTTATTTTTGAGTATGAATAATTTAATAAAGACTAATGTAAAATCTTTAATGAAGTACCTAACAAATTAAAGTGCTCCAACTTTTAAATCAGTTAACAAAGTCATCGAGTCGAATATTATTCTATGCATACTGTACATTTTTAACTTGTTGGATGCACTGACTATTCACCAAGCTGAGGGTCAGCCTTCTTTCCCGTGTAACTGATAGTTAAATGTATGCATGAAATAAATGCATAACTCTAGTGCTGGAAAATTAAGTGTTATTAAACCAGCAGGTTTGCGATGTGGGAAAGTGTAACTAGTGGCAATTCTTTAAATAATAAAGTAGGGCTAAATCTTCCCTAACAATTACAAAATGTAATGAATATTAGATGTATTCACTGTATCTGTGTAATATCATGTAGAGAAAAAGGTAAAGGCATAACATGTGAGAAATAATCAGTTAAAGAGGTCATTGAAATGACATGAAAGCAGAGATGAGGAAAACGTCATATATTGCTTATTAACTTTACAAACGATTACACATTAATGCTGTAATTTGTAGAGGGCACACATTCTTTTTCAAAAGGATTCATTGATCTCACAGTACCCTTTACTTCTTAAATCCATCCACACACACATATAAAGATTTGTGGCAGAAGTGCAAATAACTTAAACATTAAAGAACAAGTTGTACTTCATTTTTAATGCAAATGTAACCTCCCAAAACAATCATCTGTGCACACATTTTAAAGCAGCACATCCATGAAACAATAATAAAAATGGTAGCATGAGAAAATGTTCTTGTTGCTGAGTTCTTGGCTCTTGATCTGAATGTACTGTAGATGACATGGTTCAGAGATAAGGTCCAGTGGTTGGATAGTGTGAATTAATTCCTGAAAGATAAATACAAAGGATGACTTTAAAAAGTTGGGGTGCCATAGGCTATCCCATTTAGTGATGAATTGGGATGTAGACCTGGCAATAATGACACCAAGGTGTCTCTTCAGAATGACTCTGTCTTCTTATGACTGAAGGACCTGTGGCGTAGGACATGGAGGCAGGGCAGGAACTGCGTTACACATAATCAGTTGGCTCAAGTTCTTTTTGTTTGAAGACAGAACCAAAAGAAACTCCCCAGATATTTTTTCACTATAACTCCATGAGAGACTTATTTGGCATGTAAATCTGGCAAAAACTTAATGGATTCCATTAGACCTCCCATAGATTTTAAAACATTCTCTTAGACAGCCAAAATAGTAGTGTTAATTACTCTTTTTGTCAGTCTATTCAAGTATTTTTTTACAAAAAATAGTCCAATGATGCAGTTGTTTTAAATTATCCGTGCTTCTCTCGTGTACCTGAAAAATTCAAGAAAGTTCTCAATTATATAAAAGCTTGTGTTTGTTATTTATGTCTTGCTTTGTAGTTTTCTCCGGCTGTTTACACTTAAAAATTGGTCTGTTCTTTCAGCTTAAAAATGATTCTCCTATAGTCTGTCATGTTTCTATTGTGAGTGCTTGCAGTATTTTGGAGAATAAAGCCTTCATTTTAAAATAATATCGTCACAAGTTATGATCATTTGCAGCCATTCACCACATTTCAAATATTTCAATTGAATTGAAACAGCTATCTGGCAATTGTACTGACTGTGCAGACCAGCAGTCATTTTGAACAGAGATGGAATCAGAAGATGGATAGTAAAAAAGTAAGTAGAAAGGACAAGATTTAGTAGCACACCCCAATTGTTAAATAGAGATAGATAAAACCAAAAGGAATGAATAAAGCCAAAATAAAACATTAGATGTACTGTAAATCTAAGTTGTGGGGCAGCAACAAGTTCAGAATTAGTGATTCTTTTTAAATGCTCAAACAAAAATGCAAGGTGTTATCAATATGAATGAATTTCCCCTTGGGATTAATAAAGTATCTATCTATCTATCTATCTATCTATCTATCTATCTATCTATCTATCTATCTATCTATCTATCTATCTATCTATCTATCTATCTATCTATCTATCTATCTATCTATCTATCTATCTATCTATCTATCTATCTAATAAACCTGAGCAATGAAACTGACTCCTTGTTGCCAGCTTATGAGTCTTTGCACTGATGATGTCACTCAGCACCACCTCCTGGAGATGTCACTTGGCAACATAACTATGGGTGCTCGGGAGAGTAGCACCTATAACATAACCAAGATGGCATCACAGGAAAACATATTTACTTTTGAACACCATTAAAATGTGTCAAATATTATTAATGTGATGACCAGATTCCTTGACCAGAAAGATACCTCTCAGACAAAGTTTCAGTGCTGTTTAGAGTCTGTAAAAACTTAAAAATAAACCTTAGGACATGAACACAACATCAAAATAATCAGGATGTTTTGTGTATTTTTATTAAAGTAGGGTAGCCAAATTTTTAAAACATCAATGCCAAGTTCAAAATAGTGAGCTTAAGGAGGCTTGGGGGCATTGTTATTTTTCATGTTACTGAGCAAAGGCATTGCAGTAAATGTGATCTGATTGGAAGTTAAATGTAAAAATTGCAGTTTTATACATTTTATGCTGAATTAGATGAAGAGCATAATCAAAGGTTTTACACCCAGTTTATATTGGGATGGCATAGTTCAACGAAATGTAGAATTCTGTTCACTCAAATGAACGGCTCTGCCCCCAGATCAGACTGAAAAGTGTGAGAATTTAAAGAACCTTATAGAACAAAATAAATATTTAGGTACCTACTTTTTCACATAGTGTGACAGAGCTTTTATCAAACTACAAATGTTTTAGGCAAAATGTGTGATTAGTTCTACAGTTCTGGATGCATCAGGACCCTGGAGATATATGACTTAAATTAAGTCCAGTAAATGAAGTATTCAGGAAGTAGAAGTAGTTAAAAAAATAAAAAACTACCACAACAAAGATCATTCCACTCACTGTTGATTTACCTGAGCTAACGCTAAGGAATATGTGTTTTTGTTTCTTTTCTTTGAGATTTTTTAGGTCATAAGTAGGACACGGAGGCCGTCATGATAAATCATTCAACAAAATGGCAACAGACTTCCAATGTAGATGACATGGCCAGCACCTGCAACTGACAGTCGTAAACAACACAATATGCCAGTGCCCATAAAATGACACAGTTGACAAAATGGCAACATGGTGACATCATTGACAAAATGACCAAAATTGGTAATGGCAATAAAATAGCAAACCGCAAATGCAAAAAAGAAAATAATGAATGAATGTGTAACCGTTAAGCACTTATATTCATGAAAATTACAACACACTATTTTGCCCTGTTTGTCCTGGGAACAGTATGCCCTTAACATTTTGTAGGAAAAGCCAGGACTGTCATGCATTTTCTGCCAGTTTGTTGGAACATAGAAAAATGGAATACAACATGAGCAGGAATTTGTTAAAACCTTTGCATTTAGTTAGATTCATCAAAGAGAATATACTCTAGTTCAATTAAATTTTGACATATACTGTAAGCTACTTCCTTATAATGTGTGTTTCATCTATAGGAATATCTGTAATGGCACCCCTACTACCCAGATACCTACAGCATTTGTTTATAGCAGAGCAAAAAAGCGTGTGCAAAAATGGGTACAGACCCTTAAAATGAATCATAGAGTTAAGCCCAATTTAGAAGACAGTCAATTACAGATGCTGATTCATTATTTTTTTGATTTGCATTAGTAAGAGAAGCTCATATTATTATAACACTGTTACTGTACTGTAATGCTATTGTGGGTCATCACAACTCCAGAGACCCAAGTGTGAATCCAAACATTCAATGTGGAGTTCACACATTGTCTCCCATGTGTGCTTGAGATGTTCACATCCTAAAGATATACAGATTAGATGAATTGGCATTGTGTGATTGAGGGCGCCGTGCAATGGATTGGTACCCAATATAGGGTTGGTTCCTGTCTTGTCCCTGACACTGCCAGGTAAGAAACTAGTCCCACAACCATAATTCTGCACATTGGTATAGAAAATAAGTGGGTCGATGAAACATGGAATTTTTGTTATTATTATTATTATTTGGAATGTATATTAGTGTCTTGTGCCCAATGCTGAATGTTGTTGTAATTGTTTTTTACAGGATGTATGCACTTGTGTTATATGTTGTGAAAGGAAAAAACAACAGCAGACAAATGGGTCCTTCAACAATTCTCCCTCTCAAACATATACAGGACAAAAATAACATTTGTGTCTGTGTCCTATAAAGCCAGTTTTACTTAGTATTCACAAAAGCAAGACAACTTGATCTGCATACTCCTCAGTAACCCTGAAATAAAAGAAACAGTAGAAGAAATTGCTATGTATCATGGAAAGGTACTATTTCCTGGGGGTACATTTCTTTAAAAATAAATTCAATTAGTTCCTCCGTCTACATATATCTTGGAACTTAACTGTAATAAAGGATTACTTCACCTTCTTTTAATATATTTTCAATACTTTAAATGTTGTGTGCTCTGGGCCAGTATACCCAGTATTAATAAGTCTTTGGCTTATTAAAAGAAAATAAGAAAATCATCTACAAGTCAGTGCAAAATTGGCACCATTTTCTTTATGTGATATAATTACAGGACGTTTCATTTTCTTTTAAATCTCATTTATTACATGCCAGTGGTTCTTTGCAGTTCTATGATAACAGACAACAAGATCAAGGATAAGAGAAAGCATTCCTACTGCTCTGTCACCTTTGATATAAACTCAAAGGCAATAAAGTGCAGTTATCTACAATGTAAACATGAAAAGCAAATACTCATATTGATTTAGAGCTGTGTTCTCACCAGATTATTTTCTGATAGCTACAATACAGCCACAGTTCTCTTTTTTGGGTCAAGGAGCAATTTAGGGGCCTGCAGAAGTCAGCCATTATCCTCCGGTGGTAGTACACAAATATGCTAACAGATTTGATCATATGTGACATTGTGTATGTGAGGCAGCCAAAGCATGTCTGGAAGATCCAATGAATTTAATGAAGAAGCAACCAAAATAAACTTTCTGTACTCCTTAATCATTCAGTTTATTGCAAATTCTGCAAAAGCAACATTTGAAAAGGAGCAAACAAAGCTGCGTGTTTTATAATAGAATTAGATTTGCTTAATTTAAAAAATGTTTCAACTGTTATAGATTTAATATAATTATAATGAAAAAAAAAATCAATGTAGCTCCTTCCATACTGAACATCTTCCTTGAGTATACTATAGTTCAATTGACTAGCACCACAGTGGAAGAAAGATTTAAATTTAGAGACACTACCTGTACTTCTAATCATTTTAAGAATCTGAGTTGCAGTTTCCAGACCAAATCTTTGGAAACAACATACTGCATCATTAGTTGGTTAATCGTGAAGCAAGTAAGACCAACATAGCTGCAAGCAATTTCATAGGCAAATTTCAGAGACCAGTTTATACCTCGAACTGAAGAAACATAATTACTCTACTAGGTACAAAATGAAAAATATCCAACCTCCATGTGCCTTATTTTGTCTAAGCAGTTTAGATTTATAGGTGATTATGTCATGGCTTTCATAGTGCTGCTTCAGTTGTTGACTTGTCCATCTATCTGTTTTCTAAAGTCACTTAATTCATGTTTAGGTTTCGGGAGCTAAAGTCTTATCTGGTAGCATCAGTTTCAATATGGGAAGATAATGTTAAGTTTATGTTATTCACATAAAGTGGTGCAGTGGTAGAGTATCAGTGCTTGTGCTTCACATTTCCATGATCCTGTGATAGGTTCCTCATTTATTTATGTTGTTTTTTTATGCTCTTCCTGTACCGTTCGGTTTCTTTTTACATCCCAAGAGTATAAATTTTAGGTTGGTCAGTATCTGTGAATGTGTCCTCTGTGAGTGAGTATTCCTGTGAAAGGATCCTCAGGTGAACTGGCATCCCATTCACTGCTTCTTATACTGGTACCTTATTGTAAAAAACAAACTTTTACTATGGCCTTTTTCAATGACAAGAGGTGTTGATGGAAATGGGAAAACATTTGTGCAGAAGATGTTTTCTATGTGCCAAGTAAGTAGTGTGAACGAGAGCTGGCAACACGAACGTGGACAAAGCAGAGTAAAGGTCATTGGAGGCACATGGAAGGGGCCTTAGAAGATCAGAAGGCTGGCAGCAGTGTTTGAGAAGCAGGTGACAGCTTCAAGTAAACCACATATAAGGGATCGATGGAGATATGCTGCATTCATTGTATTAGGCTACCATCACCAATGATGATAGAATGTCTGTCAAACAATGTCCTAAAAATAACACATAGTGAAATCTTTTGATCATTATTTTGAAGATTTGACCAAACATTTAAATGTGAGACATTTAGCCAACAAGACCAAATAAGAACAATAGAAAAGTGGGAGAAAAACACTGTACAAAATGTAGCATAATAAGAATACCCACCCCATCCAGATATTTTTGTGATCAAAATGAAAATCTATTAACATATTGTTGTCCATGTACAACCACAAAAATACTTTACTAAATTCAGCGCTGAAAGAAGGAACAGAAAGTACCATAATATTCATAAATTAAAATTTTTTGTTCAATGGCCAAAGTGCTAAATCCTGTTGCACATACTGTAAGTAATCAACATGGTTCATAATATTAATGATTACTACTCCAAAATAATGACATATACAAGCCCATGCACCCTTTAAATAGTATCACAAAAAATTATTCAGTACGTCACAAAAGAGGGCTCGAGCCTTCAAGCATTAAGGCAGAACTTCAACATTCAGGCTGCATTTTCACATACATGAGCAAAGGTATGACAAGAACACTACAGGATCCAAGTGACTGCCCAAGCAACTTTAAACTCAGCTAATGGACCCAGATACAAAGAAACTTTCACACCAAGAAAAATATATTTTTCTAGATTGCATTGAACATATGATTAAAAAATTGGAAACATTTGATTATGATGACTAAGTTGAGTTTGCCATAAACATTTTAGTAGAACTTTAAACACTGAAATCCCTAAAAGCCTGCCAAAATGTTTGTTGTTCTTGACCATCCTAATTTTCCTAACATATGCGTGGAATCTCATAGCTCCTCATCACTGTGCCAATTGTCCGCCAATAAGTGCTTTTGATTTGCAAATATGTCAATTTGCAGCATACAGCCTACATTCTCCTATACCCCATTCAGCCAGATGAAGCCAGTTTTCATGCATGGATGTGTGTGTGTGCATGCACGAGAGAGACAGACAGAGATTTGATGTCAATCAAGTGGCGTCAGTTTGCGCAAGATAACAAGAAAAAATGATTCACTGGCATTTGTGCATCTGCCTTTATCCCTTATGCTCTAACTTTTACAAGTACCATAAATTTACACAGACTGTTACAGACTCAAATCAAATGTATGTTTTTATCATAATAATAATAATAATAATAATAACTCGCAACTCAAAGTACTTCACACAAGGGAGGACCTGCGATTCAAACCAAGGACCTCTTTACTGGGACCCCACAGCTCTCCCATTGCGCCACCTGTGCAGATCTGCAAGACAGCAGCATTTCCACTGTGACACCTGCATGTTCGTCAAATAAAATCGTTTGAAACTGGAACGCGTAAATACAAACACACATGCAAATATCTTTATTTTATAGCGACTGATATTTGGACTTCAGTTTTCACACATTCACAACCACATGTCATTTGAACAATTTCTTTTCTTTTCAGTTTTATTCTTGAATAAAAGCACACTTGCTTAGCTATAAGTTTTGTAAAAGTGTTTATTTGATATCTGGTCTTTAGTCTTATCATTTTCTACACTACAAGTTAACATTACGTCATTATTACTATAACATGAAAACATTTTGTGTTTTAGCTATGTGTTCAGCATTTCTTGCCTCACGTACAGTGTCTTATGTCATCCTACATGTGCACAGATCGTTAGACATATACACAGAACACACATGAAATATTGTGTATTTCAAATAACTGTGTTTTTCATTATCTGTGTCATTCCTCTATCATTCTTTACAACTCATTGCTAGATAAAATCTTCCACACAGACTTTAGCTGAAAGTTAAAGTTCTGGCTGGTGATGGCTTCGGCTGGCTGATTGGGAGGGGGGAATGAGTGAAATCTGCGTGCCGCTAATTGATGACATATTTTCAAAAAGTAGGCACTTATTGCAGGGGCAGTTGGTGAGGTGTTAAGGACATAGGAATTTCCTCAAATATGTCAGGAAAACTGGCGTTTTCAGGGACAACGAAACTTTGAAAGGAAAGCTAGTGTGTGTGTGCTTATTTAATTTTTGCACAATAGTGCCATCTGCTGGGGAATGATGGGACAGTTTCTCACTTTCCCTTAATCCAGAGACACCACTGCCTTTGTGCTTACTCAAGACCAAAGTGTTTCTGCATTCATTTTTAGTGACACTACAGGCTTGTAGAATACATCATGAAAAATAAGAAAAAGGAGTAAAACAAATGAAATTCATTCTTATCCTATGCAGCAGGGAGGGCTGGTAGAAAAGATTAAAAAAGAATATGTGAGCAGTGCAACATTAGGTGCGCTGCTTCAATCAATAAGTCACTTGTGCAATTCAGTCTCTATGAGCAGAGTCGGGACGCGGCTCGTTATAATATATGTTCCATGCTGTAAATCCTCACATCCAATGATTTCATATTACTTGTGTTATTATAAATAGACTACTAAGACCCCACTTGGAGAGGGTTAATAATTCCTGTACAGTCAGGGTTCCCTGTTTTTTATGCTGCTGCAAGTAATGATTACTGTTTTGAAAGTAATTTCATGTTGTGTACTGCTCACCTAATGAGCTTCTGTTGATATGCAGTAAATCCAGTGAAACTAGTTGCCCATTGTGTTCCCATTTGTTTCTCTCTCTCATGCAGTTCAGTTCTCTAGTTAACCCATTGAGACATTTATAATGTTAGTAGAAAGTCCAGTTTACCATAGAATTTTTCTGTTTTATTTAACTGTCACTTGATTGAAATAGATAATATATTGGGTAATAGAAAACACATACTGTATAACGTAACCCACTGGTAAAATTAAATCATTTTTTATACTCATCAGGTTTGTCACCTTAGACACATCTCTTTTTGTCATACTTGTGATTTTCATCTAATTTAAATAAATGTAATAATAAACAGAGCATAATCGTGAGAAGTAAAAATTTGGAAGAATTTGTATATGACCTGCCTAAGTTTGCCTGGGTTGTATTAGGTTCTGTATCACAGACAATTCCTATTTTAGAATTTTTATGCTGTTGCTGTTTATACTGTTGATCAGTCTCATTGTGTAAAAAAATAAATGTAGTGTTTTTCTCTTTAGATATTCATTCAGCAATTAATTATCTATACCTGCAGTTTCCAATTCAGGGTCAAATACCTGAAAGCTGTTCTGGAAGCATTAGGCACAGAAATCAGCTCCAAATGGGGAATCACTTCATTGCAGGCTATGGTCCTGTAACCACATATAAATAACCTGATATACACATGTTTGGAATATAGGAATACTTAAAGAAAAACCTACAAAAACACAGGAAACACAAATTAGTTCCACACAGACACAGGATATGATTGATCTAATCCCTGCAGCTATCAGAAAGCAGCTTTAACCAGTATGCACACATGCAACCTCTTTAGGGATTGTTCTGTTCTAAGAATGCTCATCCATTAGATTTCTAAACCAATATCACACAGCCAGAGTCTTGAAATGATTGTATCAGCTCTAGACGAGCAACCAGTAAGGTCATAAAGCAAGCTCATATGCACACACACTTTCACTCCCTGTGACCAGTTAAACTAATTGCTATATTTATGGAAAGAAAACCAAAGAAACTGCCAAAACGAAAACTCACGGACAGATAATATGCAAATTCCATACTGCTATGACTGTGTACAGAATTCAGATCCAGTCTTCTTTGCAAGGCAGCAGTGCTACCTAAACTAACCTTCACATTTTTAGGATGTGGGTAGAAACCAGAGTACTTTGTAAAAACCCATGCTAATTGGGTAGTGTATGTAAAATCTACAATGACTAGACAGGGATTCATGTCACTATGACTCCCTCTTTTGTAGCATGTTTGTGAACAAAATAATGATCAACCGTGTAAACAATGTAGTTAAACCATAGCTATTCCAACTTCTTGCATGGTGGCCCATCATTAAATCTTTCAGAAGTGACATTCCACTTACCAATGCATGTTAATTCTGACAAGATATCTAACCATTGACCAGTATAAACACATCCTTTTGTCTTCTGTGCTTTACTGGTTTACTTCAGAACAGGTCAGGTACAAAAAGTGAAGTCAGTGTCAAAGAGGTTTTCATTTCAAGTCTGGCTACTTTAGCACTTGGCCACTCCAAAGTGCTTTAAGCAAATTTAAGGATTTCTGAGTTATGGGTGTCATGCTTATTTCTTTAAAATTGTGTAATAGTTTGTGTGAATGAAATATCATTTTTTTCTATCTTTGTCTCACTTACTCGCCCACCACTCCCTGGATAGATATGAATTTCTTCACATCTCGTTACTGCAACATATTATCTCATAATTCATTCTTGCATCTTAATCTCTTGTAGCCAGCATGTCATCTTATTTTTATCATCTTGTACAGACAGCACATCCATCCTAGAGAACAATTTTTTTATCCTCCTGCTTGTTCTTCTTTGTGCAGGCTATCTGTATCTGTATGAGCAACAATTTACTTTTATTAATCCCTTTTGTCAGACAATTGACTGCCAGATCATCAAACACAAAACCTTGGACCTATACAGGAAATGAATCAAAGACCAAATTAGCAAAAAAAGAAACGTACAGCTTATTGCAAAAAGGAGGAGGGAAAAAGGAAACTAAGTGCATTCTAGAGAATATCAAGCCCAGTGAGATTTGGGATCTTTCATTAAACAGATGTTTTTCAGATGTCAGTCAGCATGGCATCAACACATCTATTGTCACAATTTAAAAAAGAAATCTCTAGGCAACTTTTGAAGACTCAGATGGGTGAAAATGACAAAGTAGATCATGCCCTTGAACCAATCTAGAAGCAACTTTCCCTATATTGCAGGAGGCTACGGCCTTCAGCTAGAAGATGTTGTCCACAAGGTGGAGTGTTGACCAATAAATAACAACAATTAAAAAGTTAAATCAGTATGTTTGATAGTAATAGCTATACTGATAAGCTATTTATTTACTCATTTATTAATTTTCTGAACCTGAATTAAATTTTAGAATCCTAATTCAATAAAAGATTGTGAGAGATTGGAGCAGAATCAGGTACAAGGCAGAAATTATCCTTTGGAGATAACTGTTCATCCTATCCTTCCATTTTTTTAACCTGCTTAATCATTTCAGGCTCACCAGAAGCCAGTGCTTATAATGGAACTATAGAGCACAAAGCAAGAGCCAACTCTGGACTGGACTACTGTATGTTATAAGGCACATTTATGCATATACACAAATCACCTTTGTGATATAAAGTCACAAATTGGCCAAACATACATGTCTTTGGGGTGTAGGAGGAAAACTGGACTGCCTGGAGAAAATTCTATGCCGATACTGAGAGTATATGCAAAATCCTTACAGACGAAGCAGGAATAGGATTTGAACCAAGGAATGTGGGACTATGAGGCAGTAGTGGTAACCATGGTGCTAACCTCTAATAACTAAATGAATATTCAAAATACAGCAAATATTAATGCATCATACTCAGCCACAACAGCACTTCTAGGTTATGACAAAATAATAGAATTATATGGTGAAACCAACTAAGTAGAAATCATTTGTTATCTCACAGCTGATCCCATAGATTTGAGCCTCTCTGATTGCAGAATTAAGGGGTTAACTGGTTGCATGAAGTATTAGGACGTTAGAGCAATTTTGATAGGATCGGGCCATATAGCCCATCAAGCTCACCTATCCCATCTACCTAAATTCTCTAAAATGACATAAACTTCAGTTTTGAATGTTCCTAAAGCTTGGAGACTTATTCAATGCACCTGTCATTCCTAGTAGTCATTTAACAAAGGTCTTATTTTGAAGCAATATCTGTCATCGTTGATGGCATATAAGTGGTGTGGTGATGTCACCATCCAGTGCTGAAGAAAGGTGACTGTAGCTTCTGGAGGGTCAAAGCAATGTTTAGCTCAGCGGGCTACAGGAACGTGCTTTGTTTTTCGGATACATTGCAAGAACATTTAATGTGAAGTTGTATGTGTGACATCAGGAAAGGAAAATCTGTGCTGCATATGTTTTTGGAATGTGTTACAACATATTGATCGAGGTAACGCGGACATTGTTTTAAAAGGATCCTTATCTTAAAGGCATCCAATGAGGAGCATTAGAAAACTTGGTAACTTGAGTTAGAACACAGTTTTACGCTGAGCAGATAATATCCTGTTTCATATTATGGTAACTCTTTGGTGTTCTTCAGCCATATAAAAGCTTCACTCCCTTCCTCAGGACATCAGTGGATGCATGTCTATTAAATCTGCCTGATATTTTAGTTCTGCTCATGTCTTTCTTCTCAGATTTATTTATCTACTTCTATGATTCTCATTCACCCGTCAGACAACATTTATGTTCACTGAATTGTTTCATTTGCTGGAACTTTGTTGGCGGTTCCCTGTATCTGATCATTTTCTTCTGAATTAGAAACATCTTTCAATGCTTTTTGTTTTATCATTATCTTAAATAGTATTGTTGTGTGAAAGGGGTTGAATAAAATGGCATTGGCTTTATTTTAACTTTAACATTACATCCAATTCTCCGGCCCACTTTATCTAATTCAGGGTCATGGGGGCTGAAGCCTATGCAGGCCACAGGAACCTACTGTAGACAGGGATCCAGTTCAATCACAAGACACTCATCAATAATCCCACTCAGATAGACACAATTCAGTATCATCAATCAACATGCACATGTTTGAGATGAGAAAGGAAAGCTTGAGTACACCTCAGACAAACATGCGGATTCCACACAGACAGCAGTGCTAACTAGTGGGCCATCTTGAAATGTTTTTTTTTTTAATTCTCATTATTATTTGCCTATTACATATTTTATTTACTCGTATGAGCATTACTCAAGACTACATTTCAGTCATTAAAAGCAAAGGCACTAAACAATAGAGATAAGTGTATTACCAAAAAAAGAAGGAATTACTACTTTTAGTATTGAGTACTGTCCACAGTTAGCATGACTATAAAGTGATGAAGTAAAGCACAGTCCAAGGAGTATTATGAAAAAATGAAAAACAAAAAGAAAGGGAGCATATAAGCAAGTGCCATACCTTGCACACATTGGCACTCTGTGTTCTCATATTATATCCAGTACTTGCAATCATGGAAGGTTCATTATAGCCTAGTATTAGTCAGCATCATGTCAGATTCATGCTAGATGTGCACAACAGCTCAGCACTAAAATAACAATTTCAGAACAGATGTTTCAATGTTTCCTTTCCCTGAGTGGGTACATTCAAAGCTTATGACTCAAATCTGAAGAACTTCAAAAATGGAAGAGTCTCCTGAAGATCTTTATTTTTTTTTCATTTATGCTTAATAGCTACAAATTCAAATTGTCATAAACCTGTTTGGCAGTTAAAAATCTGTTTCTGATAAAAGGCCAAACAGAATTTGTATATTAATTGTTGAATACATCTAATAAAAGTATTTGTGTAGTTTGAAGTAGAAAGTAGCCTTTGCCAATCAGTAGGCTTGCACGGGTTTAACTTGCTTTGCAATGTTAATTACACAAAACACAGCTTATACTTAAATGAACAGCCTCAGGGTATGTAAATAAGCTTCCCCTTTTCTTCCTCTTCACTTAAACTCTGCAAGCATTCATATACAGCCATTTCATATTAAATGCCCTTTTCACCTCATAAAATATCTACCATCTTAATTTGTATTTCAGTGTAATGATGGAGTGTTTTAATGAAGACTTTCTTAATTATACATATTCTTCTTGTTAAGCACAATTAAAAACTGTAAATTCATAACCCTACCACAGAGCATAAACAGTGAAGGATGCTAAAGAGTAAAGCACTTTTTTTTTCCTGGAACATTCACAATGATACAATATATTGTGGCAATATATTGACATCACCATTTCTTAAAGCTCTGTATTCTATTTGGCTGGATAACAAATTACCTGACATTTTTGTACAATAGGTCTGAAAGTAAATGTATAATTTAAATGGTTAAGAACAAATTATTTGACAAAACACCATTCTCTGAAAGTTTATAAATATTACAGAATTTGAACTACTTGTGGAGCATGTTCAATGAAGTATTGTAATGCAGCATGTATTTATCCTGTTACTTATTTGGCTGATGCCTTTATCCAAGGCAACCTATAGTATTTGAGTTACATTTCTTTTGTTTTTTTCCACTTGGAGAACTGGGGGGTGAAGTGACTTGCTCATGGTCACACAGTGTCAGTAGCTGGATTTGAACCTACAGACTTATAGTTTGTAGTCCAAAGCCTTAACCACAACACCACACTGCCTGCCATTTTTGGGTTTTACATTTTATGACATAGGTGACTTTTTGCAATATCTCAGTTTGAATGGCTGAGGGCAGTAGGCAGAATAGAGACTCATAGAATAAGAGTCAAATTATTTCTGGCCAAGAATCCTGAATGGGACGATAGAGTCCACCATTTCACCATTCAACATTTTTCTCGGTAATGGAAAATTTGGACATGAGCGCCAGTTGGCTTTATGGCCTTGGAATCAAGTTACCCAAACTATTCTATAACATTTCAGTAATTATTTACCGCTTTCTGATCTTAAATTAGGTAATTACGATAACAATTGATGAGAAGAATTCATATTTAATTGTAGAATTATGGTGTTTGCCATAATTCTATAGATATTAATTTGAGGGTTCTTCTAGAGTGCCTCTATCTCTTGCACGATTTGGCTAAAAAACTAATCAGCACATTGTCATCTCATAACAGACTTAACTTTCGAGCTCTAGTACACAGACAGACACATACCCATCATTGTGATATTGATGATTTTGGTATCAGGGGACCCAAAAATGGTTGAGATCTGTCAAAAACAAGAGATTGAAATATTTGAAGAATCTAAAGCTTTCGCTCCTCCCCAATAGATGATAGTTTATGGTGGAGGAGGTGTGCGCAAAGCAAAAATAGCAGAGCAATTGGGAGACAATATAGCTCATTGCCAGTGGTTATTTCATTTGATGATTTTGCGTACATAGCCAGCCCCTGAATTGAAATAGAATTTCATTTTTGGAGGCGTCCCATTTGTTTTAATGCCTCCCAGCTCCACAGACCTTCAGTTGAATCCTGTCTTAGTTACTCCCTGTAAGGTATCTGCACATTCTCCCCATGTCCTGGTGGGTTTTTCATTGCCTACCCTGGTTTTCCTTCCATATCTCAAATCCATGTTCATTTCTTAAGTTGGAGACTTTAACTGGCCTTGCATGATGTAGCGTGGACAAAGACATATAGGATTTGTGCCATCCCTTAGAATGATACCCATTGCTGAATTTATCTAGCCTTTATTTCATTCTTGCTAAGATGGAATCCAGAAACTTGTCCTGGTGTGATGGAGGAATCAGAATGGATTTTTCAATATGTCTTTGAACACCCCTCATTTTGAATGTCAACAGACTACATTGGTGATTTCTTCAGCTTCCCTATAGAACTGAATTATTGTTCACTAGCTACTGTTAAGGCGATCAGGTATCTTAAAACAAATACTGCATTACCTGATGGCAAGCCCAGTGATGCAGTAGACTACTTCAAATGCCATTTTGCTTTTCAGTTACATCTTCAAATTATCTTCCATCCTCAGATTTTCTTAAAAGCCTGTGTGCGTGGAAACCAATTTAAACAAAAGTGCAAGGCTGCAAAGTTTTACTGTAACGAATCTGGTAATAGAGACACCAAATATTGAAGAAAATATAATTGAGCAGATGTTTAATTAATAGTTTAGTTTTCACTGACTAACACCACTTTCATTTTGCACAAAGCAGTCAAGTGTAAAAATCCAATTATGTTGTCTTCATTGTTTAATAAAAAAATCAATTTTATTTAAAGAAGAGCTATTTATCGTAGGTGAAAAATAAAATGATAAAATAATTATACAGGCAATTTTTGGTAGTTGATACTAGTATTATTCAGGTATACAAACAATGCCTGTGATTAAGAATTCCGGCTTGTTTCAGTACTGCCATGGGAACAATTGTGTGTTTGAGGTCTTTAATTATATTTGTATCTATTTGACATGTAGTTGGAACCAATCAAACACCATTTGTTACTCAATGTGCATAGCCTTTTAATTTCTAATACCCCACTCATTTTGGACTTTTAACCTTTTCAGTTCCCCATAATTTATTTTTATTTACCGTTTGCAGTCTTTACGGTCACCATGTTAATGACATCAAGCTTTGCGTCTGTGATAATTTCCAAATGTTGTGACATTTTTAAGCATATGTCAATTTATGATGAGACAACATTATTTAAGACGGAGGTGTTGTAATTTGACATAAAAATTTTGAAGAAGTGCAAAAGCAAAGGATCACACTGTAGCTTTCTTAATTACGGCTTCTGCTTTTCTGTTATTACAGATATTTGATTGATTAATCAACACTCATTTCTTTAAATATGCACTAATTCATTATATTGCTGTTCTCCAAGTTCATAATGTGATCTGCTCAAAGATCTGCGATTTGATGATTCATATATTTCTGTGCAATCTAACATACATAGAAGTAATGCATGAAAACCTATTTAACATCAAAACATGTGGCTTATTCCGTTTATCTTCACTTATGGACTTGTTCTCAGGGATCTAGTTTATTATTAAGAAGTTTCATTTATTATGGCCATTTATCTAGCTGTCTGTAAAAAATGCACTCTAGTTTAAATGTTCATATGTTCCAGTTGTTTGGCATTTTGTAATAATTAATTCTCCTTACCAATGTAAACTTTCATTTCAGTTCTCTAGGGCACAGTCTATCTGAAGCAAATCTTAGATACAATGGGAATAGGGTTTTGTTGGCTGTTAGTTATGTGCAGAGAGAAAAGGCAAACATGCAGTGCATAATCTTTGTGGTAATACTGTTGCAATATCAGAGAAGGCAAGAAATGTGATGTATTTATTCTTTCAAAACCTTCAATAAGTCACCACCTTTCAGCCAGATCACCCTTTACACTCAGCCAGACTTTGGTTTTCACTGTGTTTTTATCCATCCATCCATTATCCAACCCGCTATATCCTAACTACAGGGTCACATGGGTCTGCTGGAGCCAATCTCAGCCAACACAGGGTGCAAGGCAGGAAAAAAACCCTGGGCAGGGCACCAGCCCACCACGCGGCACACACACAGCAAGCAAAATTTAGGATCGCCAATGCACCTAACCTGCATGTCTTTGGACTGTGGGAGGAAACCTGAGTACCCGGAGGAAACCCACGCAGACATAGGGAAAACATGCAAACTCCACGCAGGGAGGACCTGGGAAGCGAACCCTGGTCTCCTAACTGCGAGGCAGCAGTGCTGCCCACTGTGCCCACTGTGCCAACCCTGGGTTTTCAAGCGTAAATTTAATTTACATTGAAGATCAGCACTTTGCTTGTGAAAATAATATTCCATGTGGCCAACATGTTTGAACAGCAGCAACCTATATCTGACAATTGTTTCAACAGTAGCAGAAAGATATGACCTATAGTCAAGATATAGTCTTTCACAAACCAAAATCACTTGATGTTAAGTTCCTCTTGCTAGTAACTTTCGGGGTTTTTCCTTCTGTCACTGTTTTGACATGCCGAATGCTGTCCTGTGCCGTGATGTTATAGTGTGAATTAAATTTTTGAAACCAGTATGTTTCAGTTTCATATGTGAAATTTAATTTCAGAAATATTTTGCTAAAAATAAATAAAAAAATTGGAATTTGTTCCATTTTTTCTAGCACCCTGTATAAAGACAATTAAAAAACAAATGCAAAAAATAGTATACATCAACATAACATAAAATTAATCGCATAAATGTATGTAGTCAGTTGTGATTAATCGCATCTAAAATTAAAACATTTTATAAAATGAATGCATAAATTATTAAGTAAATACACACAGCATCACAAATTTAATGTAGAATCAATACAAAAGAATAAAAAAAAATAATGGCATAGTTTAAACTTAAACATTGCCCTTAAACCTGAACGTTTAACAAAATACTATTTAGTAAGTACAACCTGAATTTAAGAGCCTTCCTACAAGGCAAGTTGAAAAGAAGGCAATCAGCAAAGGAGGCTAATATGTTAATTATCCTATTGGCATAGCATATGAGACGCAGACATGTCAAGCAAAATTAAGCAGTTGAAATGACTGTAGACTTTGAATGCGTTGTTGAAAACTGATTTAATTGAAATAATAAGCATCTCTTAAATGGGCATACAATAAAACTTGTGTGAAAATTCCACAAATACTATCCTCAATTGTTGATCACCATCAACGAACTGATAATTATATACTACACAGGTGTTTTTCAACTCATGCACTATAGAAATAACAGGTTCTGACCTGAGAGAGACACATTACCTAGGTCAGAGGAGGACAGGACTACCTGAAGAACCTGACGTAAAAGCAGCTCCATGATCACAGCAGATAGACACAGCACATAGAGAGCACTTTGGCAGCCAGGATACGTGTCAGGGTTCATTTGTCTGTGTTATTAACCAACACCAACCAACCTTACAACCATTTTGAAACTTAGTAGCTTGAGTTTTATTATTTGCATAGTCATCCATTGACAAAAGTTTGTTATGTGAAGAAGCTGAACAAATACATTTTCTATTGATAGTTTAATACATCATTTGCAGAGTCCTCAGCTGAGGCGTATGCATTAAAAAGTGACTGAAACCTCATAGTGAAATATTCTTCAATAAATTAGTCTATTCCACATTAGCTGGTATAGAAACTAATGTACTATTTCATGCTAAGCTAGGTACGACAGTTGTCTCCTGTGTTTAGCACTTACCTCCAGAATTGAACATACTGTATAGGTCTCATCAAGTTCTTCCTATACATGTTACCTCAAAGTCATTTCCTGAAGGGCCTCGCCGATTACTGTTTTTCCATCTAGGCAATCTCTAAATCAAAAGCCAGTCCTTGTCAATTATAGAAAGACATTTAATGTGATTGCTTGTTGGTTCTTTCTCATGGTGCCACATCATACATTTCAGATTAGTGCAGAGTGTTTTGTGGGCCAATATAGAATACCACTTCTCTCAAAGTTTCACTCTTCTTTTTTCTAAAATATTTACTGAAGCAAATATTTTATGATTAACATATGCAGGTGTAAATGGGTTCAACTAATTTTTTTCTTTTGTTATTTACATTTCTTTGTTACCTAACAGCAAAAAAAGATATAGAACAGGGTGAATACATTTGTTTCAGGAAGGATGAAGGAAATTTATATTCTAAATCTTAACAAGTGTGTAAACTAGAATTAAGACAGGAACCTACATTTATTAACAGACGGTATTGGTGTCCATTTAAAAAATTTTAAATGCTAACTTGCAACTACTGATTACATTGAGAATCTGAATTTGGCATCCCCATTCTAGCCTCAGTGATGATAATTAT
This sequence comes from Polypterus senegalus, assembly GCF_016835505.1. Classification (NCBI taxonomy): domain Eukaryota; kingdom Metazoa; phylum Chordata; class Cladistia; order Polypteriformes; family Polypteridae; genus Polypterus; species Polypterus senegalus. Next base: position 137,192,692 of record NC_053154.1, on the reverse strand, counting down.
AGGAGTGATGAATTTAGCAAATTGTTGGATTGCAACTGCTTTTTGGACTGTATCATCAGCATTTGTACAATCCAGTCACTTCCACAGAGGTAAGGTTCAAGAATGGCTTTGGGATTGTTATTACATATACTGGATGCTTTTTCTGTTTACCTCTGGGGTCAAATGCACAATGCCCTCTTTTAGTTATGTCCATCAAGAACGTTGTTTCCATAATAGATAAAGTGAATGTGGTAGGAATAATTTACAAGGGTAAAAGTACTATACTTTCATTGAACTTTGTTTCTTCCTTTCATTAACCCAATCCCATTTGCACTGCTTTTCTGCTATTCACTCAATATCATAAAAATAAAGGCCCATTATATCAGCCATATCAGATATTCCTGAGAATGCAGCTCAGTCCTTACAAGCTAGTGCAGTGGGGTACAGGTTTTCTGGTTCAGTTCTCCCAATTTACTGTTTGAAACTAAACCAGTCACTTTACCTGTTATGATCTCCAACTTTTAACATTTTTTTTGTGGATTATAAACTTTTTAGACTCAAGGAATTAGAATTTGGTGTTTAGTTTTGTCTGTTCTGAAAAAGTTCATTATTTAATGCTGTTTTCTCACAAAACAATTTTGTTTCTTTTTTTGGATGCTTGTCTGTGACATCAATTTCGCGAAGATACAAAGGAAATCCCAGGCATTTTTGGAGTATCTAAGCTGGACAAATACAAAGTAAACCTTCATTCAGTCCTTCCTGATTTTTCACATCTCTGCTATTGTTTTTGACTCTGAATTATCCAATCGCATTCCAGATCTCCCTGTCTCCAACGTTTGACCTTTTGGTTCATTTTTTGACTCTCGATACTCATGGTTATTTTCATTTCCTTTTTACTGTCTCTTGTGAGTCAGTATGAAACCTGTCTGTGCTCTGAATTTAAAAATGGAAGTAATTGTAATATAACTTGTTTGGAAAAGACGTCTTAAAAAAATGAATTAATAATTAGTATTAGTAATAATAATAATAATATCACATGAAGCTGCACTGTTCAATGAAAATCTGACAGAGATAACACCAGTCAGTTGGAAACAGGTGAATTAATAAAACAAAAAATATTCCCAATCCAGGAAGCACTTCTTTACACAAACATTCTGGTAATCTGAAGCTAACTGCCAAGTCATGTTGTTTTAAGCGAAAGCACTGACAATTTAAAAAATTTCCTGGGTGATATATGGGAACAGTAAAGCTATTATCTAAACAGATATATTTGATAGATGGAGTGGTCTGCTCTTGTTTGTCACATCTTGTGTTCTCATTTAAGCTTACAGTTCATGCTAAATGTAAAATATTTGAACTAATAATGTTAGGTATAAATAATATGCAACATACTGTGCTTTTTAAAATATAGTAGATCACACACACCTTTGCTATTAATTCAGTTATAAGGTTATTAAAAAAATAAATTCATCCCTTTAAACATTGTTAGTTTTAACAGTTTGGCTTCTTTTTCTTATTCAGAAATTTTTCACGCCTTCACCTCCTCTTGATTGATCTTCTACTATTCAGTTTTCAGTTTGTCTTCATGTACATACAAATTACAACAGGTTGAAATTGCTACTGCCAGAACTCTAACTTAGATCAAATATTTTTTGGTTCCTAATCTTTGGAAAACTTTCCCTAGGGCTGTTTATGAGGCGCTGTCAGTGTCTGTGATCAAATCCTGCCTGAATACACTTTTTGCAGGGCATTTTAATATTCTATATCTGTAACTTTATTCTCTAACTGAGTCCTCTGTACTAAACATACTGTCAACATATGCTGTCATTCTATTTCTGGGTACTTTGAGTTCATCTTTTCTTTATTACACTCTTCAAAGTTTGCTTCTTTCTAATATAGCATATATTAAACAATCTTGTAATTCGACCTATTTTTGTTACTTTGAGCTGTGTTTATGTTTGCTTTAAAAAGATATGCTTTATGAAACTTTCCCACAGTGTTATATAAAGATTCATTAATTGAAGAAAACACAGGCACAACTGGCATTTCATCAGCAGTGAGTGAACATGATACTCTAAACCACCTGTATTTCTGGCACACTGCCTGGAATAAAAGATTTCTGCATTAATATCAATTGCTATAAACAATAAACATAAGGAATATTTCTTTTTTATTTGTTTATGGATAGCAATTATTGACAGTAGGGATTCATGCTGAAATTATAAGAAAAGACATTTTTATTTGAAAATAGGGATTTGTCAACTTTTGAAAAGCTGAAAATTGTTTCTAACTACGTGCAAATACTACTATTATTCTTGTACAAATTTATATTGTATTCAAAAGTAAGAAAGCCTCTAGCCCCCTGTGAACTCTGTACTGAATAACCGTGTTTCAGAAAATTAATTGATAGCAATCTAACATACTTTAGATACTGACCTCCTTTAATTAACTCATTGTGAAGAATCAACGCATGCTGTGCATTTTAAAGAATGCTGCTTAAACTGTCCATACAAATTGTGCCATCTCACTAGGTTGTTGTACATGTAGCTACACATTGATCAGGTATAAATGAATGTGATTGCATAACCAACTTCTTCCCTGAGCCCTGGGCTGAGTTCAAACTCTCGATATTCCTAACTGAATAAACACAATCAAAAAACATGTAGAGATGTATTAATAAATAAAGTGTGTTAATTGAGATAAGTTAATGAAAAGCAAATAATCTTAACTGTGATGAGATAAATCCACTGCTCTAAATGCCATCCAGACTAGTGGAAGAGTCATTCAGTATTGTGTTGTTTTACAGAATTTTAGTTATTAGTTAATAATGTAAAAAATGAAAAATAGTTAACCGCAAAGTTTGAAAAACTCCCATAACCCATATCACTCTGTAAATACCGATTCATTGTTACGTGCTCGTTAATACGATTGGATTTCATTTATTTGGAGCTTTAGTGAATCCAATGGAGTTATTCATATACAGATAATGTATGAATAAGGATGTGTGTATTTTTATGAAAGATTGATAAATGATACCTAGTGGTGCAAAATTGAGAAAATATGAAAAATTGAGCAAATTGTACATACAAGTAAGTTGAACTACATGACACTAAAATCGAATAGGACAGTTGAGCTGAAAAAAATTGCTTAACATTAGTTATATTTTTATTCAGAGAATAAATCAGTAATATTCTTATAATTTAAATCAATGTGTTATCAACATACTTTCCAGCTCAGTTATTTGTTGCTAGTCCCACTGGTCCAGAAACGGGCCACGACAATTCAGTACATGGGCCAACAACATAACAGACCCAAATTACTAAACAATGCAATAGTAATTTTAAAAGTATGCAGTATCATGATGTATGCATCCAATTTAAATGAAAATAAATAAGATGATAATGAAAATATTAAAAGTGACTTGCATCAAACAGAAAAAATATCAATCAGGCAATCCAAATAACAGAGCTTTATTGACATTTGTTGATAGTCCTTTCTGTTACATCCTGAGTGTATACCCTCTTTTTGTGGTTGTTAATAAAAAATATTTATGTGTGGTATTGTAATAGAATTGTATTTTTTTCATTACCCACAGCCACGCATTTTGAGTTATATCCTTCACACCTACCAGCAGGTGATCTATTAATCCTGTAAAATTTATGGTGAATGGTAAAGAGTTATGTTTGCTTGTGACCCTCAAATTTGCCATTTTTGTCTACAGCAATCTAATTTTTATTGCAAACGTTTGTGAACTAGATGGAGTTTCTTATTGGTGAAAAAATTAAAACATTCTTGATGTTCTTATATGTTGAACCTTATTTGGACCAGGTTACTGTGATTTTTTTGCTCTTAGGAATTCGGCAATTTCTTTTTAACGTAATTTTTTTTCCTTCTAAAACTTTATATGCTTTTCAACTATGCCCTACATGTGTGTATTAGTTACTAGCTGAAATGCCCTGTGTTGCCCAGAAGGAAAATAGTGGGGTTTTTTTTGTTTTTTTTTTTAATTGTTTGAGTAAAATGTAATTAAAAAAACATAACTTTAAAAATAAATTAACAAACAAATGAAGATTCACTAATGTGCTTGTCTTGAGGTCTTGTATGTATGTTAGGAGGACTGATTGTGAGGTCATTTATGTTTAGTAGAATGCCTAGAGGGGGCTGGGAGGTCTCGTGGCCTTGGAACCCTTGCAGATTTTATTTCGTTTTTCTCTGGCCATCTGTAGTTTTTTTTTTTTCTCTCCTCCCTGGCCATCGGACCTTACTCTTATTCTATGTTAAATAGTGCTCCTAATTCTATTTTCTTTTGTATTTTGTCTTTCTTCATCGTGTAAAGCACTTTGAGCTACATCATTTGTATGAAAATGTGCTATATGAATAAATATGAATAAATGTTTCTGTTGTTGTTATCATCCAGTTGACGCTCAGAACTTTCAATGTGGCGCTCAAACATAAAGAATGCTGGCAGTCTCCTCCAGTTCACCCTCTGGTGGTCATTCTGAGTTTCAACTGGATCATAACATGCATACAACACTGCAAGATCACCCCCCATCCTATGCAGAAGGGGGTGGGTTAGGGTTGATTTCACCCTAGAGTAGTTTTAGTTGACCAATGAGAAACGTGTGCCAAGAGTCATGAAAATTACTCCAGCTTTTCGGAAGTGGTGCTGGAAAATACATACAGTACTTATACACACACATATACATTGTATTTATATATATATATATAGCTGAATACCTGTGCTTCGCTACGGGATAGCAACAGGAAAAATGTGTTCTAAAATATACAGAGTGACAGTATACATCCTGTAAAGGTCATAAGTCAAGATTTAGCACATAAACTAAACAATGTAGGTTACTAATTATTTCTTGAAATGGTTTACTCAAATATAAGCTGTTTTAAGTATAGAAGACTTAAACAGTGATGATCAAAACTTGTTTTGAACTAAAGCCCCAGTGATACTGAGGCTTGGTGCCGCTCTGTGTCATGGTGTACGCCTTGAACCTCCATCATTTATTAGAGGCGTGGCTAACAATGTTAACCCGCATCTGAGCGGCCAGAGAAGCAGTGCCGTGCACAACGTAGGCCAGTGAGAACAGGCATGTGGTAAGGGACCATGACTTTGTCAATATAAATCCTTTCTTCCTCAGTCATAGTTTTACTTTTTATTTAAAGAGGTATAAACTTAACAGAAGAATTTGTGAATAAAGCATGAAAAAGAATAAAAAAAAAAAAGTATGAAAATCAAAATCCTCAAAAAAAAAGAAGAAATTTGCTTTAATATTCTTTGGAATAATCTAACTAAATTATTTAAAAAAGATAATAAAATAAATGGCAAATTATGAACACTTTGTGGAAACTTGAAAATATCAAAATAAAACTTGTGCAGAAAAATGAAAGTATTTTTAATTTATTTTAAAAGAAATGTAGTGAATGGGTCTAAAAAACTATAATAAATTTCAAGCTTGGACCACGAAATTTTTAAAACTGTTTCTTAGTGAGCACCTATGGGTCAAGGGTAACCTATATTCCAAATTTCAAGTTCCAAGTCCTCATGGTTCAGAACATTTTGTGATGAGTGAGTCAGTGGTATGTGGCTTTTATATATATAGATTATTTTATTCCATAAGTTTTGGTTGCCTGTCAAAACTACCAAATTCATTGACCAACAAATGTTTCCTCTTTTTATGCTGCAGTTCATTTATGAAGTGTGGACCACCAGGGCACGTACAGCTACCCTAACCCGTCACAGAGAGGCATACCCAATATCAAGTCCAACACACATGTTTATTTACAGCTGGGGAGTGTTTTTCTCTGCTTCCCAAAGCACAGTACATAAAGCACAGTCCTTTTCCTTCTTCTGTTTCTCCCTGCCACCACTCCTCTCCCAGAAAGCTTTGTTCACATCCTCCCGTCTCTGGCTGTCTGACTGGAGTGAGGTGACTTCTTTTATGATGGCCATGGGAATGTTCCAGGAGGCTCATTAATTGAATCTGGAATAACTCTCAGGTGTGGTGAGAGCACAATGAAGGGCTCTGCAGCTCCCCCTGGTTGGTCACATGGAACCCAGCTGGGCTGTTCATAATTCCAAGTCTCAACATACCCTGCAGGAATCCTTGGTGCCACAACTGCCTAGGAGAGCTGCCCTCTAGCATCCTGGAGAATGGTATTGCCTTGCCGATGCTCTTTACCCCGGTCCTTCCATACAGTTTGCGTCCCAGCCAGGTAATGGCCATAGCTGCCCGTCACAGAAGGTTTAAAAAAATTTAATCCAAATGGATGCAAATTATACATTTAAGTTTCTAAAATGTTTTCTGAGATGTTTTCATGAAAGACAAGTCAGTATACTTCTATATGTTTACTTTTTCATAAAGCTTTACATAAAGACCATACTGTCAGTTTGTTAGTTCACCAGTGTTTTCATACTTGTAAATTGATTATCTTTTATTTATTTATATATTTTGAAATTGATTTATTAATCACCTCATTATAATTCCTGTTAAATCAAAGAGAACCTTTCTTGGAACAGGAATGCTGGGACTTTTTGCGTTAGTTGTGTTTGCTGGCAAGCACTTAAGTAACAAAGTAATGAAGATAGCCAGCAGGTTGTTGATGTCTGTCATGGAGACAACCCAAGGAACCATTGAAAAACACAGAGGTTAAGGGAGGTTATTAAACTGAAGAAAGAGAACTTTCATGCAGTTCCTATAATGGGAGTTTCCAGCTGTGACTAAGAGGTTTTAGCAAACCATATAGACCATAGCTATTATACAGCATGTGTGTGGGTGTAGTTTGGTAGAGCCATGGAGAATGACTTTTGGATATCCTCAATAAGGTTCTAGCGAACCATTCAATGAATCAGGAACCATTTGAAGCTTGATTTAACAAGGAACTAAATTTTACAAAGTGTCCTGACATGTATTTTTAGAACATTAGAACAATCTAGACAAGAACAGGCCACTTAGCCTAACAAATCTCACCGGCCCTCTAAACTTAAATCTTAAAAAATATCATTAAGTCTTGTTTTGAAAGTCCCTAAAGTTCCTATGTCTACTACACTATTTGGTAACTTATTACAATTATCTAATAATAAACCTTGTTATGCTGATGTGTTTCAGAATTTGTTACAAATGTTTAATATGTCTGGAAGATTGACTTGAATCTGTGTGACCCCAAAAATAATGGAATACTTGGAATACTGCAGAAGTATTGTTTATTGAAAAAGATGGTTGTACTAAATAACAGAAGACACAGGACCAGACCCAGGGCATATTAGAGGGATTATGTTCCTGAAGTGGTTCAAAAGAATTAGGAAGAAACTGCTGTGGGTAGGATGGTCTGGTCTGCCCATCTCAGCATGTGATCTCCATAAGCCTTATTTGGACAAGTGAAGTGAAAATTAACTTTCCAGGTATTTCCCTGTCTCAATCGTCCAGTCACCCACTTTTAAAGTACCACACCCAAGCACTCTCCTTTCTCACTTGCTACCTCTCTCCCTTTCTATATCTAGTATAATTTTGGCTTTTTCTTCCATGATTCCCATTCATTTGTATTAAAAAAGGGGAGGGGGAATTGTAGACACTTTTATTAAAAGATTTGTAGCCATAATTTATGGCAGTTACTCCATCACTTTGGGCAATCATGGCTTCATTTGTGGAAACCACTATTTGGTTTGAAATTAATTCACAAACATTTAGAGAATTTTGTTTCTACTACTTGCTTCTAAATAACTTTTCAGTATTACACATTTAATCAAACATTTTTAGATTTCATATAGTAACATGATAAATTGTGAACAAAGGGGTCCATATATGCACAGTATGTACTGTATTATCATGGGTGGCTGAGCCTGAAGGTTACCAATAATATTTAGAATGCCAGTCCATTTCAGGACATCCATTTGCTCACACCCATATTTATGTGGTAACCATTTCATGTCTCCAATCTACTTAACCTCATGTGAGAAGGCACTGTATAAAACATTAAATTATTGATTCTAGTGTCATTAAATATTGCTTCAGTTTAGTGAATACTTTGTAGGTTTGTTTTATGTTTTCTTTTTGTTAAAGACGTTTGGTTTATAAAAGAAAAAAAATGTTGACTACTTTGTTAATAGCACAGATTTTTCCAAGCAATTATTTATTACAAAAGAAAAAAAATCTCACCATCTTGCAAACATACAAATGTGATCTCACTTATGTATGAAAGGTTGATATATCTAAACGATTTTATCACCACACAGTCTAGTGGATAATGCTCTGGCTGTATGAGAATTTCCACCGGGAGCAGCTGTTATTAGGCAAGGTAGATTGAAGTGAGCATCACCTAATAGAAGGTCATTTTCTCGGCTAAATCCCAGAGCAAATGTTGTCACACTCGGCTGCTGCCTACAAGTCAGGCTTGTGATTATATTCGGCGACTGCCCTGAACTTTAGGGCTGTGAGTCATGAATGCTTTATCCCCACAAGCAAGAGCTGTGCCAGTTAAAGAGAAATTCAGAGGGCAGACTTTTAATGCTGCATTTCCTTCATTTCCTACCTTCGAGTCCCTTTTGCTGCTTGTAATGAAGATAAAATGTAAACAAAGGTCGTTTAATTAAATGTTTTGAAAAAGTGCCATAAACTGATGAATGCAACGGTAAATAACAATCCTTTTTTTCTTTTCACAATTCCCTCATGGTTAAGCAAGCCTGCTGTAAGGCCACATAAATAAAAGCTGCATGTCAAACATAGTTTTCCATTACACTATAAACAGGAATATATAATACAGGTGATATTTATTTTTTTAGAAATGTGCCTTTCAGAGTTTTTTTAAATGTGTATTCGGATGACTTACATTTCATTATTTATTATGGCAGAACTGATCTCTTAACAGATTACTGCATATAAGGGATAATGCCTGTGTATTAGCCAAGCAGCCCATACTTTTTATATGCTTTGTAAAGCTAATGGGAAAAAATTCCTTATGGATGGGGTCATATTATAATGAATGTAAGGTGGGCATTGCATGCAGAGAGGGAAGAGACAAAAGGAGATTTTATTGATGACAGCCATTTGGTAGCTTAGTTCAAATCCCAAATTTGCAGGAAAAATATCAACTAGAGGTCAAAATGTATTCATAGATCTTTTTTACACAGCTTTGTGGTCAGTACATATTTTTAAACAGCTCTGTGCCTGATTTAGAAGACATACGGAATCTCTGTTAGCCCTCAATGAATATTCCCTTTTGTGTTTTAAGAATGGGACACCACTTTGTATCATTCTAATGTGGAACATATCATTGTATAATACTCAAATACATGTTCTGTAACATAAAATGGTATTTTATTGCATTATGTAAAATATCTAAAATAGTTCAATTAAATTCAAACTGTTAAAGTGGGTTAAAAAAAGTTACCCATTTCCGCTAGCGTATGTCACAGAATTCCAGTATTTCCCTACTATCTCATACCTGACATTCATTGACTTGGTAGAGAAGGGACAGATTTTTCTACGTGTTGTATGTTGTACAAACAGTAACATTTTTGACTGAATATTTTCGGTGGGGCCGTGTGGACCTGAGAGAGAGACATTTTCAGAGCTATCCTGAGAAGCTGTGCAGAGGGTATGTGTGTGTCTGTATGTGAGAAAGACAGAGAGAGAAATGATCAAACACTTAAAGAGCAGAACCTATGATACCTGCTCCTCTGTTTAAATTAATCGTTCTTAGTGTGTGCTGCCAGCCATCTCAAGAAACATTCTGGCTTGGATGTTGTCGATTCAATGAGTTGGGGAAAATTGAATACAGGTGATGTTTCCTTTGACCAGTGAGATGTGGCATAAATTTCCACACAGGGGATAGAAGCAAAAGATCACTAAACCAGTATTGGAAGGAGATGTGGAAGATCAGTCATGTTAGAGTGTGAAGAAGAGACACGGCATTCTGAATATACAGGGCTGACAGCACTGGTGATGATAAAATGTTAGCCAAGTAATACCATAAACCTGAAGAAGAAGATGAAAGCATACAGTACAACAATTGAAGGACTGTATTAAAAATGTATGAACTTTGTATTTTACTTAAGTAGTCAACTTGATTCATGATGATAATGATAATGACTTCAAAATAGAAAGACGTGCAAGTTCACACTCCCTTTAAACTGCATCACAAAAAAATCAACCAAAGTATCACTTCTTACCTCAAGGCCCAATATTTAACTGAAAGCTTTAGGCTGTACACACACGCACATGAGCAAAGGTATGCTGAGAACAATGCATGGTTAAAGCACCTGTCCAAGTAAACCAGAAAAGGGCTTGCCATGCCAGACAAAAAGAATTTTCTGCACTCCAGAAATAAATATTTTTCTAGATAAGATATTGCATTTTAGCGCATGGATAAATGGAAAATTTTGTTTATGACAACCAAGATGAATTAGCAGTAAATATTTTAACAACATATTAAATTATTCAATTTTTGTACAACAGCACCATCTTCCAAGTGGGCTCAGTGCTCCACTTTCAAAAACTCAGATATGTGTTACCCAAATCTAATGCTATTTATTCACATTGTGTTTAGAATGATTTTTTTGCATAGATCCTTTGGCTTTTCTCATGCACTTTGCCATTGTAGAGTTTCATCTACTCTGGACTGTCCTTTTGCCAACTAGTAAACCTTTTATAGTGCGTGCCTTTGGTGAATAAGTCTCCATCACTGCTGTTTGCTCATTCTCATTTGGCCAAGTTCAGTACTGCAATGCAAGCAATATATGTTCTGCCACAGAGAGCACATGCATCAATATAGTATTCTCTGCATACAGTATTATACTGTATGATCATTTCTGTTCTGAATGAAGTATTTGAATTTGAATATTAACAGTGGGAAATGGGATTCCTTTCGCTACACATGATGCTTCAAGCACCCTTTTGATTAATTTTAATGCATAGTGCTTTTCTTTTCTTTGATCGTTTCCTGTGCTTTGATATATTTTGCTCCTTCTCTGCAATGGGGCCCACAAGAGGCGCTTTCACCATTCATTATCATGAATGGTCATTAAGTGGTGTTTTTTAAGTGCGCTTGCAGGCGTGAACTATACTTATGAGGCAAATGCCTAATGAGTTCTCCTTTAGCGATATATTAAATGTTATCCAGGTAAGGTGAATTAGATTGTTCCAGCTAAGCTCTAATGCATACTGTTCCATGCCCTGTAGCAGCTTTTTTGTCCTCTGTGATATATAGTATAGTATAGTACTTTGATATAAAATTATTGTCATTTTTCAAAATTGTTTCAAAATTCTATTTTTTTTTATTTTTTACAAATTTTTTTTTAAGGAATAAAAGCATTTACATATTTGATTTGCTGATTGAGGCTGTTGAAAGCTTGTCTTGGTAGGGTTTCAAGAATAACAGATTACACATTAAAAGGCTGTTTTCTTTTTATGTGCCTTTGTTCCTTTAAATATTATGTTTCTGATTGCTTTTCATCATTCATTTTGTGAGAGAACTGAAAACTGTCCAATAAAGACAATAAACTTTGGAGCTTTGGAGAGCTGCCTCTTTTCTTGTGGTGCTGGTTAAGTGTAATTCTTTGGAAACTTTGTGCACTCCTTTATTATGTTATGCTGTAGATAGTCATGGTTTACAAGTATTTCTCAGTTTACCCACATACATATCAAATTTCAGCAAAAGGAATGAAGAAATTGCATAATTGCAGAGTAGAGGAGCTGTTTAAATTTTCAATAATATGGTCAAGGGTATCTTCATGAAGTATATGGTATTGTGTGTAAGAATGATAGAGGCGAGACTAATTGAAGTCTGTTAACTATTCATTGTTACTCACATCTAATAAGAAACCTGGACATTGTGCAGCAGTTGTTAGCTCTGCTCTCTCAGCTCCCATGTCCAAGGTTTGAATACTGGACTGTTTCATTGTTTGTGTGTAGTTTGCACATTCATCCTACCGGCAATTTTAGCTTTCCTTCCATATCCTAAAAATGTTTGTGTTAGGTTATTTAATCATTTTAAAGTGATCAGTTGTTAGTGCTAGTGTGGACATATGTGGGAGTGAGCCTTTCATCCTGCCCTACACACAGTGCTGCCTACGGTATATAGGCTTTGTTATCATTGGAGTTGTATTGAATTGAACTGGCTTCAGAATATTATTGCATTAATAGAAATATTATGCTAAACATTCTATGGAATGCCAATATTTATTTCTTTAGTTAAAGTATTTTAAGTAGTCTATTTCATGAGTGAAAGTAACTTGTTTTGGCTTTGAGCTTTCCTCTAATTGTCTTTGATACCTTATGTTGCTTTTGATACTTTTTGCTGCATTCTCCTTTCTCTGTCGTGGAAAAGAAAAATATGCACAGGGATGGCTGCCATTTGACAAGGAAGAGCTGTGGACAATTGACATTTGCAAGTGATTTTGACATTAAAAGTAAAAGTGGTCTTGTCATCTTCCACCTGCCTTAGCTGGAGTTACAGTGGCAATTATGAATAAAAATAAAACGAGAATCAATGGGAGGTCCTTACTGTTATAGTGAATGTGTGTGTGTGGGTGTGTAACTTATTACAATTGTCATCACTAAACATTTAGCAGCTGTGATAAATCTTCTGTTTACATTAATTAGCATTCTCCCTTGTCTACTTTACCCTCTGCAGGAGCATAATGATTCTTTTTTAGTAAAACTGCAATTAGCAGTGGGACTGGGGTGTTAAGGATATTCTTTTAAATATATCTTCTGTTATTCCTCTTCATCATCCACTGCCAGCACTAGTTTCAACAGAAAATGTTTATCTTACAAGTTTACCTACATTAGGTACATATAACATATTAGTCTTTTTTATACAATATATTCTGCAGATACTGCACTGAATCTTCATCCATACCCATTAAAAACTGACTTGGATAGGTCACCTTTACAAAAAGTGTGCAGCTGGAATTTTTGGAGCTGAATTGTTCAAAGGAAGCAATGCATTATCAATATGAAGTTTTCTAATATGTCACGATCCCAAGAGTCTCCCATAGGCTGAATACTGTATAGGTTAAAGAGGATGAAGCAGGTGATTATCATGTATACAGGCAATGGTTAAGAGCTTCTCTTCCTTAAAACGTTGTCTATCTTGGCTTCATATCTTTAATAAATAGGGCAGTATAGGATTGCTGGTAAATTTATGATACTTAAAGAATGCACTGATATACAAAAATGATGTTATAACATTAATACTTATTCTGGAAACTCAGCTTAGACGATATACTGGAGAGACATATTCCCATAATACTGTACATTTGAATTGAAGATCTGTCTCTACCACTCATTCGTTGGTCGAGTCCTGTCATCAATTTTAATAAACATTTTTCTGGAGGTAAGAGTCTAGTATTTAATAAAACAGGAAGGTCTGAGTAGTCAGTTTGGATTTGGTAATGTGATCAAAAGAGGAAGAGTGAGTGTAAGACACATCAGCAGGACTAAAGGCAAAGGAGGCATGCTGAGAGTCACCATTAAAGATGGCAAATACAGTATAAAGACAGACAGGAGGCAAGCAAGGTGACTTGAAAATAATGACAGAGTCTTAGAAGCAAGCTTTATGGGAATGCACTTGAGAAAGGTTCAGATGCGCGCAGATACCGAGGAGGTACTTAAGATACATGCAGGGCAACACATAGCAAATATTTTTAAATTATTCTATTACCTGTCTTTGACAGGTGGGGTGGCTAGTTATTTTTTTTTAAAAATGCACACATTTTACATGTTTTGAGCATACAAATGAATAACAGAAATGGGGATTATACAATAACAGCTATATGAGATTTTTTTTTCTTTTTTCCATGCACATTTTTCACATTGTTTGCCGTGGGATAGAATAAGTTCCATTACAGAGTATCATAAACAGTTTTCTGTCATTCTGCATGAAAACATAAGAATGATTTTTTTTTCTTGGCCACCTCTACAGACTACATGGGGTAAGTAACATATTGAAAAATCATTTTTGGGAAGAATATTTCTTTAAGATTGTAGAGAACCAGAGCATGTCCTAATAAGAATAAGTATAAGTCAGAACCTTATATTAGTTGGCTCCCATTATTGATATTTTAGTCTGTTCTTTTCAGATGTATGAAAATTCACAAAAGGTCTTTTTAATATGCTGTGTGAAGCATATAGTTCCTCTATTCATTAATTTACTATTCCATGTTATTCTTATCACATACTGTTCCTGCCATCTGGGCATACGCCAGGAGACAGCCCTAATCAGGCTCTGGTTGATCACAGAGCAGTCACACACATATTGGGTTAATTTAGAATCATCCTTCAATAGAACTTGTTTGTCTTCAGGACGTGGAAGGAAAGCAGTACACCCGAGAAAAATTATGTAGGCATTACGTGAAAATACAAACTCCACATAGCCAGTGGTCAGCCAGGATCTGAACTCAGGACTGTGGTGCTGTAAGGTATTATTAGGCACCACTGTATCACTGTACCATTTCAGTGAAATGTTGATATGTAAAATCCAAATTAGAAGCTATGAAGGCATGCCCAGTGGCCAAGAGGTTTCCAGGAGCAAGGGTATCACCAGTTTTGTGCAAAAATGCTGTAATTCCACATCAGTTCTTCAAAGCTGAGTGAAAGGAAGAGTGAGAGAATGTAAATGAGCCATGCCAGTGGCAGGATTGTAGCTGAATGCACCCTTCCAGTGCATCCTGATCAATAAAGAAGCTGTAATCTTGAAAGTCCTGGCTGTGGACTCAGTTTCTATTATTTTTCTAGAAACCAGTAATGATATCACACAACTGTCCTTTATTACCTGCTGCTTGAACAGTTTCTTTGGCTCTCCTCAAAACAATCCCGGTATCTCTTGTATTTTGCAGTAAGTACAAGTAATGTACTTGTACAGTAATAACTTCACTCTAAAATTGCATCTGCTTTTTTGTTCCAGTGTCTTTTCCTTGCCTAAGTAATGTACAGTTGGCAGTGCTCCAATGTTTTTGTTTTTTGTACCTGCTGTTTTGAATATGCAATGCTTTTTTGACTTTGTTTATTTAATGCAACTTGTTTTCTTTAACAAGAGTTATGTTCATGCCCACCATGAGACACTATACAGTATGTCACAGACATACAAAGTTAGAATTCAAACTAAACATCAATATAGTTGGCACAAATCATGAGTTTCACAAGAAAAATGTTATCCCACTTTCAGTGTTTATATTTATGAATGACCTTAATATGAAACACTTCAGAAAAATACTAATGCATGTTAAAAAATAAGTGCAAGCTTAAAAAAGTGAGCTTTATATTAGATAGGAATTCCATCCAGCTCCACCTTCCCATAACACTAAATTGGAAACAAGCTGGTCCAGAAAAATGTATGGACAAATAAACAAACACATAAAACTGCGATGAGCCTCTACCTTTTATACAATATGTGATTGCAGCTTTTCTGAAATATAAGCCTGATGAACACCTGATATTGGGAATAGATCTACAGTATATTGTGTCCACTAGAAGGCACTCAGTAGACCAAGACCAAGATCAGACAAAAATGACTCTATACCAAGCATGCCAGCAGCTATTATTTTTATAATCTCCATTGAACAAAGAAGGTCTATTAATCAGTTGCTCATGAAGTAGTTTTGGCTCCCTCTGTAATGCCCATAGCAGGCTTCCCTGGCAGATTTCTGTCATCTCTGGTGAAAATGCACTTATTGCCCTTCCTTCTATTTTGGCTCTGTTTATTTTTCCCTGGGACATGTGACCAGAGGGGGCAGTCCTTTAACCTTCTTGAGCTTCCTCAGCTGAGCTAGTGTCCTTGCACGTGCAGACTTACTTCAGCTGAGCATGATGTATGTTATGATGTGCTAAAAATAAAAATCATTTAGATGGCTAGAAACTAAGACATTTTTAATGTATATTGTCTTCAACTTAAAAACCAAGTTTTTGCCTTTAGTAAGAAAGAAATGTGACATTTACCTATATTTATTTATACCTCTATAAGAGAGAGAACATCTTGTCTCTGCTGTGCCTATTTTGGATCCCTAAAGGCTTGTGTGTCATTGTGTACTGAGAGCCAGTGAAGGACAAATGTAATGAAAAGTGTAATGAAATGTAATGAAAAGTTCCCCTGGCGTCAGGGTACTTGTGTTGTAAGAATGCTTTGTTCTTGTAAGTGGTGGAGTGGTAGCTCTTTTATTGTTTCAGATGAACACCTGGCTCCAAAAGTGCAGACTAGACTAGACACTGGTGCCTTCAGAACTCTTGAATAAGATAGCATATTTCTTATTACTGTGTTTCTTTGTTACATATAACTGGCATTGCGAGTATTACCTCAGTGCAAACTATGTGAGTGCACACTGCTGAGTGACAGAGAAGCTAATAATTTTATTATAAATCTGGGTGAAGAAAATAATAAAACCAGACCAGAATGTAAAACGTGGATAATAGGAATTATCAATTATATAATGTATTGCTAAGTATGGACCTGGTGTATATTCTTGTTTTTGTTTGTAATATAATCCATGAATTAACCAATTAATACGTCAAAACTGAAAGTGTTCCTTGTGAAACTGTTTATAGTACAAGACATTTTTTCCTCCTATAGTATGTAATCCAAAGCTGACAATCAGCCATATATCTGTATCTTATTGAAGTTATCTATAATCCTATGATCCTATAAACACACTGTGCAATGACTTTAGGTCTGCAAAGATAATATTATACGTTGCAAATTTACATAACAAAAGTTGGTTGTGAGCATTAAATTATACTTCTGTAAAAACAGATACTTAGCTCAGCAAAAGCTTGTCAATATTTCTCAATGCTTATTCACTTACTACGCCTAAAATATTTTAAAGTTTAAGGAATCTGTGTTGGTTTTCTTCAACTACACAGCTAGTGTAAGTAACTTGTACAATGTAAAATAGCATTAAATATCCATCTGTTTCAACAGTTATTGGCATTCACTTGCTTTTTCCCTTCATAATTTAAAAAAATTATTTTATACCACTTCATGATATTCATTTACATAAGGCCGTACCCTGAAGTTCTGCATTTGATTTGTAAGCTGTTTTCTTTAGCATTGTTATGCTGTCAGTGCAATATGGCAGCTAGAACTGCATATACTGTAATACTGTATTTCTTAAGTGGTTTCACAAGTACTTTGTAGAGTTCAAACATAACCTCTTTTGACTTGTATTCCATACAGCAGTCTGTATAACACAATATTATTTTCACCTTTCTACAAACTGTCTGGTTGTGCTCTGTGTTCACTGCATAAGAATTTATAAATGTTCTTCATAATATATAAGTAGATCTAATATTTTCACTCACTGTACTAAGTGTAAAACCATTGGATTTATTTTTTAAGATCATTTTGCCAAATATCAACAAAATCAGAATTTTTTGCAGGCACATTATGTTGTTTCTGTTTTATATGCTAGCCTACCTAAATTTCATGCTATCTACAAATTTAAACGACTTTCTTTTCAACTTTTTCATATTGTTGAAATTAAATGAAAATAATATTATACTGTGCAGTATATAATATGATATCAAAATTACCATAATAAAACAATCTGTTTCATTTCTTACGAGGCCAAGTAGAGCAAAGTCAAATTAATAGCCTCCTAAAGTAATAAGGACCAGATTCTGCCAAGGGCTATCACAAAGGAAAGCAGGGTGTGGAATGGGCTTCAGCAGAGTAGGAGTGAAGAACAAGGAAAAACCTCTAAATATAACAACTCACATACACTCAAATCAAAATGATGCAGAAGAAAGTGCTGGCAAAAAAAATTGGACATAAATTTTCCTTAAAGGAATATCAATCCAAATGATATTTTTTGAATGTTACTTACTTCATTTTTTATAGTGATGAACGAAAAACAATTTTAATCTGATGTTTTAATGGAGAACTTAGATAAAAGTGTTTATGATGTAATACAAGACAATGATGACCAATGCTGTTCAATGCCAAACAATTTGAAAAACATCCACAGGAAAAAAAAAAATCTCACATTACATGTGTTGCATAATCCAAATGTCATTTATCCAGTTGCATGTTCACAGCATTCAAAACCTTGTTAAGTAGATATTTCTAGAAAAAGAAAAATCAGCACACATCATAAACAAGAAATGCAATTTACAGTAAATGGGACTGAGCTCTTGATATGAAGGCAGGACTCTTGGCCAATGAATGAGGGGGAGAGGTGATTCATCAATTATACTTCAAAAATGTATAAGTAATAAATCCTAAAAAATGATTTGTCCAAATCTGCTTTTCACATTTTTGTATTTAACTCCATAACACCACAAATTCAATAGAAATCATGCAACATTTAATAAGTAAAACACATTTTCATTCAGAACCTTTTATTTCATTTTTGCATAAAGTATAATAAAAAAAACCCTGTTGGATGTAAAAATACAGTAAAAGAAAAAACTAGGCACTGAAAAAAATCCCATGTACAATAGTCAACAATGGCAAATTACAAAGAAAGTTGGTACTTAATTACAGCAAACATTCAAGATCTCACGGTTTCCCCTAAACATGCCTTTGTGCTCGGTAAGGACACCAAAAAAATCATCCGCATCCCATACTATGGCAGCTCTGGCTTTAATAGTAGCCAATGATGTTTAAACCTTTTTGTAAGGTTTAATCGTGCATATTCAACAAGGATGAGTTCATTCGGGATGCCTCTGGACTCAAACTTGAGTATCAACAACAAAAAACAGTATTACTGTATAATGGACATACAGAACATAAACAAATAGCTACAGAATAAACAAACCACTACAGTAGTATCACTCTGTGCACTGTACAGTTGAAATACTTTACACATCAATAAAGGACAGACTTGTACATAGTACTTGTGGAGTTCTTTGATTTTTTCAGAGTTCCATTCAAAGGAGCAGCAATATGTTTGCTTCATTTGGAACCTAATGCATCGAAGGATGTAGTCTAAGGTTGTATGTGTAAAGTTGGTCTGTTTCCTTGAAACATATGTTGATTTTTAATTAGTTTGGTTTGGAGTAGTCTCAGTTGAACAACATTGTTGGCTAAGCCCATATATACAGTTGCTGCTTCCTGGTTTTCAATAACAGCCATGGTCTGCTGTTGGTGGGTTGTTGTTTCTCGGTTCTGGTACAGTAGAAACAGAATAAGTAGTGTTGGGTTGCAATTACCCATTTTATGAACTAGCAACACTACTCCCAGGGGCTAATAATACAGTATACCATCATCTTTTTTGCTCCGCTCCATACAGTACAGGCACAAACAAAATGTAGTTTGTGACAGCAAAGTGTAGCACTACAGTGTCACATTACCAACTACAGCAGTAGTAATTTAACTGGTTTTCTGGTCTTAAGATCCTGAATATACATGGTACTGTGAAGTGACTCAAATTTACTTGAACTGTTTGACCAGCTTCCTTAATTATCATTCATTGCACTAGGACATGGTCAATTACAGTAAAATGCCTTTCATCAGAACCAATGGCTCTTGTTGTTCTTGCTCTTCTTCTGTTGCTCTTCTTCTTTTCGTCCTCTTCTCTGTTGTGATCCTCTTTGAACACTAATACACATGAATGCACTTGTAACCTTATTTTTTCAGTCTGAGGTTGTGACTGGAGTATGTTTAATTTTGCTTCTTAGTGTTCCATCCTGGAGAATTGTGTGTTAATTGAGTAGAGGTTATGGGGCTTCGTGTATAAAACCTGACTTAGACTTCATGCTAAAATACTGCCTACACTTGAAAGGCATAAACAGTGTACATACAACACAAAAATCAGATTTATAAAACTATAAGTATGCCACATGCCATTCTATGTTCATCATTAATTTTGCATGTTTGCACAAGCTTTTAGCTACACCCTGTCACCTCCAGTCAGTATTCATATATGGTTTACAAACATTTTGAATATCTATAATCTAACCACCATATAAAGTCAGCCATGTTTGTAAATGGCGTCTTTACTACAAACCATGAGAGAACACAAAAAACAAAACTTCAGTGAATGGGAACTTGAGATGTTACTGACTGAAGAGAACAACTGCAAAAATATTCCTTTGGCTTGTCTCTTTGTGTCAAAAAGTAAAAAAAAAGAAAAAGAGTAGGAGCAAGTGACAGCAGCTAGTGGAGAGAAGAATAGCAATGTGCCATCATGCAGTGTCCAGACCACCCTCAATACGCAGAGTGAATTGACATAGGCTATATGCATAGAACTGTGAGATATTAGGAACATTCTTAATGAACTTGTAAAAGAAGCAAAATCAGTTTACCAAGTAAATATCAGTGTTGCAATGCATGCAAGTCTCTTTACATTTGATATACTGTACAACCTAAAAATGTCCTTATATTGTGGTTACATTGATGTCCTGAGTTACAGGGTCTGGATCATCCCTGCGCTCATCTAGGTCTATCTCAGGTGGCAGAGGCGGTCTGTTTTTCTGTGCTATGTTGTGCAGTACTAATCTTTGTGGGGTTATACAGCCGTGTACCACCTGATGAGTCAAAAACATTACCATCTACCTTTTAATGAACCAATGGTCCGTTCTGCCAAGGTGCCTTTCATTATATCTCCTTTCTTGTAAAATACCTTATAAGACCTTAAAGAAAAAAATATAAAAGTTGTTTGTGATGTACTAAACTTAATTGCAGTCCTATCAATTAGGCCTACATACCAAGAAGCCAAGCGTCACATAGCATAACCCTGAAGTCTGCTTTCTGCAATACTAAAGAGTAAAGAAATTAAGAGTTGAGTCAGGCCATCTTGCAACAATGTTAGTCAGACACATTTGAACATAACATATTAGTTATATTTTAGTTGAATGAAATGGCTTTCTGTTTACAAAATCATCTTCAATCTGTGAT
Source organism: Polypterus senegalus (assembly GCF_016835505.1). Taxonomy (NCBI): domain Eukaryota; kingdom Metazoa; phylum Chordata; class Cladistia; order Polypteriformes; family Polypteridae; genus Polypterus; species Polypterus senegalus. Next base: position 137,171,875 of record NC_053154.1, on the reverse strand, counting down.
GGTGCCTTTATCAAAGCATGTGTGCAGTCAATTGTGCTGATTACATTAGGAAAATCAGCAATTGCTGCAAATTGCCTGTTGATCTCAACTCAACTTGCTCACCCTGAATGTAATGAAATTTGTTGTATCTCGGTTGCATCTTAATTATACCATTCCATACAGAGGGCATGGCACAGCTCAGGGAAGACTCCAAGAGTACTGACTGGTCATCCAGTTTATGCTGAAAAAAAGCTGTTGCCAAATACCCTGTGGTTGTTAAAACCTGTAACACATCAGGGATCCCACGCTTTCTGAACGATGTTGTCTATAATGCATGTTCTAATTCAGCACACAACACCAAGAGGATAGCTCAAAGAAGTCTGAATCAGCTTATAAGCCAGTCATAATCATGAACCAAACAGTCATTGCAATCCATGAACAATCACTCCTTGTGTAGCCTGCCATTAGCGATTTCCTCAAAAAGAGCTAACACTGCCATTGCCAGTTATTTTATACAACACTAGCAAAATACCCGCGCTTCGCAGCGGCGAAGTACTGCCTTGAAATTTTTATTAAGAAGAAAATTAAACCTTTTTAAACTGAGGGAAAATATACCAATAATTATTTGTTAAGGATCTCTTTGTATACCACATTGTCAGTTCGGCCCTCCGGTTGTAATATGACCAAGCTGTGCGCTGAGCTTACTCTTGAGCATGCAACGTACAGTTGGCCATGTGAAAAGTAATCTTGTTTCAAATCTCACAGCTTGGATTGCACCTGTCATAATCAGTTTGAGTTTCATGGTTTGTTTCAATTACAACAGTATTTGTAGGACTTGTGTTAAAGTGTTGAACAGACATTCGGCATCTGTCAAGCGTTGTAAGTATACAACCGGTTTCATCGATAACTTCACATCCAGCTTTTGAGAGTTTAAACATTCATAAACATCAAAGTGTCCACTACTGAAATCGTCACCTGTCAATCTAAGATGTTTAAGAAGCATTGGCGGTTGTCGAAAGGTGTAAAATATTTGGCCATTTCGGTACACTTGAAAGCAACAACCGAACAATTCAGCGGCAGCCATCAACTCACATGCAGATGCATAGGTGAAGGGCTTAAGCATTTCACTCTTCTAGTGCTCCTGTGTAGAATAATTATCTCCTGTACCGTCATCAGTCCACACCTTGAACTTGTTCCAGTCATTCAATACATAAGACACAATGTTCCTCTGGATATCAAGAGTGAGCCTGAAATGGCCGTGCAATATGTAACACAGAGAATGGAAAAGGTAGGTGCCATCTCCGGGCATGGAAACCACTCGGTAAGTGACAGTTCTTTGATCGATGGTGATCACCTCGATAGACATGTTAATGGGGGTATGGTTGGAATGATAAAGGAAATGGGTACCTGAACAATGTAAAGGAAGTCTAAAATACCTACACAATAACTATAATTGTAATAAATGAACAATAAAACAGCAGAGAAGCCCTGGATTCAATAAAAAGGCTGTAGTTATCAGCAGGGAGACGTGAATCCCGTGGCGAAGCAAGGAAGGAAATGAAGAGACCGGAGCGACGGACGGCCTTATACAGGCAGGCAGCCAACAACATGGGAGGCGTTGGGATGGGGGACCCAATGCCGCCTCACACGGTGACCAAGTTGCAGGCTATGGACGTATATATGTACGTAAGTAGGATTCAGTTAGCGTAGGGAACCCGCAGACCAAATTTCTTGGAGATGGGCCCATAAGTAACAAAGAACTTTGAAAAGTTCAATATGGCGGCCGACAGTGACATCATACCACTGAAATAAGTACCAAATTTCAGCCTTCTACCTACAGGGGAAGTTTAAGAATTAGTGACATTGGAAAGTTCAATATGGCGGCTGACAGTGGCGTCATACCACCGAAATAAGTACGTACATTGGTTTCGGTTAGCGCAGGGAAGCTGCCTACCAAATTTTGTGAAGATGGGGCCATGAATAAGAAAGTTCAACATTTCGGAATAGAATTTCAAAATGAAACCTACTTAACTTTTGTAAGTAAGCTGTAAGGAATAAGCCTGCCAAATTTCAGCCTTCTACTTTCACGGGAAGTTGGAGAATTAGTGATGAGTCAGTGACTGAGTGAGTCAGTGAGGGCGTCAGTGAGGGCTTTGCCTTTTATTAGTATAGACTAGCAAAATACCCGCGCTTCGCAGCGGAGAAGTAGTGTGTTAAAGAAGCAATGAAAAGAAAAGGAAACATTTTGAAAATAACGTAACCTGATTGTCAATGTAATTGTTTTGTCACTGTTGTGAGTGATGAGTGTTGTTGTATATATATATATATATATACATACATATATATATCTACATATATACACACACATACATACATACATACACACACATATATACACACAAATACATATATATATATACATACATACACACACACATATATAAACATATATATACATATACTGTACATACATATCTACAAATATACACACACAGCTATTTCGTATCAGTGCAATACGCTGTTTGTTAAAACGGTTGACTCCCGCTCTTACGTGCAATAACAAATCAAATCATTCAGTTGTCTTTGCTCATATGTCATTTTAGAGCTGGACGCCTGGCATCTTTTTTTGCCACAAGTTCGTTTCTGTTTGGTGTGAGGTTCTGTGTTGTGGAGATTCTCAGGATGGATTGCAGGTGCTCATCAGTGAGGCGACTCCTGTGTGCTGTTTTGTTAGTCTTTATCACTGAGAAGAGCTTCTCACACAGATATGTGCTACCAAACATGCACAAGGTTCGAGCCGCATGTAGACGGACTTTTTTTGTTCTTCAAAGTCACCAAAGCGCCGTGCAAACTCAGTGCGCAATAACTCTAGCTTCGCAATAACTTGCAGCATCATAAGGTAGACTTGATTAACGCGTAAGTGTTCGCAAGGCAGCTGAAGCGCTGCATTATGGGATCTGTAGTTTATTGTGTTACCAGCGCTTCATATACCGGGCCATTAATAACAATAATACAGTATATAAAATGATCTCGGGCGGATATAATTACACGCCGGGCGGATGTGGCCCGCGGCCCTTGAGTTTGACACATATGGACTAAATAGAACTTGAAAAGATATATTTTTTCAAATGTGATCGTGCAATTCAGAGAGTTGACGCAAGACTACAGCCTGCATGCCTCAATGAGTCATCCTCCCTCGCTCTTACTTTTTACCGCTCATCTAATGAATACACTGAGTATGGCTTTACCAAAACAATCATTGATGGCGAATAAAGTATCCATTATTCGAGTATGTAGATCGATATATATATATACATATATATATACCCGCGTATCGCAGCAGAGAAGTAGTGTGTTAAAAAAGGTAGAAAAGAAAAGGGAACATTTTAAAAATAACGTAACATGACTGTCAATATACAGTATTTGTTTTGTGAGTGTTACTGAGTGTTGCTGTCATCAAGGATTTGATTATCATTATTTCTTTCAATCAGGTTCGTATTTGTAGGATGTGTTGTGTTCAAGTTACATTCCGTGTTTGTCAATCGTTGTAAAGATGACAGGTTTCATTCATCGATTCGTTTCTTACTACATCAATAAACAGCTCGTCTTCTTCTTTATCTGAGACCTGACACACTGCATGCGGGTTTTTTTTACACTGTCTTCCTTTAGCGGGACATTGACTTTTTCCACCGTGTGCTTTGTTTCAGCAGTAGCTGGATTTATGAATATGCTTATCAGACGCTTCATATTTTTTGCTGCCTTTTCAATTGTGTAATTTGGTTTTTGTTCAGCGCTCTTTGGAACTGTTGCTTTTATCTGTGCACTCGCGCCAGTTCACGTGAGCCACTCGGTGTACATGCATCGAAGGTTCCCAGCTGTGCTGGTGCCATCTCGTGCTATGTCCATGGCTGTATTTAATGTTACCTTAGTCCTGGCACTTAAAACTTTCTCTCGCAGTTTCGCTGAGTTTGTGTCAAACACCACCCTGACCATCTCATCTTCCTCTCCATAAGCACAGTCCTTCACCCGTGAATATTTACCCGTGGCAGTTTGCTATTGGATTGCCGCTGACGGACGGCCTTATATGGGCAGGCACTAAATTACAAACGCCAGAGGCAGCCTGTCTATGAACTTAATTTAAAGTGTAGGTTTACATCGTGCTTTGTTTCCGAAGTAGCAGAACTCATGAATATGGTTGTATATGTCACTCGCTCGCTTCTTATTGTTTCGCTGCCTTCTCAATTATATAATGCATGTTTTCTTAAGCGCTTTTTTGAGGTCTTCCTGGTTTTCTATGTACTGCGTGATTACGTGGGAGGCGTGATGATGTCAAACGAAACTCCACCCCCACAGCGTTCAAGCTCATCTCCATTACAGTAAATGGAGAAAAACTGCTTCCAGTTATGACGATTACGCGTAGAATTTTGATATAAAACCTGCCCAACTTTTGTAAGGAAGCTGTAAGGAATCAACCTGCCAAATTTCAGCCTTCCACCCACACGGGAAGTTGGAAAATTAGTGATGAGTCAGTGAGTGAGTGAGTGAGTGAGTGAATGAGTGAGTGAGTGAGGGCTTTGCCTTTTATTAGTATAGATAAAGCATTCCTTTTTCATAAACAAAAGAGACAGGCCACAGACTAATGCAGTTAACATGAGTTTGCATTTGGCGATATTACCAACATTAAAGACTGCTGTATTGAATGAACATGTCAGTTAACTGCAATAATTTCAAGAACATCGGAATGTGACTAGCATATCATTAAGGAAAGCCAGTGCCAAAAAAGTCTATATGGTTGAAATTTGCCATTACGTTAACCCAATTTTCATGGCAGGTTCTTATTATATAAATACTGACTTTTGCATAACAATTGGCTTGTGCATATTTCATACTTTATATATAAAGCCCCTGGTGTCTTGAGTTACCATATATACTTGCATATAAGTCAGGTCTTGAAACCCGAAAAATCGATCATAAAATCAGACCCCCGACTTGTACGTCCATTCAAAAATGTGACACTTAATTTTTTTTTACATCTTCTTGCTTCCTTCAACCTCGCACCAGTTTCTCAGACATATCAAATTATTTTGCAGCAGCGCAGTTATGAATTTCTTTCCACACTTTTAATTTAAAACCAGCCTCATATTTTCTTCTGATTGAACGCTCCATCATAGATAAGGGATGCTCTTACGATAAATGTTTATAAGGGTGTGAGATACAAAAAACACAAAACAGTGCAAACGTCACTTCAGAATAGTTCAGGTATTGGGGTGTGGTCATGTAGGCACAATGCATAAAAAAAAAGAAAATATGCTCCGTGATTACTCTCTCAGGTGGGCGTTAGCATATCATAATCTCTTGGATCAATAGCGTGAGTTTTCCTCATTCAACTTATACGACCGACATTATAAAATATTTTAAAAAATTATACAGTAAAATCAAGCCCCGACTTATCCACAAGAGTACATAAATGCGAGTATATACAGTAACTGTATTGAGTGATAGTGCTTATTGAATGAGCTCACGGTGCAGCCTGTGCTTTAGGAAGGGGATATATGTGTAATATTTTACTTTTTATTTGAGAAATTTGTCATTATTTTGAAAATTCAAGTAAAGTTTTTTTTTGATTCTTATACTTATTTCATTAAAGTAACTAACAACTTGTTTTTTAAAAAATAATTGTTTTATACTTGAGTGCACTCATATCATCCATCATTCAGCACGTTTCACAAGATATATGTTATTGCTATGATACACATATATCCATATGTATCTATTATTTACCAGTGTATTATGATTGCTTTATTTTTAATTCATTCTTTATAATTTTATTATTAAATGTAAAAACTAAGGCCAATGTCAGGTTCAGCAAATGAAGAACACCCCCTTTCAAGGACTTGTCTAATAACAAATCTAAGACCCTGACTAAGGTATCCACCCATTCAATATCCATAGCTGATTATCTAGATCATGGTTCTAGAAACTTGTTCGCATCTTGGCAACTATGAGCATGGCACCATTATCTACAGTACCTTGGACAAGAGTGTATGTCAAGTGCATGGCATTTTTGTGCATACAGGGCTCAGTCTGAAGTTGATTTGAGAGGAAAAACCAGGGGGATATGCAGCAAATGAGCAGACTCTACTCTTAGTGTCTTGGGCAGGACTGGATTAGGCAGTTTAAAAAATAAATATAAGAAAAAGATTACTGACAAGCATTCATTCAAATGGCTCTTAAAACAAAAATACCCTGTCCATCTCTGTTATTTACAAGTGACAACTTACGACTTGGGTAAGTAAATGTCTAATTTATTTCACTTGTTTAATCTATTTGAATATGCTTGACTCTCCTTATTATCACTGACTAAACCATCACCAGCTTAGTTGTAGCAATAGTTTATTTTATGTTTAAACTAGTCAAATTTTCTTCATGCAAATCTTACTTAGTTATTTTTTTTACTTATATGTTTTGTTTAGTCGATACTTCTTTGATTGAGGAATCATTTCACTGAAATATTCTTCCAAAGTTCAAAATGTTTTCTTTAGCACCAGCATGTGTAATTAATTCATTTAGTGCTCCTTGGGAAAGTGTAATTAGTTCATTTATACTGTATCAAATATATCATTTCTTTTTTGTTACCTAATCATATATAACAAAGTATCTATCTATCTATCTATCTATCTATCTATCTATCTATCTATCTATCTATCTATCTATCTATCTATCATAAGTAAGATGAAGCAAATGACAAGTACAATGATTCCGGATATCAGCTGGTTCCCCATTTATTTTTAGTAATACTCAGAGGTTGAAATGTGCTAGTGCGCTACCGGCAGCCACTAGCTTTTTATCATTCTTACAGATGAGTGATTCTTTCTTTTTCTGTGTCTTTTAAATGTAGAAACATTTCCTATTTTTTTCCCCAGATCATTATACTACAAGTAAGTCACTTAGCAAACCTTTTTTAAAGTTCGACTGGTGAGCAGAGGCAAGTTGATTGTTAAAGTCCTTCTTCTTCTTCAATTCTGCTTTATTGTTTATAGTAAAACCACAGACCATTAAATGCTTAGTATTATACTGAAATCAATTCAGTATATTGTTACTGAACAGCAGTTTGATAGAACAATTATTATACCCATTTTGTATTATGCATAGTTTCATGTACACCAGTTCTTATTTCTTTGTATCTATAGTACTTTTCCCACAGCAGTGTTTGTGTTAATGATTTGTGGATTTTTGGAAGAGTTAGAGACTATCCTACAGTATTAGCCAAACAAAGTAGAAGTGCATGCAAAGTCGGACACTGTTTTGTCAGGGGGGCACTACCAAACACACACACCTGCTACAGAGTCTGTAAATGTGAATACATGTCTGTTGGAGAATAACAAGCCAATGAACCCAAGTCATGAGTAAATGGTGCTAATGTGATAGACGAACACCCTGCTGACATCTCCAGACACCTGGAATAATGCCAAGACATTGAGGCTAAATGAAAAAGACTGTCTTTACTTTGCCATAAAAATACACAATGAAGAACACAAAAAACACACAAAAGAGAAACAAAATCCTGCCGCCTCTCAAGGCCTGCATCTTGTAAGCTGTCCTTGTATTTTAGCAGGGTTTCGTACATCCCAAGTACCACACCAAAGCCCTCTCGCCACCTGTGCCTCTCAGGAGGACCCTGCCCCCTTTCTTTTTCTTTAACCATTTACTTTCATACCAGTTGTTCTCTTAAAACTAGACTAATTCAGTAAATGACTCGGTACATCTTTAAATGCACTTTTAAACTCAGTTAAAACCCCAGTATCGCTTCTGGATCAGGGCTGCTCTTGTTGGCTTTAGGGACCTCAGGCTGGATCTTTTTGGTAGTGATCCCAGGGTTCCCTGCACCCTTGAGTTTTCCACAACCCTTATATGCCTTTGTTCTTTGTGTCACCAAAACAGTGCACAAAGGAGGAACACACTCCTGTTACAGACCATAATCTCACTCCAGATTTCTCAAGTGTGAACCCTGTGCTGTAACTTTTGTACAAGAAAATTTTGTGCCCTTTTTGTTGGCCGTTAATGGATGCAATCTCCCATTAAACTCTGGGAGTATCAGGTGCTTTTTAGTATCTCAGTGCATGATACCCCCTTTTTCTGGGGCACCCATACATAATATGTTTATCACCTGCTAGTGACTCCAGGGGACCTAATCTAACGTGCAATAATACATTCTCAATGCCAAAGTTCATACTGCAAAAACGGCACTCAAACATTTACCACCATTTTTAATGTTCTTACCTTGGCAAGCCCTTTGTACCTCGGCAAAAGACTTATTTCTGTAATATGGTGATAAATATGTTAAACTAAAAGATTATCCAATTTTTTTTAGTTTACAACTTTATATACAGTACACACAACCAATGATGAATCTTATTATGTGAAGGTAGTTTATAAACTAACACGAATCTGCATGAGACATTTTGATTATGTTTAATCCATAAAGACAATGTTGAAAAAAATGTTTAGTACATTAAAGAATTCTCTAATTAGTCTATAGATTCGAAAGTAAACTATGACTCATGCTAAATCTGATTTCATAATCTTGAGAGTTGAAAATTAAGTACTGAAAAAGACTAACAAAAAAAGCAAGAATCCATAAATTCAGAGCATTATCACCATGGTGATATTCTGAATAGCAAAATACACGATACCATCTTTTTGGGCCAGGAGCTGATTTTTTACTCCATCTCCTAATGCACATAATGGCATTCAGTTTTGTGACTTATTTGATTCAGTCAGAATTGTCAATAAATTAACCAATTTTTCTAAATTAAAATTTTAGCTGTTCCTGTTATCCAAAGCAATAGGTACAGTCACTTATTGCGTCTTCCTCAACATCTAGTATGATAACATATTTGGTGACATTAACACAGTTAGTACTGGTAGCAGGGACTGGACTGTCTGATCTAGAGGATTACAGTCCAACACCTCATGTGTAGTGCATACTGTCAATGTACAAAAACTATACAGGAAACGTGAATTTGAATCTGTTGGCTCTAAAACATGAAATAAATATACAGGATATTATATTCCCTTTGAATGTTTCTTTTTCATTTGGGTGGCTTATTGGAAAAAGCTATCTTATCATTTTTATTAGCACAATCTAAGCAATCATTTTATTTTTCAACTGCTTAAGCAATATAGAGACATCGCCTGGCAAACACTTTAAGTAAGCCCTTCCTATTCAATTCACTAAACAAAGGAGGCTGCAAGCTGACACCTTATACCCTTTGAAAAACACAGCTATTGATGTGGAGTGCATGTTTTTTTCTTTCATATACAGAGAAAGAGGCAAAGCCATCATATCTGACTCTGAAAATAGAACGGAATTCTACAATAAATGGCAGATCATCACATACCCATATGCATTCATATTTACCTAAAATTATTCTGCTGTCCCAGGAGAGTTATGCAAATATCTGCATATCTACAGTATACATATGGACAGTAAAAGTACCTACAGCACTTAGTTTTCTCTATGTGCATTAATAGACCTTTCGGCTTTGGTGTAATTATGTGTTTGTGTATCCAGTTTGTACTGAGGTAAGTTGTTCCTTACAGTCCTTTCAGCCAGAAGGCAAAGAGTGCCCCATTACCGTAAATTTTATTAAACAGCTATTGGAAATAAAACAATTTTTAAAAGTAACTTTGTTCAATAATTATAGTGGTGAACTACAGATCCATTCATCATCATACCCGCCATCATCAGTTTAAATCAGTTTCCAGCTTTTATCCAAGTTACCTGGTTGACTCAAACGTATTTTTCCTCCACCTTACGTGAATCTGAGCATCCCTTTTGAATGAGGCCCATTTTTATATATAATTTGATACCAGGGGCGGCATGGTGGCGCAGTGGTAGCGCTGCTGCCTCGCAGTTAGGAGACCCGGGTTCGCTTCCCGGGTCCTCCCTGCGTGGAGTTTGCATGTTCTCCCGTGTCTGCGTGGGTTTCCTCCGGGCGCTCCGGTTTCCTCCCACAATCCAGAGACATGCAGGTTAGGTGGATTGGCGATTCTAAATTGGCCCTAGTGTGTGCTTGGTGTGTTTGTGTGTGTCCTGCGGTGGGTTGGCACCCTGCCCAGGATTGGTTCCTGCCTTGTGCCCTGTGTTGGCTGGGATTGGCTCCAGCAGACCCCGTGACCCTGTATTCGGATTCAGCGGGTTAGAAAATGGATGGATGGATGGATTTGATACCAGGTCAGACTGTGTCTTCCTTGTCCTCATCCCCTCTATCACCATCATGCTGCTCCTGTTTACCCAGTCACCCCAGGCTTTTCCACTAACCCACCATTGTCTGTTACTACTTGACACTTTACCAATCGCTTCCACACCAAGTGTTTTGGCATTTGTCTTTGTATCTTTCCATGACAAACCACTCATCCATCTGATCATTCATTCTCACCTTTTTTCTTCACAGCGTTTCTTCATGTTCTGCATTCATCAGCTGTGTCTCACTCTCACAGAGCACACTGCTCTTCACACAGCTTTTATAAACTTTAACCTTCAGTGTCAAACAATCTTCTCAGAAGTGTAAATGGGTGACAGCTCCCAAATTTTTTTACCATACACCTCTCAACTTTGCTCTAACTCCTTTGCCTGCACCTACGTCTGTGGGTAATATGTCACCTTGTCTCCAAAACAACTCAGTTTCTAATATCTAAATTTATACTTACTACATCAACATTCTTCACTATTCAGTCACACTTTGTAGTGAGACGTCAAGCAAGATGACACCTTTTATTGGCTAACTAAACTGTATCTTGCCTGAAGAAGGGGCCTGAGTTGCCTTGAAAGCTTGCATATTATAATTTTTTTAGTTAGTCAATAAAAGGTGTCATTTTGTTTGACTTCTCACTACATTCATAATGGCTAACACGGTACAACATCCTAGTACTACAAGCACACTTTCTACAAAGGCTGCACATGCCAACTGCAGACTAACTTTTAACACCACTACATTGTTTATGCACATACTTCCATTAAACTGTTGATTGGATTGAATTGTTCTGAAAACCTATACTAAAAATGTTACTTGGTCATAAACCCAGCTCTTCCACACGTCTTACCATTTCTTCTGCAACAATTACTGTGGTTTTCCCTCAATTTACCTTACCATTTCAGTATCTTCGCCATTCAAATCCACTTCAGATTTGCCCTAAACATTAGATCACCTGCTAACAGGAGCATCCATAGAAGCTGTTCACACACTTCTCTGGTGACCCCATCCATTATTATTAATCCTTATCATTATCACAATCATGTCTGTGACTAAAAGATCTTGTCAAGTAATTATTGTTGTAATACTCAACTTTTCTAGTGAAAATATTTACATTTTTCACATTCTACATTCCTCCTGAAGAAATAATCTGTCATGCTCTTAACACAACCAGATTCTTTAGTCACCAGCTTGTTTCCTTTCTACTTAAACAGGGTGTTTCACACAACCGTTTTAATTGTATCACCTACCTTCAGAATCATCCGAACCACAAAATTATGTTACCGAAGCTAAATTCCATATTGACTCCCTCATAAAACTCAGAACTGGCTTCAACACACCAATTTCAACTACCACACATTAAAATTAACTTTCCCTGAGACCCACCCTCATTAACTTTTCCCTGAAACCATATTGCCAACATTCATCTTAACAACTATGACATGTTCATTCACCCTTTTCACTTTAACCACTTTTTCTGTCCCTTTTTTCATATTCAGGTACACGAACACAAACATGGCTATCACTTGGCAGAAAAAACTTGCTCCTTCATCTATTCCTATTAAGCATTCTTCCACCTGTACTTATTGACTTTCCATATGCAGCAAACATCTGCTCTAAATTCTCCAGATTTTGATGACATACTCCAGTCACAATCATTATACTTTCTCCTTCACAACTCTTTCTCACTGCCACACCCTCAACCATCAGCTCACCTTGACTAAGTGCAACAGGACCAGGCCCATCATAAACTGGGCTTTCTTCATTTGTGGTTTGACTGCATTCCCCATCTTTCTGTTTAATGTGATAGGTGAAGGATCCCTACAGGGTACTGTAAGAGTATAATCTACCAGTACCTTATAACTGTTATCATTATATCTCTTTATCAAGGGGTTATTGGAGCAGAATGTTTTAGGCTACATGCCTTTCCCATCAAAAAAAAAGAAATAAAATAAAATATTATAAAATAAATTCAGGTTGTTTCATGGCAATTCCATTTTTCTATTGAGAATGTCACCAGGGGGAGGGGGGAGGGGAGTACTAATATGCATGCAAAGGCCACTAATTAAGAAAAGGGTTAAAATGAAAACCTGCAGCCACTGTGGCCCTCCAAGACTGGAGTTTGAGACCACTGTTAACCCCATATCAGAAAAGTACCAACAAATCACAGGTTCCAGGAACTGCAGATCCATTCCTCATTCAAAATTGCAAAAACTCAACCCAAACAATGTTCATTATTCCACAAGATCTGTGAAGCCATACTCAAACATATTACACAATTTATTAACTACTACAGAAAAATAGACTCTCACCTCTATCAAGGCTTTTATTGCTTTCCTTTGAATCAAGTGCTTGTTCACTCAAGCCATCTTTTGTTGTTTTGTTTTATTTAATAATGTTAGGCTTGTCCTTGCTGACCTCACAAACATCTACAACACCAAATATGATTAAACTGATCACCTTTACTTCTGATAAAGACACAGACAAATGTGTCTTGGAGATCACATCTATTTGCCGCATCATCATTTTTTACAAAGGATGATCGAAAACCAGGGCCATTAGAATGTTTTCATTACTTGTAGAAAGAGTCATGTTAATTCAGACAGTCAGCTAGCACATCTCTTAATACTCTCAGTTCATCCAAAGTCTTTTGGGACCTGATTGATTGAAGTGATCTTTCAGTACACCTCTGGAGTCCTTTTGCTCTTTCAATATTTGCCTACCACTGTTATATAGAAATGGCAATATTATCAGTTTGCACAATATTCAAGAATGTGAAATACTTTCTAGGCACACCTTACAAGGCTTTGGAAGCAAAGTTTTGATTCCCCATTGGGCTGCTTTTTCCATGATCTCCCTGTGCTCAGGGAGGTTTTCTACTAACATCCAATTGTGAGGAAGCATAGATATGAATTGTGTGTATCCTGTTATAGACTGATATCCCATCAACATGATGTTCCAGCCCTCTAGGATGTACTTGTCCAGTTTAGAAGATGTAAGGCCTCTTTCAGAAAACCTTGCACAGTCACGGTAGCCATTGAATTTCAGATAGCTTTTGTTAATGGCATTTAACAGAGACAGAGTTGGCCAGAAGATAAAAAGAGTTTGAAATTTTATCCAAGAAAAACATAACAGTATGTTACCAAAACACACAATTTTTTTATATTTCTTTGTAAACTACTCCCATGGATTAAGAAACCTTTAACAGGATGTCTATAATGTTTCATTGACTTGAGCGAAGATTCAGAATGAGCAAACAGGAATCATAAACAAGAACAAGTGGAGACTTCATTAATGAATAGAAGGAAAATAGTGTGAATGCCTCCGTCCACTACTTTACACCACATATGTCTACTCACATTCCTGCCACTTTTCTACTGTACCATAATTCTTGAAGTAAACTACACAATGCTTCTGTTATTGGTATTGTATACAGTATGCATGCTTTATTATATACTATAGAGAAAGAATTAACTTTTAATTAAGAAACTTATAAAAGGAAAACTTTGAGACCATTTTTGTCAGACTGTTATTTCTCAATTTTATTAGGTGGTAAAAATAGATTACTCCCTATCACATAGCAGATTACACTTGCAATTATTACATTTCTCTACCTCAAAGATATATTAAGAACTTTCCGATTTTTCAGGTGTCATTGCTTTGTGTGATATTTGAAAACTAATTTCACCATATTTTAACTCAAAAAAGAGACATAAGTTTGAATGAAAGACATGCCAATGCCCACCCCACATCATATCTTCAAATGTTGATAATGCACTACCATCAGACGCGTTTTTTTTTTTTTGCAACTGCTGTCATTGTAATAGTATGCAGTAAAACTTGAATTACAGTACTTTTTGTGCATCTTGCATTATTCAACAATTTAATTTAGATCAAGATTTTATGAGTTGTTCCACACTCATAGTGTCTATCACCAAAATAACAAAAGAACTAAATTGCTATCCCCTATAATTGTATACATTTTTTAAGCATAAACACTTTATTATGGGAAAAGACCACAGTTTACATTTGATTTTTGCAATGAAAAATTAGTTTGTTGCCAAAAGAGATAATGTACAAATCACAATGCGTCTTTACACAATCAAATAATTAAACCTGCTTTAAGCAGATGTGCCAAATAAGTTTAACAACTGTTGTATGACACCATTTTAATTTGCTCTAATCAGGGCCTTTAAATCATAGCCGTGTGTAGTTAATTAAGCGCTCTTAACCCAAGTATCAAGAAGTAAATACGGATTAAGTGGATGCCCGAGAGAGCAAATGCTTGTTAACTTTGCAGCTAGCTGAGTGAAAGTTGGAATGCCTATCCAAAAGCAGGAGAAGGAGTTACAAATATCGAGAGACATGAAGCAGTAGTTACACCCAGGGAGTTCATTATTTTTGTTTCTACACTATTTGTTCTGTTTATTAACATTCTCTCTAGGATATGGATACTTTAGCGCTTTATTCCTTTATTTGCTTGCCAACTGCCAAAGGGACTCTTCAATAATACACTGTTCAAATATGTCATTTTCAAAATGTTTTTTTAAGACATGAAGGGAAAGATGGATTCTTTACAGCAAGAGACTCACAAAACCCGGCTCAAACCAATGCATTTACAGAAAGACTGTTACTGTTTAAAAATATAAATGAAATGTGTTTTTAGGAGATTGCAGCTGTGATGTCCATCCAACTGGATTTTTTGTTGTAGGGTTGTTGGACGCTGAAGGGTATTGTAGAAGCTTAGTGACTCAAGAGAGGAACCAAGCTTAAATGGGTTGTCAGTCAATTCCAGTTCACATGTACACATGCTCATTCATACTAGAATAATTTAATATTGCCAGTTGTAAAGAAATGTCACTCAAAATCCCAGTAATTTTTTTTCTTACCTTCAATTAAATTCTTTATTCTTGCATTTTGTTTGCCAATGAGGGCAAACTGAATGTGCTGACACTGAGTAACAAATTCAAAACAGAACATTTCATACCATGTAACATTTATATACATAAGCATGCATAATTTATTTAAATGGACAGTAGATCCATTGACATTGGAAGTAAAGTGAGAAAAATGCAAGGACAATTTCCAGTTAACTTAGAATCATCATCAGGTGCAATGATAGGGCCATCTGTGGACGGAATACTAGTACTGGTGCTTTGTATTTTTAGAAATGAAATGAAGAAGGTAATAACTCAATCTATGCTAGTTACAGTAGGAATACTATCAATACCAACCAACGTGATTTATAATTTATATAACCGTGTTGTACCAAAAACCTTTTGTTGAATGGAAGATATTCTTTAGTCTTATAATTAGCCCCTCATGGACCCTGTGATCATCAGAGGTGACTGTGTGCAGAGGGTACAGACCTATAAATACCTGGGAGTGCAGCTGGATGACAAATTTGACTGGACTGCCAATACTGATGCTTTGTGTAAGAAAGGTCAGAGCTGACTATACTTCCTTAGAAGGTTGGCGTCCTTCAACATCTGCAATAAGATGCTGCAGATGTTCTACCAGACGGTTGTGGCGAGTGCCCTCTTCTACGCGGTGGTGTGCTGGTGAAGCAGCAAAAAGAAGGCAGGCTCTATTGTAGGAATAAAGCTGTAAAACATCTATAGCAGAGCGACGGGCACTAAGCAAACTCCTGTCAATCATGAAGAATCCACTGCATCCACTGAACAGTGTCATCTCCAGGTAGAGGAGTAGCTTCAGTTACAGACTTTTGTCACTGTCTTGCTCCACTGACAGACTGAGGAGATCGTTCCTCCCCCACACTATGCAACTCTTCAATTCCACCCGGGGGAGTAAATGCTAACATTGTTCAAAGATATTGTCTGTTTTTACATTCATTTTTATTACTCTTTAATTTAATATTGTTTTTTGTATCAGTATACTGCTGCTGGATTATGTGAATTTCCCCTTGGAATTAATAAAGTATCTATCTATCTATCTATCTATCTATCTATCTATCTATCTATCTATCTATCTATCTATCTATCTAATAATACATGTAAACATATTTGTGCCCAAATCCATATTTGTTTTAAAAAGCAGTTTATGGTAAATATTTATTGTGTGCCTTCTGTATATACAATATATTTTGCATAGAAAATATGATGTTGTATCCATTGTCTTTTTTATCTTTTGTTAGCCTTGCAATACTGGAACTAGTCTGTGAATGACAAGTACGGATTTCATTGTTCTGTACACATGATAATGCAAATGAAGTTCTGTTTTATAGTCATTAAATTTCTGTTTGAAGTAAATTTAGAAAAGAATAAGGTACACTGGCTAATTAGTTAATGTTGATTGCAGTGTCCTGAGTTTAAACCCCACATTTGGCCATTGTCTGTGTGATGTTGGCACGTTCTGTCCATGTCTACAGGTGTTCTAGCTTTCAACCCACAGCCCTACATACATTACTCTTACATTAACTGGCAACCCTAAAATTGGCTCTGTATATGTGTGTGGTGGTGTCAGTGCATGGGTTTCTGTATATTGGATTGTGAGAGACCGCAACGCTAGGCTGGTTCTTACTTTGTGCTTGATGTTGATGGGATAAGCATTGGCCCTGCATATGCCTAATTTGAATTAAGTAGGTTGGAGACTGTGTATATGTCTGTATGATTACCACATAAAAATCACCTTGAGATTTTTTAAGTACTTTGGAAGAAATAATTTACCTTACTAAATTCAGGTGTTTTTTATGGTTGTTTAACAGTTAGCCATATGCTACTTCTTTATATTCCTTGCTTTGCATCCCAATAAATACCAGTCATCGCCAAAATACAAACAACCCAATTGTGCTTTCCTCACTCAGAATATGGAACCAATATAGGAAGTATTTTAAGATAGAGAAGCTTTTATCTGTGGCAGCTCTACATGAGAACCACTTTTTTCCACCCACTCAAACATACGCAGTTTTTAAGGTCTGGAAAACATTCAGGATTAAATCACTTAGAGATCTGAACATAGACAACGTCTTTGCATCTTACAAACAATTACACTCCAAATTTAACTTTCCAGCAACACATTTCTTTCACTACCTTCAAATTAGAAACTTTGTTAAACAGAATCTGCACAATTTTCCTCATCTCCCACCTCAATCTATGCCGGAAAAAATATTGAGGACTCAGACAGCATTTCCGAAATATATAAAAACATTTTACAGTCTCTCCCTTTCAAAAATTCAAGAGTACAGTGGGAAGAGAATCTCTTACTCAACATCTCAGAAAAGGAGTGGAAAGTAGCAATGCACAGAATTCACTTGAGCTTCATATGCGCAAAGCATAGAATTATTCAACTTAAAATGATATATCAAGTGCATTTGTCTCATTTAAAATTGTCCAAAATGTTTCCAGGCCAAGATCCAACCTGCAAATGCTGCAATCAAGCTACGGTCTCACTGGACCACATGTTCTGGACCTGCACCAAATTAACATCATTCTGGACCAAAATCTTTAAATGCTTATCCGACAGCCTTGGTGTCACAATCCCTCCTAACCCATTAACAGCAGTGTTTGGTGTACTCCCGATGGACTTAAAGTGGAGAAGGACAAACAAACTGCCTTTACTACACTATTAGCACATAGACTTATTTTGCTCAACTGGAAGAATTCTAACTCTCCTATTCTAAGTCAGTGGGTAACTGATGTTATATACTATTTGAAACTGGAAAAAAATCAAATTCACTCTTAGAGGAATCTGTGTAGGAACTTTTTCAAAACCTGACAGGAACTAATCAATAACATTTCAGAATTAGCATTTAAATTGAGGAAGCAGGTTCTTCTCCCCCTTTTACTCCATTTATCTTTATACACTTATTAATTTATCTATTATTTTTACTAGCTTAAAGTTTTACTCTGCTGGCCTAGCTCTCCTTCTCAGGGGTTAGGGTTGATTTGTTTCAAACCTCTTTTTTTTTGTAAAAACTTGAGTTATTTGTATGGAATGTAATTTGATTTTAATAAAATCAATAAAATCAATAAAATCAAAACAAAAAACAGCCATATACTGTGTAAGCCATGATGTTTCTGCTACTGTAGCATTTACATTCAGATATCACACATTACATCATATTAATAATGTAAACTAAACTGTGTCTCCAGTAATATTCATCTGTCCAATTTATTCTGAGAAAGATGAAAAGATTTATAAATAAATTAACTCTCTTAGCATCTACAAATTAGAAGAATGTTGGAATTTTTTTTTATTTTTTGTCAAACAAATTCTGAGGAAAACATTTATTTGCTTATATTCAATTCTTTGGTATTTAGATGTGTGTGAAGGAAGTCAAGTACAGTATATTTTTCTTCTAATGATTTCTGGAAGTAATTATTAGTGAATCCTTGCTTTGTACTATGGAATTTCATTTACAAATGAATGGTTTGGAGAAGCAGCCAAATCCTTTAACTATTTGTAAAAACGGTAATTGCTGTTATCACATACATTGCATTGTGCATGAATCATAATGCTGTTTAAACAAGACAAATAAATAAAATGCAACGGAAAATAATTGTAATTAAGTTTTATTCTGCTTGCTTTTACACAATGATGGCCTTCCCTCAGTTGTTTCATTATCCTTTCTGCTTGCTTGTGATGTATAACTGTAGACGTATTTAAAATGAGTGTTCAGTCATCATACTGCATCTAACACAGATATTTTTGGAAGATGGTTGCTTTTGTTCCTTAAGTGAACTCACTGTCTTCTTTTCTTAGTGTTACTGCACATTGGATTGGCCAGCCTACCAACCTACAGTAGGACAATTAGACTGAAACTCTGCTGCTTAAAGGAGCTTATTATTGGTTTAAAAACCATTATATATATATATATATATATATATATATATATATATATATATATATATATATATATGTGTGTGTGTGTATTTGCGTTTTTATTTTCAAAGTTATTTATTTAAGTTCTTGTTCATATAATGTCATCCTTTCATTTAACTATTCTCAACTTGTAATATATTAGAGACTTGAGGGCTTTTATATGAAAGTATGCTATATTAGAATAAATTAATTGAATTGTATGAGCTCTTTCCTCTTTTCCTCCCTTGGTATTGAGAGAAGTGATGTTATTCTCCCCTCCAGGTAATAGTGGTTATATTTTCAAGATCTGTGATCTTTTAGCTTAGAGGATGATTGGGAAACCTGGGCAGTGTTGACTTTTTTTCTCTGCCATGCTGGTGCATTGACAAAAATTCGTAATGTCTGAGTGAGGCAACTTCATTTATTGGAGTAGGACACAACCAACTGAATTGGACAAAAGGAGACACAGATATTCCCTGTACAGCATATATAGCACAGTAGGTCTGATGTTCACTGCAAAGGCTTTGTTACTTGGTCAGGGATGACTGTGTAGTGCTGCTCCTAACCATTCCAGTGTACATTCACATCTAATCCAGCCACGTAGAGGTAGGAGACGAGTGTCTAGAATATAGAACAATGTTGAGATTGTTGAGATTCAATATTCAATATTTGAATATTTGAGTTGTTAGAGAATTAAACAACTGACAAGGTGGCAAGTGCCAATATTTTGCAATTTTTTCAATCATTTATTGGAACTTGTGTTCAATAGATTCTCATACTGAAGGAAAATATCTCTTTCCCCTATGATTTACAATTGTTATACTTTATTGTCAAAAAGTTAATTGCAGGAGGGTATTTGATTATACTCACTGCTCACAGTGACAGAGAGTGGTGACGTGTTGCACGTTGATTAGCACATGCAAGAATGAACATCACTGTACTCTGTACTCATGTCAATAATGAAACTACAAACTTACAACCATATAAATATTAAATTATTTTATGTACGTACAGTACTGTAGAGACCCAGGCAGTAATGCAGAGATATAAAGAGAAACTATGTAAAATTAGGACCATAGAGTTGGAAATAAATTGTGTCAGTGGTCAATCATTAGCGTGACACAGCAGTAAATATACTTTATGCACTTCAGTCTGTCACCTTGTGTTCATTTTCTTGGTCAGTTCAAAAACACTTTAAAAATGTTGGGTTTTTGTATGTCTTTTTTGTAGTTTTACTCTAAATTAAAAGCTGTGTCAGTGCTAGGTAGCATTGTGGGAGTCAATAGGTTTCACTTCTAACCAGGTTATTGTTTCTGTGGGTTTGATATGTTCTTCCCTTTATCCTGGTGGATTATCTCCATGCATTTTGGTGTCCTTCAGCATCCCACAGACATATTTGCTAGATGGAAATTTATCCTATTTAAGTGCTTGTTATAGACTGGTATCCCATTCTATGGTTAACTCTGCCCAGCTCATTATAATGCAAAAAACAGGGTTCTGAATATGGTTAGCACACATCACAAATATGGTACTCATATTAATTTTATTTTTCCATCCATCCATCCATCCATTATCCAACCCGCTATATCCTAACTACAGGGTCACAGGGATTTTGTGCAGCCAATCCCAGCCAAAACAGGGTGCAAGGAAAGAAAAAAACCCTGGGCAGGGTGCCAGCCCACCACAGGGCATGCACACACACATTAGGGACAATTTAGAATCACTAATGAACCTAACCTGTATGTCTTTGGACTGTGGGAGGAAACCAGAGCACCCGGAGGAGACCCACACAGGCACAGGGAGAACATGCAAACTCCGCGCAGGGAGGACCCAGGAAGCGAACCCAGGTCTCCTAACTGCAAGGCAGCAGTGCTACCCACTGTGCCGTCCTAATTTTATTTTTCTCTGTATACAATTAGAAACTATACAAATAGAACTTTTCATTTTATATTGAGAGGAAACAGAGAACAGATTGATATTCTTTCTAGAATTTGGTGCATTCAAAAACAAACATAATAAAAACTTTTTTGTTCTATAAAGAGCACTTATACCTTGTGGACCACCTGGGGGATTTTAAAAGTGCAGTAATATTGTATATCGTATATATTTATAATATGTTTTTACCCTTACTTCTATCTATCATATATATATATATGTCCATCACAATAAGACCACAATGAGGGATTAAATTATTCCCTCACTGTGAATTACAAATTTTAACGTAGCTTAGAACACTTGTGATTTAAAATCTACTTAAACACATTGCCTGTCTTGATTTACATATACAGCTTACATTACAATTTTTTAGGTGCATTTATAAATAATGTGCAAAGCACCTATTCTGGTTACCCTGTCTGTCCATCTGCATGAAACTCTTTGCCTCCCATTGGACCAATTTAGTTGAAATTGGGCACACTTATTCTTCAAAGAAATTGGTCAGGAATGTTACATTTTAATGAGATACCTTGAATAATGCATACACATGTTTTAAATTTTAAAACTGGCAAATATTCTGCTGGTGGAAGTAAGTTAACTGTAAAGGTTTTAAAACAGAAAACTGGTCACTGAGCTAGAAATGGTTTTAGTGGGAAGGAATTGTGAGTGTTGCTCTCTTAGCACAAAGTGAACAAATATGTAATCTGTATTTATATTACAATAAAAAACAACCTCACAACTGTATTTTCTGGACATATTAATTCTATACTAATTCTGGACTAAACTAATTCAGCATTTTTCTGACAGTGTAATTTATCAGCTCCAGACCTGCTCTCCATCTTGGTCAGGAGCAGTCACCAGTTTTGTCTTGAGACAGCAATAGAAAGTTTACCTGTTCTTTGGATACATCTTTAACAAATGTTATCTTTAAGAAATTTGGACTATAATTAGACCCTCCACAAGCAGCAACTAACAGTTTTTACATTGCTTTTTTACACTGTTTTTATATTGCTTGAATCAGAGTCTTCCATGTAACAAAGCTATTGAGCCACCACAAGCCTTTCCAGGATATTCATTTATCTGCATGACACAATAATGAACTGTTAAACAGCATATATTTAATGTACTCTACTAATGCATGTAATTGCATTCCATCATTGATGTTATTTTTGTATGATTCATTTTTATATAAGTGCTTTATAGACCAAATGTGATAACTGACTCTTTGATGAAGTAGATAAAAAAATGTTAAATGCTCCAACTTTCAAATCAGTTAATTACTGTAAGTGCCCGCATCCACCTGAATGTTATGCCATGTGTAAATTTTCTAACTTATTGTGAATTATGTTTCCCAGTTGTCAGTTGCAGACAGTAAGCATGACTGGGAATAAGCAAAGGGAAATCAGTCAATACAAAAAACAATTAATAGGGAGCAAAAAACAGATTGACGTTACCAACTAATTTAGATGCACCCGTGATTCTGCCATTGAAAGTAATCAATCCTCGTACATCACCAGAGATTTGCCATCTATTACGCTGTCTAATGAAATTTAGGATTAATAGCTAGACAGATTTGCTTCCTGTTTTTAAAAAAAGAGGAAAATAAATACATCTAGGTTATAGCTACAAGAATGTTAAGTGCTGTTTTTTTTTTTCATTTTACATAGTTTTTTTTTCTCTTTTCCTCACCTTTCTCTCCTTTAAAACAAAATCAGCTACCTTGGACTGTGCATCTGTCTACTCAAGTAAAAACATTTACAACTTTTAAACTGCTATCATTTCTGTAGCATGACCATCACAAATTATATAGCTAATTGCACCTTTTATTTAGTTCAATGAATGTTTTTTGTCAATCCATTAAAATAACGTTCTTATATGTCCCCATTAATCTACCCACTACAGATCATCAGGCTGCTTTAGATTTGTTAATGTTCTGGGTAACAAGTGATCATTGTTGAGTTATATGTACTTATTATTTTGGATACATATGTCCTCCTGTTCTTGCTCTGTGAATGATTTTGTAGCCCGTGAATGATATTCAGACCATTGTTCACTGGTAGTGTGGACTGACTGACTAGAAAGTTTAAAATGACAGGTTCATATATCTTTATATGTACTAATTCTGTATTTAGTAATTAGTATAATCTATACTTTTATTTTACCTGACAACTTGTTCACAGTGCTCTGTTCCTAAACACAGTGAAGTACTATACAAAATTGAGTTTTACTGTATTGTAAATACAATAGAAGGGTAATTTAGGTGCCAAAAGTCCTTATACGGAGAGCTTTCTTCACTTTGATATGTAGACTCACTAAAATAGAAATGTTTTAGAAGGAATTATTTAGATAGACTGTGTGTAATTAAAATGTCTTACCTTTAAATCATTAATAAATATAATATGCTCAGAAAAGTGAATTAGTTGAATGAATGTTATTTTTATAATTGTAGTGCCATCCCCATTTCCTATTTTATATTTTCAGTGATGAGCTTTGTGAGCACCCATACATTGAACCTCAAGCAGCCAGATTCTTTTTATTGCTTAAATCAAAACTGGGGAAGCTGCCAATCTAGTGAACAAGTCAGTACAAGATAAAGTTGATCTGTACTCCAGCTGAGATCTCTAATGTGTGATAAAGTGATAATCCCCAGATAACTTTCTTTAAGCCACAGGAGCCATTGGATCTGTGAAGTACTCAGTGTGAGTCCACTTTTGACTCCATCCCAAGTAGTCTGGAAGCCTTAAACAGTATATGCTTAAAAGCTTGCCAGCTTTATCTCACGTGAACAGTTAAATACCTTGTAAGGACCATTTGAATTGTGCCATTTAAAATTTGGGTAAAAGTACACAGATGGATTGCATTATTGGGAAATTAAAAAGATATCTGGATTTAAATATTCCTGCCACAGGATTTAAAGATTCCTGCACAACTGCGTTTTTACTGCTGCATTTCTAGTGCTTTATTTTTGTCTTATCAGTAATACTCTTCTGCCAGTTTTTCAAGCATATTAGTGGGTCCTTATTTTAAAGTTGCTTTTGACAAATGGAATAATAATGTAATTTTGGCAAACATATATATATATATATATATATATAACATAGATATATTTGGACTGCTGTAATATTAAAACTTTTAATTAAATTCTGAGAGCACAAGAACCCGTAAATACTGAATGCGTTGTAAACAGATTGTCATATGCTAAAGATGAGAATTTCCAAAACAGAAATGTGGGAAAGGGGTAGATAACTTCTAAAAAATGAAATGGAGAATATTTTATTAAAGACAGATGGGAAGCATTTAGGGGAGAGGGCTACCAATCAAAACAGACCAGCATCCTTTTGTATGATTGATTATTTTGTGACATGAAAGAAGTGTGAACTTGCATTTTTTGCTAGCCAGTAACAACACAAGGAAAAACATTTTTAGATAGGTAATTAATGTTTGTGTTAGAGAAGTCTGTATACATAAAGGAAAATTCTAGTATGGTCCCACCATAATGCTCTTGCCAGAAGTGCCACAAGCTTTAAACAGTTAAAAAGAACTTCATTACTATCATATTTTAAAAAGCTAAAAATTTTCACCCCATTTTTGATTTTCATTAAAAAATCTTATTTGAATGAATTGTTACATTCTTAAATTTAATAAATAGATGTTTCAAAAGATAAAATGCTAATGAAGTAAGTTAGGAAATCGTGTGATTCATTTTTCCCTTACTCATGAACAAGACCTCAAAGTATTTGACTTTCTCCACTAGGGACAGTTCTGTTCTCATCAACATATTGTAAGTTAATTGAATCTTACATGAAAGAGGGCCATGGCCTCTGTTTTGGTGGTGATAATTCTTATGCCCCTTGTGTTACACCTTCTAAAGCTCCAAACCTCTCTACTTCACTCTGGTGGACGATGTCATTCTCAAGCTGCAGGAAAGTAACTTACAGGTCCCCACACTGAATACTCTGCAAGCCCTGGCTTTGTCATTTTTCTGTTTAAGAACATCACCAAAAGGTGAAGAGACAAGCGGCACACTTGGTGAAGTACTGTGCTCACTAGGGGAGGGCGGTATGACCAAAATTCTATATCACTGTATTTTTAAATTATCACGGTTTAACGGTATTCGACGGTATTTTTTTCCCATGCATAAGTGGATGTTAACCACATTTTCCACAGCAATGACTGCAGTAGACTGGCTAAGAATAACCTATTCCACTGTCATGAACATTGTATAAAAAAAAACATTTTAATGTGCACACAAGTATTAATACAGGTTTGCATTGCCCCATAAAGTGATAGTTTTCAAGGTGGTGGCTCTAATAAAGAGAAGGAATCACATTGAATGACAGATGCAGTCAAAATATAGAACCTTTTTATTAAACAAATTTTGCAAAAACTTAAACTATAATTTTGACAACATATTTTCAACCATCCAAAGAGGCATTTAGACTTAGTAAAATATATCCAATGGTGTTTGTCAAAAGTTGTATTGCACTGAACATGTCTTACAAAAAGGAATAAATAGTAAATATTTTTTGTAAACCAACTACACTTTCTGTTAATGTTAACAATCTCTGTTCACTGATACGTTAAAGTGACATTTTAAACTGCATAATATTTAAACTAATAAATAATAACAATAAAATAAATAGTAGTGCAACTTCCAGTAATAATACTATTACATCAAGACCTTAAGTCCAGGTGCATTACGCAGTATTCACCAAATAAAAATAAAGTAAAACAAGTGCAACTTGGTGATGACATCTTTACCAACTGAACCATTATTTAGGCAAATTGCATTAATATGGACCTTGCTTCAAGCTAAGCTATATACATAAATAATATAACTGCAACTTGCATTTATAATGCTATTTGTGGTATAGCCCTACGGAATCGTAATAGGGCCACAGTGAAGAAAAAAAAAATACGGACGCAGGGATGAAAAAAACAAACTATATGTTGAGAATAAAGTCGACATGTTGACTTTATTCTTGACATTTCCACTTTAATTTTGACGATTATGTCGACATTAAAGTCGACATTTCCACTTTATTCACACGGTTCATGTCGACTTTAATGTCGACATTTCCACTTTATTCTTATAGTTTTAGAATTAAAGTAGAATGTCGTAAACTAAACATCCTAAAATCAATGTTTAATTTACTAGATTTTCTCAAACCTCGTCATAAATTAATGTAGCGCATTAAATGCTTTGTGTTAAGTGTTCCCCGACCCAGTTGTTAATCACTACGCTTCTGAAACTGACTTTTTCCGCACTAAGAGGAGGCACCGGCAGCAATCACCGTACAGAATCCATTCTCTTCATGATATTCCTGCACTCTGAAAATTTTGAATGCTAAGATATATACTTGGTATCATTTTCAGGATGAAATGCATTAAAGCAGGCATTAAACATGCATGGTAGGGTGGCGGATAGTGGTGCTCCCTCGCACTAAGGGGTCCCCAGGTGTATGTTCAGTGTAGAGAACTTTATGTCAGGTGTGACAAGGCTCCAAAAAACTGGATATATGAATGGGTATCGCACAGGATTAACATGAATATAATGTAAATGTTGGGTTTGTGATCTGGTGGGATGTTCTTCTGAGCGGGCTTTCTTTATTGCATGCGTGGTCTCTGTCTGACGTACCACGTGACCTTTTTCTTTCTCCACATAACCAATCACCACACAATAAACGTCTTTGTGAAATTAAAACTAGTTATAAACTTAGCCCACGGAGTGTTTAGAACTTAAAAAAAAAATCTTCATTATACATGTTTAATTATGCGATCCATTCAGGGTTGCGCCCATCTGTGTTTCCAATAGTACCTGTAGATTCAATAGTATCTATTGAATAAAGTCTCAGTTACAGTACTCCAAAATAAGCTTTGCCAGGATTGTAAACAACCATGTGTTCCTACCTTCCATACAACACTGAAGAACTGTGCTAACCCAGACAACCCCATAATATTCAGTGGTTCCTAAATGTCTAACCAAAGAGCATCCACCTCTAAAGCTTCATTATCATTTTGCTCTGTCATTATCAAAGTGACCTCAGTCAAAGATGTAGACCTATTTCCATCACATTCTTTTGGAACTGTCTTCTCTGAGTCACACAAAAGCTGGCACACATGGTCTTTATTAAATTGGTTGAAGATAATTAAACAGAGCTCTGTAATGTCCTAATCAGAGTCAATCCAGATCTATTGTGGTAGGTTCTGAAATAAGCAATAAAATTGAAGGAGTATGACAAAGTTCTATGGCAGTTAGAAATAGTTCAATGACTGCAATAAAAGTGGTAAACATTTCTGATTATGATGTCGTGACTGGTAAGGGGCACTCACACAATCAGAATTCAAAATCTTTTATTAGATTTTCAATCCCACACTTTAGGATGGTTTTATTGTAGTACGGTCAAATCAAATAACAGTACTTCCTGGCAAAGGCATCTGTTTTCTATGTCAGTGTAAAATAAATAGTTCCATTATTTTTAGTCAGTTTTAAAGCAACTTCCACTATAGTCTCCAGAATAGTGTCCTCTTTAGTATCAGTAGTACACTTTTGGTCCATCTCTGTTTTGGGATGCTAGAAATAAACTAAACTGCATCATATGACTAGAAGTTTTTAGCCATCCCTTGGCTTTGACTCTTATGGGTGGAGTGATTACTTTGAGGTTCCTGTCCATTTAAGATCCTGCAATGAGAGAGAGAGAGAGAAGAACACACTTTAAGACAGCTGGAGTTCCATGTCTTCTCCTAATGATTTTTTCCTTATCTCCCAACTTGGCCATCATAGGGAAGTGATGTGAGGGAAGGTAAGTTCTTTTTCACAATGGGTTTGGGATTTTGCATTGCTTTGTTTAAGAAATGAATACAGTACATGTCTGAATAAACATTAGAACAATTCTGCCCAACAAACTCATCCATCGTATTCACCCAGCTTGTTCAAAATAGCATCAAGTTGATATTTAAAGGTCTCTAAAGTCTTATATTCCTCTACACTACTTTGTCATTTATTCCATGTGTCAATGGTTCTTTGTGTGAAGAAAAACCTTCTAACAATGGCGAAATCTGCCATTAACAGGTTTCCAACTGTGTCCCCATGTTCTTGTTGCGGAATGTATTGTAAAGTAACAACTGGGATTCACTGTAGTAAACTCTTTCATAGTTTTAAACATTTCTATCACGTCACCTCTTAATCTCCATTTGGTTAAACTGAAAAAGTTCAACTCCTTCAGTCTTTCGTCATAGCTAAATTTCAGAATCAGCCGTGTCACTCTCCTTTGGACTTTCTTTAGACCTACTAAATCATTTTTTTGTGATATAGAGACCAAAACTGCACACAATACTCCAGGTGAGGCCTCACTAGTGCATTATATAACTTAAGTATAACTTCCCTCGACTTGTACTCCACACATCATGATGTATAAACTAATGCTCTTGTATTCAACAATGAATGCATGTTCCCTGGGAATGTATTCTTTTAAAAGGGTAATTATATTTCAGTCAATATATCCCTTCTGATAAGCATGCTAGAGATGTTAAGAAAATGAAATTAGGGTAAAAAAGAAAGAATACATTTATTTGTTTGTTTTTACATGCTGTATTATCCCCTGACAACAAAATAACTGAGGAAGCCTTTAGGACAGCACAACTTTCTTACAATGTTTCATTGGGGCCTTCAACAACTGTACTCCTATCTTAGAGACGTGTAGGCATTGCCCTAGGCAAAGACAGCAAGGGATGTCTTCCATTTGTCCAAAGAAAAGGCTTCCGTGAGTGACTGAACTATGTGCTATTTTATACCCTTACTTTCTGATATTACATCATCATCTATTAAGACATTAACTGTTAGCTCTTATTAACTATTAGAAGAGCATTTCTGCTGACCAGTTAGTAATCTTTATTAGCTTTTTCAATAAAATGTATTGCACATTTATTAACTATTTACAGAAAATATGCCTGTTAGTTCTCTTTATTTTTGTCAACTGCGTGATGCTCCATTAAGCCTTTAGAAAACACTCGACCATCTGCCTTTTAAGCCTCCATTTCCTATAGTCAAATATTTTACTAACTCCAGTTCACTGCCTATTACCTTAATTAATGGGTTATTATGTATTAAGCAACTCCTTTTATTTAAGCTAAATCTCTTTGCTTTAAAAACAATTAGGTTCACAGAAAACTGTGACATTTAACCTTTGGACTCATTTTAGTTTCTTGAAAAATACTCCTTCTGTTTGTGCCCTGAAAAGTATTTGTTTGTATTAAGCTATAATATACAACATACTATGTATGTATATAAAAAAATATGGCACCTAGATTTCAATAACACATTTGTTATAAATTATTTTTATATCTCTGAACATAGTACTTTCAAGTTTCAGATTTTTGTGTATTCAAATCTAACATTTTAACTTTCTATGTGTATACCTCACATTCACTTATATCAAATTTACTCTGTCACAAATTTTCCCAAGACTGTATGCTGCCAAAGTCCCTCTGTAATGATTCAATGGACTCTAGATTATCTGCCAATATATATATATATATATTTGCATGTTCTCCCCGTGTCTGCGTGGGTTTCCTCTGAGAGCTCCGGTTTCCTCCCACAGTCCAAGGACATGCAGGTTAGGTGGATTGGCGATTCTAAATTGGCCCTAGTGTGTGCTTGGTGTGTGGGTGTGTTTGTGTGTGTCCTGCGGTGGGTTGGAACCCTACCCAGGATTGGTTTCTGTCTTGTGCCCTGTTTTGGCTGGGATTGGCTCCAACAGACCCCCGGGATCCTGTGTTCGGATTCAGCGGGTTGGAAAATGGATGGATGGATGTGTGTGTATATATATATATATATATATATATATATATATATATATATATATATATATATATACTGTATATATATATACAGTGGAACCTCGGTTTGCGAGCATAATTCGTTCCGGAAACATGCTCGTAATCCAAAGCACTCATATATCAAAGCAAATTTCCCCATAAGAAATAATGGAAACTCAGATGATTCGTTCCACAACCCAAAACTATTCATATAAAAATGATTAATACAAAATATAAAGTAAAAATACATAAAACAAATTAACCTGCACTTTACCTTTAAAAAGAATCATGGCTGGTGTGAGTGAGTTTCTAAACTCATGTGGGATTCCACCCAACGGGACGACAAGCAGAAGAGTGTCCCAAAGCAATCGCAGTCTCCCAGCGCTGTAGCAGTTCGCCGTATAAGCGCATCCAAAAAGATCACAGACATGCTATAAGCGCCTGCCATCAATGGGTGATACAAGGAACATTATAAAGATCCCGCTACAATAAATAACAGCTGTTGCTGTTTCAAGCTGAAGGCGGCTGGTGTTGTTAAAGTACTGAGACTCAGCTTCGTGTTTTGGGGCGCAAGATGGGGACTTGCACTTCACAGCACACACGTGTGCGCGCGCGCACACACACACATAGGAATAGGAGACAATTGCCCTCAAGAGAAGAGAGAGACGCGCTGCGCGTGAGCAAGAGAGATAAGGAGAGAGAGAGGCAAGTGCGAGCGAGATAAGGAGAGAGAGACGCACGGGAGCGAGCAAGAGAGATGAGAGAGAGAGAGAGAGGCAAGTGCGAGCAAGAGAGATAAGGAGAGAGAGAGAGACGCGTGCGCGTGAGAGAGAAGAACCATCAGCTCAGTTGTGATCACATGACGCTCAGCAGACAAAGTGTATCCATACTGCTCGTATTACAAGACATCGCTCGTTTATCAAGTCAAAATTTATTAAAAAATTTTGCTCGTCTTGCAAAACTCTTGTAAACCAAGTTACTCGTAAACCGAGGGTCCACTGTATATATATATTGTGATGGATGTCCGGCAAGAGTTTCCGCCCCTTACCCCCAGACTGCCAGGAGGAGCTCTCCCTACAGCATGGACGTGCCCTGAGTTCCAGCAGGGCCTCATGGACTTTGTAGTTTTTATACACAGCCCTGCTGGATACCGTGGGGACCACAAGGAGTCGCTGTAGGAGGGAGGCTCGTGGACTCATACAGTATATGCCCTATAACCTGGAAGTGCGCCATAATCCCGTGACAGGAAGAAACGATGTGCTTCTGGGGTGAAGATTCAAACTATTTACCCTGACCCAGAAGGGAAAAGGACTTGTGGACTGTGGGGCTGGAACACCTCCGGGTCAAGGGGTATAAAAAGACTCTGGGAAAGTCCAGACACTGAGCTGAGCTGGGAGGAAGGGTAGCTAAGTGTCTGGGAGAGGAGGATTGTTTGCTTGTTGTGTAATTATTGTATGAATAGTGTAGACGGGAAGGTGCTTGGTGCACTGTTATATAAAAGAATAAAAGAGTCTTTGACTTTTACTTGGTGTTTGGAGTGGTACCTGAGGGTTCAAGAGGTGGATCAGAACCTCAACTGCTACAATATATATATATATATATATCCCCCCGGGGGAGCTGCAGACCCTCTACTTTGGGTTTCCACCACACCTGGGAGTACTTCCAGTAATGCTGATGGGCCACCTGATGTGCTCCCAGGTGCAGCATAAAAGGGACTG
The DNA here is from genome assembly GCF_016835505.1 of Polypterus senegalus. Taxonomy (NCBI): domain Eukaryota; kingdom Metazoa; phylum Chordata; class Cladistia; order Polypteriformes; family Polypteridae; genus Polypterus; species Polypterus senegalus. The sequence continues at coordinate 137,140,350 of NC_053154.1, read as the reverse complement.
CCTCATTTCATTCAGGGAGCCAGAGTTGGGAGGAGGTGGAGGAGGAACGACCAAGCTTGCTGAATGAAGGGTGGAGGTGGAAGATGGAAAGAGAGAAAAAGAAAGAAGATAAATTGCTGTACTGTGCTGTTTATTGGTGCTTTATTTGTGGTGTAGTTTTGATACTGTGCAACAGGAAACTTAAGAAAAGCATTTCCCGCTGAATAAAGCCTGTGTGTGTTGCTGAATTTGTATTTGGTGTCTGTCTGTCTGTTTGAGGGGTTGATACCCCCCTGGTGTCCACTTTATATATACAGTATATAGCACTAGCCGTCCCCCATGGCTCCACTCGCGAAGTAGTGAAACAGGATAGTGAGAGGGGCCCTGCCCAGCTCCCTACTCTTGACGTCACGCTTCCTCCTCCCCTCAGCCCGCAGCCTCTGTCTCGGATTAGCGTGAATATATCACTCCTGCAAGCAAACTATGATTCTTAGTGTGATGAGAGAAGTCAAAAAATCAACCAGAATGTTCAAGCAAATTTTAGAAAAAAAAACAATCTAAAGGAATGCCCCAAGACTGGTGCGTGAATGAGGAGGGCCCCACACCCCTCCCCTCAGCCAAATAAATCGGTAGCGCAAGTGAACTATGATACATAGCGCAATTAGAGATGTCGCAAAACCAACTGGAATGTTCAAGAAAATTATAGAAAAAAAACGATCTAAATCTATTAAGTGGATAGACTGACAGATGTTGGATTTTATATCTATATCTATATATTGTCTGGGATGCCAGGGGCAACGACCCGGCCATGACGCCTTGAGAGACCGGAGGAGGGTCTACGCGCACCCTGGATCACGTGGGGGCCGCCACCCTGGATGCTTTGGGGGCCACGGGCACAGAGCTTTGAAGCTCCACACTGTAGGGGCCCGTGGTCGCCGCCAGGAGGCGTTCCCGTGCCTTGGGAGCCCTGGACCTCAGCACTTCCACCACACCAAGAATTGCTGTACAGAAGAAGAGCAGGGACACCCGGAGTGCTTCCGGGGATGCAGCCGGCACTTCCGCCACACAGGGGCGTGTCGGCGGGTGATTGCCGGAACCCACGTGGAGCAAATTCGGGTGATAATAAAAAGGGCCCGTCTCCCTTCATTCAGGGCGAGAGTCGGGAGCGGAGTGGACTGAGCTGAAGAGGAGAGAAGGAGGCGGTCTGAAGAAGGCATTGTGTGGCCAGGACTTTTGGGGACTTTGGGGGTTTTGTGGTGCACTTGTGTGACTTTATGGCTGTAAATAAACGTGTTGTGGGTGACATGAACGTGTCCGCCTGTCTGTGTCTGGGCCAGTCTTCACAATATATATTTATATATATATATATATATATATATACTCTATATATATATATATATATATATATATATATATATATATATAGAGAGAGAGAGAGAGAGAGAGAGAGAGAGAGAGAGAATCCAATGTTTTTTTGTTTGTCTGAATGTCTGTCCGCTTTTCATGCTAACCTGATATGGTATTCCTGTTTGCAGTGGTTCTGTTTTGCTCAAGTCATACACATTTTGCCATTTAATGTGCAGACTTAGTATCCACAATCTGCAAGACATAGTTTTTTTAAAATCTTAATATTATTTTTCTTAGAAGAGCTAAATGGTTTGTTTTTGATTACTAACTGCGTGCAAGGTGCATATGCATATTTCATATACTTTTTTAACTGTGCTGTTTATTGTGACTTGAAAATATTTATTGATTGTCTAGAGCTAACTCAGGTTTAAAATGCAACTGTGTTTTAGCTACCATTCTACTGTAGATATTCCAACACTATCTCTTGACTGTTTTAATAATTGCAACCTTTTTCAATAGTATAGCTATGCCACTAAATGCAAAAATGATTTATTAATGCAGTATATATTGAGCATATACAGGTATTATATGCACATTTTCTTTACTTACTTTGTCTCACTTTTAGCATTCTTGTGTTGTAATTGGCACCTTCTCTTTCTTAGAAGAAGTCAGTTGGGTTTCTCTTACCCCTTCTCCTCCTCCGTGTCTTCTTCTTCTTCTTGGATCTCTGACTTTCATTTAATATGTATTTTAAATTTTGCATCAAGACTTGGATGGGTGGTTGATGATTCATTCCAGACAGTGGTGGAATAACCTTTTTTTCTTCTATGTATATATTTTTTCATTAACATTACAATTTTCCCCACTTTTATATTGCCATTGTTTTGCACACCTTATGAAAATAATCATTTTAAGTACAGTAGTGGGGTTAATGCAGAACTATTTGTCAAACATGCTTGAATATTAATCCCTATGCTGACTGCTGATTCATAATGAATCAGCTTTCATATTATACTGTTTATGAATCCCTAATCCCTTTGACATTTACATTATGAATATTGTTCTTAAGTTGAATAACACAGCATGGGATTGTTAATGTGTATTTTGTATACATTAGTAAGTGGTCAAATATGTGAAAAGACACACAAGACACCTAATTTCGGTTCTTGGTAACCTTTCAGTCATAGAACAACTTGCATACATTAATCAAACTAATTACTGTCCATCTCAAATATTCTAAGAAGAATCCACCATTCTTCGGAAAAAAGTCAATTAATTTATGTTCAGGTGAAGGAAAAGGTCATTCCACCATATTCCTTATATGCTGGGTCCAAAACATATATGAATGAAGATCATGGCATGAAAATAACAATTCAAAATAAATATAGTATCTGTTGTCCTGGGTAGAAGAGAAATACTTCATCAGTGCCTGAAAGTTAATAGTGATAAACTTTCATTTTATATAACACTCTTCGATTCCAGGCATCACAGTGGCAAAATGGTAGTTCTATTGTCTAAAGCCGCTTTTCCACTGCATAGTACGGCACGACACGGTTCAGTACAGCTCACCTTGGTTCGGCTCAGTTCGGCTCAGTTTGCGTTTCGACTGCAGTTTAGTACCGCTTTAGAGTGGGTGGGATTATTCACGTGTCGTTAGAGTTGCGCCGCCTCTACTGCCGTGACACCGTGGAACTTTTACAACAACACGCAGACAACGACAACACTTTAGCTCGACGATGCGCAAGGTTAAGCATCTAAAAAAAGCACATCACTAGCTAACTTTTATCACTGTTGCAAAGCATAAAATGAACTTAACTGCCAGTGTAACATTAAAATGCTGATTCTGTATATTACAGATCTTCCACATTTTGCAAAAAAGTCGCCGCAACAGACCATCTGTTTGGACATTTAACCGTGCTTCAGAGTGGTGGGATGTGATTGTTCCCGGTTTTACAAACACTCAGTGGCTGGAGAACTTTCGAAACTTCCTCGTGTCTGTACCTTTAAAGAAAAGAATAGCCAGTGACGCAGTAATGACGATTTTCTCCGGCCAATCAGTGACCAGCAGAGTTTACACGTCACATTTTGGTAACGGTTCGGCACGCTTGGAACCTCGGCTTAGGTGGTACTAAAAAAAGGACCAGGTACCAGGTACTGTTCCCAGTGGAAAGCCCCGCAAAAGTGAGCTGTACTGAACCGTGTCGTGCCGTACTATGCAGTGGAAAAGCGGCTTTACTGTAAGGGGACTAGGGTTTGTGCTCTGGGTCCTTCCTGCACAGAGTTTGCATGTCCTCCTTGTGTCTGCTCGAGTTTCCTCTGGGTACTCCAATTTCCTCCCATTGTCCAAAGACTTGCAGGTCAGGTGAATTGGCCCTAGTGAGTACTTGGTGTGTGGGCATATGTGTGTGTGTATGTGTGATGGATTAGTACCCTGTCCAAGTTTAAATAATAATAATACATTTTATTTATACTCCTGCTTTGTGACCTATGGTAGCTGGGATAGTCTCCACCCCCTACTCCCTCAAAGACATGATGTTTAACATCAGGTTCAGGAACTGAAACTGAAACTTGTGGTTTTGAACCAGTTTCTTTAGCCACTTTGCCAATAAGCAGTGGTCTTCTAAAAGGATGTTTGCGTTAAAGGTCATGCCAATAAAATGAGCATGCTGATACTGGAACCAAGCACTCATACCAAAATGCTTATTTTGTTGAGCTTGAAGGAACAATGGTGAAGGATGATATTACATTACTGCACTGCTCACTAGTCTTTTGCCATTGTGCACTCATAAATGTGCATGACAAAGTGTAACAAGTAGATTCTTGACTTAAGTATACATCTCTTATCAGGTTCATGATGGCCTTTCCCCTGTTGATGTCCCATAATAATGCAATGAGTTGAAAGTTGTAGTTATGGTGCACATACCATGCTGTCACACTTCCTTGTAAAGCACAAGAACTCCCATTGTCAATAAATCTCACACCAAATTTACCCCAACTGTGATCATTCATTTGAAGACAATAAAGTTTGAGTGTATTGAGTGTATTAATTATAATCCTAACTAAAAATGTAATACCCCAGTTTGTCCATGTCAGATGTTTACATCTCTGAGAAAGCAAAATTTTCAATATACTTGTCAAAAACATTTGCCAAATACTTTTGGCCTTGCTAGCTCTAAACAGTGAAAACAAGAAGTCATATATAATATGTTCAGTCAGTCAAAACAGTCTTAATTTGATATTACACCTTCTGTCGTTGGCATTACTGAAAAATGATTTGCAAAGCAAGCAAAACAATCATAACATTCTCAAACCTGAAAGAGCTTATCCTATCAGCATTGAAAGCAAAGCAAGAAACTGCACTAAACAGGACACAAAACCACCTCAAGACCCAATTGCTCACACGCTCAACACTACTAGGGGGGCAATTTACAGTCTAATCACTAATTAATCTAATAGGCATATCATTAGAATATGGGAAGGAAAACCAAAATAGAATTGAGAGTACTGCTACTTGAAACAATACAAAAATGTAAATTTTCAATTACCTGAAGAAGAGCTATTTTGAATATTCAAACTAAATGAGTTTTATGGAGAGACACAATAGAATTTATGTTGAAGAGAGTGAATCTATGAAGTAACTTAAAACAAGCTGAGTGTTGAGTATATGTAGTATATGCATTATATGTTTGGAATAATATGTATTTATCATTTTTGCCTTTTAAATATGCCCTAATAAGTGGTTAACATGATCTGTTGGTCAATTGATAATAATGTATAGCAACGCACATTTATATTCATCTGAAAGAAGCATGCCTGTTTCATGACTTGTACATTTTAACAGTCAGCAAGGTCTTTATTTTGATTCTGCTTTTTTCAGTCAACTTTTTGGTTCATTTTATAAATAGATATTTAAGAAGATGTATATGGCATTATTGTCACGTGTGTGAAGTATAATAAATTTCTTCCTACAGGTGCTACTAACATACAATACATTGCCAATCTCTGGTGCCAGACAGGTTACTTCTTAGATATAAAAATTAAGGCATGAATAAATTGAACAGAATATATTGATGAAAGATTATTTAAATCCAAATATTGTGCAAGACACTTTTACAGCCGCAATGTAGTATTTAGCTGGAAGAGGTACAAAACGTCAAAAGAGAAAAGTCACTTACTTCAAATTACTGATACAAGCAAAACTTACTTGCAATTAAGAAGTCCATTAAGACACAGTTTCATCTTAAACATAATTTCATAAATATAAAACTCATCCATTAGCTGTGTGGTTTGTTATTAAGCAAGCTCTTTTTTAGTACTGGTTAGTGGTGGCTCCCATTTAAGGAAAGAATGCAATAATTGTATTGTTATATTTGTTGTACTGTAATAACACTTGCTTTGTGATTGTGCATGTCAATGAGGATATATTAAAAATTAAGTTAAAGGCATTCACATTGTATCTGAGACAGTTGGCTGTCCCTAAAACAAATAAATGTCCTTCCATGTCTTGGTGTTTTGCCCTTACATTTCAAGTTCATTTACATCTAAGGGGATATTTTTTTCCTGCAGAACTTGACATAGAAAAAATACAACTCACAAGAATACCACACAAAACAGTGCCATGTATCAGAGAGCAGGTTTAGAGATGAAACACAAAGACTGTCCCACCCTTAGACCGACCTGAAAAGGGTCTTGTTTAGCATAGCACATGTAATAACACAGTGGGTATTGGCAAAATAAATTAAAATCAAATCAAAGCAGTGACAATGGTCAGTGATGTTTTAACAGGTAAAATCTGTAGAATTCTATGCATATTTTAAATAGAAGCGACAAAGAATAAGTGAGTCCAAAATTTACTAGCACCTAGTTAATGGTCCTCAGGAAATGTCAACTTAGTGACTGGCAATAATTTTTCTATTCCACTCTTCTTTGTATGCAGCTTCTGCGCTTAGACTCTTTTTTATTTTTAGCATCAAGAAATAAATAAATGGCAAATGCAATATTGTTGTGTTCCTTTTGGCATGAAGTGTATTTTGTTTAAAATGCCGATGCTGCATATTAATGAATCTTCCTAAAGGAAATGGCACATACAAGACAATGTTTAGTCATTAGTCGAGATTTGGTAGCAACTGTAATTCCCAAAGTGCTAACTTGCTGTTTGTAGAATCTGTTTTAATGGCATTTAAACATGAAAATGTACATTATCATTAGCAACAGAAAATAAAGAAGTCAGTTGATTTTTTTACTCTTATAATAAGAGCAAGGTGTCATTTGTGAATTAAAGTATATTCAGTTCTTTTCATGATAGAACCAGATTCACTAGCAGCCTGGTGAAACAGAGTAAGAGGACATCTACTGTAGTACTGTCAACAATGAGACAGATTAGTGTGGAGCCTCCTGAAAATTCAACGTATGGTTTGTTGTCTTCTGCAAATAGATTGTATCCATATTGATGCACCTTAAATATAGTGAGAATCAATGGAAGGGATGTACATTTCTGATATAACACAGGCAAAAAGCTTGCATTTTTCTTAGCTTTTCTCTGTGTGGGACTTTGTTGTGGAACATGGAGTATGCCATTGAGTGACACACATAATCCATGACAAGTATGATGACTTGCCCATTCTAATATCCTCTTTTCTGTAATTAGATAACTAACTATAGGCCGCCTTTTACTCTATATGGATTGTGTCAGTGTTGGTCAGCTGCTTTCATCAATGGACCGTTTCAGACCATAAATGCAGAATTTTCTGGATATTGTTTTTTGACAATAACATTAATAGTATGGTAGAAGAATGGGACAGAAAACAAGAGTCAGGTGGAGAACTTTGTTTCTTGGTGCAGAAAGAATTGTGTACAACTCAACAATAGTAAAGCTATATAAGAAAGAGCAGAGTAGGATCTTTCTTTTTAGGAGATTGTGTTCCTTTAATGTGAATGTTCTTCACATCTTCTACGAGTCTGTGATAGCCAGTGCAATTTTCTACACTGTGTTGTGCTGAGATGGTAACATCACTTTAAGAGAGTCCGACCAAAGAATCTGATGAAGAAGGCAGACTCAGTAATGAAATGCACTCTCAAAAGGCTGGAGGTAGTAACAGAGGAGAGAACACGGACAAAAGTGAGTGCCATTATGAACAATGCTGAGTACTTTCAGCAAACAAACTATTCAACAGAAGTGTGTCAAGAAATGCTGCTGTGGCTACTTTATACCAACAGCAATACGCCTTTAGAACGGCACACTATAACTGCCATGTCAGATTTTTTCTTTCTTTTTAGTCATTCTGGTGTGTGTTCAGATTATAGTGTGTGCGTGTTTATTTATCTATCTATTCATTTTTTATTTAATGATCTTCTTTAAAAAGCCAAATTTCCCTCTGGGGACAAATAAAAGTTCTGTCTACCTCAATCTATACCCACATCTTCTCAATATATCTGTGAAATTGTTTTACATGAAAACCCCAAAAGAATTGCTGTCCCTTTGTAGTTGGTGCCTACCATTATATCTTTTCATAGCCACTTGTATCTTTAGTTTTGTTCATTTGTTCTGCTAAACTGCACACACACACACATAATTTTTTGGCACTTGCCTTCATGCATTAAATAGCAATGTGTACTGTATACTTAAGATGCTGTAGCTGATGGAATAGTTACTTTCTTAACAATGCCAGTTATACTTAACAATTAGCAACTTGGTGTTCAAGCTGTGTCAGCGTATACACAAGGCCCAGCATAACTGCTTTGGTACAAAAAGACTGCCTCATGATAGCCAAATCATACCAGCTCAGGCTTACTTAATTTTGGACAGGCCTGGAACAAGCAGTTGACAGTCTGGATTTAGAAAACAAACCACGAAGTATCATTTGTGATCGTAGCAGATTCTGCTATGTTCTGTCATCAGTCACCTACATCAGACTCAGCATCTGAAGACACCAACAAGAAAAATATATCTGTCCATTTTCTGTACTTGCTTAATCCAAATTCAAGGTTGCAAGAGGTGGATGTTTTTCTGGTACCACAAAGCATAAGGCAGGAACTGATCCTGAATGGGACACCAGAGCCCAGTCTTAGAGGACCTGTGAGGTAGCAGAACTATAGTGCAGCATATAAAAAGCAAGTCAAACATCTTGAAGAATATTAATAATCACATTAAGTGCCAGCTGAAACAAATGCAAATATTTAGTAATGTCTTCTGCAGTTTCCCACAAATATGCAAGAATGTTTTCACTTTATCGTCTTTAGGTTTTGTATGAGACATCAATGATGTATTGTCAATGTGAACACGATGCATATGTGTAAATGTATTACATGCAATGTTTTATCATGGTAAAGAGTGCTCATTTTACCAATTTAACCCTGAATCAGAAGGTCAAGAGATATTGCATTGATGAGAACTGTGATACCTGCCAGTATGAGAGCTTTGTCCATTGCTAAGCAAGTTTTTTTTTTTTTTAATGGTGAAAGGTTACTGGAATGACTCTTCTCATGTTTTTCCATAAAGTCGCAGGTAACGGGGGGTGGGGGAAGGGGGATAAAAATTGATTTCTATTATCAACCAATTAAAAATAAGTAATGCATTTCCTGTAGCACATTTTTAAATTAGTAATAAAAGATGGACCTACAGCTTCATGAAAGTGAGTTTATTTAATTCTCATTGTAGTATAGGAAAGGGTACAGGTAATATAAAGAGACCAGCAAAGTAACATCTATGATTATTTAATACACATGACTGAGTAAAATATATATTTTATAAGGTTCTATTAACACTGACATGCTTTCTTATGTTATGTACATTGAGAAGAACACAAAACAAGTTTAATATACCACACAAGTCTCTGAAACACTTTACAGGTATAAATTAGGAAACTATCAACACAGTGTCTTTACAAGTTCCTATTCAAGGATGTCAGATCTCTAAATACTTTTCAACAAAGTGAGATCTTAGAAAGCAAAGTCAGAGGTCTTTTAAAATTAATGTGTGTACTGTTCAGAGTCTCAAAGCATAGTTATATGTCTAGACCAGACCATTATTCTTGGTTCCCCATTTAATGTATTTTTTTTCACAGAAATTTTGTGTGTCATTGTTACATCTTCTTACTGTCTTGTAGACATTGATCTGTTCTTTTCTTACTGAAGCTTATACTGTAATCACCCAGCACGGTCTGCCTTATCTCTTTATTCTCTTTCATACAGGAAACTTTACATATTATGCAATGAGCAAAACAGAAAATGAAATACACTGTTAGGCAATTGCTTACTACACTTGTTCCATTTGACCTGGCATTTCTTTAAACTTATGAACATGATTACACAAGTTCACTCAAGCTCTATTTGACCGAATTCACAATTTTCTTTTATTCTAATTAAGATTTGTGGAATGTCAGGACCTGTTTATTTTCGACTTTATTCATCTGTGTTTAACATGGTAAATAATAATACACAGGTGTCTACTTTATAATGAATTTGTTTTGTACCTAATAAAGTACAAAGTATTAAGCTGGGCTATACATGATTCTTTGACAGTTAGGATGGGATCAATTTATTTCAAACAGTAATATTTTAAAATAAAGTACAGTAATTAACAGTTTAGTAGCATTCCTTGGAAGCATGAGATGTTGAAACAATGTTTGTTGCCCATGTTGTGAGTTTGTGGATTTTAACAAGAATACAGATAGCTTTAATGCCCAACATCATTGCTGGGACACTGACCCAGTTGGCATCAGGCTTTCTCTGCAGGTTTCAGGCCCCTTTATGTCTCCTCCAGTTCACCATAACATGTAGTCAGATTACTCAGAACTAGCTTTATGTAAGTGTATACTGCTGCGTTGGCAAATAACTCTTACCGTGACCCTTGTTTGTTCCTGCATTATGCCCTTTACTTTCCAGAGAAGCTCTGTCTTCATGCAGCAAGAGAAAATGGGTTCAGAAAAGTTTTATTTAATACACCAAATAGATAGTGAGATGATAACTATGGGGTCTAAGAATCCAGTTCCTGAAGTGCCACAATTATTGTTTCAGACAGTTTCTTAATTAGAATACACTTCTTGCTGTTAATTAAAGACGTCATTTAATGACTTGTTAGTGCTCACATTCTGCCACTTCAGACATTTCAAAAACTTATTTTTTTAGAGTACCATTAAAATGTCTTATGGATCAAAGTAGATCAATGTTAGACCGTTTGTTTTTTTCTTTTCAAATATTTTATTGATCTGTTATTGATCAAGTTAGGTGGTCATCTGGTTACATCTTATTATTAAGCTGCTGGTTAAGGAAGAAAGGAAGACAAAAAATTAAGGGGTCTGAATCTGTAACAGCAAGTCAATTAAAATTACCTCAAAAGATGTACAGTATGCACCATTACCAGCACTGCAAGGTTTCTAATTCAGAAGGAGTGTAAAATGAAAACTGTAGCCAGTGCAGCCCTCCTATATCTGACTTTGACACCCCTGTTTTAAGCATTTACATTATGCTAAAGAAAGAACTAAAGAGTTCTTTAGCCCAAGTGTTATTTATATAATTTACAGAACAGCTTAATCATTGAGCTCCCCAACGTCAGAATGTTTTTGGACATGTCTAATTTTGGATTGCTGTGAAGCAAATCTTAATCAATTAAGAAAGAAATGCAGAAGTACATAATTATATATGTTGAGGCATACATTATATATGATTATACAAAATTATAAATTTCCAATTTTTGGACTTTGCTCACACAGCCTGGGTTTCCAAGTTGATGACACAGCTTTCTATGTAAAATCTGAAATCCTTTAACACTTTCCTAAAGTCAAGTGAAAAATCTCTGAAAATATTACCAAAACATGGATTTCATTTCCTTACTTTCTGATTTTTTTTTTATTTTACCCTATCTTTTCTGTGGTTGGTAACAGGGACTTAGATTTAATAATTAATAATATTTTCGATATGAGCAGAAGCACGCATTAAATTCTTCATCTCTGGCAATTCAGTTGACCAGATATTTTCCAGAATAACAGTCCTTCATATATATGTTTTTGCTATTAGAACCTATCTCTCTTTTATAAAAAAATATCTTGGGGAGGCAGACTAGGTAGACGAGACATGATCTTCTCAGAAGACTATTTGAAGTCCCGTGAGAGACACTTTAACTTGCTCCCAGCTCTTAAAACAATGGCAAGCGACATGCAAAACACACAGCTTGCAGCAGATGATTCAACCACTTCTCCTTGCGTGTGTTCAGCTACCCTAACCCCCCCTCTTTACAACACGAGCAGCAGAGACACAAAGTGGCAAAAAGGACAGCAGCTGTACAGGCTTTAAAATGATCAACAGGCAATGCGACAGCAGCTGCCCCCCCATCACAACATGAGCAGCGTTATACGTCCTGCGAGAAAGAGATTTAACCCCGCCTGGGGCCAGAAATAAAGGACAAGTATTGTTTTTACAATGTCACGCGAGACAAGGCAGTGAGCCATCATTTAAAACAAGTCCATGGACATCTAACCTAGCAGTTGTTGGATTGCTTTTGGGAGTCAGACATCATGTGCTCCCAGCTCTTAAAACAACGACATGTGACAAGCAGAACAGGCAGCTCTCAAGCAGCAAAAAGACAGCAGATGATCCAACGGCATCTCCTTAGTGTGCGTTTAGCCACCTCCCTCTTCACAACGCGAGCAGCATTATACATCCTGCGAGAAAGAGATGTAACCACACCAGGGCCGGAAATTAAGGACAAGTATTGTTTTTGCAAAGTTTTTAAAGTAAAAGTGAAAATAATGCATATGTAACAATTCCCATGAAAATAACAATCTCTTTAAATTGTATATCCAGTAAACCAAACACGGAGGTGGGCGAGCGAAGCGAGCAGGGGGCAGAGCCCCCTACTTAAGTAAATAATAAACCATATGAAAATATAAAAACTAATCTTTTTTTTTCAAGTAAGACATATACTGTAGAAAGACTTGGCATTCTCAGAATGGTGTCTTACTTTGAATTTGCCTCTGTTAAGCTGTCTTCCTAATGGAAAAAGGTAGTGGTTTATTACATTTTTTATAATTTCTGCTCGAGAGTATCAGTGTGTAAGTTGCTTCCTAATATCAATGAATACCTATCTTTCATTTTTCTGTTCATTTATTGAATTTGAAAAGAACTGTTTTAAACTGCATGATCTTGATTTTCCCTTTGTAAATGTTAGGTCGTCTTACTGAGCAGACAAGAGATTTGACCTGGTATATCTACATCAGATATTTAACCTCTAAAGGCTGTCTTATCATGCCATTGCTGAAGGCCAGCAAATTTGCTGCATGCTTCTCCATTACCCAGGTCACACTGTGACAGACAAGACTTCCAGCAGAACACATCTGAAAGCTGCCTCAGAGCTACTGAATCCTAGAATTGAATCCTACCCTGTGGTTTTATTCTGGTTTCCTTCATGCATCACAACAATGAATGTAATTGGTGAATTTATATTCTCTCTGTATAAATGAAGGCTGTGTGTATGGGGTGTGTGTGTGTGTGCACGCCCTAGGATAGAATCGAGTCTTGGCCATGGTTGTTTCCTTTCTTGTGCTCAACACTGCCAGCTCTGTGTAACCCTGAAATACATAATATGGACGGTTATTTTACCTGAAACCTTTTCAGTCTCTTTTTAAGCGCTGAAGCCTGACATGCTGACCCTTTTAATCTGTTTATATAATTCCGTAATGATTATTATTCAATTTATTGTCATTTGTTTCACATTTGCCATTACAGATCTTTAGTTAATTTAGTATCGCGCTTACTGGGATATTCCCACCCTTTATTATTTTTGACATGAGTAGAAATAATTTCAAAGTGTTATCTGTCCTAAGTATATTTCATTGGTATCAAGATTAACTTGTGTTTGTCTTCATGATTTGTAAGTTCCTTTGGATATTAGTGCCTGCACGTTATTAAATAAATGAAAATATAAATCAAGATGTTTTGGCTTATTAGACATTCTCAGATGGATTGTCTGCAGTACTGTCAGTAGTGTTATTTTAAATCAGAAAGCCAGTTTAGGTATTTAATCATTTATTCATCATATAAAATAGCATTTGTGCATGTCATGTGCTCAAAAACAGAAGTATACCCATGATCACCCTGTGCTCACTTTTCTTGCAGGGTTTATTAAGCCATAGTACATTACATCTTCATTATTTAAAGTTAAACTGAGCATAAAATTATTTGATTGTAAAGCTTAGCCATTAATCTTTTTAATCTTTGTAAATGTTATAATTTAAACATTAATATTGTATACAGTGCTGGCCCATTGGTTGTAGTGATTAGAACTGCAATGTAACAGCTCCAGGGCCCTGTGTCTGAATCCCACTCTGGTAGTTGTCTATGTGATGTATGTACATTCTCCATGTGACTGTGTGGACGGTCCTCTAGGTACTGCAGTCATCACCAATTCTGAAGACATGTAGATATGGAGTCCTATCAAAAATTGATTTCTGCAGTGTACCTGATGCTGACAGGATAAGCGGGTGGTCCCTGTAACTTTGTCTTTGGATTAAGTAAGCACAAAAGGGGGTGAATTGATGGAAAAACAAACACAACACCAGAGGTTATTTTAAAAGGCTTGTAATATTTGTTAAATGTTCCCCCTTTACATGCACCACATTGTCATTTACTGATTTATTGAGAAAACAACAGAAATAAAATTGCTAAATGATCAAAAGTGGCTGAAACAAAACTTTTTTTGCACTACTTAGTTAAATATTACTTAAATATTGTAGTATGATTGTGTACTTACAGTTCTATAATTATTTTGTTTTCTGAGCCCATTAATTCCACTAAAAGTTAGGGGGTGATAAAGCCTGTCCCAGGAGGAATTGGCACTTCACTACAGGATCCAAACACATCCACACCCCTTTACTGACTCATAAATTGCTACTTTAGAGCTAACATCTGTTCACCCTAATCTATACCTTTTTACTGTTTCAGCTTGGAGAAAATTTCAGCTGCTCAGAAATAATTATGTGGACACAAGCAGAACATGTAAACCCCACAATAGTAAATGGCCAGATGTTGAACCCAGGTTACATAAGCTGTGAATAAGCAACACTTCAACTACACCACCATAAAATTGTATTTTTTCAGTATATTCATTTCAGTTATTCCAACCATGCAGTTTGAAAAAACATATCATTTCTCCTCTTTACAGAGTACCCTCTGTGATACCCAGCAGGGATTGTGTTGTGCAATCTTCACTCTCTCCTATGCCTGTTTCTCATTGGCTGTTGTTGTTTTTTGTGCATTAATCCAGTTCAGGGTGCACACATTGCTTGCAAAACACCTGCATGTGGAAATGTATGAATTTAAACAAGTGTGGTACAAGATGGCAGCAGAGTGCTTTCCTCAAGCTTGTAGGGCAACCAAATTCAGCATATTATCTCTCTTATTAAATATTTCTATCCTCTGATTAGGAGCCTTTTTTTAAGGGAAGGCTGCAAGGCAATCAGCCTCACTCAAATTTGCAAGTGCAATAAATTTATTCTTCTCTTTATTCTACACATTTTGTGGAAGATTTGACATTATAGATTTTATTACTGACCAGAAGTATTAGAACATTATAAGAACATTTTTTTTAAAGTTGGCTATCCAGATAATATGTGCTTATGTTTTTTGTAAAAACACTATTTAACTTGCAATAAACAAAAAATAACTAATTTGTTTTGTCTTCTAAACACTTACTGATATCTTGTGAGATACTGATATCTTCTTAAACTTTTTCATGAGGATTACCAGCCATTATATGTTTCTTATATTCCAACAGCAGCACACTTTATCTAAATGAATGTGGTGGTGGTTAGCTGAGCCAGCTATGCTAGGGGGTGCAACCTAATAAACAGGTAGGTGTTCTGGGATGCCTTGAAAATAGATTTTGAAATAACTAAGCCTACACACTTTGGTTAATGTAAAATCCTGATTTTATATCAACCCTGTTATAGTGCACAATAACACATCAGTACAGATGTTATGTAGTCTTCAAGCTGTCATAATGAAATTTAAGGAAAATGGTTCAAGTAAAAAATGCAGTGCAAAACCCAAAAGGCTGTATAGCCCTGATGAACATTTTTTAAAAATCATTTCTTTAAGAAACAGAATAAAATGCATTAAAATGATTACCCAGTACTTGCTTTGACCATGGACAGACTTCTTAAAAGAAATGGCATATTGTAGGTAAGAACTCATTCTTGTGGAAAAACAACAAGACAATAAATCCTCATGAGTGGAAACATCTGGCAGAAAGTCATATGGGGCAAGGAGCTCTAATTTGAACTTTTTGGTCCACAAAAGATGAGTTGTCAAGAAGTATATTGATCCCAGAGTGCACCATTCTATGAAGAGTGGTGATGGCTCTCTGCTGGATTGAGGGTGTAGTAGTAAATGATGTAGCATTATCATGATTACAGATTATATTCTCACTTTTATTTGGATATTTAACATGCGACATATTGCTCTCTCTGGTGTCATGGTAATTTAGAAGTTACTGTAACAGTGCTATCAGAAGTTAAGATGTTAATGCTTGAGATTAATTTTTAAAAGTAAAACATTTTATATTTTCTGTATTGCATTAATCAACACCCCTTCCTATCGAAACCAATGTTTTTAAAACTGAGAGCTGTGGCCTTGGCGAGTTTGACATTATTTAAGAATATTCATTCCCATTTTAAAAGTTGTCTTTAAATTGCCTAGTTTTTAAATGAACATTTTATGTTTTACAGTTGTTAAATAAAAATGATCATTTATCAATGTACCAATGCATGAGAGCAGCGGTCCTCAACAACCGCTCTCAGGTGCTACACGAAAAAACAAAGAAAAAATGGGTGAAAAGTGGGACTTAAAATGATTATTGGTTACAATGCAGCTGAAGATAAATCTTTATGCTTAGCTGTGGTTTGATTCCACCACTCCATGTCACGGTGTCCCCGCTGTGGCACTTTGTTCCTGTTCTTCCAAATCAGTCTTTTAATGCTCACATTAGCTCTGGGGGAGCAGATCCCTGTCCCTTCCACACCTTGCACCAAGACCGACAGATATCTGTGAAAGTCAGCATTACAGATGAGTGCTGTCTTTCTCACCATGCTGTCCCCTTCCTGCATGAGCGGGCAACACAGCGTGTCTCTCTGTCAGGTCTGGTCTACCAACACATGTCTTCACCATTTTAGCAGCTGAGAAGTTGTACAGCAGTCATATTTACAGGGGACTACTGAACATTTCTGAACTAGTTTGGTTAAATGTGTGATTAATCACAATTAATCGCAAAACGTCCCTCGATTATTCATACTTAATTGAGGAATGCTTTGTGATTAATCAGGATTAAAATTTTAATTGTTTGACGGCCCTAATTAAAAGACATACTTTTAGTTATTAGAAAACATAAAAGAGCTTTCCTGATGTACTGTTCAACTTAATTTTAATTTTAATTATTTAATCGCATTTGCTAAAACCATTTGGAAGAGAACAGAAGAAAGTATAGGGGATTTTGTCCAAATTTTTGTCAAAATAAGCATATTTTTGTTAATAATGCAGTAATTCAAAAAACAACTGTTCAGAAATAATCTTACTTTTTCAGCACAATAATGACTCCAAACACTCTGAAAACACAATTAAGACCTACATGGAGCAGAAATCTGATGAAACAGCAATAGGTTGGCCACCTCAGAGCCCCAACCTCAGCGTGACTAAAGCTGTGTGATTACCTGGGCTGGAAAAAGAAAAACCACGGCAAATCCTGAAAAAATTTTAGAAGAAAATATCCCAAGGCTACTTGAAAAACTAATATAGTGCAGCAGGGTACCAAAACAAATCGCTTCAGTTATCCATTATAATGGGGACCATACTACTTGAAAAATAGAATCCCCAAATGTTTTATTGTATCAATGCTTATTGTTGTGTTTATTCTAAAGTTATATTTTGTTTTCACAAGAAATCAACACTTATTGCCAAAATAACTAGCTTTGTATATCATTTTCTTGGATGTTCTAAGACGTTTGCACAGTGCTATATATATAGGTATGTGGTAAAGTACTTACCAACACCATGCAAATCCTCCAATTAATGTGCAATAGGCTATTTCTGTGCTTAAATGTTATGCAGACCAAATATGTCATGTTTCGAGTGAACAGCATATACTTCATGTCTCAGAGAACTAATCATCTGAATGTAAAACAGTTACATTTGACTTTGCTGAAGTAATAGTCCTGCTGTGCGCTAACTGTTCTGTTTAGATAAAATGACAGGACTCATTTAGACTGCTAGTATAACTTTGCTTTATTAATAAAAACAGGGAGGAAACTAAATAACTGCTTCTGCTCATCAGACCCTGCAAAAGGAATCCTTTGTGGAAGCCATAAATTAGCTGCAGTGCCATTTTTGTCACCATGCAGAACAATGTAAATTAAGCTTTCTTTAAGGACTAGTGTGCTAAACAAGGGTTACATTGTAGGCAAATAACCCAATTCTGAGCAATTGAAAACACTCTTATCAGAGCATGAAGCATATCTTTTACTTTTCTCATGTATCATTTGCATTTTATTAGCAGTATTACACGAACATGATGTTATGCAAGATCTGTGTTTCAAGAATCTGTGGGGATTTAAAGGTCTGCTAGTTCGTTTTGTGCCATATGAACAGGGCAATAAAATTGTCAGTTTCTGCAATTTCACTTTTCTTTGATTGCCTTGCATTATTATTTATTTCATTTAATGTATTAGTATTTTTTCTAACCACTGGTTGTAATTGGCATGCAATCTCCCTTCATTATGTTTTTTTATACCTGATTTATTCTAATGTAGCAAAGACAACTTAATTATATGAAGTAATTGAAGGGTCAAGAAAGAAAAAATCAACAGATGAATAAATAAATATGAATGTCCCAATGAAATTTTTGATTGTGATTTGTGCAGGACTGACTTGCAGAAAGTCCAAGATTATTAATGTCAAGAAATTAATTAGTGTAGATATTTATTAAAATCATTCCTCCCTGTGAACAGCACTCATTACTTACCACCGCTGTCCATATGGTTAATTATTTTTAGCTCCATGTTAAAGCACTGACTTTTTGCATTGTTATTAATTCTTGGAACTAAGATAAGTTTGGGTTTTAGGGGCCACATCTTCAATTCTGCATAATAAATCATGTACTAATATCTGTATTTCTTAAGGATATAAATATAAAAGCAGTAACTTGTTTATGACTGTTCTTGTCACAGACATATTCACTTGCTTAACCAGTTTGTTTTTAAAAATTATTTGAAATGGCAGCTTTTGATAGCATTGGCCACAACAACAACAAAAAATGGGCACCAGACCATCACTGGGCACCTGGGGCATTTGGGCATTTTAAAGTCACTAGTTGCTTTACACTGCACAGGAAAATTTGCAGGTTTTACACAATGTGTGACAGGACCTAGTTTTGAAAAATGGAGCTGTCAGGCAGCTACACTAATCACTGTGCAACCTGGCTGCTTACCAAAGTGTCTGTTCCCTATTTAAAACTGCAGTCAGGGCTTTCCCTGGCAGTAATGAGCAAAATAGGAGCCATATGGGTAAGTCACTTTGGATGAGGTTCGGGGGATTCAGTGAATCCTTAGAGTACATTGCATCTTCTGGCACAGCTTCTTATTTTAACAGCTCTGGTTTTTCTTGGAATATTTGTTCTGGCAGAGATATTTTTGTTCATTTTATATTTCTTAGAAATTTGTATTTTCCATGATGTCCAGATTTGGCAAATTCTGATTAACTTGAGCTCCATGCTGCACTTATCTGCAAAAATGGCACAACTACTGTTAGTGCACCTTCATCTAAAAGCTTTACAAGTAGCTTAATGAGAACACTGTGACTGATTAATCCCAACACACCCTTGAGGTAATATAGTTGGTACAGTAACATTAATTTAGAGTGCCATGACAACGTGAATAGTTTGATGATACTTGTGACTCTCCTCAACAAGCATAGAAAGAGTTATTTTGCCTTCAATGTTTCCTACACTTGTTTAATTAATGTGCAAATAAGCCATTTATTAAAGACAAGGGCTGAACAGGCAATGAAATTTGATATCTGATGTTTAAATGGAGGGCAGCAAATTGAGTGCTACTGCCTCATAGAGCAGCATTGTGGTTTTGAAACCTGCATCTGTGTGGTGCTTACATGTCCTCCCCCCATCTGTGGGTTTTTCTCTTGTCACTTTGTTTTTTCTTTCACAACTTGAAGAATTTGGTTAATTGTTTCTTCTTACTGGCTTTGTAAGAAAAAATATAAGCAAGTGTGTGGGGTTCCTGCATTGCATCTCTCGCTCTAGCTTGAATTTCATGTTATCTTTAAAGTGTTATTGATAAGGGAGACACATCAGAGTCATAATCAATCAATCAATCAACATTTATTTATATAGCACATATTCATACAAAAAAATGTAGCTCAAAGTGCTTTACAAAATGAATAGAAAAATAGAAGACACAATAAAAAATAAACATAAGTCAACATTAATTAACATAGAATAAGAGTAAGGTCCGATGGCCAGGGTGGACAGAAAAACAAAAAACTCCAAAGGCTGGTGAAAAAAATAAAATCTGTAGGGGTTCCAGACCAAGAGACCGCCCAGTCCCCTCTGGGCAATCTACCTAACATAAATCAAACAGTCCTCTTTGTATTTAGGGTTTTCATGGAAGGACCTGATGATGATGATCACGTAGACTTCCGGCTTTCAGTCCATCAATGTTGGTGCATCATGATGCTTTGAGTAGGTGGTGGTGGCGCAGGCCGCCCCACAAAGAAACCGGAAAAAAAATAGAAGAGAGAGTAGGGGTCAGTATGGATTTTGGAGCCACTGTGAATAGTTATTATGAAGAGTTGAACATACAGAGTATCAGTAATTAAGTTAAAGTGAAATTATAAAAAGATAATTGTGACCTTTAAAGGCAAAACTGGCCTAATAGGAATTGTTTGGATTATGCAAACGTTTTATATAGTGCCTTTAATGGTCGCTAGCTTGTTCAGTAAATGCCTTTTAGATTGTGTAAACACAATACAAGGTAACTCGTACTTTTTCCTCATGCTGTTTGTTAAACTACTGAGGCTCTGAAGTGAACAATAGCAACCTACATTAAAATGCTGCTCTGAGCAAAATTAATTAAGCTAGGACTTTATTTTATTTTTATTTAATTTGTTTTGTTTTTAACCTCAGCCAAATCATGTTATATTGTGTTTGACTGAAGTAAATGTTTTTGGTCTTTGCCCCTTTGATTTGTGAACTAGAAATGTGTACTATGATAAAGCAAAGAGCTACTAATTACAGTGGCGTATATTGAACTGTAATGTGCATCACAACCTTACTGAAGAAAGATGAAGTCTGTAGCAGAGGTTTCCCAAACAATATGGTCTCCATTCTTTTGCACTTTTGGTTTCTACTTGTCAAGGAATGTGTGATGGTTGCATGTGCATCAGTGTTCTCAGGTCGAAAAAATATCATGCACAGAATATCTAAGACTCACTTCTTTATAAGACTGGAATGCTTTTCATAGGGGCAGTTACAGACAACAGAGACCTTGGTGTTTATTGACTTTCTTGGTGGTCCTAGCCCTGTTTCTCCTCCTGGTTCATTAAAACATTGCACTTTTCTTGTGCATTACCTTGATCGTGTCTGGGTTTTATGTTTATTTTTTTTTAAACATAAACAGACATGAGTATAATATAAACTGGTTGATGTCCCATTTGATTTTGGTTTTTCATAAATGCTACGTTCTGGCTCTCCAAACTGTCGAGATAGTGGGTCCTAAAATGGATGGAAGGACATTTTGAATTTGGGCTTATTTTCCTCCCAACTTTAATCACTTTTATGAATGTGTGTGACAGGTGTCTGGTCACATTTACAGGTAATCTAATTTAGACACAATTTAAATATCTGACTACGCCACCCAGTTTATTAAGAGACTGGGAACTCCTGAAATTTACCAATAATAGCACACAGGTTTCTTTAAATTGAGCGGTGAGTAAACACACAATGAAAGACACAACAGTAATTTCAGGAAAAGCAACAGTAACTTCTATTACACTAGACAATAATAAGTACATGTAAAAGATAAATGAACATAAACAAAATCTAACAATATCAAGAATGAATTTTCTTTTTTTAAAAGGAAAACACACAGTCCACACTTTAAAAGTCCTTCAAAAACAGAATTGGAGGATGCAACCTTTAGTGTTGCAGAGTCCAGTTTGCGCACTGTGTTACCCCAACACTTAATCGCTCAACTGTCCATGGATGCACTCTGATCACCGGACACTCGTTTCTCAACAGACGTTTTGTCCAATCGTGGAATCCCTGTAAGCATCTCCTCGTCGTTCTTTTTCTCCACTGGGTTCCTTGTGTTGCTGTGACCTAGGCACGCCTCACTTCTCGTCTGCCAGATTTGCTCAGCCCTTTCATGCAATTTCCTTCATTCACTGGACCCACTTCTTGTGGAGCTGTCTCTTCCTCCCCCGGGGTAAGTGTTGCCATCCGTTTCCCTCACGTCGCACCAGCCACGTAACCCAGTCTGCCAGTGAGCCCCTGTGCTCTCTGCGATTCTTGGCAGCGTTCTCAGTGGACTGTCCCTCTGCCTTCTCCTGCCCAGAAGCTTAAATCTCCTTCAGTCCCTGCCATTATCAGTTCTGGACAAACGGATTAAACAATGGCGCATCTAAATTTCCTGGTTTTAACAATTAATGAAAACACAAGTTAACAAAATGTATTGTTACCAACCATTAATGAGTACAGATCTGCTGATTAGCAACCAATATTGTCAAAAATATTAATTTCCAAGTCAGGTAAATACAGACATCCTCCAAGGAAGGAGTAGTTCTGTTATCACAACTTGGTATTGTTTGTAATCTCAACCAGCCAAAAACTTCAAAGTGGTGACTCCTTTGCAATACAGCAAATACCTACATCCTGCAGACAGCCTTTTAACTTCTCACTCCCACTGCCAACAATGGGTGCCTATTGCCTGTTCATCTGCTGGGTTTTAAATGTAATATTGACATGTTTCTTTTCCTAAGAGAGAAATGGAATGACTCAGTGTAGAAAAAATGTCCCCCTCTGACATGTGGACCTTCAGTTTTGAAGGCATACTTTCAAGTTAATATGTTACAGTGGGAGTTTGAATTATCTGACTTTTGAGCTGAGTGGAGGAGTTAAAAACATTGGGTCAAGTCAAAAGTAAATTTAATTGCATGAGGTACCTTTCATAGCAGGTATCATCACAAGGAATTTGAACCAAGCAAACAATGCAATTATGGTATCAGAAAAACATTCATTTCATTTTACAAAAATTAGATCACTGCTCTCAGAACTTGATTTGACTCCCAGCTCTGATACTATTGCTGTGGAACCTGTAACATTTTCTTCCTTTCTTCAGGAGTTTTCTCTGGTTACATGAGCTTCCTCTCACATCCAAAAGACAAGCACATTAAGTTAATTGGCACCCCAGTACGTGTAGTGGAAAAAAAGTGGTTTTGATGATTACAATACCAGAGGTTTCATTTCATATGTTAGAAATGACCTGGACTTTGCTTAAAGCAATGGGCTGTTTTATGTTTTTTTCCCTTTTTATTTCTAAATGTTTCTTTTTCATTTCTGTTCTCTCTCTCTCTCTCTCTCTCTGCCTCTCCCATTCAATATAATCTCAGCTGGCCTTTTATGGCCCACAGTGCTTCTTTATCCTTCTTAACCTGACCTTGACCTGCCATCACTGTATTGAATAGAAGCAGACTGCAGGAGTTTAAAGCCCAAGTAGGAGCAGAAATTCTGAAGGCATTCCTCTAGCAAATGCAGCTTACTACATTCTAATATACCTTGTAATATGTACAGTAATTGTAATATACAGAAATGTAGTGCAGCTTACATTGCTGTTTTATATTACATTTGCTTCATAAAAAATATTGAAGATAGAGTAACGCAAATCGTAATTATTTCTCAATTACAACTCTGTGGCAGTTTGATCCACTTTTTCTTCCTCGAAAGTACTCAAAAGCACAGAAAAGAGAGCAATAGAGGGTCAAAGTAGAGTTAATAAACAAAGGAAAATGGTCCTGATTAAAATAAAAGGGGAAAAAGTGTTTTTCGTAAGGGTGACATGGCTAAAAACAATCCACGGTGAAAGAAAAAATGTACTATGGGATAAAAGTCATAATCCAGTGAGGTAATTAAATTGTTATTCCGATATGGTTGAGGAAAAAAAAGCACAGAAGCTACTGTCTTTTGGTGAAATTCTACTTTTGACAATCCTGCTGATTAAATTTTGTGGGTGCTGATGAACTCGTCTGACGCAGTGCCTGATTTGAATTGTAGTACCTATGTTGGAATTTAGAAATTTATCAATGAGATGAATATCTGGAGAGTGCAGGGAGGGGTTTTATGCATTTTAAATACCTTTTTTCCTGGATCAGTTTAGTAAATTTGTGTAGAACTGGCATAGTGTATTCATTCTTTTTGCAAAGTACTATGTTCTGGTAGTCTGTTTTGTTGGCATATTATTATAGACCAAAAATACCTTGAGCCTTGGCCTGGGTGGTCCCCCTGGTCCACAGCTTCTGCGCATGAGTGATGACCAATGAAGCAGATCAGCTGGCCTGTGTTACGCAGGTGGCCATCAGCACATGTTTCTTTTCTTGTAATGTACTGTATGTGGCCTGAATGCACATCAGAGTACAGTGCATGCAGCTCTCATGAAACACAATACTCTCAATCACTTCGCTGAGATGATTGCGATAGTATTCTGCTGCTGCTGATGGTTTCATGTCAGTCCTGCAAAATTATCGCTCAGATGTAGTTGATGTACAAGAGATTTCACATGTCATATGGCATTTCCTGTCAGTGACTTGAAGGGGCATATAGTTCAAGTCAAATCTTAAATCGCAGAGGCTGTTGGTCACACCTTCAATTCATGGGTTGCATTCATGTCAAACCAAAGGCCAAGATGTGATCCTCAAACAAGTATACATATCTGGGCAAGACCCATTTAAAAGTATGTAAGGAACAGTGGTGAAATTCTGTGCTGCAAATTCTACACCCACAGGACTTCTTCCTAAAACTTCTGCCCCCAGTTTCTTGAGTCTGTGTGTTTTAAACTGCCGCCAGTTATTCAGGGAAATAACAAAAGGTACTGAACAAAAGACCTGATGCTGAAAGAAAATATAAAGCTAAAATTGCTGTTATCCATTCAGGAGCTCAGTAGAGCAATGCAACTGAAGCTTAATGATTAATTTACACTTTGTAATGAACACTGCAACAGTGGAAACAGACACACACACATAGACCATCGCAACTTCTGGGCTTCACATGTTTGAGAAGAGCCTCTGTCTGCTACAATATTTTTCTTTCATTTTGATTATTGCATCACTATATGGCATAACAACAGCAAACAGAGTGTAGAAGCATTGTGGTCTATGAATATATAACAATTTAAAATACTGCATATTTAGAAATGTGACACTAAGTAAGATGTCTTATTGTTCCCACCCAGTTTTAAGCAAATTTCTCCCAATGGTGTCTCAGGGGTATATATTACATAGCAGTAGGACTAAACCAGTGGTGTGACTTGTCGTTGCATGGCAGAAGTGTTTCCTGTCAATAGAGCGCACAGCTGTGTTGTCTATTATGTTGCTCTTATAGTGTGAAATTTTGTATATAAATATTTTGTATATCTTTATTTTTAAGTCAGACAAAGCCAATGTAATAGTGTTTCAGAAGAAATGATTTATTTCATTGATGAGAACAGCAGTGTTTTCATGTCTAACCAGACTGACTCAGGAGGTGAAATTTATGGCAGGGTTGGGAGAGGGACCTAAAACCAGTTTGGCAAGGGGGATTCCCTGCAAGACATTCTTAATAAGACATGAGGGCCATAACCCTACAGTAGCTGGCAAGCTTCAGCTCAACAAATGGTCTTGGGGGCAGGTGTGAAAAGGCAATGTGTGGAACCTTTTCATATGAAGTATGACTGTTTGGGATTGGTTTTCAATTACAGGCCATTCTGTATCACAACAACCTACTGATTTTAGGATTTGGACAAAACATTAGGTTGCTTTACCACCCAAACCCCCCTCCTCCCATATGGCCATGAAGAGAAGAACACAAGTAGAAAGCACAACTTGGCAGCCATATTGAGATAGGCATGTAGCCTTTCCTGAAGAAGCTGACTAGAAATGATGACTTAACTAGAGACATTTAACTAACTACAAGTCTGTGTGCCGCATTTCTCCGGTTGTAAGGTTGTCAATATTCATGTGTACTTTGATTATTGTTATTATATTATAAATATCATCAACAATACATTATTTAAAGTGTAACTTAACTCCTGGTTGTCCTTTTACTCTATTTAATTGCCTTAGATTATAGATGTAGAAGGGAAGGTGGGAAAAGTTATAAAACACAATACCTAAACAGTGGTAAGTCTATGGGATTTGAGGAATGTGATAATTCAACACAATAAAGAATACAAAAGGGGAAAGTAGAGTAATATAAAACTCTACCAAGACAAAACAGTTGCACATCAGCAGGATGCGCTGCTCAGCATACCCTGTCAGACCATGCTAGTCAAGTGCTCTGCCATATCTGTGGCAGCCTTGAGTGGGACTCAGAACCCAATTTCATTCCTGCCATAGCCTGATCATCCAATTCTTGGGTTGTGTTGTGTTTATCAGAGCATAAGCCATCGATAGAGATCAAGATCGAGCTTCAATGGCCAAGGGTTCATGACAGCCAAACAACATTAATGAACCTTTATATAAAGACAGGAAGAATCTCTGCTGACTTTTGAAATAAAACTGCCCTCTATTCCTTACACACAATTATAAACAAATTGTATTTCTAGTACCCAGTTTTACTAACAGCTATATTGATAGGGAATGGTTTTAATACCCTAAAAGTAGCTATTTAATAATACAATCTGAATGTGTTAAACCCAAATTGTGCTTTCACTGACATACTGACATCATCTTACCAAAATCAAAATTACCAGTTCTACAGCTCTAGCATACAAAATAGGATTCAAAAGCCTGACGCGTCAAAATGTTTCCACAGAGAAAATATCTTTGTTTTTAAAAGCTTTGGTAAAAATTCAAAGTAAAACAGTTCACACAAAAAAGAGAAAAAGAAAAGTTCTTGTTAAGAAAAGTTCTGTATAATGTTTAAAATTCTTGTTTCGTTTCTTTAAGTTTTCTCATTCAATTAAACCATTTTTAAACGTTTCGGAACCATTTAAGAATGATCAGAAAACTGTATGCCTGTCCCATTTCTATGCTAAAAATGGGTCTTTTAAGTCCCTGTGCACTGGGACCTATTCTAAACAACAACAACTTACGGGAGTAAAATGCTATACCACTGTCTATGGCTATGACTAAGCAAACACTAATATGAATTTAGGTTAACTTAAAGCATTAAATTTCTAAGACTGGCTCTTACACACATGCTTGAGAATTATCGTAGGCTCTTATGGAAAGCTACTTTACATAGTTTAGTTACCATTTTCCAAATTGTTATTTTAAATGAACATGAATATGATGACCCCCACTATAACAATTACACTTTTCACGTTATATGTTGTTTTTATTGTGTCTGTAGATGTATAAGGGTTTATAGAATCATTATTGTCACACATATAGAGTACAATGAAATTTATACTTGCATGTGCAAGTTAACATTCAACTTTCTGGTATGACAAACACTCAGCAAAATATAAATCACTTTGAAATTTCTGTCTTCTTTACTTGAAAAATCTCAGAACATATAATCTAGAGTTGAATCATGTGACACTGCAGTGAGCTTACTGCAAGATAAGCATATTGTAGTGCCGCACTAGCACCAAAACAGTGCATTCATTCACTTTATGTCGCTGTTTTAGATTGCTGTTGCTGCAACAGATGGACTTTATTTGTGAGGCTTGCTGTTTTATAGTCTACCTATTGCTGGGTCTGGCTCATAATGGAACACTGCTACAAACTCATCATGGTGTCATGGGTGATATAACTTGTCAGCACCATTACAACATTGTACATTTTTATTTTTCTGTTTCCTCATGGGAAATACCTTCCTCCATTTCCCATAAGTGTTTTCTTCTTTTCCAGTCCCTTTTTCTGCCTTCACTCCTCCTGACAAGCTTTGTCTACTTCCACCCGACTCTGGCTCCAGGAGTAGTGGCTGCTGGCTCCTTTCATAAGGCACCCGGAAGTGCTCCAGGCGCTCGTTGACGAAGTTCTGGCTGCACTTCCAGGTGTGACAGAAGTGCTCCAAATAAGGGCCTACCAGCTTTTCAGACACCCTCTAGTGCTCCAAGGGAAAGGTAATATTCTGGATAGGCTCTCTCTCCCGGACCTTCCATTAAAGGGGCATCCCGGCCGGGCAAGGACCCCGGACTTCTGCCATAGTGTATTTAATAGCAGAATATACCATAGTTGCCTTATATTCTCCAGAAACATGAGAAGAGACATTAATTTTTTTTTTTCCTTTTTTAAATTTATTTTTTGATCAATAATACTTTTTCCACTATTCCTATGACTGGTGAGTTACAGCTCACTTTGAGATATTTTAAATTTTACTCCAGGATATCTCAGAAATTATTTTAAGATATCAGAAATACATTTTAAGATATCTTATAAAAAATGGAAGTTATTTCAAGATATTTCATACTCTGATCTCTCAGATATCTTAAAATGCACATGAGGTCCTATTGAAATAATATGTTTTGCAGCCGGACTATTCAAATGGTGGCACACAAACCACATGTGGCCCAGAAACAACCACTGAGTTGCCCAGCCCATTGTAACCCCAGAAATGAAGAGAAACACCAAGAAAAACACATTTAGCTTTTTTCTTCATAAATCCCTTCATAAATTCCTACAGTAGTACAGACCATGAATGCAACACTCTGCTTAGCCTAGCAACATTCAGCCCACAATGTAGCGTGTTGTTTGTGTATCTAGAAGTGGTGGTAGTAGTATATGATACTGTGACGACCTGTCAAGTAAGACTCACAGGATCCGCTTCTCCAGGGGAATGTTCAGAATGCTGACTAGTGTGCCATGCTATGAATGGTGCCCCACCACTACTTGTCTGGGTCACGGAAACACCTATAAAATAATTTTTTAAAAAAGTAGCCTTCCACTTTTCTGCCTCTTCCCTCTCACTCTGATCCTGGCACTCAGCTCTCCCTAGAAAGTTGGCCTCAGCCCTCAAAAAGTGCTTTCCCAAAGACTCCAACCCCAACCCTGTTTCCATTCTTCACAGCTCATGCGGTAGGGAGACATGTCACAATATCAGCATAATGTGGGATGTGTAACAAAGCCATGCCTAATCACACACGTGGTCATTTAAAATGAACCGATGTTCACTCAGTGTGCAGTAGACGATCACTTGCTATGGGTTTGTGCACTGATAGCTTTCATAGCATTGATCATTCATTTAAATTCTGTTAAATACGCTTTGTGATGTGCCAAATTATTTTATTTCAAAAGGGAAACAAATGTTATTACTAATATTATGCACTATTTTGTTTTTATGCACTTTGAGATGTACCTGGGTCAGAAAAAAAGTATTACTACTACCTCAGATTCTGTTCAGTTGCAGCCTTTTTTTATTGTATTTTTTGTGCACTTTTTGTTATGACCAAATTTAAAATGGAGACAATAAATAACCATTCCTTGTTTTTCAATGCACTCATTTGTGTTGGTTTAAAACTTGCTTAAATTAAAGCTGCTGAAAATGTCTGGCCCAACTAAATTTCTTGGTTTGAAAATCAAGCCAACTGAATTTGTAATTGAATAGCCCTGTTTTACAGGAAGTGATTCTGATATATTTCAAAATGAATTTGACAAATCTTAAGGAATCTGACATATCTTAAGATGCTTAAGTCAGTTTTGGCATATCCAAAAACATATTTGAGATGCTTTGAAATGCATACCCCAAAATATGTTGTGGGTATCTTAAAATTTAAAGGAACTTATTCAAACACATCTTAAATTAAATCGCAAATATATGAAAATCCGATCTAAATTTTAACATGACTGACACCCATTTTCTGATACCACTAAATGTTAATTGGGCCTGCCATGCAATAAATCTGTGAACATACTGGTACTGTTAGTTCACTCACAAACATGTCCCACATCTTGTGTATTTTTTGGAATCAGTACAGAATGGAATTTAATTATTCATGGGGTAAAATTTTTCTTTTGCCATTTCAGTTTTCTGTTGTTCAATCGATCATGCTATTTGCTGCATTATTCTTTTTTCTGCACTGTGTAAACTGCAAGCTCTTTTTCTATTCCCCCATCTAATTCCAGCATTTTCACTCTTTGCTGCCTCATGCTCACTCCACTTCTTCTCTATCTAAAGTGTTCTCTTGCTTTTCAGTGAGTTCATCCTAAAGCTCCTTGTCACCCTTAATATTAACTGCTTTTATATCTTATGGTCTTTGCCTGTAAGCTCTTCTTTCCCCTTTTTCATGCTCTCCAAGTATGGAAGGTCAGACCTTTTTTATTGAGTCTCTCAGGTGATAAAGCCCGCTAGCTCACTACAGAACATATCGTGTATTTGAAATTGGTAACACTTTTTGGCATTTGTGACCTGAAACATTTTAGTTATGTACTGTTTTTTACTTTGATTGCCATTATAACATGTCACTAAAAGTGTGTTTCAAAAGACATAAAATGCCGAATCTAAATTGTAGTTGGTTCACTCAACTGTAATAAATAAGCACTCCTGCTTTGAACTACATTGATTTCATGCATTAAATGAAATAAAACTGTAAATGCATAAAGATGTGTGAGATTATGTAATGTAGAAAAAAATATTCAGAACAAAATGTCAGCTACTTAATTTTATCTCACTGACTCATGAAAGAAGATTGATTTAGATGTATTTGGTATTGTTCTTCAGAAAGCCTTTATCAAATTTTATGTAATTATTGTTAATTACTGCCAGGTTTCAACAGAGTTCTTTTATTGCTTTTAGATGGAGCATACAGAGAAAATGTGCAACACCTCACAAGACTGTTGGTTCAGCCAATTTCTGCCTCTCTCGCCAAAGAGCTTATGTCTGCTCGTGAAATTGCTGGTGGCAACAAGTGCTCTCCGCTGTCAATGCCTGTGGATTCAGGTAACTTAACAGTGACGTACTGCTGTCCTTTATTCACATTTTTTAGGAAATGCATTCATCATTACGTTTCAGAGTCAACTACTAGACTGAGCTATTTTGATTTTATTTCCATTTAGCTTAAGAGTGGAAAGGTTTGATGAGGGCTTTATTACACTGCATTTTTTGTTTAGTAAACATATATGTGAATATGCAGGGATATTTATGGTTTTGTGTTCCTTATGAGAAATGATTATCCTCCAGTGTAATTCTTTTGTAATAATCCTTTAACCTCATTTCGTAATCACATGAAAGAATCAATTGTTGCTGCACTGTAGTTCAAGATATAATCCAGATGAAGAGAAAACTGCACTATCAAAAAAAACAAGATGGTGTTTCTGTTTAGAAAATTATCTCCTATATTCAGTACATTTTCCATGGCAGTAAATGAACAGTAAATAGTAAGGGGCAGAGCAAGTACATATCTGAAAGATTATATCTCTTGACTGGCCTGGGAAATATAGCAAATTCCCATGGGTTAACTGAAAGAAGTAGCATCGATAAGGTGGTGTGGTCATCCAGGTTCATTGTGGTCATCCAGGTTCATTGTGCTGCCACAGTGGCTTTTAATAAGAAAAGTGGAATAAAAAGGATGATAAGAGATTGCATCTTTAGGTTATTCTGTAACACGTAAGAAAAATGTAGCAACATTTTTATGGCTGAAGCGCAGCATTTGCACTTTTAATTTTCATTTTAAGATAGTTATACAGAATTGCTATAATAGCAACAACAAAATGTATTTATATAGCACATTTTCATACAAATGATGTAGCTCAAATTGCTTTACAGGATGAAGAAAGAGAAAAAAAAGACAACATATAAAAATTATCCATCCATCCATTATCTAACCCGCTATATCCTAACTACAGGGTCACGGGGGTCCGCTGGAGCCAATCCCAGGCAACACAGGACACAAGGCAGGAAATAAGCCCTAGGCAGGGTGCCAGCCCACCGCAGAATATAAAAATTAGGCAATTCTAATTAAAATAGAATAAAAGTAAAGTCCGATGGCCAGGTAGGACAGAAAAAATAAAAAAACAACTCCAGACAGCTGGAGAAAAAAACTAAATCTGCAGGGGTTCAAAGGCCATGAGACCGCCCAGCCCCCACTAGGCATTCTACTTGACATAAAAACGTAATGATGATGGTCATGTGGACCTCTGGCCTTCGATCCATCAAGGTAGGGACTGCACGGTGCTTTGATCAGGTGGTGGTGGCGCAGAACGCCACCACAGAAAACCGGATAAACAACAGCAGAGAATGAAGAGGTTAGTACAGAGTGAATTAAGTGAAAATAGATTCATTATACTTAATAAACATATTTAACATTATAGATCTGCAGGCATCAAACTTCTACATGAGGGTGGAAAGCAAGGCAAGCTACTAAGTATTATTCTGTGGCAGAACCCACTATATTCCTCTCTATCTTCCCGCCAGCACTGCCCCGATGTTTAACTGTTCCTTCCATACTGCTCCACATACTCTCGTCTGTAACATTTACTGCCTGCCTGCACATTAACAGAGCTGCTTCTGCCTAGCAATGCTCATTTGAGGTCAGTGTTAACACCAGCTGCCCTCATCTCCCCCAACCCCATAAAATGATCCAAGCTTTCGGAGGCTCATCAGAAGCCACAAACCCAAGCCATTGGACTTTGAATTCTGAAATGCCCGCAGGTAAATGCTATGCTCTATAGCCATGCTCACCTACATTTCCATGCTGTGCATCAGAACACATGTTTGCCATGCTATTGCACATAGATAGAAAGGCCCAAATGAAATGAAAATATATGTGCTATGTGTGCTAATGGCATGAGTTTTGCGGGTAGCAATACACAATTTATTTTGCTTTTTTTTTGCAAAGTGAAACTTATTTTTGCCAAAAATGTATTTGAATTGTTTTGCTTCTCATTACCACCAATTAACATACTTGTAGTATGTATTCTTGGTGATCTAAAACTAATTAGCCTCTGTTTTCTTTTTATTTCTTCAGTTTCAAAATGTATTTGACCACGGCTTAGTGGTTGAATGTTTAGTAGTGCTGCCTCAAAGCTTTGCAGTTCTGTGTTGAAATGCAACTTCAAGCACAGTCTGTGTGGAATGTGTCCACTTGGGCTTTTCTCCATTGTGCATCTGGGTTCAATTGTGACTCAGAACTGTGCTGGCATGTCTGACTACAGTGTGGTTTCCCACTCAGGGTTGGTGTCTGCTTTCATCCTGTTGTTGCTGAGATGAGTGATGTATTCAGCATGCATAAGCCACAGCAGGGCATAAACATCCATCTATTCTATATCAAACATACTTAGGTGCAGTTAAGATTCTGGGGTGAGGATCTTCTCCTAACACTGGACTGTGTGTCAGACCATCATAATGTCCATACAGTCCACGCTCACAAGTATGGGGCCAATTAAAAACAGACATTTAACTTAATATGCACATCTTTGGGATGTCACTGGAAACTCCACACAGGTAGGACCCTGAGCTAAAATATGAACTCAGCATTCAAGGGCCAAGAAGCCATAGTGCAATCCACTGTGTGACTATCCTGCAGGAGATTAAACAGAATGTGACTAATATATTTGTTTGTTTTTTTTCAAACAATTCTGCACTATATCGTGGTCTTGGGAAATAATTATGACTACAGTATGTCCACATAAGTAAAGGATGATCCTCTTCCAAAAAGAATGGCAGATATTCTAAAATGAGATTAACTGGTGATGGAGGGGATGAGTGGAGACTGTTGAAAAGCAGTCTAATTTTGTTTTAATAAATAGTGTCAGAGCTATCAGAGAGTAACTATGCTTCTTGAAAAACCGATGGTAATTATACAGATTTGGAGATTTACTATTAATTTTTTGTCAGAGAAACTTATTTTTTCAGAATCTAAACAGTAGTGCTGTAACACTTTTCGTAAAGAAGGCATTTCATGTAATGGATGGAAGGATACGAAATAGATCAAATTAATGGTCTTCACACTGCCTGCTATAATTTAGCAATGTCTTTCATTTGGATTTATGCGCTATATTATCTTGTTATCCTGCTTGAAATTGCACAGCCCACCTCTCTAAAAATACAATGGCCCAGATATGTTGTCCCTAAGAGCACAATCTGATGCCAAACACTTTGTCTTGAGACGCAAGGGGATTGCTAGCAGAAATCTTGAAAAGAACTGTATTACAATACAGAGTAAAACTAATTAAAAAAAATCTTCAGCAGCGTGGTCAGCAAGCTTTGGTTAAAAAAAGAAGAAATAACATTTCACTCAACTCACCATAGTGTCTCCTCTGCAGTAATAGAAAGGAATCTGGTGCATGAACTCTTTTAATGGATAGCATTAAACTCTAATTCCTGCTATTGACATAAAAATCTCCCCATCTCTTTGCATCATCACCCAAGAGAATCAGTTGTTGCTGCACTGCAGTTGTTTAGCCTTGATAGACAGTAAAAGATATAGTTCAAGACTGTCTAGCGACAGAGGTGAAAGGAAAGATTGAAAATCAAATCCCTGGCCACTGATCTAATAAAGAAATATGCTGTACCGATTAAAATAAAAGTATGCAAAGCTCCCCCTTAATAAAATGCATTCCATTTGTGGATGTGAGCATTTTTGTGTTGTACAGTAGTAGTAGGGCTAAGTATTTATCAATATATTTGGACTTGTAAAGGAACAACTCTGAGAACTGTGCAGTAATTCTTACTATGGAACAGCGGCACATACTTAGAGTATACATCACCTCTTTTTACAGCTTTCATGTGGTAGTTTTTCAATTTTAAGGCCAGCCTCAACATACCCCACTTTAGAATTTCTGACTCTTTTTTTAAATGTTTTTGCATGTTTCGATTTTACTTGAGAAAATGCCTTGTAATTATATTTTCTGTGAAAGATGCTTTACAAAATAAAGATTGATTAATAACGGATTGGTTCTTACACTTTATTACTATAAGGGATGATGCTTTAGCACATGATGCATAAACCTCTAGTAGTCATGACACCTTGATGAGACACAAATTGTTATTCCTCTGATTATATACTGTACAGTAGGGCAGCAAGAACAGATCTATGAAATATTGAAGCAGCTTAGTTGATTGATGATTTTGTTCCAAAACATTGTGACAGAGAGCTTGGTTGGGGCACCACTATTTTTATTGAATAGAAGCTGGGCCATTAGGAGCAAAAGTGGTGTGTGCGCTGGCAGTGGTCACTTCTGTGACCATGAAAGTGTCACTCCTCCAGCTTCCTGATTATGAAAGGTACAGTATTTATATACACCAATAACTGGCGTCAACTAGACATATTAAGTTATAAATGACTCTCTGCTTCTTGGATAGATGACCAGGGACAATTCTGTTCTTCTGCTGAAAATGTAACCCCTGCAGCCACTAGAGGGAGCTTTAGAGCAATTGCCCCAGCATTTCCAAAGACTGGTTAATTCACAGACTGTTTCCATATGTAGCCATTGCTCAGGGTTTAAAAGCCGCTTCACGTCAAAGGGCTAGGGAGCTTAGAAGTTCTGAAGACTGGTGTTGGCAAGAGTTTGGCTGTCAGAAAGCAGAAAATCCAGAGGAATGTGAAGAGCGACGGTGTGTTGTTGTTAAAAGGTGAGGAAGTGAGTAAGGCACCCTGTCAGCTATACAGTGGAGAAGTCTTCTGTAAGTTACTCCTGGTTATGGGTCTTTCTTCCTTTCATAATTATTTTTTTAATAAACACATAAACCCTCTGCTCGCTTCGCTCACCAATCCCCGTGTTTGGTTTTCCGGATACACACTTTTAAGATTTTTTTCTTTGAATTGTTGCTGTTTCATTAGTTTCACTTTTATTTCAGAACTCCTGTAAAAACAATATTTGGAATCTTTTGAGTACCAATATGCTGAATCTTTTAAATGAGGTCAGTGAGACTTGTGTTTAATGACTTTGTACCATAATTCAGAATAGGTTTCTCTGTTTGGAATTTTAGCACAGACAAAGCGATTTACATCATCAGCAGTTAATCATTTTTTTTTACAAAGTAACCAATAAATGCATGTGAGGTAAACTACATTTTTGAAATTCTCTTGACTTAAACTTCAAAGCCTTACAATATTTACATACTTCTGACATATCACCTATGTCCATATATTCGATCTCTATTTGCCTTTTCGTTATTTCTCCAAGTAATAATTTCTCTTTCTTTGCGCTAATGCGATGTTTACTTTCTTTGTTTTAACACTTTCGTTTTTTTCTGCTTTCATATTCTGTATCTTGCTCTGTATGTGTTTCGCGCCTACGTTTTTTTTAGACTTTTGCATTCCAGTTTTCATTATCTCTAACCTGCTCTGCATATGTTTGGCCCCCTTGTTTTTTAACCTCTTTATGACATTTTACTTTCTTTTCTACTCTGTCTTTTATTTCTGAACTCGCTTTGTCCTGCTTTTTTCTCAATGACACCGGGTCCATGGTGATTACTTTCCCTTTTTCAAGTAATAATTTCAGTTTGTTTGCGCTATTGAAATCTTTACTTTCTTTTATTATACTTTCTAATTTTCCTACTTTCATATTCTTTAACTTTTTCCACATGTGTATTGCGCCAATCTTTTTTTTTTTTTGAGCCTTTTGAATTCCACTCCTTTCATAATCTCTAACCTGTTCTGCATGTGAATAGCGCCCACGTCCAGATTGAACATGCTTTTTTTTCAATTCCACTTGTTCTGGGCTGATAATTACTTTCCTTATTTTCTGAATTTGCACCTAGATTATTATTTTTCTTTTTTGCTCTCTTTTCTCTCCAACGCTTTTGAGTCTCTTTTCTTCGCACTGCATTCTTCTTCACTTGGTCGTCGACATTTCATCTATAACATATTGTCCTTATACACTTTATATGTGTTGAGACCCTAGATCTGTATGTACTCAAATCCTTACACTCACACGACTGAGTGTTTTGTTGCCCGTTGTCTTATTTGATATTATTTGCAAGTAGGGCGTGTCTAGCAAGAATCTCATGTCCTGGGTCAATCTCTTGGCACAAAGTCTCATGTTTAAGGTCCCCACAAGATGCTCCGTCGCCATTCTTTTTCGTTTTTGACTTCCTTACAAGCAGACCCCAGACTGGCAAAAGGAACTCCTCTGTGCTGTTCAGCAACATTGGCATTCCACATGGCTGCTGCCTTGGCCCACTACACTCTACAATCTGTTCAGCTATGATCATGTAGCAAAGCATTAGAGAAAGAGCATCATCATGTTTGTGGTCAACACCATCATGACTGACTTCATCAGTGATAATGATGAGGTCATCAACAGGAAGGAAGTAAAAGACCTGACCATGCAGTGCCATGGCAACAACCTCTCCCTGAACTTCAAAAAGACAAAGGAAGTCATTGTAAACTTCAGGAAAAATAAAGGCAGTCAGACATCACTTTACAGCTCCCCCATCCGGGCAGGTGGCTGCTTCATATTTTTAGATTTCTAGATCACCAACAGGCCTCTCATGAGCTGTAATCATTATCTACATCCTCAACGATGCTCAGAAAAGGCTGTTTATCCAGAGGAAGCTAAAGAGCTTTGGAACTAAAACTATTTCGGGTAAACATTTACCACTACACCATTGAGAGCATCCTTATCAGATGCATCATGGTATAGTTTGGTAACATGACTTGCCAGGATCACAAGCTCATCCAAAGGACTGTCTGTACCTATTCCAAAACCATTGGAGCTGATCTTATGCAAGTCCATGCGATATGTTTCAAATGCTGTATGAGGAGGACTGAGTCAGTCTTTTTTTGTGTTAACATTTTATAAATTTACTAAAAGCAAGTAAGCAAGTAACATTCCATGCAGTCCAATCAAACTTGACAAAACTAAATTCAAATCAACTCCCACTTATGAGAAAGAGAGCAAGGCCACCAGCCAGAGTAAAAGTGAGTAGTAAAAAAAGTGTGAGAAAATCCTTTTCCCCATTTTCAGTGCTTATTCTAAAATGTTATTGATTAAACCCTGCCAGATTTAAAAAAGTTCTGAACAGATCCTCTAAGTGAGAATTTGATTTTTTTTTCAATTTCAGTAAACACTGATGCTAGCCATCTAGCTCAAATGCTATTTTCACTCCTACCATCAGTTAGACATTACCAGTGCCTTACTACATGCTTCTGTGGCTTTTTGGCAGTTTCCTTCCACAGTCCATGAAGTTACTGAACACTCTAATTTGAACTTTACCTGCTGCAGACTGTATCCATTTGCTGCATCTTGTCTAAATCTGTTGTATGTTACATCTGCATTTACCTGCTTTTACCATTTGCACTTCATTTATTTGCTTATTGCAGTTTTTTGCACTGCTATTAACCCGTATAATGTATATTTCTGTTTAGTTCTGTTCTGCGCTATGTATATACAGTATTCAATGTATTACTATCTTCCTTATTGTCTGTACTAGCTGTGCTACCTGTCTTAAGATGGGTTGTAATCTAAGTAATCAACATAGAACTCCATTCCATTTGGAACAGGATTCATAAAAGCGTTATTAATGTTCATGATGAGCCATCTGTTGGAATGACAAATGCAATGCATTTTATTACCACAAATGTTTGTGATGTGCCATCTGTTGGAATGACTGAGACATAGCAACCGGGTAGACACACAGATAAACAGATGCTTATCCTTTTATTAAGGTGGATTTTCCTGCATCTGTGGCAGAAAACCTTCACTATGCTATGTGACAATACATAAATGAAGATAAAGATCCCAGACGACAGGAACTAACCATGGTTGTGGTGACAGTCCATTGCAGAGTCACCTTACAAAGAGCTAACCTGGAGTTGCCAGCGAGCCTAACACACAGCCATACTTATACAGAAACAGGGAGGGTGTACAAACTGCACACAAATAGCAGAGGGGAACTCAGTCTAATCACATGATTCTAGCACAGTATGCAAAAATGTGAATGAGGTAATTAATAATTAAGGATACATAAGCAAATATGGATTGCATAATTTTAGTGTGCATAAAGAAAATGTGAGCTGAAATGATATTAGTGTTTTAAAAGCAGTAGGCCAGTCCCAGATGGTTCAAAGGTTTGCAAATGTGGCAGACCTTTGAAGATGTTTTAAGCCATTAGAGGTCCTTCCTTTGATATTCACTGTACCATTATTTGTAAAAACTGTACAGTGATTAGGCTTCCCTTGTATCTCCATAGAAACAGGAGACTGAAATCTTAGAATGGGCTTTTCAAACTCATAAAGTAATGAGATCTTGAAATGGTTTCAATTGATGGGGCAGAGGTGATATGTGGCACTCATAGCTCTGTCCACTGTCTCCCAACCTGAATGGCAGGAAGGGAGGTGAATGGGGCTGAGATCCCTTTGAACCATGTATTATTATGATTGTGTATATTAGCAGCTTTTATTTTTGTATTATTGTGCTGTGTAAAGGAGAACTCAAAACACACCTGCTGTCATTCACAGATTTACGTGTAATGACAACACTCTTATTTGAAAATCATCTGTTTGCTAATGTGAGGGCTTTTTTTGTATTTTAATTTGAGTTATTCAGTCAGTCAGCTGGTCAATCAATGTGTACTATTTATAGCATCTTTCTTGTTGAAAACCTTTTAAAATCACATGACATGCATCTGGAAAGAGCTGTTTTCATTTAATTAAACTCCAGTCTGATTACAGCTGAAGTCCTGTGCCAGTGAGACCTCACAGTAAGCTGGCACAGATAATATGACCACGTGCAAGACTATTGATCAGCCATGACTTCTCCACCGCCTCTGGCTCTCTCTGTCTTATAGGCAGATCTGTCAGTCTGTCACACTTCTGCCTTTAAGTTCGAATTATAACACTGAAGTGTTGCCTCATTAGTGCACCATAAGAAGGTGAACCAATTTGTCAGCCCTGCATTGATTCAGTAAGCTAGTGAACGCCTTGGAATTTGTGGATTAACTCGTTTTTATCTTTTTGTCAATTTACATAATCTGATAATGATTATACTACTTTTATAGAAGTTGTCTATTGCTCTTGATCCTGATTAAACTTAATCCCCCTGTGAATATTTTTAATTGGTTAAGTGTACTACTCTGGCATTTAACATTTGAGGTGAATCTTAGAAAAATCACACATTTATTATTATTATTATTATTATTATTATTATTATTATTATTACTCAGTTTTTGTTTCCTTTCACATGATGTCTTTGTGGTTTTAGCTGCAGCCATTCATTTGTAATGTGTGAAACATGTGGTTTTGCATTATCTTATTAAAAATGCATGGATGTTCCTGGAAAAAATGTCATCTTGAAGGTAGCATATGTTGCTCAAAAATCTCATACTTTTTTTTTTTTGTTGTTGTTGCCAAAGTGATTTACGTTAACACCTTTGTAAGGAT
This sequence comes from Polypterus senegalus, assembly GCF_016835505.1. Lineage (NCBI taxonomy): Eukaryota > Metazoa > Chordata > Cladistia > Polypteriformes > Polypteridae > Polypterus > Polypterus senegalus. Next base: position 137,100,511 of record NC_053154.1, on the reverse strand, counting down.
GTGTGCAGTGCCCATAAGTGTGATCTTTTGCTCTTCACTCGCTGATTGATGGCCTGGGAGCATCTTCAAGTTTTCATTATGATCTTTCTTTAATGTACCTAATGCTCCAACTATAACTGGCACAGTTCTAGTTTTACAGTCCCACATCCTTCTAGTCTCAATATTTACTGATCTTCTCAGTTTCTTTTAACATGATGTTTAGTCGTCTGGGACGGCTATATCAATCAACAGGCAGGTTCTCTCTTTCTTATTATGCAGCACAATATCAGGCCAATTTGCCTGGATTGTTCTATCTATTGCTATTGGAACATCCCACATGATGGTGATATCGCTGATGTCCACAACCTTATCTGGTTGGTGTTCGTAATACTTGTCTGACACTTGTACCCCTAGATTCTTGCACATACTCAACTGGCTGTTTTAAGATGTTCTTCTGGTGGCCCCTGGTGTTAAGTGCCTGGTGCTATGCTGCCATAATTAAGCTTTCTGTCTCTCATTTTAGACCAGAACTGCAAAGCCATTGAATAGACACCTGCTTATGGACAAATGATCTTTCACTTTCTTCTTCTTCTTACTCTTATTATCAGACTAAGTCTGTGAAAATTAACACAGATCACATTTGTAAATGACATTATTTAACACTTATTTATAGACATGCAGTAAAATAATAAGGCATTGTGTCCACAATCCATTCACAAACCATATGTGCTTGTTACAGTCTTTCTTTTTCTTACATGCACACCCAGTTGCCTATCATGACAGACCTAGGTGCAATTCAAGAACCATCTCTGAACGTGGCCCCAGTCCATTCTAGGACTCACTCACACATATACACTCACCCTCACCTTTCATTAACCTAACCAGCAACAATGTGAGAGGAAAACTGGAGTACCTCGGGAAAAACCTGCAGAGAGAAGAGGATGAGTTGCAGTCCCCACACAAACAGGGTCTGGATTGGGAATCAAACCAGGAGTGTAAAGCTATGAGTCAGCAGCTCTAACAACAGCAAAATTCTTTTTTGTTTTAAGTGTTTTAAAATTAAAACTGCATCACATTGAGTTTCAATGTGCTCTTCTATGCTATTTTGTTTCCTTCTTCCTGCTGTGTTTATTATGATTTTTCATCTTTCTAATGTAAACCACACTTTCCTATAAACTTAAATAAACAATTGTAAATGTAATTCTCTATGATAACATCTATTCTCACTTTTGGATATTCCCATGCTACTAAAGCCAGTGGGGTAGTTTTATGAGGAGAAGCAGCCCTGATCCTGCTTTTTTAACATCACTAAACATCTTTCCTCTCTAAGTCAATGAGGTAAATGAAGTCCAGTGGATTTATTCTTTTTACTCTGTTTCATTTTGTAAAGCCTAAGGGACCTGAAAGGTCAGCAATGCACTCAATGTGGGATTTCCAACCAGGACTGTCAACTCAGCAAAAGTCATCAAGCTCTCTGTCGCATTTCTCAAGCATTACCTTTGTTGGCGGTTCCCCCTGAGACTATTGCTCCCTTTCCGCTGCCCTGATTCTGCCACAGAAATGGCTGAAAATAAAACCTTTGCAAATTAGTTTGCTTGAAACTAAGACCTTGAGTTTTCATGAGAGTTTGTGGAAATTGCATTGCACTTAGAAAGTCAAAGGAGCTTTCGGATTATTTTTTTTTTTGCACCCATCCCAGGGATGAGTGCTAAAGCAAAATCCTGTTTCTTTGACAGGTAAAAATCTCTTTTTATTTGAAAACCCGAAAGTTTCTTCATTGACTATCAGCCTAAGTCAGTCTTGAACTACAGAAACATGTCACAGTCAATTAGGTATTACCTTTCTCTAATCATCAAAACTAGTCAGGAAGGTGCACATCCCACTAGTAACATAAAAGTATAAAATGGACTGTACATACTGTAGATAACCAGTATACTGAGAATCACACATAAAGAACCAGCCATATATTATACTGTGTGAGTCTGTAATTGGTTATAAGAAGTTGGAAGAAATCTGGAACACTTAAGAAAACACACAATAGGGATAGGGAAAGCAAAGAAATGGCATACAGAAGATGTCTTCACTCGAAATTGATACTTGCATCCTAAAGTGCTCTAAAGTGGCAATACTGATGGTTTGTGGCCAGCCAGAATACATTTTCTGCAATATCCCAGAGTGGAATAGCACAAGGGGTCAGCAATAAATAAGGCCAAATTAAACTTGTGTTTTATATCTGCAATTGATTTAGAACACTTTGCAAAAATATATTTTACCTTTTTTGCTTGTCAGTCTTTCAGTGTTGTATAACAATAATGTGAACATTTTCAGGGCAGTAAATAATTTGTGTATAGGCACTGTATCAGTCTGATTATATGCTGTTAAAGTACAGTTCACAGTCAGGCTTTTACAATGCATTGGGAGATACAGTGTTAATGGCATGACATTACCAAAAAAATTACACTTTGTATTATAATGGATTGCTGCAACTAGAGGGCATAGATGGAACCTACAAAGTAGCCTTTGTCATCAAGATTATGTTCCCTAAGTGAGAAATGTCTCTAAGGTACTTGAAGTTGACTTGGAATTGATTCATTTTGCAGTACATCATCAGGGAAAACATGTGACCTTAACTTACCTGGCATGAAAAGGTAGCAAAAATGGGTTACAGCTATCTGTTTGGCTCTAATAGTGTCCTAGACAGTTGACAAAGAAAGGGTGCCAGCGTCTTGAATATATGCAACTCCAAATTAGAAAAAAAAAAAATGCAGTGATTCTTAAGTTTACTTTGAGTTTTATTTTATTGAAGACAGTATGAACCCAAGATATTTCAGGTTTTAACTGGTTAACTTCATTTCATTTGTTAATATTCCTGCATTTCAGGCAGTTGGGACAGGGGCAAATTGGGGCCAGTAGTGAGGTAAAAAAATTAAATAATAATGTGACTCTCAAACAGGTGATGTCAACAGGTGATTGTCATCATGATTTGGTACAAAATCAGTATAAAGAAAGGCTGAGTCTTTCAGGAGCAAAGACAGGCAGAGGATCTCCAGTTTATCAACAAATGCTTGAGCTATTTATTGAAATTTTTAAAAACAATGTTCCTCAAAGAAAGGTCGGAAGTGATTTGCATATTTCTCCCTCAGCCGTGCATAATATCATTAAACGATTCAAGGAATCTGGAAGAATTTCAGTGCGGACTGCACTGATGGCACTGCATCAAGAACCATCCCACATGATGATATCAATAGCTGATATAACCACATGGGTGAGGGATTACTTTGACAAACCATTGTGAAACCCTACGTTGCCACTTAAAACTTTACTGCGCAAAAAAGAAGCCTTATGTTAACCATGTCCGGAAGCTGCATTGCCTTCTCAGGGCACAGAGTCATCTGGGATGGACAATCATACAGTGGAAGCAAGCCTGTATTGTGGTCAGTTAATCAGTGTTCCAGATCTTTTTTGGAAGAAATGGACAATGTGTGCTCTGGACCAAAGACGAAAGAACCATCCAGACTATTATCAGCAACAAGTCCAAAAGCCAGGGGTCTGTCGTGGTATGGGGCTTGTGTCAGCGCTGTTGGCAAAGGTAATTTATACTTCTCTGATAGCAGCATTAATGCAGAAAAGTGCATTGAGATTTTTGAACAACATACACTGCCTTCAAGATGACATCTTGTCCAGGGACGTCCATGCATTTTTCAATAAGACAATGCAAAACCACATATTTCACACATTACAAATGAATGGCTGCAGAGGAATAGGGTATGGGTACTGGATTGGCTTGTCTGACCTGTCCCCAACAGAGAATGTGTGGAGAATTTTGAAACAAAAAAAGCAACGATGACCCCATACTGTTGCACACCTTAAGATGTGTTTGCACCAGGTATTGCTTGGTATTCTGTGTGCCAAAATGTCTTTTAAGCGTTGTGAGAAGGAATGGCAACATAACAAAGTAACAATTGCTTTACCATCCCAACTTTTTTTGGAATTTGTCACAGGCCTAAAATGCAGGAATGGAGTTATATTAACAAATGAAATGAAGTTGATCAGTCAAAACATGAAATATATTGGGTTGATACTGTCTGCAATAAATTAAAAGACCAAGTGAATTTAAGAATCACTGCATTTTGTTTTAATTTGCATTTTCCATGCCATCCCAACTTCTTCTAATTTGGGGTTGTATATCGATAAACTGTTCCAATTTGTTTATGGGCTGGAGATGTTTGAAGGCGGCTTTTGAGTTTAGAGTTAACTTTCTCTTTGACCTACACATAAATTCTACATAGGATGTAAATAGATGAATGTCCAGTTTTATAGTGAAAAATAGTTGCAGTAGTTCCTTAGCTTGAAAAAAAAACAAAGACTTTTTAAGAAAATTAGTTGAAAGATATTCAGAATATTTGATTAGGCATTTAATGTCTATTTGCCTTTAATGCTTTTATTTATTGTGGGTTTTATGCTGTGTTTTTAAATAAACACCTCATTTTTGTTTATATGTGTACTTGTTTAGGATCCTGGGTTGGTGCCTGTGGATGGCATAATAAAAATAATTACTGATATACAAGAGTTACTATACATATACCTGGAAAAATAAAAATGTAAACATTTATGGAAAGATAACACCAGCATAGGTCTGAATGCAGCCATATTGTGCAAAACTACATCATTTGGAACAGCACATATGTGCTTAGTTTAAAATCAATCTGCATTCTGCAGCAAACAGGAAATCAATCCAGAAATGAAGAATGAAATCAACACGCTAAAATGTAACCAAGGATACATTACTGCAGCCACAAGCCAATTTCTTATCGCACAGCAAGCAACCCAAGGCCAGGCTGAAATGAGGAAAATTGCAGGAAAATCAAGGTGGAGGTGGGGGTGAAGGAACAATGTGAACATTGGTTGTGGTTTTCAAATAAAAGAACAACACTGCCATTAGCTGAAGGAAAATGCATCTCTGAAACATTTCAGAATATGCACCTTAAAACAAGAACAATGGCTTTTTTGCTGGACCTCTCAGAACTTAAATATTCAGACCAGGAAAGACATGCAACTAGAGCCGGTGACACTTGGTAAGGTACCTGAATTTATGACCCTAACCAATGCAGGAGCAATTAAAGAAGCATTTGCCTTCTTTATTCCTAATTATACCCTCGTTAGAAGTTTCTATCTATCTATTGTGGGGAACAGCCCCGACACAGACAAGTAGACATGATGTTTTATCACAACACACGTTTATTTACACTATATTTACAAGTATAAGTGCACAAAACCCAGTGCCGCAGCACCAATCAACCCTCAAGTCCAGGCCTTCTCACAATGTCTTTCTCTTCTGGCCGCCTCCACTCCTCTCCTCCAAGACTTCATCCTTCTTCCACCCGACTCCAGCCATCGAATGGAGGGAGGTTGCCCCTTATATACATGCCCGGATGGGCTTCAGGTGCTTCCCGACACTCCTCCGCCGACACTCCCCTGTGTGGCGGAAGTGCTGGCTGCACACCCAGAAGCACTCCGGGTGTCCCCGGTCCTCTTCCCCCAGCACTTCCGGGTGTGGCGGAAGTGCTGAGGTCCAGGGCTCCAAAGGCACTGGGGCGCCCCCTGGCGGTGACCATGGGCCCACACAGGGTTGAGCTTCAAAGCACTGTACCTGTGGTCCCCAAAGCAAGCCCTCCTCCGGTCCCCCTGGGCGCCCCAGCCGGGTCGCCACCCCAGCCATCTCCGACACTATCTATCTATCTATCTATCTATCTATCTATCTATCTATCTATCTATCTATCTTTTGTGGACCCTTGGGGCACATATAGCCGTCTTAACCTAACACACACAGGCAGAGACTATTCAAGACTGGGGAAGCGCTTTTCCTTGCTCCCCAGAGTACAGCACAGTACAGAGCACCAACGTGCACGGTCCACAGTCCTTTTTTCTCTCTCTCTTCTTTCTCTCGCTTTCTTCCAGCAGGGCTGGGCAAGCATCCAGATGGCCACTAGTGGGGGCACAGGCCCCAACAGGGTTGAACTTCTATGCTCCACACCTGTGGCCCAGCTGCAAGCCAAGGGGGCTGCACTCTAGCATTTCAGGGGAAATAATGTCCTGAATAAACTCTCTCCCCCAGTCCTTCCACTATCGAGGCGTCTGGGCCGGGTAAATGGCCCAGCTGTCCACCACACTATCTATCTATCTATCTATCTATCTATCTATCTATCTATCTATCTATCTATCTATCTGTCTGTCTGTCTGTCTGTCTATCATTTATGTGAGAGCATAACATCTTCTGACATACTGTAAAATGTAACAAAAAATGAATGAGAGTCGGGGTCCTGAAGGATGCCCAGTTTAGTTTTTGTGTTCAAAGGTGAAAAAAAAATAAAGCACTGTCATGTTAAATATTATGCACAACATTAACTTTGAAAAGATCTTCTGAGGCTCGGAACTCTGTGGACCTCTGAAACTGGCCCTCAATTGAACACTGACTGATGGTAGGTCTCCAAGTTATATACCGGCATGACTAGAAGGAGCATGGTTTTGGCCACAAAGGAATTGACTTCATCAGTCCCCCATGCCTTTTCCCTCCTCCATTCTAAGAAGACAGAAGGAACAAAAGTTAGTGTTGGTGTCACACCTAAATCCTTCCACATATTTGTCCAGCACAGACCAGTAAAATACTTCCACATGTCTGACATAACCCATAAATAATGCTTGGAACTAATCAAAACAGTTCTGATTCTGTCTTAACCTGACCATAGTTTATGTCAGTATCTATATGAGAATTTTATTTGAGTGGTACAAGCAGAACTGGTTATTGAACAAGCTTTTACATACACTGTAAATGACTGGTACCATATCAACTATTATTTCTCATATTCAATATTACTCACGGGAAGTAAAAGGGTATAGATGTGAATATGGGAGTTCTGAAACCTAAAGGTATACCTTATGAGAAGGACTCATAAGTAGCAGTGGACTCTTCACTTTCTATATCCAGAAAGTTTACAGAAGCAATTAAGAAGGCTAATAGTGTGTTATGTTATTTAACACAATATGTAGAATACAAGCAAAGAGAGGTTATGATTAAGCTGCATTAAATGCACTACTGAGGCCTCAACTGGAGTATTGTGTACCACTTTGGTCTCTATATTATTAAAAAAGCAGCACTAGACAAAGTACAGTATAAAGAAATTGGACTAGACTGATTTCAGAACTACAAGCTATGAGTTGTGAAGAAACAATGAAGGACTTGAATAGTTTTAGTTGTGTTTTGTGAAGTATGGAGCAACTGAAACACAATCATAATCAATGAAATGCAATTACTCAATTCCAGTCACTATAATAAGGTTTAAGGAGCAGTAGATGGAGCAACAATTGGTTGTGGACTGAAGCAAAGACTTTGAGAAGTTCAAAGAAAGTCAGGCTGTGGTACTGGAGAAAACTAGTCTGAGCTCTGTGAATTAAAGCTAAACTAAATTGTTCTTTTATATTCAACCTAATTACACATACATTAGCTTCTTTACATCTTCAGATTCTCATTAATTCAAAAGCAGATTATACCATCTATCTCAGGTTGCAGCTATTCTTCTTGTTAATGAAACAGACATGTAGCAGGTTACTATCAGATTCAGTTTAATTTATGAAATGATGAGGTGCACTTCTAAAATAAAATCCCCAATCCTCAAAAGATTGTTTTTACACAGATGAAACCTTACTGGGGATATGTATTTCTGAAATCCAGATAAATGTCAGCCATTGTAGTGCAACATGGCCACTCCTGATAACAAATGATAGTCTTTACAGATGGTTCCTTATAGTGATAGATGGATATGTTTACAGCCAGCACTCTCTCCTGATGACACACAACATGATTACCAACAAGATATCGTAAGGACAAAATGTCTCCTATCCCCATGCTGCAGCTGTCTGAGTCAAACGGAAATGACAGTTATTGGCCCTTTTGACCCTCACATCCTTCTTGCCTTGTTCAATCCCAAAGGCATGGTTCACTCTGCCAATGCAGACTGTAGTGAGAAGGGAGTGTTATGTTATCATCTCAAGATATGAATGGATCAGATGTATTTTCATCATTTCAAGAAATACAGTATAAAGTCTTGTTTGAAACGCTGGAAAATTTTGATACTCTGAAGCATTAAAAGAGTAGTTAGGGCAGCATGCAGAGAAATATTTTTTAAATAATGCTTAAATAACTCATAATAATGAGTGAATGGGATTTAATGTGGCATTGACGTCTTTAGTACAAGAAAGAAATATACCTCTTGATGTTTGTAAACATATTTTGTGGGCCTATAAACAACACAATGAATTTTGGTTTAAATACTAATTAGCATAATAATGAATTTAATTTTAATAGATCCTGTCGGTCCCAATCCTGGTGGTTTGTTGTGTGGTGGGTGCAGCAACACACTATCTGCACATTCACCCAAACTCTCTCCTTTCTCTCAGAGAAAGGCAATGATGACTTAAGTAAATCTAGAGTATGAATATTAACAGAATGGAGCCTGTTACAGATACAGATACGACATCACAGGGTTTCCATCGGTAAGTTTTATGCACTGAAAAACAGCATTCATTTAAACCCTGTGGGATTGTTTTTATATGCTTTAAGTTGCACAGTATTAATCAATGGCATTGAAAGGTCAATTAGAAGAACTAAGCTGCCTTAGGAATACAAGATAAGACTCTACAAGCAAGCTATTGTGCAAAGGGAATCTGGTGCAGCAAGTCTGAGCTGGTGTGGGTAATCTGCTAGGACAGAATATGTCAAGGATATGCATTAAAGGAAGTTGGTATGGGCTGAAGCTTAGATTCTGGTAACTGGTAAGGGGCAAAACCTAGAATATGGTAACTTTAAGTCACGTATGCTGAGAAAACTAAGGTCATAAAAGGTGTTGCAATGTATTAACCAATTATTTTATATGTCAAAGGTGTATAATCATAAATCAGCACATCTCATGTAGCTGTCCTAAAAGATATAAAAATATGTGAATCACTTTGTTCGCAGAGACACACTGATCAGCTTTCTGAAAGGAGGAGCTCCCTCTTTGCAAAGAGTATTTAAAGATGCATGAACAAGTTTTCTCCTGTATGATTTCTGACTCAAAGATGTCCTAAGGGGGCCAATTTCTTTCCACACCCCACACAGAACCTGTCTTATTCTTGTATAATAAAAATAGTTCATGTGAATCATTATGTGAATTGCAGCACAAAAAATCCAATCTAGTGTACAAACTGTAAGGTTTCTCTGTGTCTAGTGGTAAACAGAAGATGTACCAAGGACTATCATGAAAAATAATTCTGAAAGTAAAGGTTTGGATGTGTAAGTAATCATAAATATATAGTGTCCCACATGTGTGATTGGGGGGCAGCTAAAGACCCTGAATAATAGTAGTACCACGCCATTGACAACGTCACTTCCGGTACTGGCGCCATTGATGCTACCACTTCTGGCACCGACGCTATTGATGATGTCACTTCCTGTCCTGAAGACATCACTTCCAGTTCCGGTTTCATTGATGGGGTCACTTCCGGTTACAGCCCTGATGACATCACTTCCAGTCCTGGCCTTTAAAGCCACCATATTCTCATTCTCCAATCGGCTCTGTTCTGGACTCAAACCTAAATACAACTCATCTAAAAAAACCCTTTTGCAACCAGGGCTCAATATATGGGTATCTGTCCCAAACCTTTTTGATATCTTCATGTTAGTCTTGTGACAGTTGTGTAAGCGACAGGATGCAAGCCCAGAAGAAACAGGGACAGGACATGAAGAGAGGTGAGTCGAGAGGTAGTAGACAACACTTGCTGGGAGGTGTGAAGGAGAAAAGAGAACGAATTGTGTTTATTGTTATTATAGTTACTTGTATTAGTGGTGGCTGTGGTGCTCTGGGCACTATTTAAAGAAGAGAAATATTAAACAAATTCTTGCTGCTTTTAACCTGTGTCCTTAGTGTCAGTCTGTAGGGTTTGAAGGGGCAAAAGCGACCCCTAGCGTCTTACAATAGTTACAAATTGTTTAATCATTGCTTCAGAGTAATATATTTAATGTATGTGTGTGCCTTTGTGTGTGTATATGTTTTTTTTTTTCTAAAAAATAAAAAAAACTATAACTGCCACTGCAATACTCATTTTGAGAGATTGTTCAGGTTCAAGAGACTACATGTTTTCAAAAGAGGGACACTACCTTTCCAAACAGGGGGATACCCTGTACCATACAGTATAACTTTGCAGTGCTATGGGATATGATGTTATCTGAATACAAATAACAAGTACAAGTAGCAAGTAACTTTTCCAAATTTCCACTGTCAAAAAGACAGTGGCAAATTTTGTTTATATCAAATCCATAATGCCGAATATGTTATTTCAGCACTTCTGCAAATAGGCCATTCCTTTCCTATTTCTGTCAATATGTAGGACTAGGCTTGATTCTCAAGGCTCATTATTCCAGATCTAGTAAATTCTTCATCATGACTCCTCAAGCTGCATAGACTGTTTGAACCTGACAACACGTTAATGGGGTGGTGCAGGGACACTATTCTGATTAGGACCACATTGAAAGGAAACTTATAAGCCTCACCAGAAGTCACATGTTCAACAGTACTGCCATACAGTTAAGAACAAATTACTATTTAAGTGTTTTAAACATTCTTATGAAAAAAGTAAGGAGCTTGTGTAACTGTAACACATTAGTGCAAATGTAGAACATAAAGTGTGTGGGCTTAAAAACGGCAGTGCCATGCTCCAAGAGTTAAAGAGGAAAGCTGATAATTATATTAATTTTGCATGCTAATAAATATAGTGAATCTGTTGTGGATGTTTCCAACTGCCTGCTACAAAGCCTGATGTTTTTAAGTTTGTAAGCTCATGGAAAAAACTGTATCCCCTGAAAGCAGGAATAGCTTGGCATGCTATATCTCTTACTAATGATGCCACCGTCTGTGAGGAAATAATTGGTTTTCTCCACGCACATTGCATATCTTACTGTAGGATTAATGCCGGAGCAACAAGCCCACATAGAAGGATGAATCTGAATTTATGCTTGTGGCAATTTATTTGTCATTCCTTATACAGTAAATGAATTGGGCACATGCAATAACATAACACAAACCACTCATTTTTTTAAAAAGCCGATTTATTGTCCGGCTCCAGCTTTTGAAATGTAACACTCTTTAGGATTTTTATTACATAGATGTTGATTGATTAACAAACTCTGCTTCTTTTTGCCCTTAACCAAATTACATTTCTTTTTAGGCAAATATTTATTACGCCCACACACTTTGCCCAATGAATTGCATCAGCTTTTTTATTTTCGGCAGCTTCGCGGCACCAGGAAAACTTTTACATTGTTTCTCTGATTTATGGATAACAGAAAAATTTAGGCTAACCCATGGGCTCATTGCACTTGTTTGCAACTATTTTGGCATATGAACCTATCTCAGTTTCTGGCTTCTGCATCTCACCGTCTGTTTGCACATTCATGCAAGTATATATAGTTTTATTCTATTTTTTTCTGGTTTTGCTTCCACATTAAAGGCATGGAGGTGAGACTAATCTGATACTCTTAATTAATCCTGTATGAATTGGTATGGATGTGTGTTCACCTTATGATGGAGTGACCACAGTTGGTAACTGCCTTGCTCCTAATACCACAGGAATACGCTTTGGCATCCACAACCCTGAACTGTGCAAGAACATTTTAATGAATGGTGGATTGAGTGAATACACCTCCTGGCTTACAGTTCTTCACTTATTCTCCATCAGCTTGTCACAATGACAGTACACTGAGCTAGCCAGACCAGAACACACTGTCACTAGCAACATTCAGTAGGTGCTTCTATAGAATTCCCAAGCACTTCAAGATCAGCCAAAAAATATCAGCATATCCTGAGTCTGCCCTAGAACTTCTCGTAGTGGGCCATGCAAAATTTTAGAAAGCACTCATTATGTAATCGCTTTGTCTTGCAGTGTATCTTTTCAGAAAGTTCCTGTCATGTTGTTGAACTGCTCAAAATATTGCAGATGCTGAACCCATCGTCCGTATGCAGAATCCTCTTTGCAATTGCTTGAACTAGTTATTCTTCCTGGTCACTACCCCAGTACTCATGATTATAGGTATAAATGAGAATGTAGACTGATTAGTAAATCAAAATCTATATCTGAAGATTTAGCCCTAATTTTGTCACTGTTCATCATTGTTGGTCAGCCTTATTATCACTGTTACCTTACTCATCAATAACACCACAAAACACTTAACTTCTCTCATATGGGGCAGTTTTCCTCCCCTAACTTGCAGAGAGAGCGAGACACTTTTTACGATAGAGAACAATAGCATCATATTCAGAGGTGCTGTACTAATTCTTATCTTGACCACATCATACTTGATGGTGGATTACTCTACTGTGCCCCAAAAAAACACACAATGGTCCTCCAGCTAGGTACTGTCAAAGACTTGCTTATGACTTGATAGTCTGTCCATTGCTGTGCATGCCTGTCTTTAACAGGATTGGCTTAATGTCAAGTATATGAATGGAGGTCTCACTCAGCAAAGAAAGTGACTATTTGGCATGTAGAAATAGTGCTGTGTTGGTAGACCATTTTTCTTGGTCAAATAACTAACCAATAATAACTACACCAGTAGTAAACACCTATACAATTGCAGTCTTTTTTTTTTTTGTATTTAAATAAATGGTATAAATCCATTTTTCCTTGGAAAATATTGTGATTTTTTATTTAAACAGGGAGCATATTTTGCTACACACTGCAAATCACTTCACTGCCAAAAGTAGCCTATAAAATATGCAGAAGCATAAAGTACTTTTTCCATTTAAACAAACAGTGAAAATTTATATTTAAGGAAAAATGTCACTGCACACAGTAACCTATAAATAACCCATGCAAAAGTGAAAGGATTAAAATTGTAACTGCTTATAAAAACAAATTGGAAGTGCAATCAAACATTAAAAAAAAAAACTCAAGGCACAGGATGGAGATTCCAGGATATGTATTTTGTCTTGGTTTAATGACTATCACTGTGGAGTACCAGTGTTCCCATATGTGCTGAACCTGCTTTCAGAAGGACTGCTAGTGGCACAAATGCATTTTTCTTTGCTGTTTTGAGATCTCTGGAAGTCAATTTTTGATTTTTCTTTCACCAAAGAATGGAGTCCTCTGTTGCATCCAGTACCTGTGCCTGCAAACATTTTACAAGAACATAAGCTTTCTTTTCAAAAGCACAACAGGAGATTTGGTCAGGTCAGGTCAGTTTGAAGAGCATGCAGTGGTACAGTGTGTGGCTATACCCACCAAACGACGCTCAGAATACTGGTTGGCAACCCCCCTAAAGGCAGATATGCGGTCCAGTCCCATCTCACAGAAATGATGATCTATCGATTGCAGCCAGGTGTTACGTGGGCATCCCTTTGACGTGGTCCAGTCGCTGTAATCATCAACAATGAGGATCCTGTGAGCCCTCACCCTTGGGGAATCATGCCATATGGCCATAGTGCCATAACTGATGCTCCCTCACAATGCAGGTAATGTGCCTCATTTGGGACTCTGTGAGCAACTGCTCGTTTGATGCAAAGTCAAACCAGTAGTATGCAAGGATTCTCTGAAGGGACACAGTACCAAAGGAGTCAAGACTTCATCTCAGGTCACTGGATAGCGTCCATAGACCAGGAAGCACTAGGACTCTAAAAACTTGGACCTTTGACCTTTTGCAAAGTTATACCAGCAACCTTATGACCTCCCATGCTCTCCCAATCCATCTATTAACTTCATAGGAAAAGCACATGAATGTTGCTGCCAAGGTAAGTAAACCTCTCTACAAGGTCAACATTCTCTCCATAAACAGATACACTGCTGATGGCTGTGCCCAAGAGGTCATTAAAGGCCTGAATCTTGGTTTTTATCCAGGACACCTGCAAGCCCAGATACGCTGACTCCTCGCTCAGTCTCTTGTGAGCCCCAATCAGAGCCTCCATTGACTCCATGAAGACCACAGCATCATCAGTGAATATTTCTTCACCAGCAGATGCCCCACAGCCACAGGACCCATGCAAGCATTGAATAGAGTAGGAGCAAGAACACACTCCTGATGAACTCCAAAATCAACTGGGAAGAACACAAAAATTCTGCCTCCAATCTGCACACCACTCACAGTACCAGTGTACAGGCCATGATATACAGCAACTTCAGGGAGTTCCTGCGAAGCTTCAGAACATCGCAGAGGGCAGCTTAATCAACAGAGTTGAAAACGTAATGAAAATTGGCAAAAGCTGCAAAGAAACTGCCAATATTTTTGTTTGCTCTCCATGACAACCCTCAGTGCCAGAATATCGTCAATGGTAGACTTCTTAGGCATAAATCCAGACTGCTTGCATCACTTGTAGGTGAGAAAGTGACCCTAGCAAGGACCTTACCCGGTACCGAGAGCAGTGTTATCCCCTTAAGGTTGCTGCAGTCCAGGCAATCACCCTTTCCAGAAAGGGACAACAAGTCATTTTTTCCATTTAGTTGCAGTGACATCAGTTTCCCAAATGGAAGCAAGATTGCTTTCAATGGAGGGAGGACAGCCTTACGATCAGCCTGGAGAAGTTCACCCCAGATACCACAGATCCCTGCAGCCTTCCCTACCCTCCGCTGGTTCAACCACTGCGCATTCTCAGTGAGATTGGGTGATCACAGCTATTTGGAGGATCAGCCTCCAGAACAGTGGACCCAGAGATGTCCAATGTCCTACCTGGAGGATCAGCTTTAAACAGCTGCTAAAAGAAGCCAGCCCAACTTGAAACAATTGTAGAGTTGTTTCGGTATAAGAAAAGGGCCATCGAAAGAGAAGAGGTACACAGTAATTACTTATAGGAGAGTAGTAAGAGTTGGAGTGTCTGTGGCTTGTGTGCATGGGTTGTAGATTTGTTGCCTTTCTTATGGGTTATTGTGTGTAGAGCTGTGTATATAAAGGTGCATTAGATAATTGGAGAGGGCTGGGTGATGTGTTTGTTGGAATTGGAGGAAAGGATCCCAGGAGTGTATAATAATGGAAGGTGTCATCGTTATCAGCAGATAGTCTGTCACCAATGGAGTGTGCACCACCTGAGCAGCCTGCGTAAGGGCAGGATGGCATACACATACTCTTGGGTTTTCCCTTAGAGTACAGAGCAGTGAGGGTAATGTGGCAAGCTGGTCATTCATTTAATTTGAGTTATTTTTCTTCAGGTAGAAGTCCTTCATTTCACGGAAGAGCCTGAACGTTAGTGAAGAGAAAGAGTATGTTTTTGTCCTGCTTGTTTTTGGTTTTAACTTAGAAAGTCCTTGGGGTTTCTTCAAGCAGCCTGGACAAGGGAAAAGGAGAAAGAACTAGAATTAATCACTTTTGTCTGTTATTGGAATGTTTTCTTTTTATTTCATCATATTTATTCTTACACACATGAACTGTAAATGGGTTAGTTTATTAGTGTGATTTTTCACTTCACTGATTGAACGTCAACATTTGATGTTTTATATTTTTGATAACTCTAGATTTTTGTACCATATTGTCTGTGTCACACCTTGGTCTATCCTACTACTTGATGCTCTATGTTCAAACCATTGCATGGTACGTGGTGGGTACAGGACTTCACACTGCCTGATATTTTACTAATTCAGGGTTCTCTGATTGATTGTTCTAATTTTGATAACCTTAAAGAAAAATGTGCTGTTAAGTCAGATCTCTGTAACTACTGATGTGTCCTGATCTTGAACAATATAAAAAATAAGACTCCTGTGATGAAGAAAATAGTCAAATCTCACCAAAACAGGGATGCATGACTCAGTTCCAGAGTCAAGTTAGAGTGTTGTTCATCAGTGAATACTTGATGGCAGGGTAACCCATATTGCTCCAGTCAAATGTACCCTGAATTAGCTGCATGGAAAACTCCATATGGACCCATCACTTACAAGATGAAATTGTTAGAATCATTCCACTTGCAGCCAGTGGGGCCAACATTGATTACATGGATCCTAAAGTATTAGACCTTGGTGATATGAAATGGCTTTTTCTGACAGAACTTCAGAAACAGAACTCCTGCGATGAAAAAGAAGCCATACTTCCTGCTGGTGGCTGAAAAAATATGATGACAAGACTCGCCTTTTTGCACAGTATTAGCTCTGAAATTAAATTAAAGTTGTTTATTTATTTTTTAATTTTGCTGTACTTCACTGTCAGTGACTGTGTTACAGAGAGGGAGATTGTTGACTGTTGTTGGCACACGTATACCCTGTCACTGTTGAAGTATTCTGTATTTTACTTTTTATGTAGTCTTACTTGAAGAGAATAATATTCCAGGTCTAACTTGTACAACAAAGAAGATAACATTTCATGCAATCAAGTCGAACTTAACAAAACAGAATTCATTTCTCATCTGCGAGAAAGAGAGGAGAGTCAACAGCAAGAGCAAATTATTCAGTCTTTGTAAAGACAGTAGAAGGTGTTTGAAAGGGTTAAAGACTAATGACTGTAGACCTGAAAAAAAAACATAAAAGATAATTAAACCCCCATAAAACAAAACATAAACCCTAAAATTTAGATTACTCCTTCATCATTTAGTAAAGAACACTGGTGGAAACTAGGGGGAAGTATTTCTAGATGAAAGCCTGCAGCACTGTTACCTTATGGTTTTATTAAGGGTGATATAAATATGTTCACCAAGTTACAGGTCAGCCCTGGTGAAAGTCATTAGAACTTTTTTTTTTTAAAGAATATCACCATAGAGAGGGTAATAAGAAGATCCATACTACTTAGCCAGGGAAAGACCAAGAGGCCAAACATCAGGTTAGATTTCAACAGATGAATTTTGTAAACCAATTTAAGATGTTGCACCATGCTGTGAAGACCAAAAAGTTCAGGACTGCACTGTTATGCCAATATATCATTATCATACACTATGCACTATCTGCTGACACTTAAATGTACCACAGCTGCACTGACATTTTTACAATATCATGAAAGAAAGGCACTGTTATGTAAAAAAAATAAATTTTTTTTCCTGACAGTGTGGGTTGGCAGTCAAGTTTCTGAGATTAAAAGCACAAGATTGTTGCCTCAAGGTATTTGTTCCTTTCTAACTGTTGGTTTCTTGCTGAAATAGCCCAAAAATATATTAAATAACAAAATTCAGTCAATGTGGTTTATCACTCACATATATTGCAGATTTTCATTTCATATATGGCCAACACGAATGTACATGTTTTTATTATTTAAGTAAAATTATCTTGACCATTTGATTAGTCTTGTGACAGTTTGGTTTAATTCTTTTTTCCTCAGGCCTTTCATCATTTGGATTGACAGTTTTTTTTTTTTTCTATCCTCCAGGGTTATTTAGATTATGTATGTTCTTTTGGGGAAAATAATATTTAACATGTAGTATCTTGTGTGTTGGTGGCAGTAATGATGTTTATTAAATTGTGATTTGAAGTGTCCATTATGATGGTGTGGAAGGATATAAGGAAATAGATGTCACAGCATGGGAAGCTGGCAAAGGGTTAAAAAAAGAAAGCAAAATCAGCTTATTATGTGTAGTCTAAAATTCCATTGAGCCTGCTTGTCAGGATTTGTGTTTATTGCTTACTATAAAGAGTCCACATTTTGACCCTCATATTTATGTTTTCTTGAATTCCAGGCAAAAGGACTATCATATTAGCTATTGAAAATCGCATGGAATATGGCACCATACACAATGTCATTGGATACTTGAAGGGGGTCACCAACTCTGGTGAGTACATTCTTTGAGTATGACGGACCTAAGCCAGCAGACACTTCAAAGATATTTAGGCATTAGTATTTTTTTCTTCAAAGCATGCTAATGATATTGTGCTGGTGCATGCATGTATTGGGGTCAGATGTGAAAGTGCATTCTGTGCCATCCCACAATATATGACAGCATAATTCACATGAGGATGTCATGCATCGTTTGTTTGCTTGCTAACTGGACTCGTTTTTAGATTTTTCTCATGTTTGTTTATTGACAGAACTTGCTGTGCTACCCATCTATAATGGGTTAAAAGCTACTTAATCACCATAGATTTTAGCATTAATATTTGCAATGTGTCATCAATTGGAATGGATTTTGCAATGAATGCAGCAAGAAAATGCATTGTATTTGTCATTCCAACAGATAGCACATCACAAACATTTGTAGTAATAAAATGCATTACTACAAATGTTTGTGGTGTGCCATCTGTTGTAATGACAGAGGTACAGCAGCCGGATAGACATAAATACACAGACACACAGGCACTTGTCCTTTTATTAAGGTGGATAGTTTTTTTTGTTTTTTTACTTTATATACCCTCAATTGTTTTGTATGGTCTTCTTGTCTCAGCTAAAACTGAGTTGACGCTGAAATGGTGTTCACTGAGGAATGAAGGAGATTTTTTTTCTTTTTGAAAAACGTGTTTAGAAACTGGGTTATGAATATGAAAATAATAATATTAAAAGATACATATACAGTATGGCCCCAGGTAGCGTACCGGATTAAAAGAACACTGTTCATGCAGCTGACTTACATGTGTTTGCCTTTTCCTTTCTCACTATCCTCTTTACTAAAAATTCATGGGTTACCAAAGCTTCATTTGAATTGTCTCCCTATGGGTGCCTCAGTTAAGTCGTTGGATGAGTTCTTTTTTGCGCACAAGTTACACAGACATTTCAAATCATACCAGCAATCTTCTAATGAACATTACAATTAATTATCACAGTTACAATTGGAAAAGATGAATATTAAAGACCCAAAATAAAAGAAACAATCACAAATGTGTGCTAAAGATTTCCACTGGCAATGTTTCAATTTTTAGCAATTTTCTTAAAAAACAACTCTCATTTCTACAGGTTTTGCTTATTTTTCCAGTGTTGCTTTTTATTAAAGTCTTACTGCATATAGCAAAAAGCATTAGGCATAAGGAAGAAAATCATTCTTCCACCTCCAACTTATCATTAAGCCACAAACTGTTTCTATGAATAAGATGACAGGTTGTGAGAAAGAAATAGTAAGTCATGCACAAGAGACAGTGACATAGCATAGGTGATAAGAGTTTATATCTACAGTCAGATATTGCATTCCCTCACCTTGTTGTCTTTTATTTAAGGTATGTTGTTTAGCCTTCATAATCTAATATTTCAAATGCACAACTTAATATTATCCTATTGCAATAATTTATTGCTTTGCTTCCAAATATATTATCACCAAGACATGACCTCCTGTCTTGGTTCCATGTGTTCTGATTTCTCACTCATGACTTATAACTTTCTTCTTAAAGTTATTGTCTCTTTTCTGCAGTGTATCATTCCATGCATATCACTTTCCCTCTTACTATACACACAGCTTATTGATTGTTACATAACTTGCTGTGATATCTTCATCTCACAGTTTTACCATCTTCCTTTCCTGATTTAATGTTATTCTTGTAAATTCATCTTCATGTTATACTCTCATGAAAAATCTTATTCTACTTTCCCAAGTCTGTCATTTATCAGTTATTTCTTTTTTAATTTCTTCTTCCTGGCAAACTTTCATGTTTTTCAAAAATTTGTGAGTCTGTTTATTTTATAATGCCCGACATTTTTGCCATCAGACCACACTGTCTGATTACTGTTGTTTGCATCAAATTAATTTGACCAATGTCTCTAAAATAATGTATTATGTGTGCAATGTAGCACAAGTCATGGATAATTTTATCATTTTTCGGCTAAACCTTTAGTGTATAATATGGATGAAATACTGCAACCCTCAGTCTTTGTTTATCAGCTAAATCAGAAAAACACTGTATTACAATTGTAATATTTTTACTTCACAAAATCATTTTTCTACAGGTGTTATATTGTTACTGTCAGAAATAAGTTATTTTTATCTTTCTCCATATTTATAACTTTGTCATTCTTTTGGCCATATCATCTTTTTTTTTTTCAATTTTATTTGTCTTGTTTTTTTATGCTCACCACCATTTTTTGTTTTTGTTTTCATGTGCACCATTTCTTTTCTATTTTTGCCGTTTAATTATTTTTACCAATCAAATAATAAGTACAACATTAGATCTAAGACAATACAATCATTTTTAAGGAGAATTAAAACTAAAAAAAGCATGAAAATCCACCAATCAGCACCAAACAAATCCTGTAAGAAAATAGCAAAAGAAAAACTAAGGGTCATATACTGCCTGAGCTACCCAGAGAGAAGGAAAACACAAGTGCATAGGCTCCATAATCTAAGAGAAAGAGTAAGGAAAATAATCAATGCCAACACTCAAGCTGTACATGCCATCTGATCCCGGACAAGCTATACCAATGACTTCAACCTTTCCGTATTGGGGCCAAACCACCTGTTAATCCATGAGGCAGAAACCTCATGTAAAAGCAAATTATAAAAAGAAGATTTTCTTAAAGTAAAAGAAAGAAATTCAGGGGATTAACAGTGACAGGCTAATTTGGTTTTTGTAGCAATTATATCTAAAGAGAATAAACTCTGCTCAATAATAGTTTGAGAGAGAGAGAATTAATATTTGAGCTACAAGAGATATATGAAAAGAAAGAATGGAAGAGTGAAAATTAGACAAACAAATGAGAAAGCATAAAGGGGTATGTTTTCTCAGAACATTTTAAAAATGTGTGCCAGAAGCATGCATTATACATTCAGTAGATGGCAATTAGGATCCATATCTAGGCCCATTGTATAATGTCTATGGATGCTTACTGGATGCACTGGGTTCATAAAAAAAAGTTACATTTTTTAAAATCAGTTTCCTTGAGATATGGGAAAACACAAGGAAGCCCACGTTGCCAGGCTAAGAATATTGTTAGGGGTATACAGTCGATTCCGGTTAATTGGACCACCGGTTAATCGGACCAGCCGCTTATTCGGACCGAATCCTAAAGAACCGAAACAGATCATATTACATAAGCCTAATATTGTTCGCTTATTTGGACCAAAATTCCGTTTAATCGGACCAAAGAACATGACAGAGAATAAGAAAAAGAAGCCACAAGTCACCTGCGGAAAGCAGATGTATAGTGGGTCAGCGACATTGGGAGGATCCCTGGGCTCGCCAGGAGAATTTATGCTTTTATCAAAGGTCAGGAAGTCGGAAAATTTGTACCAAGTGCAAACCAGTGGGGGTGAACATGCCTGCCCTTTCTTTCCTAAAACGGACCGTCCATTAGCCTAGGACATGAAGTCGAGCATAAACAAATGCAGTGCGTAAACAGAATGCGTCAGATCACACTAGACAAGTTCTTCAAACGTTGACTGGAATTTGGTAATGTAACCTTTTTTATTGTGCTTCGTATGCTGAGTGTTGTGTAGATCGTTTCGAAGAATCTGTAGATTTCTTTTTCAATAAACAAAGTTGTAAGCAACCGTACATGTACATGTACGTAGTTCTTGTTTGACGTTCTCCATACGCGTGTGCAGCACAATAAAAGTCATAATGACATTTTAATATGTTACTTATAGCACATCCCGTCTTGGTTGCACATGTATAGGGCATGTTCGTGTAATCGGACCAGCCGGTTATTAGGACCAAAATGATCGCGTCCCGATGTGGTCCGATTAACAGGAATAGACTGTATAAGATACCTTACGCATAGATAATTACAGACCTGCAGTAGTAGAGGAAAGAGAACAAAAGAAGTTATAGAGAAACTGATAAGGATTTGGAGAAGACAGTACACTGCTCACCTTAACACAGCTCAGCTGTAAGTAAAAGCATATTGTTGATGTCAGTGAGCATATGCTGTTTTAACAGTTTTAAGGACTGATGGTGTTAATTGCAGCTGGGCTGCTTTTTGTTTGTGTTGCTCCGTATTTCAACAATTATGTGGTTCAATACTTAATTTTTGCTCTTCAAATTTTCTCTCACTTTGTTCGTACTGGAATGCAGGTTTCCAAATGTATCTAGTGCCTAGGAGCCCAAAAGTGTGTTTCTTCTTGTATTAGCTCTTTATTTTTTATTGTGTAATTTTGATCCACACTTTCATATGCTAGTGACTTAACGTGGTAGCAGTAACTGGTCTTGTAAATATGTTTTATTGGGTTGTAGGAGTGTGTCTCCATTTTAAAGTATGTTGAATTCCTTAGCAAAGGAACAAACAGCGTTTGTAAGTATAGTCCTTCCTTATATATGGGATATGAGCACATGTTTAAGTTAATTAATAAATTCCATATTCTGCAAATCTATAAATTGGTTTTATCTATTTAAATAAAGTCCACCCCATCCACTGTACAAAGTCCTTTTTTACATTATTCCATTTTTCACATATTTAATTGAGATGTCTAAAAAAAATAACAGAAACCAGTAGAATCAGCTGTTTTTTAACCTACTTCACGTCAACTGTTGCACATGGCGAGCAAGAGATAGAGCAAGAACACAGAGCGAGAGGCCAAAAATGGAAAAAAGAGAAAGTTATTCTAGTAGCAAACAGGGGTATGCATGCTGCACATTTGAAATCCTACCTCCCAACAACTAAGCACCAACTGTCTAAATAAGTATAAAATCTATAATAATAAAAGGCAAAGCCCTCACTGACTGACTCACTCACTCACTCACTCACTGACTCATCACTAATTCTCCAACTTCCCGTGTAGGTAGAAGGCTGAAATTTGGCAGGCATATTCCTTACAGCTTACTTACAAAAGTTAAGCAGGTTTCATTTCGAAATTTTACATGTAATGGTCATAACGGTCGACAACATCCGCCATGTTGAACTTTCTTATTTATGGCCCCATCTTCACAAAATTTGGTAGGCGGCTTCCCTGCGCTAATCAAAACCAATGTACGTACTTATTTCGGTGGTATGACGCCACTGTCGGCTGCCATATTGAAGTTTCCAATGTCACTAATTCTCCAACTTCCCATGTAGGTAGAAGGCTGAAATTTGGCAGGCTCATTCCTTACAGCTTACTTACAAAAGTTAAGCAGGTTTCATTTTGAAATTCTACTCATAACGGTCAAAATGGTCCGCAATGTTGAACTTTCTTATTTATGGCCCCATCTTCACGAAATTTGGTAGGCGGCTTCCCTGCGCTAACCAAAACCGATGTACGTACTTATTTCAGTGGTATGATGCCACTGTCGGCCTCCATATTGAACTTTTCAGCGGTCTTTGTTACTTATGGGCCCATCTTTAAGAAATTTGGTATGCGGGTTCCCAACGCTAACTGAATCCTACTTACATACATATATACGTCCATAGCCTGCAGCTCGGTCACTGTGTGTGGCGGCGTTGGATCACCCATCCCAACGCCTCCCACGTTGTTGGCTGCCTGCCTATATAAGGCCGTCCGTCGCCCCGGTCTCTACATTCCCTTCCTTGCTTCGCCACGGGATTCACGTCTCCCTGCTGATAACTACAGCATTTTTATTTAATCCACGGCTTCTTCGCTGTTTTATTGTTCGTTTATTACGATTATAGCTATTGTGTAGGTATTTTAGACTTACTTTACATTGTTCAGGTACACATTTCCTTTATCATTCCAACCGTACCCCCATTAACATGTCTATCGAGGTGATCACCATCGATCAAAGAACTGTCACTTACCAAGTGGTTTCCATGCCCGGAGATGGCACCTGCCTTTTCTATTCTCTTTGTTACATATTGCACGGCCATATCAGGCTCACTCTTGATATCCGGAGGAACATTGTGTCTTATGAATTGAATGACTGGGACAGGTTCAAGGTGTGGACTGATGACGGAACAG
This sequence comes from Polypterus senegalus, assembly GCF_016835505.1. Classification (NCBI taxonomy): domain Eukaryota; kingdom Metazoa; phylum Chordata; class Cladistia; order Polypteriformes; family Polypteridae; genus Polypterus; species Polypterus senegalus. The sequence continues at coordinate 137,076,797 of NC_053154.1, read as the reverse complement.
AAAATAATTATACTACGCAGGAGCACTATAAGAGTGAAATACTTAAGCCCTTTACCTATGGTTCTGCATGTGAGTTGATGGCTGAATTGTTCGGTTGTTGCTTTCAAGTGTACCGAAATGGCCAAATATTTTACACCTTTCGACAACTGCCAATGCCTCTTAAACATCTTAGATTCACAGGTGACGTTTTCAGTAGTGGACACTTTGATGTTTATGAATGTTTAAACTCTCAAAAGCTGGATGTGAAGTTATCGATGAAACCGGTTGTGTGCTTACAACACTTGACAGATGCCGAATGTCACTTCAACACAAGTCCTGCAAATAATGTCGTAATTGAAACAAACCATGAAACTCAAACCGATTATAACAGCAGCAATCCAAACTGTGAGATTTGAAACAAGATTACTGTTCACATGGCCAACTGTACCTTGCATGTTCAAGAGTAAGCTCAGCGCACAGTTTGGTCATATTACTTCCAGAGGGCCGAACTCACAATGTGGTATACAAAGAGATCCTTAATAAATAATTATTGGCATATTTTCCCTCAGTTTAAAAAGGTTTAATTTTCTTCTTAATAAAAATTTTAAGGCAGTACTTCGCTGCTGCGAAGCGCGGGTATTTTGCTAGTATGGAATAAATTGCTGAGCCTTTCTGTCATGCTACCAGACATTCTAGATGCATACGTGACCTTACGGTGCAAAGCAGAATATGAAAAAAAATCACATTACCTTCTACAAATTTTTCAGTTTCTGTCATTTGACACTAAATTCACATTTCTATGTAAATATTTGCATATCTCTGATTCTTTAGACAAACCGTTTACTGCATTTCTTGGACTTTAACAACCCTAATATGAGATTGTAAGGATTACATCTTTGGAGAAGTGTATAAAGTTTTAACCATATTAGCAAAATGTTAAACAAAACCCACCAACCTGGTAGAGAAATTTCCATTTCATACATTTGAAAACCTTCTCTGCAACAAGACAGACTGGTTCAGACAGAGAAGCAGCTACATTCAAAATATTGTATGTAGTAGAAACTAATGTTATCTACTGCATGGCATGACTGAATAAAAACAGATTAATTGGAATGGATTAGCTTAAAAATAACTAATTGTGATGTGTAGCTAAAAGTTTTACCAACAACTTTGGGAAAAGATGATTTATCTTGAAAGGAATTAAGGGAATGTTTAGAATTTCCAGGGAAGAGTTCAGAGTAGAACTCTAAAAATGTATTATTCATTGATAGAGGGTTATTAGTAAGGATGCCCACCTTATTTTTAAGGTCAAGATGGATCTGAATGCCTCACATCTCCACAACTTTAATGCTAACAGTTTAATAGACATGACACAAGTGATATAATATCTATTTCTTGTGTGGTCAATCTGAAATTCACCCCTTTTTAAGAGCACGGAGTTTCAATTCAGACCACAGCTTGATGGTGCTATTCTTCTAAAATGTGAAATGGGTTTCCACTTCCTGTATTTTTTGCTTCTGCTTACAGGCTATGCCAATTGTATATCCAATTGTAAAATCACCAATGGTTTGTTTTACAGTCATCTATCCATACATGGGACATCAAAAGGTTCTGAATGTATTTCTATAAACTCCTCTGAAATAGAGGACAGCTTCACACAGAACTAAAGTAAGGAGCAATCAAATTGCCAACAGACCGCACATAAAGGAAGCAACATGATTCAAAGTTCCATTAAAGATGAATGTAGCCAAAAACTGAGAAATAAAAATATATAGTGGATTTTAGAATAAGTGTGATGGTGAAGAGAAAAGAGTGAGAATCTCTTGGCAGAGGGGTTAAGCAAACAAAAGGAACCAACCACATTCAGATTAGAGGCAGCTTTGCACAATAAACAAGTTGAGCATGGAATGCAAAGACCTGCAGAGGATGAGATCTTATCAAGCATCCATATCCATAAAAGCATTCACATTCATGCCAGAAATGACCTTGTGATCTTTCATTTAAAAAATCTGTCTTGTGTTTTTCAATTGAAAGCTTGATTGATAAGGTATTGCAGCATACACCACACACAACATACATCTTTATCTCTCCAAACCCAATTAACATGTAACAGAACTGACGCAGATGATCAGACCACATTTCCAATATTTTTGCTTGGAATTTGAAGTGCGTAAGAATTATAAATCCTTTCTTCTTAGAGCTGGGAAATGCCAAAGCAGTGACACTTATATGATCAGTGTCAGAATAACTCTTGTTGCAAAATCTACCCAAATCTCCATTTAGCTATTTAGATTCTTGCAGAAACAGATCATACACTTTTTACACCACAGGCAATCAAAGGGCCTTATTTAGCTCCAAAACCTTAAATGTTCAATTAGGCTACTGAGAGATTACCCACAAAGAAAGGTTGAGAGAAATTAAAAGCTGATATAAGAAACTAGATATGGTGACAACCCAGAGCATGGCAGCAGTGGGTTATGGCAACCCCACCAGAAACTCAGGTATTGAATAAAAATCACTGGACTAATCTTACAAAAACCACCTCTACATCCTTCAAAGTTATAACTAAATATAGAATAGAAAAATAGAAAACTTTAACAGGGCTGAAAATACCCCTGGAATATCCATACCCTCCAACAACCCTTCCTATGGACAAGAATATACACACAAAAACAAACAAGAAATCCATGCTGGAAGGAACTGGCATTATTACTTGAATGCGACAAAGCACTCCAAACAGAGCCCACCCCTGCAGCCAACCCATGTACCCGTTAATGTTTACAACAACAGCAACATATATATAGTACATTTTCATATAAATGATGTACCTCAAAGTGCTTTACAAAATGCAGAAAGAAAAAAGAAAAATATAAAAACAGACCTCTTTAAAAATCTATAATGAGAGCTGGAAAAGTAGAGGTTAAAACACGGACCTTTCGGAATACTGTACAGTAAAAGAGACAAACCAACAGAGTAAAACTGCATTTAACAAAGAGGTTCAGTACTACAGTACATTCTGCAAACCACTGTGAATATTATTAGCGCTGAAGAGAGCAGTGCACTCTGATCTGAAGGTCCAGTGAGACTGAAAACTTCGAAAGTTGGACCATTTTAAAGCTTTAGGTTGTCAGGGCATAGCCAGGGACATGATGCATAGTTCCTTTAAACAAAGTTTTGTAAACATAAAAGGAAAACTTTGACACACAAATTACTAATTTACGTATTTCAAGAAATGAAGCTAACATTTGCTATTACAATCAAAATGAGTATAAGGCCTTGAATACATACAGTATGTCTAGGTGGTTGTAATTTTCAATTTAATTTAATTTATTTTTTCATGCTTTAGATAAGGGCTATAAACATAAAGCTGAAGTTTTATTTGTCATTACTGGCTTAAAAAGTGACCCTGATGAGCTTACTTCCCTTGCCATCTGATCTGTTTGTTATCAGTCCACTGAATGAATATAGCCACTGTTCACCCACCACTTAGGAATGGGAGGCAGTTATTTGGCAAGTCTGTCTGGAAAGTTTAGGAAATTCATTTTCAGCAATTTAATAATAATAATAATTAATAATAAAGCAATATCAATGTACTTTAAGAATTAATAATTATTTACAGAAATGTTACAGGTAGCACTGAAATTTCGATCTCAAGTATTTACCCAGGATCTGACCCAATGCCAATCATTTAGCCTAATCTAAAATTGTGTTATGGAGTAGTACAATGTCTTTGTACTCTATATTTTAAATATTTTTACTTAAGGTATCATATTTAAACAAACACATCATAATCATTTTAGGAACTAACCTTAACCCAACTCTAATATTAACCATGTTAGAATGTGCAACATTTTTATTAAAAGACTGTTTCTGAAATCTGTGTGTTTTGTTCAGTTTTTATAAAGAGACTGAACACTGCAGCAGTCAATGGTCATGATAGTAATGTACATGAGTGGTGATTAAAATGGCTTATAGGAAGCCTCTTTAAACATCAAGTAAGGCACAGCTTCACTATGGATATGTTGACCCTTCAGTATGCAGCTGATGAGCAGTGATAATATCAATTCAAAGAACTGGGCTCACACATGTTGGCTTCAGTTGTGGAAACAGTTGACTTGTACGTGTGAAGTGCATATAGCACGTAATTCTATATGAAACGATACTTTAAAATGTAGAGTCTATGAGCATTAATCTTTTTTCAGATGTTTAAATAAAGTAAAAAATAAATAAATGGTAATTGGTAAGGAAAGCATGATAATATGTGTACTGTATGTTTAGAAGTGTGTCTGGTAGTTAAATGTAGACTTGCAGTACACTTTAGTTTTCCTGTTTAGCTGTAAAATAAGTCATTTTGAGGATGTGTATTTAAATCTATTATCAGTAGTTAGGAAAGAAAACAGAATTTTCTTAGCAATGACAGAAACAATTTGTAAAAGTCCTTGTAAATACTTGAAAAAAATACTTTTCTTGCTTTCATTTCTGCTGTCACTGTATCATGCAGTATTTATATGATCTAAAAGTTGTTAATAGCACTCTTTCAGAAATGCATCCTAATTAAAAGTTCTCAAATATAGCATTTTCCACACTTTTGCATACATACTAAATAAGTATTCTCCTAAATGCAGTATTGTACATACTTATGTTATTTTGCATTTTTCCAGCAGAATGTATTGTGCAAGAAACTAAAAATATTACATGGCCTTAGTTGCAATACATTCCTGAATCTTGAAACACTTAAGTGTCAAAAAGTAAAGAATAGCATGCCAGATGAACATAGTGTGATTTCACAGCATCCACCAGGCTCACTCTGCGTCCATAACCTGCGTGTGTCTTAGATTAATGAAGATCTCAGGCAGAACTGCCTCCAGGCCATATTGTGTAATCATTTAATAACAATATGTAGCCAAATGGTATTCAGAATGAATTGCATTTTGCTATTCTTCTGGAAATGAGTTTCTGTAAACAGGTAATTCCTATGTGTTGTACTAATGAGAGTATAAATTGATTTTTATTATTATTATTATTATTATTGTTGTTTGAAGTCACTTGTAGAATCTCCTCTCCTCATTTTTCTAATATGAAGGGAAAATGTATTTTTTCCTGCACATGATCTCTGAGATCACATCCTAATTATAAGAACTGTGACACTATATTCAAATTGTGAACATTTGTCCCCAGCTTAAGATAATCATGCATTTTTTAGGTTAGTTGTCTATGCCATCTATAAAAATTTACAAAGGTGTCCTTGTAGTTTAACCTATTGTTATTTGTCTCTGACCAGAAGACTTTGTTAAGGGTTTTAAATACTGACGTAAACACAATGTTGTAGTGTGGAAGTGGTATCTGTCTTGGGATTGTGCAAGCCGTTATTCTTTTCCAAAAGGGTAAGATAAGTAAGCCTTTTAAATGGAAAAGCAGAACTGAATATTATTTGAGGATAGCAGAGGATTTCGCCACAGGCTTGTTAATTTTATGGGATTCACAGTGGCCATTACTATATTTACTGTTCAGAGTACATAGAAAGTACCTTAGGTGAAAATTGTAGCTAGTCATATCTCAGGATTAGCAGATGTGAATTATGCAATACAGTGTAACAGGAAACACCTTATCCATTAAGTATTATTTACAATGGCAGTTACATGACAAAATCACCAGTTTTAAATTTTAAATGTTTCCATGTATACAATTCAGCTGGAAATTTTTCTGTGTGCCTCAATGAAAATTGATTAATGGATGGGTGTCAGTTGTGCTATAAATAATTGCATTATTCTATAAACATTCTGTTATACATTTAATCAGTAATTATGAATATGCACATTAAAGAAAGACAGTTATTTGAATTGAAAAATAAAGCAATAAACTAACAAATAACGTTTGAATAGGAAGTGCAATAAAAACGTCTTTAAAAATGTAATAAAATGTTTTATTATGAGTATAAAACTTGTACTAGAAATAGAATGCTTTATTAAAGTTTTTAATTTGGGTGCAATTTAAGATCCGTATACAGCATGAAGTTACTGGCAGTAATAAATAACATTTAACATATTAGATGTAATAAATCAATATGTGCTGTAAATTCACAAGTCTAGTAAAAAAAAAAAATCATATGTATTTACTTATTAACATTTTCTGTTTTACTGAAAAAAATCATTACTTCACTATTTTCAATTGATATCAGTACCTTTCAGTTATAAACTATTCTGAAATTAATACATGAGCAAAGTTTTATCATCTTCAAGAAGTATTAAAAAAGTCTGCAAAAACTGTATGAAGATGATAAAAAAAGAAACTGTAGGAAGCAGAAGAAAAGCTTACTTCTCAAGCTACTGTATATATATATAAAATATATTTGATATTAGTACACTCATAATTACTGATTAGTTTCATAAAAGCAGGTTAGCCAGAAGTGGTACAATCCCGAAACAAGGTGGAAGGCTGGACTGTAAGAGACCTAAAACAATATTTATTTGTTGGTTTGTTTTTAAGCAGACACAATCATTATCATAATGCATATGTATATAAGAATGTAAGAAAGAACAAATAAGACTGCTAACTGAGTATCAATAGCTGGAATTTGAAAGGGCCGAGTCATAAGTAAATCATAATTAAATGAAATATAATGATGGTTTACCCCAAGAATCTTTAGTCAAGCAATGTGCTTTTGCAAGAGATACATTAATGCAAATCAGTGTCTTTAGAATGATGAAAAGATGTATGAAATATGTGTTTGCAACTGTAGTGAAGCCTTCTGCCACAAAACAGTAAAGGGGGATACAAGCCTTAAAACCATCAGTCGGACCTTAACTTTACCTTGCTCTAGCTCTCCAGAGTTGGCCTCACCACTGGCAGCCAAGCTCCAAACTCAGCATGCAGGCTTCAGCCCTGTTGTTCCTTCTTCAATATTGACTTCAATACTACGGGTGCCAGTCTCCCAGAGTATGGGAGACATGAAACATTAAGACATAGACACTTGACATAATACATAATAAAACTGATAAATATTTAATAAACAACACCATATTGAATACATACAAAACAAAAGTAAAAACAAAATCAATAAAAACATGAAAAATAATATTTAAATAAAAAGATTAAATGAACAAAGCATAAACTTATGTCATGCTTGTATCCTTCTTCTTCTTCTTTCAGCTGCTCCCGTTAGGGGTTGCAACAGCAGATAATCTTTTTCCATATCTTCCTGTCCTCTACCTCTTGCTTTGTCACATCCATCACCTGCATGTCCTCTCTCACCACATCCATAAAACCTTCTCTTAGGCCTCGGATAATGATACTTAAGTGTAGTTCTCTTTGGTAGCAGTCCTGAGGATCTCTGAAGCTTTTGTATAATCTTCATTCAAAAAATTGTGTGATTTCTGGCTGTCTTTTCTTTTCTCCTTAACCAGCACATTTACAGTATAACTTTATATGGCATAAGGAAGTCATTGCTTTCATATCCATTGGCTCCAGCCATCAAAGACATTTTAAAGGCCTGTGTATATGACCCTTGGAGTTTGTTTTTTTTAGCTCATGTTCAGAGTGATACTTTTTTGTACAATGTCTAGAGTGTCATGATTACTTGTTTATTGCTAAACATATACTTTACACTTTTCATTTATTGAATTATAAAGTCAATATCTCCAACCAGCCACTTACCCAACCATCCATCATCCATCCATTTTCTTAACCTGCGTACCGTATATGCTCCAATAAACGCCGAGTCTCTTATTGTCGCCAGTCTCTAATAAGCACCGGGCTTCAGAGGGGACGTGGCCAAATAGTAGCCTGTCTCTAACAGTAGCCGGGTCTTTGATATTTGCCTACTAGTGTACATTGTAAGCGTCTGTATCTTTGCGTGTGTAATACATGTGCATGTCAGCATGTTGCATATATAAGAAATACGGATATACCAGTTTCATTTTCGTGCCGGGTTGACCAAAATACGGACAAACCTGGAAGAAGAGGAAGATGACAGTGAACTGGACAACAACGAAGCCGTCATTGCAGATTTGGACAACGAATAGCAGCGAAAGGTACAGAAAGACATTGCCATTTATCTTTAACAGTCTTGTGCAGCATGTGAAATTCAAATAAAGTAGCCCTTTGTAATATTAGCCAATATTTTTGTGTACCTACATGTACCGACACGCGCAAAAAAATATTGCGTTCTGAAGGTTCTTTTTTAATAATGGTCTCTAATAGCAGCCGGTCTCTATTAAGCACCAGGAGCCGAGGCTAGTTTTGCAAATAAACGCCGGGGGCCACTATTGGAGCACATATGGTAAGTTGCAAAAATGCACCAAACCTTTTAAACCCTTTTCAATGTGCCCTTGCCTGTTTTCTCTACAACAAATTTGCTACTTTAATTACAACATTCACTATGAATATGGAGCAAAACAAATAAGATCTTAGCATGTGAAATACATGATAGGGCTATCTATAATTTTATGACAATGTTTAGCATTACTAATGTTTCAAGTACTTTTAAAGAAAATGAACTAAGTAATGTATGTAGAAATTATTATACACTGCTGTATTCACCAAAATCCCATAATAAACAAGCTCACATCAACAGCTGCTGCACTAGGACCTGACACAAAAGAATTCTGAAGCCTGTCAACAGTTAAGAAGTATCTTTTTTTTTCATTGAGCTCTGTTTTAAATTTAAGGCTTTTATTTGACTATAGCACTACAGTTCTTGTTCTGCACCTTGAATTTTGTTACCTATTTCTCATTACCCTTCTACCTTCTTATTACTCAAAATTTAAGCAGAAGGATTTGTTTTTAATTCTGAAGTTAACCTCCCCTTCCAATTGCTTTTCAGTTTGGATTTATTTACAGTAACAACCTGTTTTAGTATTTTGCTCGGAACCGACTAAAAAAGTGTTACATGCAAGAAAAGTGTTGAATGAAGAAGACTGTTACAGATTTGTCAGGATCCCACTGGTAAAGTTTTTATTATAGTTTCACTGTAGTTAATTTTGTAGTCATTTGTTATGATCCAGTGCAATCATGTCCTGATTGTTTTGTTTAATTTGTATAATTATTATTGTCTTTTATGTTAGATAGATAGATAGACTAATAGATAGATAAGACTTTATTGTCTGTGCCCCAAAGGGGTCACAGAAATTTCCCTTTTGACACGCTCATTAGACAAACAGACCATAAAAATACAAATATAAGCAAACCATAAAAAAAAAAAAAGAAAACCTACTTCATCTGATTCAGAACAGATACTGCTGAGGGCACAAAAGATTTCTGATTTCTTGTATGCATTCTTCCGCGCCAATGGGGTTTTATACCTCATCAATCTAAAGAACGCATAAAGAGGGTGAGAGACATCCTTCACAATCATGGTTGCCTTCCTCAACAGTGCATGATTGTGCAGTTCAGAAAGGGGAGTTTGAGGTGATCCAATTATTTTGGAAGCCTGGTTAACTACACGACACAGTTTTGTTCTATGTTTAACAGTTAATAAGTTGTACCAAGATGAGTGATTAAAAGTGAGAACAGATTCAATGAGTGATCTGTAAACCAGCGTTAAAACCTCCTTGCTAACATGAAAGGTTCTAAGTTGCCTTAGTAGATGGAGGCGCTGCTTTGCCTTCTTATATACAGCATCTGCATGCTGCATGAAAGACAGACAGGTGTCAATCTCTGTCCCGAAGTATTTAAAATCCTGAACCTGCTCCACCAACTGACCCTGGATACTAAGTGGCTGGAACAACGGTGATGGAGCCAGTCCTTTGGGGCCACAACACAGTTCCTTAGTTTTAGAAACATTTAACTCCAGTGAATTTTCTGCCAATAACTGAACCAGTCTCTGGACCTCCTGCTGATATACAGAGAGGGCACAGGTATCAGTTATATGGGCCACCAGGGCCATGTCATCAGCATATTTATACAGTGTGAACGCTGGCCCCGGCACAGACAGACGGACAACATTTTCTCACCCATCACACTGTTTATTTACACTATGTACAATAATCATGAAAGTCACGTGCACTCACAACCCCAGTGCCTCCAGCACTGATTCCCCCAAGTCCAGGGCCCACAGTTCTGTGCCTTGCTTCCTGGCCGCCTCCTGTCCTCGCTCTCCAGCTCAGTCCGCTTCCTCCCGACTTCCACCAATGACTGGAGGGGCGGCCCCTTAAATAAGGCTCCCGGATGAGCCCCAGGTGTTCCGTCCTTAGCCACGCCCCAGCATGGCGGAAGTGTCGGCTGTCTTCCTGGCAGCTCTCCGGGTGCCACACAAAGTCTTCCCCCCGGCACTTCCTGGTGTGGCGGAAGTGCCGGGCTCCCGGGATAATTAGGCACCGGGGCGCCGCCTGGCGGTGGCCACGGGTCCCTACAGGGCTGGGCTTCGAAGCCCTGTACCCGAGGCCCCCTGCCTAACCAGGACGGACGCCCCACTCTGTCTGGAGGAGGCACTCGTCCTCCTCCGGTCCTCCAAGGCGTCCCGCCGGGCTCCAGCCCCGACCGGCAACCGCACGGGATAAACCGGCATCGGGGCGCCGCCTGGCGGTGACCACGGGCCCCTACAGGGAAGGGCTTCCATGCCCTCAACCCGTGGCCCCCAACAGAACCAGGACGGATGCCCCCTCGCGGTCTGGAGGAGGCACAAGCCCTCCTCCGGCCGGGGGCCACAACAGTGTCATTGCTGCACTGCTGCAGGAAACATTATTTGTATAGACAGAGAAAAGAAGAGGGGATAGAACACATCCCTGAGGGAGGCCTGCATTTAAAACGGATGTGCTAGAACTTATACCATTTAAAAATGTAATGTTTGTGTTGTGCTGTGATTGTTCTTTCTTTTCATCAAGATGCCATGCTGTTGAGAGCAATGGTGCTGCTGTAAAGCCACGAGAGCCTAAAGCTTCACTGCAGCGCAGTACATACAATCTTGAGCTAGATTTTTGAAAACAATATAAGGCTAAGTTCACACTGCAGCTCAAATCCCATTTTTTCACTTTTAAGTGACACAGATTTGATCTTTTTAGAGAAATGTGATCAGCAACACACAACATGGAATCACAACTTTTTAGATAGAATTTAGACTACTTTCGTAACTACTGTTTTATATTCAAATCTTAAAAATATACTTCTCAGCAGTTCTGGCTCCTCTCTCCACAGGATTCTATGTACCGTGAAGATTGTACTCAAAGAAACAGCTACTGTTTGTTGTTTTCTATTTCGACCCCTTGCTATCATGGGCTGACAGATTTGTAGATGTCCTGCTCTGAAATGATATGAAGTAGTGCAGTAACCAGTATCTATCTATCTATCGGGTTGAATCTATCTTTTTTTTTTTCTTTTTTCACTTTTTGCTCATGCAGATCATGTTCAGGATAGACACCTGTACATGCTTATATCAGAATTGGATCACTTGCTAAATTAAATAGAACAGTAAAGAAAAAGAGGAAAAAATCAAAATAGAGTCACTTTTAACTGAAAAGAATCGTGTTTGTTTAACAACAGCCTAAGTAACATTACATGCAAGAAATATTAAATATGAGAATATTAAATCAGAATTGTAATATGATATTCCTAAGTGGTAGGTATGCTATGGGCATAGGGGAATAGAAGAATAGCATACCCTTTAGTACCTTTTCTGTTATGACACTTTTTTCCTTTTAAAAGCCCTTCTACATTTGGTCTAGTGTTTTGCTACTTTTCATTTTACATATTTTCCTAGTTTGTGATGTCAGCTTCTGCCTAGTATCTATGTATTTGTTATTCTTGGCTATTGGGAAGTCTCAGCTTCCTGCATGTTTATGTCTTTATTCTTACCTCATAAACAATAATGTATGAAGTATAAAGGGGCTTTGCTGTCGTTTGGCCTTGGAACTCCTAAGGGTTTATTTTCTCCAACATCTTGCTGGCTAGAATTTTCATTTTCCTCGCCTCCATGGCTATCTGACTATAGCATTTGTTTATTGGGCTAGACATTCTCATTGATACTATCTTAAAAAAAATATAAAAAACTGTTCTTCAGTTTTTAGCTTTCTTTTAGCAACTCTCTTTAATTATTACTATTGTAAAGCATGTTAAACTACTTTCATGTATGAAAGTATACTATATAAATAAATGTTTTTGTTATGTTTGTTTTTCAGCTTTCATCTTTTGTTTTAGTTACTGCTCCCTTTTCTGCTTTTGCCCGTATGCCTATTCTGAATTTTCCTTGAACATGTTTGACAACCAGCTGCTATTGCCTAATGTGCAATCTATTTAACCCTGGCCACACAATTGGCATTGTGCATATCTGAAAGCATGTCAGGACCTTTGTATAGGGCAGTTGGCATTTCAGGGTGTTAATGACTGGATAGCACTGTCATGAGACTATTGATGCACCATGAAGGTTAGAGGAATTGGAACAGCATTTATCAAGGGTCAGCATGTTTTCTTCAGTCTCTGTTACCTGTTTACTATGATACATACCCCATCACTGTTAGAGCACCCAATAGCGCTATTAGTTCTAGATTCAGAAAAGATTTTGATACACTTGAATGGGGCTACCAGTTTACATGTGTTTAGGACAGGCCTTAAAATAATAGCTCTATCAATTTGAAAAGTGTTTTATTTTCCGAGGATTCAACACACGGAAGAACTGTATCACTTGCAAAATACTATTATGCCACTTTGGCAAGTAAATCCAAATTAACAAACTGCTTGTGTCCTTAGGCCAATGTGTCAAACACATAATGGCCACAGTTGCTTTTGGTTCTCCATCCCTCCTTGACTGTATTTATCTTTAGTTAGAATTGAAATTAAGTTTGTTAATTTTCTGTGCATTTTAGTGTGTGATGTGTTTTCTATTGATTTGTTTCCTTTTAGTACTTAGATTTGTACAGTTATCATTGTCTTCCAAACATTTGAAATGATGATGTTGTTTAATTTCACTTTGACATATTCTTTACAAAGCAGCTAGTTTATAGTCAGACTGCTGTATATCCTTATACTGTATGTGAGTGTTCACCTTAAACATGTTTAACATTTCTTCAGATTAATAAGAAAAAGTTGGTGTTTTTGCAGTCTACATACATAGTAAAAATAAGGAAATTAAAATTCCAGTTACGCATACTGCAGAAGTTCAGTTAAAGGTGTGAGACAGCTTCTCATTAAGAGGGAATGAAATGAAAACCTGCAGCCACCACAGTAGGGCTCCAGGAAATGAACATCACTTGCTGATGAATGTGTCAGGAAAATGAAAGCTTTGAATATAGTAATTTGTAAAGCATACCTTCATTGCGATTTATTCCAAAGCTCAATTTCATCCTCATTTTTGTCTATGGAAATAAAAACTAAATAACTTTTAAAATAGCAGCTGCATTAGTTTTTGGTCATGGTAGGGTTTATAAGGTAACTCTGTTTTCCCCATTATACTCTTTATTACATAAGCAATTTCAGAATGCCCCAAATCCTATTATCTTACCACATGCTGCTGTAGTTCAACACTTCCCCCTTTCTTTTACATCTGTAACATATTTATTCATGCATTATCAGTAATATGCCCAAAACGTTAGCAGAGTGCAAATGTGAGTGTTGATAAAATAATACAACCTGACATAGACTACCAGGTGGCTGGCTTGTCTTGTTATGCTGATTGTTCTCTGATCCAGCTTGGTTTTTGCTCCCTCTTTGCTTTTGAATGGGGTGGCAGAAACAACATGGCCCGTCTGAAGATGTTCTCCTCAGGATGGAAAATGGTATATAGAGAGAGTAACTGATGTCACCAGGAAGAGTGCTGCTCACAGCCTCTTCATGGCTGACTAAAAAGACCTCTTCATTTAGTAAGGTTATAAAGAGATGTTGCCGGTTCACAACTGATGACTGGCAGTTCAGCACGGTGCAAATCTTCGAATTGATATGTTTCGTGGCCTGACTGTATGGCAATTTAACTACTAAGTATTAATTTGTAATTACCAACAACAAAATTCATGCAAGTATAGTATTAGGTAAATGATGTGACTTAAGGATAAATTGTAAAGTATTTAAAATCTAATACTTTAATGCTGCAATGTGCAATCCAGGGTTGTCTTGTCCATGATACTGTCAGAATATGTTAAAGAGACAGGAAAGTAAACGGTTACTGCATATTACAGAGTGCATGTTTGCCTAATTCAAATCTAATTTATTATATTGATTTGAATAAAATAGGTGTACTGGGGGGCAACACTGGACTAATGTATTGTCTGAGAGGGAGACAGCCTTCCAAGACTATATATCGCTGATATGTTAAGTTACAGTGTTCCTGGACCAGTGCACCCATTCATACATCTGCATGATCTACTGGGGATTGTAGTCCTGTTGGGAAGCTCAGTTATGTTTCATAGGTGCCACAAAGGGGAACTGTAGAGGAGGGCTAGCTCTAATTTGAGGGGCTTCTACCTGATCTGGAAGTGCTTCCTTCATGCAGTCTCCTGGCACTGGAAGTACAACTGGGTCACGGGCAAAAGGAGCCTCCTCATCTCACTTGGAAGATCTAAGTCACGAGTAGAAGGACCACACTTGCCTGGACAAAGTGGTGGAAGGAAAGACTGTGAGAAAGAAAAGAAGTTAAAACAGAATTGTATATAGTAGAAGACCTGTACTGGTATTATTGTAAATAAAAGGTTATTTGATTCTGTGACTAGTAGCTGTGGCCTTTAGAACGTGTCCCAGGACCCCAATCCCTCAATATAACTGCACAACAACCAGCCATGTGACAAAAAGTTGTAGAATGTGTGTGCAGAAGTCTCTGTTTAGAGGAGAGAATAGGAATGTTTCAGGATTTCCTAGCCCTGATGTTATCTTGTACTACTCAAGTTTTGGGCATTTTTCCTGGTTTCTGGTATCTCTAATATACTACAGTATTTCTTAAATCAGAATTTAGTAAATCAAAAATACTTCTTTCATAATAGACAAAAGGTAAAAGTTAATACATTTTCTCGCCTTGTCCTTTTCAAATCTCTAATTATGCAATATGCACCAAAAGGTGTGTTTAAAAAAGCTTTATTTGAGAACAGATGTAATTTACTTGTCTTTTATCCAAATTTTCACTGTATGCCCATGCATTCATTTAGTATTTTATTAAGCTTGTGTGTAAGTGAAGTACCTAGAGGAGATAAAGAGGAGAGAAACGAGACAGGAAAATGAGAGGAAAAATCCGGAGGAAATGAAAATAATAAAAAGTCAAATTTGATGCAAAATATATTCCATTTACAAGGAAAAGTGTAAGGTTAAAAGATTAGCTGGTTCAATGCTGGGTTGATAAAGTGCTGTGTTCTGCATGAGTTTAATTCATGCTTAACTTATTGCACCATCCTTCTCACAACAACTTAGATTTATTATTCAACTACAATTATATACTGTATACTGTAGCACATTTTCATACAAAGGATATACAAAGTAGCTCAAACAAGAAATCAAAGAAAAAAATCATAAATTCTGATTTCTGGCCCATGAATCTATTTTTCCTGTTTTTCTACATGTTGCATACATTCATTTTGTTGTATATTTATTTTAACATTATGATGGTGAAATTAGCACACCATCATTTTTATAGGTTTTTAGGGTCATTGTCAATATGTGCAGAGTGCAGTGAAATTCTTACTCGCATGTGCTAATCAACACGCAACATGTCAATTCCTGTGAGGATACATTAACTGCGTCACTTTGATACATTTGTTGTTCTTATTAAAAAAATATCAGAATATATTTGTCATTAACAGACAATCAAAAAGTAAATTCCAGGAATAGCCTGTGTATAGTTTGGCATGCTTTGCATGTATGTTTTGAAAGTCGACACATTAAAATAAAAAATGACAAACAATTAAATGTCCCAGCTGGGACAATGATATAAAGGATGGTAAGCTTACTATTCAAATTTTACAAGATCTCTGGGTTTAAAATTAATTAATAGGTGATTGATTAACTTCAATGTTAGAAAGAATAGTATCAAGTCCGCTTTTGACATTATTAAAGTTCCTGTGCATTATAAGTGATTCATACTTCAGAGAGTCCTTTACAAAAATAAATAACTTTATAAAAATATGTATATATACCTTATACTTTACAAATACCCAAGAATATCCATACTGGTGTCAAATTGATAGTCAATAAAACTCACTTTACCTTAAGCTGTTTATCCTGTTCTAGCTTTAAAGGGAGTGTTCACCTTGAAATAATGGCAGTGTGTGTTCACAGGAATGGTAGGATCATGTCATAATATTTCAAAAGGTTGAGAGACGGAATATATACTGTAACCTTTTGCTGTTATGTCTTTTGTAGTGTGGTGGCTACAACTGCACCCAGTACTGCACAGATGTTATTAAGGACAAAACTATTCCAAAAATTATTCTTTTGTTGGGGGAAAAAGATCACGAAAGAAACATTTCAAGGTGAAGCAGTCCAAAGTCAATGATGAGCAGAGGTCAGAAATAAACTTGAGCACACACACAGAAATCCTTCTGAAGTCATCCTAAAGCTAGGATACTTGGCAAAAACTGTGCCACCATCTTATTTATTCAACATTTGACAAAATCTTAAGGTGCACAGGTAGCAATGAGAGCAACCAGGATATCAATGAATATACAAAATCACTGGCACCATGAGATAATTCTCTAGTTCTGCAGAATAGGGACATGAACTGACAAAGAATTCAAAAAATGGTGGTGACGTGACATCATTATCAAACAATTAAAATATATCAATTAATAAAAGAAATAATAATTAAAATTAAAATCAATCCAAATAAAAAATATTGAGATTCACAACAGGTATGATCACACTAGTGCATCATACAATAAGAGTGTAAAATTCCTTGATTTAAATTCAACAATATTTACATTATAGCCTGAATGGGTGTTTCTTGTTAGAGTAAAGATGTATGGGCACTGCAGAATTGTTCTTGCAGACGACTCTGTTGTGCTGGCCACATGATTCTTGATTTGTGATGTTATTGCTTTGTCTCCATCAAAAATGGCTGAGCACATTACCTGGTGTCCCATTTCAGGGATTCTATTGTAAATCAAAAAAATAAATAAATTCTTTGTTTCTTTTGTGTAAATAGGGCTAAAGATTTCTAATTTGTTGTACAGTATTCTTTTGACTTTAATTACAGTTTTATGTATCTTATATATCTTTCATCTTTGATAATTGTTGGTGTTTGTCCTTTCTCTGTTTCCTGCCTGAACATCTACCAATCCTTTGACCATGTATTTTTCTTTAACCTCATTGATTTACCATATGCTGGTTTTCTTTTTGTCTTTGAAATTTTGTGCTCTATGACTAGTCTTCACATTGTCAGAAGATACAGTATTGCTAGCCACATGTGGTTCCTAGAGATAATTCCTTCAATTTCTTTTTTCTATCATCTGTGCTTGCCAAAGCATTTCCTGCCAACTATGCCATTTACTTGGCAATCTATACTAATAAAAAGCAAAGCCCTCACTGACTCACTCACTCACTCATCACTAATTCTCCAACTTCCCGTGTAGGTAGAAGGCTGAAATTTGGCAGGCTTATTCCTTACAGCTTACTTACAAAAGTTAAGCAGGTTTCATTTCGAAATTCTACACGTAACAGTGATAACGGTCGATAACGATCGACAACGTCCGCCATGTTGAACTTTCTTATTTATGGCCCCATCCTTACGAAATTTGGTAGGTGGCTTCCCTGTGCTAACCAAAACCGATGTACGTACTTATTTCGGTGGTATAACGCCACTGTCGGCCGCCATATTGAACTTTCCAAGGTCACTAATTCTCCAACTTCCCGTGTAGGTAGAAGGCTGAAATTTGGCAGGCTCATTCCTTACAGCTTACTTACAAAAGTTAAGCAGGTTTCATTTCGAAATTCTACGCGTAACGGTCATAACGGTCAACAACATCTGCCATGTTGAGCTTTCTTATTCATGGCCCCATCTTCACGAAATTTGGTAGGCAGCTTCCCTGCGTTAACCGAAACCAAAGTACGTACTTATTTTGGTGGTATGACGCCACTGTCAGCCGCCATATTAAACTTTCCAACGTCACTAATTCTCCAACTTCCCGCATAGGTAGAAGGCTGAAATTTGGTACTTATTTCGGTGGCATGATGCCACTGTCGGCCGCCATATTGAACTTTTCAACGTTCTTTGTTACTTATGGGCCCATCTTCAAGAAATTTGGTACGCGGGTTCCCAACACTAACTAAATCCTACTTACATACATATATACGTCCATAGCCTGCAGCTCGGTCACCGTGTGAGGCGGCGTTGGGTCCCCCATTCCAACGCCTCCGACGTTGTTGGCTGCCTGCCTATATAAGGCCGTTTGTCACTCCAGTCTCTACATTCCCTTCCTTGCTTCACCACGGGATTCATGTCTCCCTGCTGATAGCTACAGCCTTTTTATTTAATCCACGGCTTCTCCGCTGTTTTATTGTTCATTTATTACGATTATAGTTATTGTTTAGGTATTTTAGACTTAGTTTACATTGTTCAGGTACCCATTTCCTTTATCTTTCCAACCGTACCCCCATTAACATGTCTATTGAGGTGATCACCATCGATCAAAGAACTGTCACTTACCGAATGGTTTCCATGCCCAGAGATGGAGCCTGCCTTTTCCATTCTCTGTGTTACATATTGAACGGCCATATCAGGCTCACTCTTGATATCCGGAGGAACATTGTGTCTTATGTATTGAATGACTGGGACAGGTTCAAGGTATGGACTGATGACGGTACAGGAGATAATTATACTACACAGGAGCACTATAAGAGTGAAATGCTTAAGCCCTTTACCTATGCATCTGCATGTGAGTTGATGGCTGCCAGTGAATTGTTCGGTTGTCACTTTCAAGTGCACTGAAATGGCCAAATATTTTACACCTTTTGACAACTGGCAATGCCTCTTAAACATCTTAGATTCACAGGTGACGATTTCAGTAGTGAACACTTTGATGTTAATGAATGTTTAAGCTCTCAAAAGCTGGATGTGAAGTTATCAATGAAACCGGTTGTATGCTTACAATGCTTGACAGATGCCGAATGTCACTTCAACACAACAAGTCCTGCAAATACTGTCGTCATTGAAACAAACCATGAAACTCAAACCGATTATGACAGAAGCAATCCAAGCTGTGAGATCTGAAACAAGATTACTGTTCACATAGCCAACTGTACGTTGCATGCTCAAGAGTAAGCTCAGCGCACAGCTTGGTCATATTACAACCAGAGGGCCGAACTCAAAATGTGGTATACAAAGAGATCCTTAACAAATAATTATTGGTATATTTTCCCTCAGTTTAAAAAGGTTTAATTTTCTTCTTAATAAGAATTTTAAGGCAGTACTTCGCCGCTGCGTAGTGCGGGTATTTTGCTAGTCAATGATATAGCAGACCATGCATTTTTTTTGTGTTTCCTCCATGCTGAAGTTTATTAAATATATCCTTAACTAGTCTCCCTGGTACTGATTGGTTTGGTTACAACTACCCATTCTCCTTTTATGTCTAGGTAATTCTCACTGATACACTTTGATTCTCTAAACTGTCAAAAAATGAACTACTTTAATCTCATCCAGATGTTGTTACAGCTTCTTGGTCAAAATACTGAAAAAATGAACATTTGTGGGCATGACTGGGCTGCATGAGTATTGGTTCGGGCAGTTTTCTGAGTATGCATATTATCTTGGGCTTTAGGATTTTGTGTACTAACTTTATACTTTTTGTACACTTGTACTTTGTTTTTGTATTAATCCATCCATCCATCCATCCTCTTCCGCTTATCCGAGGTCGGGTCAAGGGGGCAGCAGCTTAAGCAGAGAGGCCCAGACTTCCCTCTCTCCGGCCACTTCTTCCAGCTCTTCCGGGAGAATCCCAAGGCGTTCCCAGGCCAGCCGGGAGACATAGTCCCTCCAGCGTGTCCTGGGTCTTCCCCGGGGCCTCCTCCCGATTGGACGTGCCCGGAACACCTCACCAGGGAGGCGTCCAGGAGGCATCCTGATCAGATGCCCGAGCCACCTCATCTGACTCCTCTCGATGCGGAGGAGCAGCGGCTCTACTCTGAGCCCCTCCCGGATGACTGAGCTTCTCATCCTATCTTTAAGGGAAAGCCCAGACACCCTCGGAGGAAACTCATTTCAGCCGCTTGTATTCGCGATCTCGTTCTTTTGGTCACTACCCATAGCTCATGACCATAGGTGAGGGTAGGAGCGTAGATCGACTGGTAAATTGAGAGCTTTGCCTTACGGCTCAGCTCCTTTTTCACCACGACAGACCGATGCAGAGCCCGCATCACTGCGGATGCCGCACCGATCCGCCTATCGATCTCACGCTCCATTCTTCTCTCACTCGTGAACAAGACCCCGAGATACTTGAACTCCTCCACTTGGGGCAGGATCTCTCCCCCAACCCTGAGAGGGTATTCCACCCTTTTCCGGCTGAGGACCATGCTCTCGGATTTGGAGGTGCTGATTCTCATCCCAGCCGCTTCACACTCAGCTGCGAACCGATCCAGAGAGAGCTGAAGATCACGGCCTGATGAAGCAAACAGGACAACATCATCTGCAAAAAGCAGTGACCCAATCCTGAGTCCACCAAACCGGACCCCTTTAACACCCTGGCTGCGCCTAGAAATTCTGTCCATAAAAGTTATGAACAGAATCGGTGACAAAGGGCATCCCTGGCGGAGTCCAACTCTCACTGGAAACGGGCTCGACTTACTGCCGGCAATGCGGACCAAGCTCTGACACCGGTTGTACAGAGACCGAACAGCTCTTATCAGGGGGTCCGGTACCCCATACGAGGCACTGTCCCCGATGTCCATGCGATGTTGCAGAGACGTGTCAACCAAGACAGTCCTACAACATCCAGAGCCTTAAGGAACTCATCCACCCCCGGGGCCCTGCCACCAAGGAGTTTTTTGACCACCTCGGGGACTTCAGTCCCAGAGATGGGAGAGCCCACCTCAGAGTCCCCAGGCTCTGCTTCCTCATTGGAAGGCATGTTAGTGGGATTAAGGAGGTCTTCGAAGTACTCCTCCCACCGACCCACAACGTCCTGAGTCGAGGTCAGCAGCGCACCATCCCCACTATATACGGTGTTGACACTGCACTGCTTCCCCCTCCTCGAAGCCGTCCGAGCCGTTTTTGTATTAATTAAATTTTTATTATTGTTTTGGTAATGTCATTTTGTGCTCTGTTTGTCAGATGGTAACAGCCATTTTGTGGCCGTGGCCTTAAAATTTATGATTGTTATGCCCTTTGCCAAGGTCACATTAATTGGATGTCAGATGGTGCATTCTGTCATCATGTTCTGCTGATAAAAAGTGGTGGCACACAGCTCCTGGCATCTGTGTACTGGATCTTCATCTCTAATCTCTCAGTGTTTCTTATTAGTGCTAGAATTTGAAAGGTACTTTCAAGGAGACATTGTTGTTAGGAACTTTTGCTTTTCTTTTTTGACTACAATTCTGGTTTTGTGCTTTGGGCCTTGATGAGCGTTTCTTCTTTTCTGACCTTTGCCTGTTGTTTTTTTTAACTTCTGCCTAATTAATTTGTCTTATAATTTCCATGTTCACTAACATCTGCTTTGTCATAATCACAAAAGATTTTTTTTCTCCTTGGGGTACCAGTTATACTTCCTACTAGGCTTGTTTTGAGTCAATTACATGCAGAATTCCAATGTAATGATTACTAGATTCTAAGAGGTCTTGATGGAGGAGGTAGTGTAAACTGTACAGCATTTGTGTTTGTATATCTATAGCTGAACATACTGTTTCCCTGTTGTTATGGGTATGTGTTGATTATTACTAACAGCTTGTGACCAGCAAGAGTCTCTATCTATATATGGCAATAATTGCAAGATGGAAAATTGAGTATCTGAAATTTAAATTTGTAAGATAACAATCAGGACTGTAAAGAGGTAGTGGTGGATTAATTGGGTAAACATTTTGTACTTACAATAAGCAATAAAGGAAAATTGGGAATAACAAGGAAACTGAATATTCTTTTACTTTTTTTAATTCTTTGTTTTTCAGAGGAGTGTTTCCTTTTGTTTTTTTTTTCCTTCACTTTCTGTTCAGATAAGCTGCCATGTCACATCCTTAGTATGAAATATGTTATAGACACATAAACCATGGAAACCAAAGTGTTCTCAACAGAAAGGGCAGGACTCAAAAAGCATCCCTAACAATGTGATAACATTAATAACAGCTATTCAAATACCAAAAGTAAAATGGAATACAAGTAAATAAAGGTGAGAAGAATGCCAAGAAACCTTACCAAAATATTAGACCATTTTAAAACATATTAGAACCTGACACAGAAGCTGGCCTGGGAAGGTACCACATCAAACAACTCATGATATTGGGAGTGATGACGATGTAAGGTATGGGGCGCTAAATGCCCTCATGTGCTGTAATAAAGTTGATTCACATTAGTGCACTTCCATAGCCCTGTTTTGTTCTTCAGGGGCCCTGGTCCTGCTTTCATTGCCTTGTTCTTTTCTATTAATGAATAGTTAAAGGTTAATAATTCATGAAAGATTTTAGTGGTGGAGGGCTAAAGGATGTCAAGAAACGCTCTGCTGAAAATTGAAGCATCAATCTATCAAGCATCATACTGCAATTCAAACATAGGGAAAACAATTTTTAGCCACCCGAACTAATGCCTACTGTTGCAAAAAGGAATTGAAGGGCAATCCATTTGTACATCTGATGAGCAGCTGACTGCCATTCCTTGTTGCTGTTCTGAAAGAGGAATGAGCTCAAATGCTTGTACTAATGGTTCTTCAAGCTATTGCTGTGAGGTATGTGCCTGCTCCACTATCCATTGTTGCAAGTCATTTCTTATTCTTGTCTAATGAAAAAGTGTATCTCAATAACCATTAAATGGAAACTGAGTAACAATAATGTGCAAGATGATTTCCTGACTGTCAATCATATGGCTGCTATTTCTCAAGAGACATTCTCTTTATATTTGGTATTTATACTTACCGCTGTATCATGAATTTTAGTTGTTTTCTTGACCTACCTTGTTAATAATCAGTTTCAAAGTACACTATTAATTTATGTTTCAAGACATTCCATGTTGTTGGCTTTGCTGTGCTCAGTTTTTGTGCAGGTTGTCTGAATAAATTTACCTCTTCTTTTTCCATCCAACTTGTGTCTTTCTTTAGCAGTTCTTAATTCTTCAGGCACCAATGGCAGCAGCAAAATTTAAACTAAGTGTATATATTCACAATCCACAACTATATAATGTGTGCATGAACAATCCAACAGAACCCTGACAGGCAGCTCTCCCAGTAGTTATCCATCTGTTTATCAATCTATCCATTTTCAAACCTACTTAATGTAACTTATTGAGCTTATTGTGATTATTTCAAATGAATGGGATACAATGTAAAGAGTGCAACTTTCCTAAAACTTACATCATGAATGTTCTGAGATACATGGCGTTCTTAAATCCCTGTTTCTTAATTATATGGCAATAACAGCAATTTTAACTTTACTGCCCTGGTGTTTGTATTCCTATATGTGGTGACAGAAAGTCAATGCATATTATGGAAAATGTGGGCACAATGCAGCAATAAACTGTGAATAGGGCACGTGTCCATTGCAGGGCACACATGAAACATAGACTATAAGAGTTTTTAACCTTTAGGATGTGTGAGAAAACTGTAGTAGGTGGAGAAAACCAAGATTAACACAATATATTCCTCTTAATCCTTATCATACGCGTATACATTGTAGCAGATAGAGGCGTGGTCCACCTCTAACACCCTCAGGTACCACTCTGAACACCAGGTGAAAGTATAATAATTATTACTTTTATTAATATACAGTGCACCAAGCACCCTCCACTCCACACTCATAAATAACCAATAAACTACAAAATACTCTTTCCTCCTCGCTCAGACACTTCGCCCTTCTACCTCCCAGCTCAGCTCAGTGTCTGGACTGAGCCATCGTCCTTTTATAGCCCCTGACCCGGAGGTGTTCCTGTCCCAACAGTCCACAGTTCCTTATTCCTTCCGGGTCAGGGCAATCAGTTCTTCATTTCAACCCGGGAGCACGTCGTTCCTTCCCGTCACGTGACCGTTACGTGTTCCCGGGTCATAAGGCATAAAAGAACCCATAAGCCCCCCCACAGCGACTCCTGGTGGTCCCCAAGGTATCCAGCAGGGCTGTGTATAAATACTACAAAGTCCATAAGGCCCTGCTGGACCTCGGGGCACAATCCTGCTGTCGGGAGAGCTCCTCCTGGCTGCCTGGGGGTGAGGACTGGCATGAGAAGCTGGCAGTCCTCCACAATTCCCCCCACTTAGCGACGACTTCTGGGGCGGAGCTCCTTCTGGCGGCCTGGGGGTGAGGACCAGCATGAGAAGCCGGCAGACCTCCACAACATATATTCTTACCTTTACAATTTACATTTTCTGATTATTTAAACACAGACATCTTTGTGTTGGTGTAGGGCAAGGAGTGAAATACCTAAAGAAAAAACACATAGAACCAAGGAAAACATGTAAAGTTCACACAGATAGCGAGGTTGTGTGGTATGGTACTAGTAATTTGGTATTTTCCGTACCAAATTATAGGTTTAAAAGACCTTGTACTCAGCACTTTGTTCTTCTGCTTATTGACATGTTGAAAGGAGACTCCATAGGAGCACCCCCCCATCCAACAATTTAGACTTTAATGCACTGGTGGATGCTGTGGAGTAAAGCAACTCTGAGAGGAGTGCGTGTATGCAGCGAAACAGGGAAGCATGTGATTGTATGATGTAGTGGGGAGGGTGAAGTGAAATGTGAGACCGGATTATCCATTGGACAAGCCTGTCAGACAAAGTTGCAGTCCTTTTCAGATACCAGTTCATCACTGTTACCTAGAGCAAGCCTTGTCCTGTCTGTGTGTTCTAAAAAGATCCTGATACTATTGGTGATCCTTCTAGATTGTGTGTTGCACTTCCAGTTTATGCTTTACCCCTTGATTAACAAGGGTATAAATTGAGCTCCCTCTTTTCAGAGTCAAGAACTCTTAAGTCCTTTTGCCAACCCTGCAAAGTCTTTCTTTTTTTGTCTCAGTAGGTATCAACTACTCTGGGCATCTGCTGTATTACCAGCCCTCTTATGTCCTGGTGGAACATGGCATATTACTGTCATATTTCCACCCAGGGCCTCATTTTTTTAGGGTTGCGTTGGTGTTCACTGAGGTGTGCATAATTCTGTCTGCTAAGAAGACCATCCCTTTATATAGAAATACGGGTGAGTTTTGGTGGTATAATGGTTAGTGGTATCACCTTCATGGTTCAGAGACCAGAATACAGTCTCTGGCTCTCTCCCTATCTTTGTTGAAGTTTCCTCATTCTTTGCATTGCATCTCCCACATGCCAGTTTTCTTCAGCTGATGACTGTCCATAAATGAAGTGTGGGCTTTTGCATGATTTTGTATTGCGATGGACTTGGATTGTTCCCTGCCTTGCACCAGGTGATGCCAGGATAGACTCAGCCCCCCACGATCCGTTACTCGAGTAAGTGTGTTCACAGAATGCATGGATATATATTTAGAGGAGAAGTCAATTGAAAATCTAGCTTCTTCTTCTTCTTTCGGCTACTCATGTTAGGGGTCGCCACAGCAGATCATCTTCATCCATATCTTTCCGTCCTCTGCATCTTGTTCTGTCACACCCATTACCTGCATGTTCTTTCTCATCACATCCATAAACCTTCGCTTAGGCCTTCATCTTTTCCTCTTCCCTGGCAGCTCTATCCTTAACACCCTTTTCCCAATATACCCAGCGTCTCTCCTCTGCACATGTCCAAACCAACGCATTCTTGCCTATTTGACTTTGTCTCCCAACTTGAGCTGACCCTCTTAAGTACTCATTTCTAATCCTATCCTTCCTCATCAAACACAATTCATAAAATTGAGAGAGAATGAGAGAGAGGGGTAACCACAGAGGATGGCACTCACTATACACTAATAACCAACATAATGCCTCTTGGCGTATTTCTTTGATTCCTCATTACCAAATACATAATATTTAAGAATATGTTAGTAACTAGAAATGGCAGAATTACAGTACCCATTTAAAGTGTTATCAATACACACACAATACACACTACTGTTTTGTAATGCTGTATTCACTTATTCGACTCTGCAATATATTACTACATATTTTTAACTTATGAACATAGTAAGAATAACATGTATGCTGTATAAATATGGAAGGGCAGACTTGGAGTTTATGCATCTTTTTTTTATAATATATTTTAAAGTAAATACTGTGTACTGTTAATATAGAAGTTATAGATTGTATCAAATCTGTGCAATGTTTTCTTGAGATGCTTTAGCTCTCCCTTGATATTGATAGGGTAAAGTGACTATGTGAAGCTAGTAATAACAATATACTTGGAGGGTAAGATTAAAAGTCAGATTTGTTTTGTAAGATTCAGGTCTTCAGATATGAATGATATCTGAAATATGAAGAGAGAGAGAGAGAGAGAGAATGATATCCTGATGATCTTACATATAATCTATTTGCATTATAATCACTGGTATTCACACACTTAAATCAGACTTGTGTATTTTAATTTTAATGTGGTCCTGTGGTCGAAACTTTAATATTTAACACACATCACCATCTACTGATGCACTGCAGCAACTGCAATAGAATGGGAATGAAAATTCTAGGAAAGCAAGGCCTAATAATTGTGAAGGTATTGTGTGTGGGGGTATTCTTAACTTCTTTGGATAGATTTCACTGAGTAAACGTCAAAGTCTTAATTAAGTTAAAAATAACATTTTTCGTAGTTATTCTGGCACAAACCTTTTATGTATATTGAAGACACAAAACAATGTTGGTAAAATATTACTTATTAAAGTCATTCATTTTCCCTTTTAAGTGCTGTCATTTTAGCTGTTATAATGATGTCATTGTCTACACGGCTTTAACCTAAAATAACACAAAAGATCATTTGACTCATTTCCTGTAGCTCAGGCTGAGTTTGACATACTGTACAGTGCATAAAGCAGAAATTCTCTCCAGTAGTTTTTAGAAAGATGGGCTAATTATGTGGCATCTAGAATGAGTCAGATCAGTTTTAGTCATGTCCACATTCCCCAAATACCACTTTTGTATGTTTTTAAGCTCTTTGAATACCAAATATTGTTTAGTATTCATTATTTAAATATCTATTTCAGCTGTTTGATAAGCTGCACAAATAGTCAGAAATACAATACATATTTTTGTTTTAGCATTTACATGTGTATTGAAATTGTAATTCAGATGACTATATTTGCATAAACTAGGCTTGCAATTAAAAACTAACATTATGGTTTCAAAAAGATTTGTAACGATTAATGGTAAAAATAGTAATACTTTATGTACATTTTTATTTACTAGAAAGGCATAATTGATAAATATGTGAATCAGCTCGTCTGCTGTTTTAACATGATGATTACTAGCTGAAGAATGGAGTGTAATACCTATTAATTGTAAAGTCCTATGACTCATAAATCCAGTTAGGAAGTGTGTTACATTACACACACATTTATCTTTGTTCTTTATTGGCCTTCTGAGGCAGAATACTATTGGTGCATATACAGTATATTGTGACAGATAGGGGACACTATCAACCCCTTGAACCCTCAGATCAAATGTCAGACAGCAGATAAAAGTCCAATAATTGACTTTATTTGAACTACACAGTGCACAAAGCACCCTCCTCTCCACAATACTCATATAAATAAACAATAACACAATTCTCAATAATCAACTCCCAGACGTGTTGCCACCCTTCCACCCAGCTCAGCTCAACATCTGGGATCTCTCATAGTCCTTTTATAGTCCATGACCCGGAAGTGCTTCTGAACCCCTGTCCATGTGACTTCTTAGCACGTCCGGTTCAGATCAAAAGTCTTCTTTTCTTCAACCCGGAAGCACGTCATTTCCCCTGTCCATGTGACTAGGACGCACTTCCGGGTTGTAGGCGAAACCCTCGTTGCTCCTCCCTGCAGCACCTTCTATCGGCCCCCATGGTATCCAGCAGGGCTTTGGATAAAAACTCCATTATCCATAATTCCCTGCTGGCATTTGTGGCACCTCCATGCTGCAGGGAGGGCTCCACCTGGCAACCTGGGTTATATTAGCCGGGATGAATAGTATAGTCCACAATATATATAGAGATATATTGTTTAAATTGATATGTATTTCAGTACATTAGAGTAAGTTCCACAGTAGCTTTTTTGTCCCATGAAAAATGTTGGTGTACTGTTACCTTAAATGCTCTGTAAAATGTGAACAGAACTATATAAAACAAAGATCGATCAATTAATAAACAGATACATAATGCATTAGTTCACTTGGAGTTCATGATCAACACTCACATGGCTCACTCAGTCTGAAATGATTACATTTACTTACTTTTGTCACACTCGTGTACATAGGGGTAACTCTCAAGGCTCTGTTGTGGTAAGCATCTCCACCCTGCGGCAAGAGGAGGTGTTGTCACTAATCACCTTCTCATTTCCCCAAGCGGCCCAACTAAGATGATGCATGAGCAAATCTCATTCCGTTTCACAAACCCTGCCCCTTCTGGGAATTTATTTATGCTATATAAATGATGTCCATGCCAGAAACAACTGTCTTTGAGATCTGTGCTTCAAAGAGAAAAACTTTGTCTCAGTCCAAGTGTCCTCTGAGTGCTTTATATTGTTGTTGTATATTGCCTATTGCTTTCTGTTAAATCACACTTCAGTTTTGTTTCATGATTCTGAGTAAACAGAGCTACACCTTGTGTATTTGGGCCATTGAACCTATACTCATCTGTTTATTGGTTGGCACTGTATATTCATTCTCATTAGGCACATTGCTTTCTTCATAGGCACATGTGATTAAGGTCTAAATAATACTCCATTAACTCCACTCCTCGAAACGCCACCTTATCGTGGTGGAGGGGTTTGCATGTCCCAATGATCCTAGGAGCTCTGTTGTCCGGGGCTTTATGCCCCTGGTAGGGTCACCCAAAGCAAACTGGTCCTAGGTGAGGGATAAGACAAAGAGCGGTTCAGTAAACCTCCCATGAAGAATAAAAATTTGGATGGCATTTTCCCTCACCCAGACATGGGTCACCGGGGACCCCCTCTGGAGCCAGGCTTGGAGGTGGGGCTTGATGGCGAGTGCCTGATGGCTGGGCCTGCACCCATGGGGCTCGGCCGGGCACAGCCCGAAGTGGCAACGTGGATCTCCCTTCCCATGGGCTCATCACCTAGTGGAGGGGCCAAGGAGGTTGGGTGCAGTATGAGTTGGTTAGTGGCTGAAGGTGGGGACCTTGGCGGTCCTATCCTTGGCTACAGAAGCTGGCTTTTGAGATGTGGATTGTCAACTCTCTGAAGGGGAAGGAGCCTCAGTTAGTGCGCGAGGTCGAGAGGTTCCAGTTAGATGTAGTCAGGCTCACCTCGACGCACAGCTTAGATTCTGGAACCAATCTTCTTGAGAGGGGCTGGACTCTCTACCACTCTGGAGTTGTCCCCCAACTTGGAGCCTGTTCATTGGGGTTTACCCCAGTAGACAAGAGGTTAGCCTCCCTCTGCCTTCAGGTGGGGGGACGTGTCCTAACTGTTGTTTGTGCGTATGTGCTGAACAGCGGTTTGGAGTACCCACCCTTTTTTGGAGTCCCTGTGGAGGTTGCTAGAGGGAATACCTTCTGGGGACTCCCTCCTTCTGCTGGGAGACTTCAATGCTCACTTGGCAATGACAGTGAGACCTGGAAGGGTGTGATTGGGAGGAATAGCCTCCCCCCACCCCCAATCTGAACCCGAGTGGGGTTTTGTTATTGGACTTCTGTGTTCGTCACAGAATGTCCATAACAAACACCATGTTCAAGCATAGGGGTGTTCATACAGTATGTGCACCTGGCACCAGGACACCCTAGGCCCCAGTTCAATGATCGACTTCGTGGTCGTGTCGTTGGACTTGTGGCCACATGTCTTGGACACTCGGGTCAGGAGAGGGGCGGAGCTGTCAACTGCACCACCTGGTGGTGAGTTGGCTTCAATGGCGGGGGAGGATGCCAGTCAGGCCTGGTAGGCCCAAATGTGTTGTGAGGGTCTGCTGGGAACGTCTGGCAGAGCCCCCTGTCAGAAGTAGCTTCAACTCCCACCTTTGACAGAACTTCGACCACGTCCCGAGGTAGGTGGGGGACATTGAGTCCGAATGTGCCATGTTCTGTGCCTCTGTTGTTGAGGCGACTGACCGGAGCTGTGGCTGTAAGGGGGACTGTGCCTGTCGTGGTAGCAATCTCTGAACCCCTTGGTGGACATAGGCGGTGAGGGATGCCGTCAAGCTGAAGAAGGAGTCCTACAGGACCCTGTTGTCCTGTGGGACACTGGAGGCAGCTAATAGGTACCGGCAGGCCAAGTGGAATGCGATTTGGATGGTTGCTGAGGCAAAAACTCGGCCGTGGGAGGAGTTTGGAGAGGCCATGAAGAACGACTTCCGGACGGCTTTGAGGAGATTCTGGTCCACCATCCTGCATCTCAGGAGGGGGAAGCAGTGCAGTGTCAACACTGTATATGGTGGGGATGGTGCGCTGCTGACCTCAACTCAGGACGTTGTGGGTCAGTTGGGGAGTACTTCGAAGACCTCCTCAATCCCACTAACATACCTTCCAACAAGGAAGCAGAGCTTGGGGACTCAGAGGTGGTTTCCCCCATCTCTGGGACTGAGGTCACCGAGGTGGTCTAAAAACTCCTTGGTGGCAGGGCCCTGGGGGTGGATGAGATACGCCCAGAGTTCCTCAAGGCTCTGAATGTTGTAGGACTGTCTTGTTTGACACGCCTCTGCAACATCACATGGACAGCAGGAACAGTGCCTCTGGATAGGCAGACCGGGGTGATGGTCCCCCTCTTTAAGAAAGGGGACCGGAAGGTGTGTTCCAACAACAGAGGGATCACACTCCTCAGCCTCCCTGGAAAATTCTATTTGGGGGTCCTGGAGAGGAAGGTCCGTCAGATAGTCGAGCCTCGGATTCAGGAGGAACAGTGTGGTTTTCGTCCTGGTAGCGGAACAGTGGACCAGCTCTACACCCGTAGCAGGGTCCTGGAGGGTGCATGGGAATTTGCCCAACCAGACTACATATGTTTTGTGGACTTGGACTCGGGGAATCCTGTGGGAGGTGCTCTGGGATTATGGGGCACCAGACCCCCTGATAAGGGCTGTTCAGTCCCTGTAAAACCGGTATCAGAGCTTAGTCCGCATTGCCAACAGTAAGTCAAACCCGTTTCCGGTGAGAGTTGGACTCCACCAGGGCTGCCCTTTGTCACCGATTATGTTCATAACTTTTATGGACAGAATTTCTAGGAGCAGCCAGGCCGTTGAGGGAGTCTGGTTTGGTGGGCTCAGGATTAGGTCACTGCTTTTTACAGATGATATTGTCCTGTTTGCTTCATCAGGCCATGATCTTCAGCTCTCTCTGGACCGATTCACAGCTGAGTGTGAAGCGGCTGGGATGGGAATCAGCACCTCCAAATCCGAGACCATGGTCCTCAGCCGGAAAAAGGGTGGAGTGCCCTGTTAGGGTTGGGAGCGAGATCCTGCCCCAAGTGGAGGAGTTCAAGTATCTTGTTCACAAGTGAGGGAAGCATGGAGTGGGAGATCGACAGGCAGATCGGTGCAGCATCCGCAGTGATGCGGGCTCTGCATCGGTCTGTCGTGGTGAAAAAGGAGCTGTGCTGTAACGCAAAGCTCTCAATTTACCAGTCGATCTACATTCCTACCCATACCTATGGTCATGAGCGGTGGGTAGTGACCAAAAGAACGAGATCACAAATACAAGCGGTTGAAATGAGTTTCCTCCGAAGGGTGTCTGGGCTTTCCCTTATTGATAGAGTGAGAAGATTGGTCATCTGGGAGGGGCTCAGAGTAGAGCCACTGCTCCTCTGCATCGAGAGGACTCAGATGAGGTGGCTCGGGCATCTGATCAGGATGCCTACTGGACGCCTCCCTGGTGAGGTGTTCCTGGGCACATCTAACTAGGAGGAGGCCCTGGGGAAGACCCAGGACACGCTGGAGGGATTGTTTCTCTCGGCTTGCCTGGGAACGCCTCGGGATTCCCCCGGAAGAGCTTGAAGAAGTGGCCAAGGAGAGGGAAGTCTGGACATCTCTGCTCAAGCTGCTGCTCCTGTGACCCGATCTCGGATAAGCAGAAGAGGATGGATGGATGGATGGATAATACTCCATTAATTGTTATACTGTAGTCCTGCATGAATAAAAAACAAAAGTTAATTTCATAACTAATCATTTTTAGATCTGTCCACACTGGAGAAGATGTAGCACTTTGTTTTGGTGACCATGGTAGCAGACTTAACTGGCAGGTTCAAAATCTTCAGTAATGCACATAGGTGTGGATAAGAAGTGACAGCTTCTGTGCCTTGACATTATTTTACTTACAAAGATTCTCGATGTTTGATCTATGCTTATTTTTTAATATACAGCATATATACACAAGGTACATTGCAAATAAAATCTGTGAAAGTATTTTTTTAGACTTTTGACAGGACTTCATTTGTGCACTTGTTTGTATGTTGTGTTCTAACATTGCAGTGTGCACACTTGATTTGGAAAATGATTTTTGAGATCGTGTGGTAACACAGAAATAGACAAAATGTCAACATTAAAATCTAGTCTCCCTCTACTACTCTGTGTCTCTACTGTATGCAGCCAGAAGTAAAAAAAATAATACAACAAAGCTTATCCTTTTTGACATATGCACCCTTTGTAACAGTTACTAGGTTTGGTGGCAATGCTTGTAAACTATTTTGTACTTGTTAGCTGGATTTTTAATTATTTATGTTTTTGTCAACATTTCACTTGTTCAGAGTGATTTGCATTAAAAATGATTTTGATTTGCAGGTGCTGTTAACATTGCTCCAGCTGTTAGCAGTATGTTAATATTTTGACAAAAGTAAACACCTATTTCTGGCCAGTGTAAATCTGTCATATTTTCTTCAACTAGCGAATTTCAACTTCACAGGAGGTGAACAAGAGAAGTGAGCTCAGAAGGAAACTGCAGTTCATAAGCTGTCATCTCCTAATACCACAGCTGTTTTAATATATTGTGAAATGAATAGCCTTGGCACATGAAAAAGGTTTGGGGCAACCACCTGTGTACATGATCTTGACTGGAAGAAGGCAAAGTTTTCAGTACAACAGAGTACAGAGTTGAGTCCAAAACAGAACTGGTCAACAGAGGGAGGAAATCGTTTTTTATAGGAATGTCAGAGGAAGTGACGTCATCCTCGGGGCTGGGACTGGAAGTGATGTCCTCAGAGCTGAACTGGAAGTGCCGTCTTTGGACTCAGGCAGAATTTCCCTTGTTTGGTCTGCAGGCATAAAATATGAAGGTTTAGTGCACCCCCCAGCCTGGCATGGAATTCCCTTCTTTTGGTCCCTGTAGCTGTCTCCCATGCACACGTGTGACAGTATATATATTAGATATATTAAACATATATAAATTAAAGATCTGTGTGTGTGAGTATGGAACAGTCCGCACACTCAACCACAGCCACTAGATGACGCATGCATGCAATGTTACATTTTTTCTACACCTGCATGCACCTCACTACAAAAGACTTGTGTGCTGCGAATGCTGCCGTGCAAAAACAACATTGTGATAATGACACAGATGAAATGACACAACGTTGAAAGGAAGCGAATTCCAAGGCTCATCAATGTGCAAGTGAAACACCTCAGCAACAGAGGTCAAGGCTTGAAGTTTTCACTAAAAACATTTTCTATCTGGGGGTATTTTCTTGAGAAAGATTAATAGGACACATATGCCAGCAATACGGCTAAGATATAGTATCACCAGTGTCTTCTTATGCCAGTGGGGCAGCAAGCACAGGTGGGTCCACGACCTTTGCCCTGGGTAATTCTTAAGAGTTAGCTGCCTTTCCAAGTTCACGAATATAGTAAAACTTCTAGGTAGTCATCACACACAGCTAGTATTTATATATATATAATATATATATATAGCCCAGCCGGGGATTTGTTTCCTGCCTTGTGCCCTGTGTTGGCTGGGATTGGCTCCATTAGACCCCCGTGACCCTGTAGTTAGGATATAGTGGGTTGGATAATGGATGGATATATATATATATATATATATATATATATATATATATATATATATATATATATATATATATATATATTGAACATCACAAAATAAACAATGAAAAATTTAACTATTAAAATAATGTATGGAAACAATTATACCCACATCTGATTTATACAGACTATTACAGGTGCCAGAAAGAGTGTTGTTTGTTCATAATATATTTTAAAAACTTTTTGAAATTGTTATTAAATAAGTGAAAGCAACAAATATGAAAAGGTTCTAAAGTATTGACACTTTCCCAACTGAGTATTATAATGATCCCATCTGTCAAAAATAATCAGGTTCTCCTTTAATTCAAAAAGGTCATAAGTTACCCAAAATACATCTGAATACATAAAGCAAGTCGCCAGCTGTGAAATGTCCCATATAGATCAGAATTCCACTCTTTTTGAGCTCAAGTATTCTGTTTGTTTAAAAATCAGACTTGACTAGGAATGTGATTTCAGTGGATACCAATATGTAAACACAAAAAACATATGGCTTTATCTTTATTGCCAGGCAACATAGTTGTTTACATCCGTGCACATAACAAGATTAACAACACAAAATATAATACTTGGCACCATCACAACATTATATGCACGGCATACAGTAGTAGTGAAAATATATATTGCACAAAACATAAATATATAAAACAATTTGACAATCTAGAATTGTTCTCCCACCTATTAATGTATCAAGTAAGTCTTATAAAATAAACATAATTCATATTGGATGGAGAAGTTTGGAAATCAAAGACAGAAATTAATCCAAGAGTATGTTTAATAATGGTGACTACAGTAGGAAAGAAATTTTTTGTATGTCTTGTAGCTCTTGCCTTTAGTGATCAGTAACATTTTCTTGATGATAATAACTGAAAGAGATGTTTGCCTGGGTGAGTATAGTCTTTAACGATATTTCCAGCATATTTCCTGACTCTCAATGTACAGTATACAGGACCTCAGTGGAGTCCAGTTTCTGGACTACAGTTTTTTCTGCTCTCTGAAGAACACAATGCAGTTTATATTTAGAGTGAGCAGATGCATTGCCATACCAAACTGTTATGGAGTAAGTGAGAATTCTTTTAATGAAAGCTCAGTAAAACTGTACCAGCTTTGATTGGAAAAGGTTAAACATTTTAAGTTGATGGAGAAAAATAAATAAGCTGCTGAGCTTTTTAGGTAAGTGCAGAGGTGTTTTAATCTCAGATCAGACTCTAAATGATAGCTGTGCCAAGAACTTGAAATGGTTCTACCCTGTGACACCAGTGACACCATTTAGAACTAGGGGTGTAGGAGATGGGGAGTGTCTCTTAAAGTCCACTATCAAGTCCACTTTTCAAATTAAGATTGTTAAGGGTTTACCAAAATGGCCACCTGGTCCACCCCCGCTCATATTGCACCTCGTCCTAGTCTGTGATCAGGACAGTCATGGTGGTTTCATCAGCAAACTTCAGTAGTTTAACATATAGATCTCTGGAGGTGAAGTCATTGGTGTAGAGAGAGAAAAGGAAAAGAGACAGAAACCATCCCTGAGAAGACCCTGTATTAAATACAGAACTAAAATATTAAATAATATCCTTTCATGAGTAGCTGAGGTTTCTGAATGCTGCAAGATGTAATGGAGAGCCATATTTACAGCATCCTCAACTGCCCTGATCACGCAGCACGGCACAAGCAGCAGCAAGCCAGCTGATCGAGCATAGAGGAGGAAAAAAAAATGTATTTGTTTCCCATTGTATCACCGTTTAAGAGGGGGTTTCAGAAGAGCAACCGCATCTTTTTAGCGTGCGTTCAGTCCCCCTCTTTACAGCGTGAGAGGCAGAGAAACGAAGTGGTTGGCGCGTACGCACCCCGGGGCGGGGGGGAATAATTCATTCACTACAGCTTTATTACTGACAAATATCAAGAAAAAAAATGAATAGCAATAAATGAAATGAAAATAACAATCTCTTTAAATTGTATATCCAGTTAACCAAACCCAGGGGTGGTACAGAAATAAAAACGTTGCAAAAAGATCTGTTGACTCTGTTAGTAATTTTAATTCAGAGCTACCAGACCCTCCACGCATCATGAGACATGACATACGATATGATATTATATAAATTTAAATACAGTCACGAGAAATTTCAATATGATTGACATTAAGCTTGAGTGTAGCATAGGCACGTCACTCTCCAGCTTGGGGAGAAAAAATTATCATAGTAAGGAGCCAGGGGGCTCAGGTGCTCAGCCATATTTTCAGGGGCCCATTGATCATCTGTGACAGATGTGAGATGCTGAACAATTAGACATCCAAATATCTATGTTATTACAGAGGTCATCTGTACAAGCCTATAGTTGTTTAGACAGGAAATATTATCTTTCTTAGGCACAGGCATGATTGTGGATTCTTTGAAACAGGCAAGAACGTTGCATTGAGCCAAAGACTGAGTGAAGATTCCTGTAAAAACAGGTGCTAACGGATCAGGTCAATGTCTTAGTGTGGAGAGAGAAATGTTTTCTGGACCAGAAGAACCTTTACAACATTTCTCTCTGGAAGAACAAACAGACTCCATGTTAAGAAATTTGGAGAGGAAAGGTGCATTTGGGGCTGTAATAGAAATAACTCAGTTGGTTTGATGTCCTGAGTGGTGGAGGGGTGCTTCTCAAATCTGTAATACAAATTGTTCACCTGGTCAAGTAGAGAGGGAGACTTGTATTTGTACCCGTTAATCACTTGTAAAGCACTACAGACAGAGAAAGTCATTCATGGAGAAATTCTGTTCCAACATGACCTTGTATCTGCTTTTTGCACCCATAATAACTGGCTAGCATAGCTCCTTCATAAATAGCCTTATCTCCACTTTTGTAATCTTCCTCTTTAGTAAATCTTAACTTTTTCAGACTGTAAGAAAACCATGGTTTGTCATTATTATATTTGTTGATTGTTTTAGTGGCAATACAGTTTGGAAGTTGGAAGCATACTTGACCCCATTTACATAATTCGGATCAGATCTAAAAGATTATATCCAAGATTGACAGCCTCATCACAGATTAAATCAGTTAGCCAAGTCTTGGTAAAACAAAAGTCAGTAGTCAGTCCTAGAACGTATGAGTGTTCTAAGCATATCCTTTTCATTGCACAGCAATCAAATGTTTGAATGAAACTTACCTAATTGAAGTGGGCAAAAGCCACTTCTCCTGAAATGGAGATGAGTCCCGGCTCTATGATTCAGCTCTCTTCCATCAGTGCTACTGGCACTCCAGCTATGCCTCCCTCTCCTTTAGCTTCCATGTTGTGCTGAGAGACACACCTATGCATAAAACTGATCATGTGTCCTGCTTCATTGAGATCAGATACTGTAAGTCCCTAAAAGCTTAGATGCTGAAGTCAGAAAAAACGGTGAGAATCCATCTTGTTTGTAACAGATTGGTATGGGTATAAGTTAAGCAATGAAGTTCGTTATTGAGCAAAAGTCACAAAACTAATAAAGACAATACTGTGTGGCCTTTCTTTGGATATGATGAAGATTAAAAGCATTTATCTGCATAGGCTAGTTTAGTTTAAGTTGAGAGGATTCTAATTAGTACCTTTATAACTCACCTAGAAGGAGTACCATAATGAGCCAAGTGATTTCCAGTTTGTGCAAATTCTGAGCATGTGTCATATGCTTGTTATGATTTAGATTGTTAGACTGTTATCTGGTTATCCTTAACATTTTGTGCATTCATATTATTATTTATCTTTTTACAGCAATACCATTTTGTTTTAAAACTTCACCGTTGCAGTCATATTGTTTTTGATATGCACAGTACCAGCATGCTTGTAAAGTCATAACAGTAAACATATAAAGATAGCAGTTGGCATAGTCCTATATGGAAGCTTTTGAATGAAAACAAAATCAAGAAGATACATGTGAATTACTTTGTTAGGAACTATATTTTAGTGACAGCTAGGACTTGCTTATGCATTCCTTTTTTCGGTTTTGTTAGCTGGCCTATTTTTAACTTTCTGGTATAACCCTTGTTTGTTTTTTTAACTCTCCTTTTTTGTTTGCCCTTCAAAAATCTTACTCTCCTTTTCTAAAGCCAATTTTCTTGACTTTAGAACTCATTTTCCATCTACAATCACTGGAAAAGGTGATAATTTTTAGTATTTTTCTATCCTACAAAAAGAAGTGCCAGTAATCATAATAATAAAGGAAGTTCTTCTTTCTAAATGAAATGTAGTCCGCAAACAGATCAATAACCCTGGATGAGCAAGGAACTAATAAGCTGTGTGTTAAACAATGTGTTTGGAGGGAGTAGACTGGACTTCCCAGGGATTAAATTTACTTTGCAAACTTTGAACTTTGAAGTCCTTTTATTTTATAGTTGCCAGAACAGTAGTCAGGGATGTTAGCAATTTTTCTACACAGAATATGTTGTTTATCTTTCTTTGACACATTTTATTTCATTACATTAATTTTACTTTTAGGTATTGTTTCAGGGCTAGTCTCTAAGAAAATATTTTCTTTGATTAGGTGCCCTTCTTTCTTTACAGTAACATTCTGGCAGTCGCACCATCAAATGTAATTCATACTCAATTAACTTAAAGTAGCTGTTATTCACTTCTTTGTTCCTGAGGAGGAACAAAAGAAGATCTAGCCCCTGTTCCAGCTCATTTATCTGTTATTCAATCTTCAAATTTATTTACATTTATAATAGACTAGCCATTCCCCTCGGCTCTGCCCACGTAGTAGTGAAACAGGACAGTGAGGAGGGCCCTGCCCTGCTCCCTACTTCAGTCATCACACTTTCCCTACCCCTCGGCCTGCAGACTGTCTCTCTTGGATTATCATGAATATATTGCTCCTGGAAGCGATGTATATAAAACTATGATACTTAGCGTGATGAGAGTAGTCGCAAAATCAAATGAAATGTTCAAGCAAATTATAGAAAAAGAAAAAATCTAAATCCGTTAAGTAGTTCTGTTGTGAAAAGCAGACGGACGGACAGACAGACAGAGGCTGAATTTTATACATATAGAGATTAAGATAAGTTTGATCCTAAAATATTTTTCAAGATCAACAAATCTTTAGTCATGTATTTGTTCTGTTTGAACTGTGTCTTTGAATTAAGAATGAGCATATCAAAGTTCTTCTAAATGTATAGTTATACTAATTGAATTAAATAGTTTTAAAAACTTGAGACAGTTTAGCTTAAATTTGTATAAAGTTAATACATCTCGGTTTCTGTGTAGATCTCTGTGGCCTCAAGTAGTATTTAGCTGATCTTGAATAACAAATCATAAGTAGTATTATTAGAATAAAACATCATACATGAATTGTGTTTGAAGTTCCAGTTTATTGTCCCATCTAACTGGTATGGCTATAGATACACCACCTCCCTTTCTACATTTTTTGTACAGAGATAAAATGAGACTTGTGGGTTTGGGGCAGAGATTTGGAGTTATTTTAATTTCTGAAATCCTGTATGAAAAATCAAAGGAGTTCCAACTGTATGTCACAACACATGCTATTGTTGCTTTATTTCTAAAGATGTTTTTTTTCTGCTCTGCTTTATTGAGCAAATCATTATCTGAAAATATAGCTGATGTCAAGTCATCTAGTGCTCCAATGCCTATGTACATGATGTTCGGAGGCAATGTTCAAAAGAAGAGCCAGAAAGAGAGGAAAACAAATTAAGAATTCAGAAAACTATATTTAGCTAGTGTTCATTTCAGCAAGTCATTTGGGAGCTGGTTTTTTCTTTTTCTCTCTGCCACCAATGCTAGAAAGCAGCTAAATAAATAGGATAAAAAAAATCTGTTATTTACTATGCAGTAAATAATACAATATGAACACATTATGCTTTGCATTCAGTGATAAGCATGCTTAATCTGTCTCAGCAAATCTGCTAATGATCAAATATGTGTCTTTCTGAAGCTGTAAGCAATTAAACTGTAAAGCAAACTCATTTTCTAATCTTTTCTTTCTGATTTTTAGATCGATATATCCTGGTAGGGAGCCACCATCATAACGGGTATGATAAGACTGCAGCAGATGTAATCAGTGGTGCTGCCATAAACACACATCTGATTGAGACCTTGATATCTCTAGTCAAAAATGGGTGGCAACCACTCCGCACCATTATGTTTTGTTCATGGGGTGGAACAGAATTTGGCAAGATTGGTTCTTATGAGTGGGCAGAGGTAAGTGATAATACAGCACTTTAAAAATATGCATTTATCATTTATATTAACAATCTCTTGGGATTCACTTTTCAACAGGAATATTTTAATTACACTACAATGACATTATATTTTACATAATACAGTAGTAACAAATTATCACTTCTAAAACGTGTGACATTAGCAAAGGAGGGGGGAAAGATTAATCACAGTTCCTTATTTAGCATCCATCCATTATCCAACCCACTATATCCTAACTACAGGGCCTTGGGGGTCTGCTGGAGCCAATCCCAGCCAACACAAGGCGCAAGGCAGGAAGCAAATCCTGGGAAGGGTGCCAGCCCATCACTGGTTGTACACACACACACACCCCAAACACACACTAGGGACAATTTAGAATTGTCAGTGTACCTAACCTGCATGTCTTTGGACTGTGGGAGGAAACCCACGCAGACATGGGGAGAACATGCAAACTCCATGCAGGGAGGACCCGGGAAGCAAACCTGGGTCTCCTAACTGTGAGGTGCTACCCACTGCGCCACTGTGACACCCAATTATTTAGCATCGGTTTTTAAAATGTGTGCTCCAGTTAGTGTTGTAATGAGCTAAAAACTAACCCAAAAGTGCTGGGTAAAAGGAAGAACATGTCACTTGTTTGCTGTCGTCCCATTCAGTCAATCTCAGCAGTAATGGGTGCTCCTTCCAAACCCAGTATGTGCTGCAGTCCACAGTGTTGCCTTTCTTTTTACACTAGATTTCCTTGTAAGAACTAAAGAAGACAAGAGGCTATTCAAACTAAATTGTCTTACTGTAGATACATAAAAGAAACGCAAAATAAGTAAACTATAAATGTTTCATACGGTGACATTGCCAGTGGTTTTGTTGAGAAAAATTACAGGTATGCAAAGATCTGCTATAACTTGTACTTTCCCACTCTAAAATGAAACAAAATTAAGTAGGTTTTACAACGGCTTCTGGTAGATCCTGCCAGAGGAACTGTTGGCTGGGTGTCCTATAATCTAGTGAAACTACAGGGGATAGCCATATTGTGACATCCCCAAATCATAGTATGATATTCCAGGATGACAGAGCCTACAGTGTCTGCAGATGAGCCTGAGTGTAAAGGGTACCTGTCAATAATTTATTGATAGAATCGTATGATTTGTGAGTGGTGAGATCTGTGCTTTCTACTTGCTGACCACATGAAATAAATCAATGAAACATTCTAAAAGTTAGAAAGATTGCAGCATGTCATTGTCATTTTTTTACACGGCTTAAGGCAATTCCTTTTATAAAATGCATTCCATTGCATGACATCTCTTGACTAGGGTCAATTTTTTTGCT
Source organism: Polypterus senegalus (assembly GCF_016835505.1). Classification (NCBI taxonomy): domain Eukaryota; kingdom Metazoa; phylum Chordata; class Cladistia; order Polypteriformes; family Polypteridae; genus Polypterus; species Polypterus senegalus. The sequence continues at coordinate 137,035,209 of NC_053154.1, read as the reverse complement.
GCAAAAATATGAAAATGTTGATAAGCGGTGCAACAAATATTAATGAAGTAATCTTTAATTGCCTTCATTGAAAGCTATAGTGCATCCCACTACTGATAGGATGTATAATTTATCTGTATTTTTTTGCATTTTCTAATATTTCAGTATTATACTCCCTTACCAATTAAGAACTAATGAAATCACCAGCAGCCTCTAAATCAATAAAGGTCTGATCATTTGTTCATTAAGACTCATGTTCTATATGAACCAGACTGTCATAAGCATTGAAACATTAAGTCTAATCATTCTAGTCAATATCTCAACCTCTGCAGTTAACAAGTTCCTGCATAGTTTTTATTTATGTTCTTTTAATCTTCACCTTGCAAACATGTTTTATCTAGATTTACTATAGTCGAGGTTCTTTAATATACCTTTTAACATAATTTATTATTATTATTATTATGATTAAAATGTATTATTTGACAGACACATTTATACACGGCTGCTTACAGCATCTAAAATACAGTCAAATTTTTTTTGCTTTTCCATTCTGAGCACATGCAGGTGAGTAACACGCTCCTGTTCACGCAGTGCCAGTTGCAGGAGTTGTAGGAACCCACAGCCTCAGGGTTTGAAGTCCAAAGTCCACTAAACCACACTTCTGGCCGTGAATTTTAAAAAACTATAGATGTCTTTCTGAAGCCAATTTGTAATGTAAAATTAATAAATTTACCCTAATCAGATCCAATATTAAGGCTACGTTCACATTACAAGCTCCATTGCTCATTTGGGAATTTTTGCTCAGATCAAGTTTACCTTTCTTGATGGTTCACATTCATAAGTACAAGTGACCTGTATCTAACTGTGATTTGAATGCATTTGTCCTCCACAATGACATGCATGTGCACATTAATATGTTTGTGCACGAGTTATCTGCATCAACAACACAAAATATAACATCTTTTTGAGAAAACCCATGGTATTAAAACCAATAAAATGGATTTGCTAGCAGATAGTATATGCATTGCATTTTGCTCTGGAGGGTGGTAAACAGTTCATCAGCTGTATATGATTAGGTTGAGAAGGCGAAAAAAAGCCAGGTAGCTAGTTATTGCTGTTTTCGCAGCTATCGCTGACACTGCTCCCCCAAGAGATGTGCGAGTACGAGAAAGGAACCAGCAATGGTGTGACAGTGACAATCATCACAGCAGAAGCTCTCCTCTGTTGTTGTTTTGCTGCGCTGCTGCTTCAAAAAAATGGAACACATAAATTCCAAACAGACTGTTATCATTCATGTCGCTTGACCGCAGATATGCACCTATAATACAGAGTGGGCTATAAAGATATCCAACATTTTGAAGGGCTACAGAAAATGAACAAAGCTTAAAAAACAGTTTTGCTTTAATGGGTTTTAAAAATCATATCAGACAAATGGCAGTCGTTGATCTGTCTGATACTTTCCATCAAACCCTCAAGAGATTGAGGATAATGTTTGAAAACGTTTTCCTTTAGGTATCCCCAAAGGAAAAAAGTCATGCGTGCTTAAATCTGGTGACTATGCCAGCTACCTCACCATATGGAAGTGAGCCTCATCGCTACTCAGAAAAACAGCTACAGCGGGAACCCATTCAAGAATTTCTGCACTTAGGGCTCTGTGATTGGCATGATCTCTGTCACTTAATTCTTGAGCCAACATCATTTTGTAAGGATGCAGTTTTAAATTGGGATGCAGAATCCTCCTCAAACTTTGACTGTTTATGACCAGCGCCATGGCATGCTTACAAGTGGAACTCCTTGGCAATTGCTGAATGGATGCTCTTACTGCTTCCACATTTTCTGGCATTCTAAAGGTCTTAGGTCTGCCAGGTGATTTTCTTTTCAGTGTGGAGCCAGTTGCCAGAAGGTTAGAAATCCATAGCAAGATCTTTTTCCAATCTGATACAGATGCATTTTGACCAAGCGCAAAGTGTGTATGCAACGCTCTCTGCGTTGCTATCACAGAACAGTTGTTCTCATAATATGCTTTAACAATAAATCTCCGATGTTTACTGGTCAAACACATGATGGGTACTGAAAATGGTAGAGCCTAACCTACCAAATGAGACCTACGCCACCTCACTACTCCCACTATAGCCTGCACAGTTCACCCTCGAAATGTAGGAGATCTTTATGCCCCACCCTGTACGTAAGTGATCTAGGACACAAAGGAAAGTGACTGAAATCTGATTTGAAAAGATCAAACTTCTGTGTCCACACAGCCCTGAAAACTTCAGATTTGTGTTACATTAAGGCAAAAAAATAGGATTTGAGTCAATTTAGCCTGGTAATGTGAATTCAGAGTTTTATTTTTTTTTTTCTTCTGAAATAATATTTGTACCGTGGGGAGTGGTGTCAAAGCAGTTAGCACTACCTCCTCATAGATACACCATCGTGGATTTGAACCCCATGTCTATTTATTGTCTCTACGAAGTCTGCATATTCTTACTGTTTTTAAAAGGGTTTTCCTTTGAGTATTCTGATTTTCCTCCAATATCTCCAAACACATGTGCATGTTAGCTTAATTGACAATTCTAAATTGACTTTATATAAGTGCAAGTATGAGTTTTATAGATAGATAGATAGATAGATAGATAGATAGATAGATAGATAGATAGATAGATAGATAGATAGATAGATAGATAGATAGATAGATAGATAGATAGATAGATATCCCCCAGGTGGAATTGAAGAGTCACATAGTGTAGGGGAGGAACAATCTCCTCAGTCTGTCAGTGGAGCAGGACAGTGACAAAAGTATGTCACTGAAGCTACTCCTCTGCACTGTTCATGGTGGATTCCTACACAGAATGTTATTCTAATACTGTAGTTTCCAGCACTCTGTTAATTGTGTTAAGCAGATAACGAAGAAGAAGAAGTAATAAACCGTATGGTATACCTGCTTCTTGGTTTTAGGTTCAATAATGCGCTTGTTATGTGAGAAGGGGAAATAGATAGAAAATGAAAGATTTTTTTTTTTTGTTATCACTCAGGTGCCCTTTTAGAAAACTAGTACAATGTTATCTAAGAAAGGCAAACAAACTACTGCCTATTTTCAATATTTTCAACCTTAATTGCTGCCCAATCCAAAGTGTGCATGTTAAAGAAAAATAATTAGTTCTGTTCTAAAATTATCAAAAGACAGAAACCAAGGTGCAGTGTAAAGGGATGGGCTACACTGAATTTAAATACCTCCTTCTGGTTTTAGGGTTCTGTGAATAAGCTTCTGGGTATGCTCGGCTCTTACCCTGATTATTTATTTATTTATTTTTTCCAAGGGACCACTATCTGCTGCCCTGGATATTCTTTTCAATGAGCAGTTGCTGAACTGTTTGATTCAGTCTTTTAACTTTTACTTGATGAGTGTTAATTGGAACGTATTTTTAATTGGATTCTGTTTTACTTCTTTTAATGAGATACTGTATGTAAACTCAATAGAAAAATTTGCTTGAACTTCAACTAAAGAAAGTCCATGAAATAGTCATTCTTGTAATGGTTTGACCTTTATTTTTAGTTTTGTTTCTTGCAAAAAATGTATTACTAAAGTGTTATTTGGTTTCAGAAGCTAGACCATTTTCCTTTGTATATGCTCTTGGATGGAAAACTTAAAATTATTAGAGTCTTTAAATCAAATAGGAAAAAGTAAAAACACAACAAATATCTACACCAAGGTTTCAGTAAACAGAATTTCAGTAATCTAATCCTTTCTCCAACAGTTTGATTCAAATTTGTTTAAAAACCATTTTACAGTTACAATTTCTACATTGGCCCATGACACTGACAGATCAAAACAATGACATCAACATGCATCAACATAATGGCAAAGGCAAATGCAAATTAAATAACTAAACAATATCTAATACAAACTCTTGATGCAGCATTATACTGTATGTATTGCATTGTTAGCTCCTGACAGCTAGATGTGGAAACCAAGATTATGATGCATTTATGATGTCTGAAGACTTGAAAGTTAGCAGGGGAGTTTAGTAAACAGAATAGCCATACAACAGATGAAGAGAATGAAAAAAAGCTTAAAACATTAAACAAGACATGCAGGAACAGAAGAAGTCAGAAAATGTTTGCCTAGGCAGCTGACATGTGGACACTAATTTATAATCATGTTACATCTCTTAGTTCAATTAATGTGACCCTTTCACTAGATATATTGTGGTAAATCTCAACTCCTGTTTAATTTCTGCACCACTTGTTTAAACATTTGATGATACCTTACTAATTCTTCATTATGCCTATTTGTAAAGTGGCAGGCATGTCATGTACTATACAAACTTAATCTCACTTTACCAAACCTCTGTTTATCGTTCGTGAATACCTGTTTTCTTAAATGTCTATGAAGTATTATTTTTAAACGTTGATGTGTGTAGACATCAGTGGAATTCCCGTTGACATTAAAAAATGTTTGTCTTTTCTCCTGAATGACATACAAAATGTGACAGTAATGTTTCCATTGCAGCTCAGTTTGTAGACTTTGCTTATTCAGCACAGCCATGCAACACACCTAAAATAATAAGGTCAAGACCCTTCATCTCAGGTAAAATTACCTAAAACCATAATTAACATTTTAGTTTTTGTTTCTATCATCTAACTTTCTTGCAAATACTCTTTTTGTAAAAAGTAAATAATTCTTAATTTCAGTAAAGGATTTACTGTTATTTTGCTCTCTTCATATTTATTCTGAAAGGGCTGCACATCTAGCATTAGAGGTGTCTCCTGGAACCAATACAGGACTGCATATGAGAAAGGAAGGGTGGCTTATATTAGTTCGAACATTTTATATTGTTTTTTGTGTTTAAAAATTTCTCTCCCTGTATCAGAATGACATCAATATCTTTCACCCATATTAATACTGCTCAAACATAATAACAACTGCATATTCTTCAGAACTAATCTGAGACCCTACACAGCCACCCAGATTCCAGTTTGTTGTTATTAGTGCAATGTGTGACAATATATTACGGATAACAAGTCATCAATGAAAAAAAGTGAGAAAGACCGCAAGCATAATACAAGCAGTATGGTGCAGTGGTTAAGGCTTTGGATTTCAAACCCTGAGGTTGTGGTTTCAAATCCCACCACTGACACTGTGTGACCCTGAGCAATTGGACACACACATGAAATGTACCCACTTGTATCTCATATGTTGTGAGTCACTTATACAGGTATGTAATGTAAAAGCCACTAACCAAAATGTTACAGTTAACAGAACTTATAGATATCATGTGTCAGTGCTGTGGTAACATATACAGAAAATCATTTAAAAACGTTCTTTCTTAACAGGAGATAAAGGAGCTGGTTGTTACCTACCTGAGGGCTGTATTTTTCACTAAAGTTATCCAGATAGCAAGCACAGTGTCATAGGACATGATGTTTTCTCAGTCCATGAGCTTCATAATCATAGAATGGGTCTTTGTGGTTTTGAATGAAATGGGCTTGAATTATTAATCAACGCAAAAAAATGATGTACCTAGCAAGGCACTATTAGAATAAAGAACTGCCTTTTTTGCATAAGTTATAGCATAAAAGCTATTAATCACAAATATGGGACAAAGTATATAATAAATAAATATGAGAAACATTGGGGATAGATAGATAGATAGATAGATAGATAGATAGATAGATAGATAGATAGATAGATAGATAGATAGATAGATTATTTAACAAAATTACGATAGATAGAAATTATTTAACAAAATTACGGTACTAAAGAAACAGGATTTCAAAACAGCTTCCTTATAGATTAGGATTTTATCAGATTAGATCTGTTTTGACCCATTCCTGCCATTGTTATATATAATGTACAGGTCATAGCTGTACATTTTGAAATTCTTTGTTTTATTTCTTCAGGAAATGAAAGAGGTGTTGCTTAGTAATGCAGTAGCCTATGTGAGCCTCTTCAGCCCAGTCCAAGGTAACGGAATGCTTTATACCAAAGCTTCGCCTTTGCTCCAGCAGTTGGCGGCAGACTCTCTCCACAAGGTATTTTGTAAAGAAATTGCCAAAATTCTATCCCCATCTCTTTCCCCTTGTGTTTTACACAGTGGCGTAAAAAGCTAATTAAATGCTAGGTTTGCTTTCCTCTTTTTCAAATTCTTCTTTCATTAGATGAAGGTACCATATTGCTTTGTTTCCTTTGTGCAATTCCTTATTCTTGGTCAGCTTGCCAGAATATTGTTATAATAGATATAATGATGATTTGTGACTTTGGTGTCATAATAACCATTTAAAACCATTTTTTAATGTGGACATAGTTCCCCATGACATTCACTTGTTTTTTTATTTGAGCATTAACTTTTCTAATACAGACATGCTTTTCTGTTGATCACATAATAAGTCTCCTGTTTCATTTGAAGCTTACCTAGATGAAAGATGCTTTGATATTTTTTGTCAGTATTTCTATGAATAGTTGAACATTTTAAATTTATTCAGTTTTACACTAGTTGTACTATTGTATTTTTAAGGCTAGCAGTCTAGCCAATGATTGCATGCACTAAAAGAGTGCATTGTATGATGTAATCTGCAACAAATGTATACGTTTCTAGCCATGTTGCCTTGCATAACAGAAAACTTAGCTGCTGATGCATTTATATTTAGAAGCATTTGCCCACTGCAGTTTTATCACCTAATGTATCATCTATACTTGTCACTAACCTAAAGTGAAATACAAAACAACATGGAGAAATGACTTATATTACATTGGTCCTACACAACATGTTTGATTTCAGCCTGCAGTTCATTAGTTTTACCTTTCCGTTTATTATCTTACTTTTTTGCTGTTTTCCTTGTTTTTTCCCTTTGTATTTAGCACCTTTTCTTTATTGTTTATGCATTTTTTTTTTGTTTTTTGCAAGATCATCGTTGTTTTCCTGCATTTATGATGAAAAATATGTTTTATTGTTTTCATTCTATTCATGCTTTTTGTTCCATTTGGTCTTGGTTTCAGTCAGCTTTCTAAAATTTGGATTAATACAGTGACTTCCCTTGTTTATTGCCAAACTGCATATTTCACTTTTGTTTCTCCTTATAAAACACAATTTATATATGTAAAAAAAACTCTAGGTGATTATGAATATTCGGTATCCAGTAATTGTGTTTTTTGAGCATTTGGAATTTCTTTTATCTGTGTTCAAGAGCAACCCTCACTTCTAGCTGGGATTTCAGTAACTAAGGTTGTGCCTGTACAATAATGTCTCAATGCTTGAATCGGAATTGGTGAAGAAATCTGTTCTATTGCTGGGGCTGTTTACATTACACAGTCTTAATTTGACCTGAACATTTATATAGACATTCATATAATGTGCATGTTTATGACTTAGTGACACAGGTAAGATGTAAACATTTTTCCCCTGCTAAGCTCTTCAATTTTCTTCATTCTCTGAAAAGAGCATATTTTCTAAATATTGTGAGTCAGCACAGCCTAGAGAGTTATTAAGACTGTTGTTTCCTTGCTGCACCACTGATTGTTCGCTGTGTTAGCTGTGATTATTTTAATGAGTCACAAGCACAAAAATATAGCCACATCCTTGAACAAAAATCGGATTGGATATTTTTAAACTCATGCTGGATATAGGTAATCAATACTGACATATAAATCAGTAGCACATGAAGAAGTCACCTATATCAGATCTCAAAAAATTAGAAACCATGTGGTTTAAAAATCTGAATAAGGTCACTTGAGAGTGGTTGTGTAAACATGGCTTTAAGGTTTCCACCATGGTAATGGAAAACTGCCTGTCAACAACACTTCTTGCATGTTTTTGGTGCTTATTTGGAAGTTACAGCGGAGTGAGACAGAAGAGACAGGAGATTTTTTATTTGGATGGGCTGTTTACTGATTTTTTAAGTAAAATCAAAGAAAAAAAAGTGTTTCACTAACCCATGTCTTTTCATAGCTTTCTCTTAAGTAAAACCTTTTTGGATTTGATGATTTCTGTCTGAAAAATAAATATAACAACCACTAAAGGGAAACTAGATTGCAGTGCTTTAAACTGTTATGTCTGCATTGCAACCTGAATAATAAAATTTCTACATTTTTAATCTTCCCCCTAACAAAATATAAAAGCAAAATAATTCAATCATTTTACTTTCTAACCTTATCCCTAAAAACCTGAAACATGTTTGACATGGCAACATATACAAGTATGCTTGTGGAAAATCAGAAAGCTGTAGATCTTTTATGTTTTCCTGAAAACATTCTTCCAAGTTCTTATTGTTTGATGATAGCTATTCCAGATTCCCAGTCATCTTCTAGCATACTACCATATTCTTTACTCTTTAAATGCTTGAAGGTGCAATCTTATAAACTGTGACAGATTAGGACTTTCTCGCACCTTTGTACCCTCAGACACCACGTCAGACACCAGATAAAAAGTCCAGTTATTATTTATTATAATAATAATGTGCACAAAGCACCCTCCACTCCCCAATACTCTAATAATCAAATAAACAATAATCAATCACAATCCTCCAAACTCCCAGACGCTTAGCCACCCTGCCTCCCAACTCAGCTCGTCCGTCTGGGATTTCCCACAGTCCTTTATAGTCCTTGACCTTCTATCACTTCCGGGTCAGGTAAAACTTCTCTTTTTCTTCAACCTGGAAGTATGTCATTCCTCCCGTTCGTGTGACCAGGACACACTTCCAGGTTATAGGGCAAGTAAGAGTCTACGAGCCTCGCTACAGCGACTCCTTGTGGTCCCCAAGGTATCCAGCAGGGCTGTGTATAAAAACTACAAAGTCCATGAGGCCCTGCTGGAACTCGGGGCACGTCCATGCTGTCGGAAGAGCTCCTCCTGGCGGCCTGGGGGTGAGGGCCGGCACCTCTTGCCGGACATCCATCACAAAGCTAAGATGCCTGTTAAGAAGCAAGAGGAGGACTGCAAGAGCCATCTGATAGGCAAAATTACAGAGACGGAGAAACAGTGGAAGATGATGTCCAAAATCAAGGAAAGCCTGACTGAAAATTCTCTTTTTATATAGGAAAACCAATGAAAAAAGCCACATTTTAAACAGAGTAGCTAGGCAACAACATATAATAGAAGGAGAAATTTGGCAATATTAAATAATTTATTTCAAGGTGAAATTATCTGTCTTAGGGTTATTTGGATATGCATGAAAAGAGTAAAAGAAGCTCCTTAAAATACCATCACAGAGGGCAACTTTCTGGCAGTGATCTGTAACCATTTGAATGCAGCTTTAAGTTCTTTAGCCAGGCAGTAATGCTGATGTTTGATGTCAGATTAGTGATTATTCTAAAATTTGCCATCTTTAATTAACATTTCACAGCTGTGTTTCGTAACCTAGTTTTTGTGATAGTCTTTTAAAAATTTTAATCTTAAACTTTTAATCTGTTTGGCAAAGCTAATACAGGACAATTTATAAATGTTTATTTTTTTTTATGGGGGTGAAATTCAGCCAAACTATTGCAACAAAAGTTGTTATAAGTGTTATCATAATCAGAGTAATTAGATGTGTCTTATTTTAAATAATGTAAATTGGTGTTCACAAATTAAGAAAAAAGAAACAAAACACTCTGAAATGTTATAGAGATGCCCACAGAGATTGAAAATTGAATTTCTAAAGAGGCATTACTGCATTATTTTAGTGGCCCTGGGGTTGTTGCTGTAGTTAAAGCTTTTTGCATTGGGTGCATTTTTTATTTATCATTTTTTTTTCTTATTTTCATAAGACATTATTGCTTCTGTGTGTGTGTGTTTTTCTCAGTATTCTTTGTAGTTATAGTGTCTGCACCAAAACAAGTGTACAAGTTGTACCAAGTAGGTTTTGATTTCTTAAAAAAAGTTGAATCTTCTGTTCCCTTGATACTTAATCATGAGGTTATGTTTAGGGTATTAAAAAGGGCAACATGGAGACAATGTGCACACAAAGCTGCTTAACATATGCAGCTACATTTTTTCTTTTCCTCACACATAATTTTAATTTTGTCTGTTCTCCAGGTTACTCCATGATAACGGAAATTATATATCATGCATTTTTTGTTGATATTTTGCAGTTTATTGTTTTGTAATGTTTTTGCATTGTGCAATTCAGTAAACAGATATTTACTGTATATTCTGAAAGAAAAATGCCTGACCTTGTTCTTGATTTACAGAACAGAAGTTTTGAATAAAGTATGTTGATGCTATGAATAATTTAAAACAATTAAAACAGAGAAAAAGAATCATTTTTGTTTTCTGCAATGTCAGAATTGTAAAACTATATATATTAATTGTGTCCATTTAGTAACAATTTATCTTAAGTGGTTCATAAATAAATGTTTTGTTATGTTCATAATGCTTAGAATTTCAGCATGTGGCACTAAAAATAACAATCAAAGTAAATTTTTTGTAAAAATGTGTTACATTTTGTAAGCTACGGTAATGTAATTTATTCAGAGAACATAGAGAAACTCATTGTGCTGATATAAAAATTGTTAAAAAGAAATGTCTGCCCTTTCAATTTGGGTTATGAATAGTAAGTGTATTAACATGAAGTTATGGCCAGTTAAATCAAAGTAGCAGAAAACAGCCAAAACCAAGGCTGTAAAAGAAAAAGAATAGGCACTTAAGTATACAAAGATTGGTATCCTTACTAAACAATTGAGGAACAATTATATCTTGCCTGAAGAAGGAGCCTGAGTTGCCTCGAAAGCTTGCATATTGTAATCTTTTTAGTTAGCCAATAAAAGGTGTCATTTTGCTTGACTTCTCACTACATTCATAATGGCTAACACGGTACAACACCCTAGTATTACTGAGGGACAAAACCCTAAAAGTAGGGATGAGAAGCATGCTACTTTACATGCATACACTAATACTACTACTACTACTACAAATAATGATATTACATTAATCATATTATTTGGTGTACTGTCCACACTAGCTCCTAGTGACAGAGAAATGAGTATACAAAAATTAATAGTTAATAAGTATAATTTAAAAATTGCTGTTATTACAGTTGTGCTTGAAAGTTTGTGAACCCTTCAGAATGTTCTATATTTCTGCATAAATATGACCTAAAGCATCATCAGATTTTCATTTAAGTGGTAAAAGTAGATAAAGAGAAACCAGTTAAACAAATGAGACAAAAATATTATACTTGTTCATTTTTTTATTAAGGAAAATTATAGAATATTACATATTTGTGAGTGGCAAAAGTATGTGAACCTTTGGTTTCAGTATCTGGTGTGTATCCCCCTTTGCAGCAATAACTGCAACTAAACGTTTCCGGTAACTTTTGATCATTCCTGCACACTGGCTTGGAGGAATTTTAGCCCATTCCTCCGTACAGAACAGCTTCAACTCTGGGATGTTGGTGGGTTTCCTCACATTAACTGCTCGCTTCAGGTCCTTCCACAACATTTCAATTGGATTAAGGTCAGGACTTTGACTTGGCAATTCCAAAACATTAAATTTATTCTTCTTTAACCATTCTTTGATAGAACAACTTGTGTGGTTAGGGTCGTTGTCTTGCTGCATGACCCACTTTCTCTTGAGATTCAGTTCATGGACAGATGTCCTGACATTTTCCTTTAGAATTCTCTGATATAATTCAGAATTCATTGTTCCATCAATGAAGGCAAGCTGTCCTGGCCCAGATGCAGCAAAACAGGCCCAAACCATGATACTACCACCACCATGTTTCACAGATGGGATAAGGTTCTTATGCTGGAGTGCAGTGTTTTCCTTTCTCCATACATAACGCTTTTCATTTAAACCAAAAAGTTCTATTTTGGTCTCATCCGTCCACAAAGCATTCTTCCAGTAGCCTTCTGGTTTGTCCACGTGATCTTTAGCAGACGAGCAGCAATGTGTTTTTTGGAGCAGTGGCTTTCTCCTTGCAACCCTGCAATGCACACCATTGTTGTTCAGTGTTCTCCTGATGGTGGACTCATGAACATGAACATTAGCCAATGTGAGAGAGGCTTTCAGTTGCTTAGAAGTTACCCTGGGGTCCTTTATGACCTCACGGACTATTACATGACTTCCTCTTGGAGTGATCTTTGTTGGTCGACCACTTCTGTCTGACTGTGGATTGGTGGAGTTCAAACTCTTTAGAGATGGTTTTGTAATCTTTTCCAGCCTGGTGAGCATCAACAACTCTTTTTCCGAGGTCCTCAGAAATCTCCTTTGTTCGTGCCATGATACACTTCCACAAACGTGTTGTAAAGAGCAGACTTTGATAGATCCCTGTTCTTTAAATAACACAGGGTGCCCACTCACACCTGATTGTCATCCCATTGATTGAAAACACCTGACTCTAATTTCACCTTCAAACTAACTGCTAATCCTAGAGGTTCACATACTTTTGCCACTCACAAATATGTAATATTCAATCATTTTTCTCAATAAATTAGGAAGTTTATTAAAATGTAACTATTTTATCTAATTTATTATTTTAAACTTCCTAACAAACATTAGGAAGTTTTTCTTTACACAAAGAACGATAGACACTTGGAATAAGCTACCAAGTAGTGTGGTAGACAGTAAGAAGTTAGGGACTTTCAAAACTCGACTTGATGTTTTCTTGGAGGAAACAAGTGGATAGGACTGGCGAGCTTTGTTGGGCTGAATGGCCTGTTCTCGTCTAGAGTGTTCTAATGTTCTCAATAAATGACCAAGTATAATATGTTTGTCTCATTTGTTTAACTGGTTTCTCTTTATCTACTTTTAGGACTTGAGTGAAAAATCTGATGATGTTTTAGGTCATATTTATGCAGAAATATAGAAAATTCTAAAGGGTTCACAAACTTTCAAGCACAACTGTATATTTTTACATTTGCCTTGTTTGTTTATTCTTTATGTAGTGCAAGATGCATTATTCTTGCTTTGCTCCCAACCGTGGCATATACCAGCTTTCAGTTCTTGTAAAGCCTATTGGATATCGGTTTCATTGTTGTTGGAGAATGTCTTTCAGAGATTATGATATTGATGATTTGGTATACCCTAGTATTGCTAGAACCATATAAACAGAACCATTTTCCTCTTGATAGAAGCCTTACCTAGATCAGGAATACCAGGACATAATAATAAGCGCAGGGAAAATGTGGGGATCAGGTACAATACCAGTTATTTATTGGTAAATGGTAGACAGACTTGGGCAGAGCACACTTAGGCACTGTAAAATATTAGCTAGGCACTTGTTGGGAACGAATGGGAGATTGCAAGGTCCCTGATATATGTAATTACATACACCACCACACCCAGTACTGACATGGAACCAGGCTTCTCAAACAGGAGTGTTTTTCATCTCCGGTTCTGGCGCTCTCCCATTCATTTGCGGTATGTGTAACTATACAAAAATGTTTTGTTAATGCAACTTCAAGTTATTCAGGTTACAGAAATATTACTTTGGAAATTAACAACTTTTTAGATTATCAAGTTCTCTTAGGTATGTTTACAGTGCTCAAAAATTACCTTCTCTTGTAATGAATAGTAAATGCAACAGTAAATATAAATGGCAAATTGTTATTTCTGCTATTAATTATCGATTGTGTATTCCAATGACTATGTTTAAACGTGAATTTACTCTGGTACCAAAGTACTTTGGGGCAAAGCTCAGTGATCAACTGTGTAACTGACTTGCCTTTATGAGGCTTTAAGTTCTGTGCATTTGTCCATCAAGAAAACCTCAGTTGTCAGTTAGATCAGCTAAACAGATGTAGGAGATCCAACCAGGTAATAAGGAAGCCCTTGGAATACCCATTAATTAGAACTAAATTAGACTCTGACATCTGAAAGAGCTTCTACTTAATTGTGGGGTAGGCTCGGGATGTGGAATTTGAAAGGATTCTGTTACAGATCTCTATGGTAGAGATGACTAAAAGGTGTCACTGTGGCTGACAGAAGATTTGCTAGAGGCGACTTGTGAAAGGTGATGTAGGTGTGTGGAGTTATAGATAAGTTGGTTCATATCTTTTGGGCCTTGTATTTGCAAAGTAAAGTTATATCTGCTGTCGGAGATGGCTGGGGGGGTGACCTGGCCGGGACACCCAGGAGAACCGGAGGAGGGCTTACACCTCCCCCAGATCACGTGGTGGTGACCGCCCTGGTACCTATGGGGTCCACGGGTACAGAGCTTTGAAGCTCAACCCTGTAGGGGCCCGTGGTCACTGCCAGGGGGCGCCTCAAAGCCTGTGGAACCCTGGACCTCAGCACTTCCGCCACACCCGGAAGTGCTGGGGGGAAGAGGAACAGGGACACCCGGAGTGCTTCCCGGTGGAAGATTGACGGGAAGCACCTAGAGCACATCCGGGTGTGTATAAAAGGGGCCGCCACCCTTCATATGATGGCTGAGTCGGGAGAGAAGAAGGACAAGGTCTTGGAGGAGGCAAGGAGGCGGCCTGAAGAGAAAGTGAGGCATTGTGTGTTGGCCAGGACTTTTGGGGACTTTGGGGTTTGAGTGCACTTTTGTAAATATGACTTGTATAATAAACGTGTGTTGGGTGATTGCAACGTGCCCACCTGTCAGTGTCCGTGTCATCTTCCACACTGCATTTTTATCATTAAGACATCCTTTTAAAGTTAATGTGGGACTCTGACAAATGTAATTCTTACTAGCATTTTGATAAACAGAACAGGAAGGCACAGCCACTATACTGATGCCTAAACAGATCCCATATGTACTGTATGTCATTGAAATGCCTCCAGAGTGGTGTGCGTGTCCAGAAATATGACTTCACTGCAGCTGTTTGTGCAAACTTTTGCAACATCTATTTACTTCTCCCACTGCTAGAGACTGTTACAGGTTGGTTATTTGATTTTTGAAAAAAAAAAAGTAATGCAAGCAAAGAAACCAAAATGTTACGTACCTTTTGTAGATATGAGTGGAAGAGGAAAAGTGCTCCCTAATTGTTGCTTTAATAAGTTAAACATGTGTGTGTGAGAGAACTCATACAGTATGCAGTAATAGAATTAAATCACATGCCAAATGCTGCTGGTAAGGCAGCAGAAGAGGCTGCAAATGATCTGACTTTAAATAACCCAGAGCAAACATTTAATACTTTTGCCAGCGTGCATTGGCACTGGTTTGTTTGAACGAACAGTGAATTAAAATCTACTCAGTATTAACAATACACTAAAGATAACCCCATGGTTGTATTATCTGTAGACTATATTGATAACAATCCTTAGCTGTCACTTCAAGTTATCGGCAAAGGTCAACAATAACCTGCTATCCGTCATGGTCTGTTGTGTTCAACGATTTTAGTCTGAGATTTAAATAAAGATTTTCACTCTCTATCTGGTACTTATTTTAAAAAAAAATTTGTTTAGGAAATATTAAGAACAATTTGTCATATAACCCCAACACAACCAAGAACTAACAATAGTAGATCAATTGACTCAAAACAATGCTGAATACGCATCCTGTTCATGTACAGCACATATGTGTGAGGAAAAATATATGCTGTAACAGGATTAAAGCATTCGCACAATTCTAGCAAGGCAGCAGAAGAGGCTGCAAATCATTTGACCCCACACATCCCAGGGCAAAGATTAGACACTTTTGCCAGCATGTATTGGCACTGGTTTGTTAGAAAGAACAGTAATTCTGTGTCTCTAGCATTCAATGTCCTGGCATGTCTCTCAAACTGTGTGATGCTAGTTGCTGCTTGGTGATGGCCTGTCAGTATTCCAGTCTTTGTAATTTTGAGCCTCAGTTGTTGAATATCCTAAGTTGTCTATAGAAGCTGAAGAAAATGAACCAAACCCAACTGTAGTGTACTAATTTTTACAGAGCCATCCTTCTGAAAAAAAATAATTTAGTTTGTACCTAATTGCATGTTGAAAAAACTATATTTTCTTTTTTTAGCATCTTTTAGCCCTGCTGTTAAAAGTACAACTTCCCTGAGTGTTTCTTGCTGATGCGTTTTGCATTTGGGTCTTCCTTTATTTTTATTTTTAACTGTTTTTCCTTTCTTAATTGTTCCCAGATTGCTACATTTCTACATTTCCCCCCCTCTGAGAATCTAGTTAAAAGCAAACAAAAGCAGGAATTGTGCATTAAGCTCTTTAATGTTCCTGCCACATCTCTGTCGTAAACAAAGCCTCATTAAGATCCTCGTTTTTGATGTCTAATCTGCTATAAAAATGCAAGGCGAAGGAATATAAATTGGACAAAAAGTGGAAATTAGTGACAAGTTGGCACCTGCATGAGATGATAAGCCTGTTCAACAGTGTGAAAGATATGCTGTTTTTTAACTTTTTTGGACGGCTCTCCGATTTAATACACAAATTCTGGGATGGGTGTTTTTTTATGATGATTGACTGCTGCCAGTCGCACATTGTTTTACTTTATTTATTTTGAAGACATGTCTTTTTAATAGAATCTAGGACTTCTCACAGTAAAGCCTTCTCTTTTTCTTTCTCTGTCAGCTCATTAGTGAGGTAGCCTGACTGTGGTGTGGGACTTTAATTTCCTGCGTGACTGCTGATCCCATTAACATCAAGAAATAACCTTATCTAGGTAGGCAGGGGTTTTAAGATAAACTGCACCTACAATTGCTCTGTTTCTACATTCTACTTGAAGCTTCAGAAAATGGAAAAACATGGAACATAATGTTTAATGGACTAAAGAAAAGGAAAAAAGCTTCTAAAAGGCAGCTTAGTGTTTTGAAACAAGAAAAAGCCTCTGGCAGGTGGTTGTTGACCCATGCTTTAAGTGAAAATTTATTGATGTTGTGACAGACAGAAGAAGAAGAAGAATGCTAGCTGATACAAGAAAAAGAAGGGTGATGAGAACCTTGTCTTCTCCCACCCAGAGACAGCAAGATTCCTAACTACTATTTGCACCACTAATCAGCACATTTTTTATAGGGTGCGTTTCATGGCAAGAGTGAGAAACTACAAAATAGCTCTCATTAATTGCAGTGAAGAAGTGGCATTATATGCACTCTGATATTTATATATAGGGAATTAACAGTATTATTAATGCAAAAGAAGAAATTTTGGGTGAGAGTTTTTATTTCTTCATCTTGTGACTACCTGCTTGTACAGTGAGCTGGCATAAAGGGGCCACGATAAAAGGGATAATATAGAAATACTAAGGAAGAAGATGTGTGCAGCCAAAGCTTTCCTGAACAGGGAAGGTCCACACTTGTGGCAGGTGATTTACTTCAAGTACCAGAGTTATTAAACAGTGGACAGAGGATAGTTCACACTTTAGGATCCATGGTAATTGTATTTCAGATTAGGAACTACTAGTAAACACTGAAACTGTGGAAGCAATGGTTAGAGGAACACACAATGTGGAGACAGTTGTTAAATGGCCATGTGCTTAGAATGAAAGGATCGTGATAGGAAGCAGAAGGCTAGTACTTTCAGTCTGACTGGTATCAGCAGTAGGCTTTGGGGTACACCAGGTTTGTCTTGCTACAGGCTTTGAAGGACAGATGGTCATTCTATCCCTAGTTATGTCTTGCTCTTTAGCAATGTATTGCTGCCCAGTGTGGCAGCATTATCTGGGGGATCCACATACAGTTCTGAGCAAATGGCCTAACATCTTCCTTTCTGGCTTCAAAAATGATAGCCTCTGAATTACATTTCTAGTTTTTTTTTTTTTTATTTTGTGTTAATACTTTATGTCCTTCCAATTGCATTTAATCTGTAAACAAATTTTAGATAAAGAGGTTGTTTTTTAGACTGTTTGTTTTGATTTCGAATAACACACAAAAGTGCCCCCATCATACACAGAAATTCAGTTTTTGATTTGAGGAGGTTATTAAAAAACCTAAAGCATATGTATTTTGCTTTAAAATGTGTCTTCTTCATAGACTTCATCAAGGAGTGAAACATGGGGTGTCCCAGGGAGTCTGGGAGCACTCCTATTTAACCTGGCAGATTCTGAATGACTGAAAATCAATACTGTGGCAGGGTCCCTGAATTTTTAAACATGTTATAGTGTTATACATCACTTGGGCCACATAGGCCTAGATGCTTAAGTGTATGGCGACGGCTTGCAAAAAAGAGAAGCATATCCTTTAAATCAAGATGATTCAAGAAAGTGGACAGAGACTTTCATAAAAACTAATAATGTCTTGGTGCTTGCCAGTGTGGAGAAATCATCTCAGAAATTACAAAGAGTTAGATGGCAATTGCCGATACTGTGATAGCAAATGTGTTCAGGATGACGGCAATATGGGAGTAGACGCTTCTTGCTCCCAGCTCTTACTCTTTTATTCTAGAGGTATTTCTTGTTATCTATAAAAACAGGAAAAATGAAGTCATGTTAGAGTACGGTGTTGCTGTTTATTGTTCAATAAACAAGCCCATTATTATGATGAACCTGTGGCAATGCTACAGAGAGGACATTAGTTCCCAGATGGCAGGAGAAGTGCACTTTAAAGGGAGTCAGCATTCAGAGGGAATGGATCTGAGTGGAGTTGCAGTACTCTTTCATACATACTGTGGTTTTTTATGTGTCTTGAAAAGTGGAACTTCCTTGTGATGCTGTTAATAACTACTAGTCATCATGGCATTTGTTTTCTTATCTGTGTATAAAGCAATTTGCCTATGTTATGTATATCTTCACTGACAGCATTCTCTTAATATTATTAAACTAGCCGTGCCCCATGGCTCTGCCCACGTATTAGTGAAAAAGGACAGTGAGGAGGGCCCTCCCAGGCTCCCCACTCCTGACGTCACGCTTCCCCCTCCCCTCGGCCTGCAACCTCTGTCTTGGATTAGCGCAAATATATCGCTCCTGCAAGTGAACTATGATTCTTAGTGCGATGAGAGAAGTCACAAAATCAAATGTTCCAGCAAATTATGGAAAAAAACACAATCTAAATCTGTTAAGTAGTTCTCTTGTTTGCTAGGTAAGTGGAGGTAAGGTACACACCCCAAGGTAAGGCCCCCCTCCCCTTGGCCCACTGCATGTCTCTCGGATTTGTGCAAATAAATCGGTACTGCAAGAAAACTATAATACGTAATGGAATGAGAGAAGTCGCAAAATCAACCGGCAAATTATACCAAAAAACCCGATCTAAATTCGTTAAGTAGTTTTCTCGTGAAAAGCAGACAGACATACAGATAGATGAGATGAGAGAGAGAGAGAGAGAGAGAGATTCTAAAGTTCCAGATGAAGATTTCTTTGTTCAACTAACGCTGGAGAGTAGCAAAGACCTGCTAATTACAATGGGCTAATTCACCCACTGCTTCTTGCTCATATTGAGGTACTATAAGGATGGCAGAATAAGTTTGCCCTAGTACATACTTTACATTACACCAGAATTTATGTGGACATAAATCTTGCACAGCACACATACCTCAGTACCATTTTGTCTCTATCCATGTGAATCAGCATAATCCATTGTAGATTCACGGGAAGCAAAAGCATATACCAAAAGAAGAAAGATAAATGTATTGTTAATCTATTTTTTAATTGTTCAAACATGCTTGTTACTCTATAAGATCACTGTAGGCCTGGACTATTCACCAAAAAATTCCATGTAAGGCAGGAATCAAATTTATCACAAGGCATGTTTATTAGTTGGGGTTTAATTTAGAGTCATTAACAGCCTAATATGTCTTTAAGATTTTGGAGAAAAGCAGAGCAGTTGGAGAAAATCTAGGCAGAAACGGAGAACATGGAGATGTCAGAAAGAAAGTGACAACTTTAGTCAATTTCCTCCCACAACAGCACCAGTCCCTGCACATCATTTATTCCTCTCACCTCTACATTTGGCCTATGATACTCATCTTTTCTGTTTGTGACATTTTAAGGTGCTTGAATCATGGCTGGTTGCCCTTCTGCATTTTATGATACTTTTGATTAGGTTTTCCCAATGCATTACTTTCTTACACATTAATGAAGGTCAGATTGATTCTGAAATTTCATATTTAATATTATTAATTTTCATTGTGGCCACTTTTTTGTCAGCAATTTGAGTTTCTATTCATTTTTTTCAAAACCTGCTTTAGCCTTTATGCAGTAACAATGAGCCAAAGACTGTCCCGGTAGGTTTAGGTGCCAGTTCTGTCTTGGATGCCAGCTCATTGCTAGGCATACACACACTCCCAGTCATTCATAGTTTCACAATATAGCGTTACCAGTTGAAGCAACATGCCTACAGTATCTTTGGAATATGAGAAATATGACAAGACTAAAGAAAAATCTCATGTAGTCTGTAGGAGAATGGACAGACATGACATGAATTTTACCTTGTCAGCACTGAGCAAACAATTCTTTTTTTATATATTTACCGTTACAGCGGTGACGTTGCTGTCTATACCATTTTATGCACCTGTTCTGACATTACATGTAGCTAGGTACTTGATATACACGTCACATTAAGAAGAAACATTGCTTTGAAGTTTTAATGGCATCCAAACTTTATGATAAGAAAAGGAAGACTTAGGCAAAATATGTTTTATTCGGAATCTGCTCTTAACTTAGCCTTGTTTAACAACTTTGAGTTTATTATTTTCCTGCAGACTTTGGTTACCGATTTCTGTTCTTTCTTTACTGACATCTTTTTAAGATCCTTCTGATATGCCCTTAAAACAAAACAACTAGTCTCTGACATTCTACCTACACCTTGTATATCAGGACTTACTTGAAAAATTCTTCATGGTTATTACAAAATCCAGGTTACACTAACTGTGCCATTATACTAACTATTGTTATACCATGTCACATTATTTCCTCCTATTTTCTTTAGATTATTTAGATTACCTCCACATTGAGTCTAGTTTACAGAATTAAAAAATACTTTATGATTTCATTGGCTTTGATATGTTCCTGCCTTTTTCATGTTTTGTAAAATGTGTTCAAATTGAATAAAATTTATGCAGACTTATTCATGACTTCTTATAAAGTCAAATTCCTGAGACATTCTACTTCAAGTATACTTATTCAAAATATTTGCCTTAGGAATTCCATCAGTATTTGTGAGCGGTAACCAAGACAAACAGTGGGTGTGGTTGGGCATGATATGAGTCCATGATGGTACAGATGTTAGTGAATGAAAACAGTGCGTCTCAGGCATGGTGGGGTAGGTCAGCTACGGCAATTTCATGCAGTACCAGTATTTTAATAGGAAAATTGCTGATCATTAGTTCACTTAAGAGGTCTGATATTAAAGCCTGAACCCTGTGGCCCGACCTGACCCTGCCTTGACTGAGCTAGCAAGTCTGAAGCCTGAACCCGACATCATAATGTTCTCACTGACCACGATTTACTTTGTATACTCTTAGCTGTTTTTGTCAGCTGGCATACTAGACCTGCTTGCTTCACATATTTCACTAAGGCCTTTGCTGTCAGCAATGTTTCTGCAATTTTTGGGACAACATCTGAAAGCTTGTTAACATCTAGTACAAATTTGAGAATAGTGTTACATACATGATCCTGGCAGTGGGTTGGATTTAGAGAGAAAGTTTATGGAGCAGAGAGCAGGGGTTTGGAGTATAGACTGGGGAAGAGAACAGGAGGTATGGCGGTTGGGAGTTGACCCCATGGAGAGTGAGTGAATGTCGCTAAAGGAGCAAGTTGCTGAGCATTCAGGTAGCAGAAGCAGTCAGAGGTCTTCAATGGTCATTTTAAAACTTGGGCATTTTAAAAGATTGACTGTGCATGTCCATGTCCCGGCTCTCTCTGCACATACATGGTTGTTGGGTGAGTAGGATTGGAGAAATGAAGATAAGCACTGATGCTCAAGAGAGAGTAGCATTTAAATGTATCTTTTTGATGTTAAAAATCCATTTTATTTTTTCATTTATTGATTTCTGATTTTAACTCCCTTGGAGCATTTGTTTTTATCAGAATATTTATTGGATAATTTATTTAAAAAAGAAGCTGCACTGCACTTTGTTTTGGACACTTTATTGTGTGGAATAAGAAGCACAATGCACTTTGCACTAGCCTTTATGTGTGTCCTCATAGCACTAGTCCATCGTGGCACATGATTATCAATGACCTGGGTTCAAGGAGATGACGCCAGCTGCAGGGAACCCAGGCATGACAATGGGCCCTATCACAGAGTCTGCTCTATTTTGTTAAGGAACTGAGACCTTGGTCAAAAGGTAAGAAGACACTTGCATTTACTATTCCAATGATGTCAAGGAATCCCAATAACCATAGTTACAATCGTTATTTCTGTTCCTGCAAAATTCATGGATATAACAAAAAGAAATTTTTATCCTAATCTTCTGTCAGCAATAACACCTGTACCACATGGACATGATGTACAAATTCCTACTTTGCGTGACAGTCTTTATTCTGTAGTAACTTATTCAGAGGTAGATAGTATTTCAGGTGACAATGAAAAATTTGTCCCAACATGTTCAAGTAATGAGCCACAAGTATTCATTTAGGATGAGCTTAACAATTTAGTAAAATATCTAGGCATTCCCAAAGTTGATGCAGAGCTCTTGGAATCCAAATTGAAAGACAAGAAGTTATTACATCCAGACTCAACCTTTGGTACCAAAATACAGAAGAAGCATTTGCAGCATATTTCAAGAAAGAAGGATCCATGGTTTACTGCAGTGACACTAGTGATCTAGTGCAGAAATTTAGCAGAGATTACATTTCAGAAGAATGAATACTATTTACATACTAATCTAAAATAAATCTAAAAAGAGTAATAAATATACATCAATACCCATTGCTTATTCTGTGCATTTGAAAGAAACCTATACCTATTACCTACAATGAGCACCGTTGGTTCATATATGGAGATCTGATATTTCTGTGTGTCCTACCAAATTCCCATGTCTTCTCTGTGAATGGGACAGTAGAGCCAAGGGTTTGCATTAGACTCTGAAGGAATGACTAGGCAGAAAAAAGCTACAACATAGTGCTAAAAACATCACCAGACCTAGTCAGGTAAGTACCACCATTTCATATTGAGCTTGGCTTAATGAAGGAGTTTGTCAAAACCCTCTCAAAAGATAGAAACCTGTTTGATGGATTTGTGATAAACGTTTCTAGGTTTATCTGAGGCTAAATTTAAAGAGGGCATTTGTGCTGCACCTGATATTAGAAAACTGATTCCTGAGGCAGAATTTGATGATGTGATGAATGACCTGGTACAAGAGACTTGTGTATCATTCAACATGTTTTTTCAGTAACAGTAAAGATCCAAATTGGATTTTTTTCCTGAAATTTTTGGAACAATGAGTGAATAGTAGTGTGAAAGATTTCATCAAGATATCAAGGGCATGGAAACAAGGTGTTAGGGACGTTGGGATGTGATTATAATGGTGGACTACTGCTGGACGAATAGGCACACACTCAAAAAAGAGTACAAATGATGGGACTAGGCAAAGTTTTAGATAAAAAAAAAAAAAAACTAAGAGGAAAAAAATGTAGTATAATTTTAAATGTAAGTCAGTGAATATGTGTTGTTATTTTATTTACATATACTTTTAAAATATTAGACTGACTAAATATTTACATGTTAAACAGAATTACAACAATATTGTATACATGTAAGTATTGTGTAATTTGTTAAATTTTAATTAAATTACTTTTCATTTTTATACATATTGACATATTAATATTCTAATTATATGTTTTTACTGTGTTCATGAATACGAATAAAAATAACTGTTTACAGTTCAAACTGCTTTTTATTAGTTTAATTTTGTAGACATATGAATAGATTTGACTAAAGGCCTTGAACAACTTATAGAATGATTAATGAAGTATTATGCAAGTTGTTTTGACATTTTCTGTAATAAGTTTGAATTTGCGTTAAAAGATTGGGATGGTAGTCACTTTTTTAGACCATTGTTGCATTTCTGAGACTGACAGAAGGATGTCTCTTGACAGGGGTCTAGTATAGAAATACAGATGTCTACGCTCTCAGTTTCTGGTATTATACAGTAAATAAATCCTAGGACTGTAGACTTGTTCATATTTATATGTTACCTGTCCATTATGCAGATTTACCATCCAAATCTAGACTTGCAAGTAAATGATGCTTAAATCATGAAAAGAAACATAACCAACAATGAAACATGCAGAAAATAATCAGATCGACAAATACAAAGAGTACCAGATGGCTGACTAAACATTCTTTTAATTTGAACAGTATGTTCACTTTCCATGAAGTAGATCATGTCTGCATATTTTCTAGATTTTATTTGACACGTGGAGCAACGACAGGATAGAATGGCATTTTACCCTGAAATCTATTTAAGCATCCTTGTTCATGGGATTTGATTCCACCCTTTCTTTTTTATTGCCAGCTTGTATGCAAAGACTAAAAGGTCTTCTCATTTTCATTGAAGGCTCCAAAAATTTCCCCATTGTAAACTTGTGCATGTTTGTAAGATTTTACAATAGAGTGACATCAAAATAATAGTCCTTCTCTCATGAAAAGGTGTGTGCAGTGCATATACTGTATTATATTATAGGCATTTGGACATCACAGAGAACTGATAATGTATTAAAACTACCTTTGTGTAATAGTTGTATGCTGTATCAATGTATATAAGGATTTACCCCTGTTAAATAGGATTTAGTCACATAGCCCCAAGACATATAGTAATGTGGATGAGTGAGTTTGGGTGAGAGCAACTCACTCTTTGCATCAGATTTTGCCATGTGCTCATGATATCTTTGACACCGTACTTAAAATGCTATTCTCAGAGGAACCTGCCTGAATATAAAGGAAAAAAATCAGTAAGGAATAATACATACAGTACTTTCATGTAAATTTCACTTTAGTGATCCTGTGGGAAATCATTCAATGGAATGATTTACAATATAATAGCACCAATTGTACTGTAAAATAATATATATGAGTAAATTAACTTACATGTGTTATATACATAAATAAATATAGAGTAAAATGAACAGGAAATTGAATGACATGAACAACTTAAATAATAATTAATTTGGAACTAAACAGATTGGGTCAAATGAAGTAAACAAGCTCCACAGATAGACAGATTGGTACAGGAGTGTCCACATTAACCTTTACAGATCTAGATGTGTGTGTGTGTGTTTTTGTGTACATTTATTTATTTCATCCAACATGTGACCCGGTATGAGAAACAAGCTGTCATCTATGTTCGCTTTTAAATTTCTTTGAGTGTGTGTTAGTGTGTGCTTGCCTCTGTGTATGTGTACATATACACTTAAATAAATTATGTTTCTCTAAAACTACTAATGCAAAAAAATTATTAAATGGAGCAGACTGTAAAAATCTCAGTTAAATCAAACAATTTCTATGGCAGTTTTTGTTGAACATTGTTCAAACTGTTTTTGAAGGATATGAAAAAAACTACTGGACCAAAAGCAATATGCCTGGAGCCTGTAACAAGACAAACATGATGCCTCTTGTTTGAAAACGATAGATCAATGTTTTAAGAAGTTATCATGTTAAAATCAAGTTTTGTCTATGTTTTGAACATCATAAAATCAGAATTTGAACTTAACTCAGTAGCAAATTTTTATCATCATCATCATCAAATTTCCATTTACATGAAAGCAAAATCAATATAAGCTTCCTTACGCACAAGTTTCAGTTCTTCTCACAGTGCTTGGATGTTTTTTGCACATTTTCTGTGTTTTTGTGGAAGAATTTTAGAACTAAATCAAATATTTACTTTGTCATTACTATTAGTTGACACTTTCGTACACAAATACAACACAAGACAACAATTTATATAGCTGTTAAATTTACAAAGGTAGATGTCTGAATAATTAATAGATATAAAAAAGAATGATTATTTAGTCCAGCTAGCATGCAGCTGACCAAATGTCTCATCCAGATACTTTTTAAAAATTATTTATAAAGTTTCCACCTTGAGCTGCATAACTCAGTAGTTGGTTGGAAGCTACCACAACTAACTGAAATCACACACTGACTTTTAATCTCAGCGATTTCACCTAACTGTAAAAATGTATCTGACAGCATCTTAATTATACTTAGTGTTTGAAGTGCCAGCACTTCCCTGTTTGTCCAGAAAATAGAGGATGCATACTGACACATCACACTCTGATCTTGCACATATTTTAAGCATGTTCGAAATAACTCCAGAGGAACTACAGTATATGTGTTTTACAGCGCATCATAAAGAGTAAGAATAAGTAGACACAAGAAGAAGTACACTGGCAGTTATTTAGTTTCACTTCATGCATTGATTACACCATCCTATTCAGAAGCCATGACATGGCTTAGGGATGATTGTGGCATTGCTGAACAGTCAGCCAGTTTATGTTAAAAAACTGCCTGTTGCCAAAATAAGCCTATGGGTGTTAAAACCTGTAATGGAACAGGAATTATGTGATTTCGGCATGGTGACTCTGTAAGGTAGGGTCCAATTCAGCACACAACTCCACAAGGACAACTTTAGGAAGTCTGAAATGGCTTATAAACTAGTCACTATCATGAGCCAAGAAATCATTGTGAATCCTGAATACTCACTCTTTGTGTGGCCGGCCAGACTGCTGTACAGCCTCACAAAGGTTTGCTGCATTGTGATGGATGGTGCAGCAGTGCACAGTATAGTGCTGAAACGTGGACTGCCTCTACCACCAGAAATATAACAAGACGAGTGCACAGATGTCCCAGACCCTGTCCCACAAGGCAACAATTCAATGGCAATTCAAAGACATTTTGATGCTTGTGTAAAGAGACTTGTGTGTAGTGCAACACTGACATTTACTAAGCAAAATAATTTTGAATTTGCTTTCTTCACTTTGCAGCTGTCACTCTTTATCTGTTTATCTTTTATTTTTGACTCCCGCTGAGAAATCAGCAAAATGGTCTCCATTTAAGTCAGTAATATCTCAAGTTCACATTCACTGAGGATTTGTTTTCTCTGTGCTCCTGTGGTTTGTTGTAAAGATGTGTGCGGATAGCTAGGACCCTTACCTGAGCAGGACGCCTTCATAAAGAAAGGACTGGGAAGAAAGAACAGGTACAGGGCAGAATTACTAGATGATATAAAGTCACTCCAAGGTGGGAAAGCAGCAGGCCCTGATGGCTACCCTGCAGATTTTTACAAGAAATTCTCCACTCAGCTAGCTCCCCTCCTATTAGCAACATTTACAGAAGCCAGAGATAACCAATCTCTTCCTCTAACCTTTCACCAAGCACTAATCACCGTTTTTCCAAAACAAAATAAGGACTTATTACAATGTGCATCATACAGACCAATTTCACTTCTGAATAACAACGTTAAAATACTCTCTAAAATCATAGATAGAGGAATGGAGAAAGTGCTCCCCTCGGTAATATCACAAGACCAAACTGGATTTATTAGGGGCTGACACTTATCTTCAAATCTTCGATGCCTGTTTAATGTAATATACTCACCAACTAAATCAAACACCCCAGAAATATTATTTTCATTGGATGCAGAACAAGCATTCGACATGATTGAATGGAAATACCTTTTTACTACATTGGAGAAGTTTGGGTTTGGCCCGAACATTTGTGCATGGATTAAATTACTGTGTACTAACCCAGAAGCTTCAGTTTGCATCAACAACATTTGCTCAGACTACTTTAAACTAGAACGTGGTACTAGACAAGGATGCCCCTTGTCACCGCTGCTGTTTGTGATTGCCATTGAACCACTGGCAATACATTGTCGAAATGCTGATCAGATAAAGGGGATTAGCAGAGAAGGACTGGAACAGAAAATTTCATTATATGCAGATGACTCCATCTCTACAATATATAAAATTATTTTAAAATCACTCCTTTGCAAAGATCCAAGAGGACAACTGGGAAAAAGATCTCTCAATTAATATATCAGAAAAGAAGTGGAAAGTAGCAATGCAGAGAATTCACTCGAGCTCCATATTCGCAAAGCATACAATTATACAACTTAAAATTATATATCGAGCACATCTGTCTTGACTAAAATGTTTCCAGGGCAAGATCCAACCTGGGAACGCTGCAACCAAGTCCCAGCCTCACTGGGTCACATGTTCTGGGCCTGCACCAAATTAACATTATTCTGGACAAAAATTTTTAATTACCTTTCAGACAGCCTTGGACTCACAATCCCTCCTAACCCATTAACAGCTGAGTTTGGCATTCTTCCAGAGGGGCTTAAAGTGGAGAAAGACAAACAAATTGTGATTGCATTCACTACTCTTTTGGCACGCAGACTTATTCTGATAAACTGGAAGAACTCAAACTCTCCTCTTTTAAGTCATTGGGAAACCAATGTGTTATACTATTTGAAATTGAAAAAAATCAAATACTCAGTTAGAGGAACCGTACAGACTTTTTTCAAAACATGGCAGGATCTAATCAGTAATATTTTAAAATAAGCTCATAAAGCACAGAGAATTTATTAATTTAGGTATGTTTACAAGCCTTAAATTTCACGCCGTTTGGCTTGCTCTCTCTCTCAGGGGTGGGGATCGATCTGTTCTTAACTCAATTTTTCTTTTAGTAAAAACTTGATTGCTTTGTATGGATTGCAATAAAATTAATAAAAAGGAAAAAAAAAAAAAAAACAGGTACTGTACAGGGCATTATCTCTCCCAGAGTGATAGATGGCAGCTCTTCAAAGTTGCAGCAGTGCCTCAGATTCCCATATGGCCTCATGGGAGGTGGAGTTTAGCACAGCCCTTTTGGGTTCCGTGGGCGCTGCTAGGGGGTGCTGTAGGGATTGCGGAGCCCTACTTTGTTGGGCTTCCACCTCACCTAAAAGTGCTTCTGGACCATGATATGGAAGCACTCCTGGTTGCAGGATAAAAGAAGCCTGCTGTCACTGCTCAATGAACCAGAGTTGGAGCTGAGAGGAAAGAAGGACACACTCGTCTTGGAGGAGTAGCAGTGTGGTGAAAAGATTGGGAAGAGTGAAAGAAGGAGAGATGACCTGTTTATTGTTTGTACAAGGTATTCTTGTAATAAATAAACCTTTATTTGAACTGTTTTGTGTATTCGTGATTGGGGTTTGGGGCTTAGTGGTGCCCCCTAGCTTTCATGGACATCAGTCAAAACAAATTTATATGGTGATTAGATTATGAATATTCAAAAAAGCCATAAATGGTTACTGGATAAAAATAATGTGGAATGAGTAAAAGCACATGCATGAACACAAAGTTTTAGACTGATCTGAGATTTATAAAGGAACCTGGAGTGTGACATAAATCCTTTTTTTTGTGCATACTCTGTTTTTGTCGTATAAGTGTAAGCAAAATTTCAGTATGTAGTCTAAGCACTGTTTTAAACATGAGATCCCAGGAGGTTTAGTTCCCTGAGCCTATTAGAGAAATTACCTAATAATTAATAATGCATGTCAGAATATGTTTTATTGTAGTCATTTTCAATGTGACCCATCTCAAAACCTTCACTGGAACTGTTTTCACATTTTTAGCAGATAGATTAATTTCTTGCATGAAGAAGAGCAGTACAGTAATCCCTCCTCGATCGCGGGGGTTGTGTTTCAGAACCCCCCGCGATAGGTGAAAATCCGTGAAATAGAAACCATATGTTTTTATGGTTATTTTTATATATTTTAAGCCCATAGAAACTCTCCCACACTGTTTATAAATATTCTCCGCACAGTTATACAGTAAACCCTTGTTTATCACGGTTAATCCGCTCCAGACAGATAAATGAATTTCCACGAAGTAGGATTCTTTATTTATAAATCTAATATTTTCGCAGTTAGAGCATTGAAAACTTGTTTACGACCTTCTAAATACGTTTTTTAACATTATTATAGCCCTCTAGTCATGAAATAACACCCTTTAGTCAAAAGTTTTCTGTCCCCCATGGCCATTGAACCTTACTCTTATTCGATGATAATTAATGTTGATTTATTTTGTTTTATAATTGTGTCTTTCATTTTTCTATTCTTTAATATGTAAAGCACTTTGAGCTACTGTTTATATGAAAATGTGCTATATAAATAAATGTTGTTGTTGTTGTTGTAAACTGTGCTCCATGACAAGACAGAGATGACAGTTCTTTCTCACAGTTAAAAGAATGCAAACATATCTTCCTCTTCAAGGTGCGTGTCAGGAGCGGAGGATGTCAGAGAGAGAGAGAGTAAACAATCAAAAATCAATAGGGCTGTTGCGCTTTTAAGTATGCAAGCACCGCGATAAAGCGGCTGGAATGAAGGGATCAATGTGAAGGTAGTCTTTCGGCATTTTTTACAGGCACGTCCATATCTTCTAAGCAAACAGCTTCTGTGCTCACACCTCCTCCGTCAGGCAGAGAGAGTGAGAGAGACAAAGAAAGCAAACAATCAAAAATCAATACGTGCTGCTAGAGCTTTTTAGTATGCAAAGCACCGCACAGGAAGCATATCGTATATCATTGAGGAGTTTTATTTAATACATAATACATGCTCTGATTGGGTGGCTTTTCAGCCATCCGCCAATAGCGTCCCTTGTATGAAATCAACTGGGCAAACAAACTGAGGAAGCATGTACCATAAATTAAAAGACCCATTGTCCGCAGAAATCAACGGACCAGCGAAAAATCCATGATATATATTTAGATGTGCTTACATTTAAAATCCGCGATGGAGTGAAACCACGAAAGTCGAAGCGCGATATAGCGAGGGATCACTGTATTAGTAAGAGAAGTCTTTAGATCTTGTGTACATGTTGTCATTATTGCTTTCTCTTATACTATATGTTCTGTCTCAGGAACCATAGAGTACCTAAAGAATGTAATGTCAGTAAATGTAAAGTATTACACATAGGAAGTAAAAATGTTAGGTTTGAATACACAATGGGCAGTACACCTTATGAGAAGGATTTAGAAGTCATAGTGGACTCTAAGCTATCGACTTCCCAACAGTGTTCAGAAGCCATTAAGAAGGCTAACAGAATGTTAGGTTATATAGCACGATGTGTGGAGCACAAGTCCAAGGAGGTTATGCTCAACCTTAATGCACTGGTGAGGCCTCATCTTGAGTACTGTGTGCAGTTGTGGTCTCCAGGCTACAAAAAGGAAATATCAGCGCTAGAAAAGGTCCAGAGAAGAGCGACTAGGCTGATTCCAGGGCTACAGGGGTTGAATTATGAGGACAGATTAAAAGAGCTGAGCCTATACAGTTTAAGCAAAAGAAGATTAAGAGGTGACATGATTGAAGTGTTTAAAATTATGAAGGGAATTAGTACAGTGGATGAAGACTGTTATTTTAAAATGAGTTCATCAAGAACACGGGGGCACAGTTGGAAACTTGTTAAGGGTAAATTTCGCACAAACATTAGGAAGTTTTTCTTTACACAAAGAACGATAGACACTTGGAATAAGCTACCAAGTAGTGTGGTAGACAGTAAGACATTAGGGACTTTCAAAACTCGACTTGTTTTTTTGGAAGAAATAAGTAGATAGGAATGGCGAGCTTTGTTGGGCTGAATGGCCTGTTCTCGTCTAGAGTGTTCTAATATTCTAATACTCAAAGAAGTATACAGTAAAAACATGATATTAATGATGTTACCATCAGATTTTGAAATAAAAATTGTGACTAGAATTGTGTCAGCCTATACTGTATGTGCAAGCACATCAGCATTGACATTTCTTTTCTTTAAGATATCTGATTCATGTTACTTGTTTTAGCTACTGATAAACACAGGAAAAAAATCTTGTAATTTACAGTAGAGACATTTCTGAAGTCACATGTCAGTTGTTTGATGTAGTTGATAGCATTTTCTTTTGTTTGTGTTTCTCCTACAAGAATGTTGTACTGCAAAGCAACAGACATCATACTAATTGCATTTTGATAATTTATTTGCTTTGGCACATCACTTTATACCATCTTAACTTGGATAAAGTTTATACCCTGTTGTAAATGAGTGTGAAATTTGTATGATTTAGATAAATAATCCCATAATTTATAAATATGACACTCAAAAACTAAAACACTTGAATGATCAATAAAAGCAAAAATATATTTGCTGCACCTAAAACTGCAAAAAAAGAATCCAACACCCCAAGACCATGAACTGAAAGTAGATATTGAAAAAATCAATTAATAAATAACTTTTAATATAATGAGAATATAATATTTTATTCAACTAAACAAGTACAATCAGTTCTTATCACAGTGGTGTGTTCATTACTCTATTTATTTTCCTTACTTGCTTAATCAGTTCAGAGTTGCCGACATCAAAGCATATTCCTCAACAATTGGACACAAGGTAAAACCCATTCATGGGTGGAATGCCAGGTCACTGCAAATGACATTCACATACATGCACTCATTTAACACTGTATGTGTTAAAACTAAAGAACTAAACCAAGTTTAGTAATCAAATACTCTGGGTTTGTAGTTCACTTACATCCAGATAAATCGATGAAACTTTTTTGACGTTATAAAGATTGTCTTTACTTAGTCGCCATTGAATTTTTAAATGTGTTAAAAGTGTACATAAACAAATGGATTGAAAGGTTATATTGACTTTCATTTTTATAACCCTTACCCTATTTCAAAATCTCAAGATATTCTGCATCAATTGTAAGGATCAGAAATGCGCAGAATGAATGTGTGTGAAGCTATTCAGTTCATCGAATGTGTCTGAAAATTTCTTATGCTTATACAGGGTCAGAAATTGTTTTTGGAGTGGAACTGCATCAAACTTAGATGAGTGATAAAAGTCAAGATAATGTAAGTAAAAGTCAGCTGATTGGTGCATTATCCTGTCTTTTGAATCAATCAGTCAGTCAGTAATTCATTATCCAACCCGCTATATCCTAACACAGAGTCACAGGGGTCTGCTGGAACCAATCCCAGCCAACACAGAGCACATGGCAGGAAGCAAACCCCGGGCAGGGCGCCAGCCCACCCCAGTCTTTTGAATCACCCTTTAATTATTAAGCATACGTTGTTACTCCATGAACCAGGAACTTGTTGGGACAGCATGGCATATTTGTCTGTTTAAAATATTAAAATATAATGCATGCATTAAAAATATTTAATATCTTACAACTTGCTTATCCAAATCAGGGTTATATGTGAGATCCAAAAAAAATTGTTTTATTATGGGAATATTAGTCCAATACATTCATGTATATAATGATTTGATGTAACCGTGTGTGCACAATTAACATAAAACTCAAATTTAAAATGATGCTACATGTCATCAGTTTGACATTTTTAATGTGTAAGAAAATGGGTGACCACACTGAAATTAATTAGCTCCATTGTCCCTTAGTGCTGCAGTGGCTTATCTAAATTAAACTGGCTTGCTTGTATAAGAAATGAACACTTGCAGGCTTTTGCTGTGTAACTTATGCACCAGGTATATGTATTAAGCAGTGGTATAATTATTTTTAATACTGGTTGCATTCACTGTACAGAGATATATTTCTTGGAATAAATATTGGCTAAACTGCATTTTTCAGAAAGCTCATTTATTTTAGCCTTATTTTTATACTTATACTTTTAATGATTGGTTCTTTATCATTTCAAAGCAAAAATAATATAATAATTATTGTATACAATTTTTGCCAAAATGGCAATTATGAAATAATCATATAATCACATGAAAAATCACAGTGAGTTATGAGTTATTAAATTGTGAAAAAATACCCTATTAAAGTCATTAAATTATTATGAAATATAATGTCATCATATCATTTTGTACTTATATTTTAATAATTACAGGTTTTACTTCTTCACCTTAATTTTAAAGACCATTTGTACTTAACAATAGGGCTTTTTGAATGAAAACGTTCTGAACCGCTGCCTGGACACAAACTTAGTTTGACTATTGAGTGAAGGATACAATTTTCTGTCCGCTCCACAAGGTTTATTCTCACCTGGGCAAAGCTGGCAGCACTGTGAGGATTATGTTGTTTGATTTCTCCAGTGCCATCAGTACCATCCAGCCATCCCTGGTAACTCAGAGTTATGCAGGTGGAGGAGCCTATGGTGTCCTGGATTATGGACTATCTGTAAGTCAGACTGCAGTTTGTGAGACTCAGGACTGTGTATCTGATACGGTTGTGAGCAACACTGGAGCACCACAAGGAGCAGTCCGGTCTCCTTTTCTCTTCACTTTGTACACCTGTGACATGACAGATCATGTCACTTGCAGAAATTCTCAGATGTTTCTGCACTTAGGCAATATATTTACAAAGGGGATGAAACACAGTACAGGAATCGGGTGGAGAAATGTATTTCTTGGTGCAAAGAGAATTGTGTGCATCTTAACATCAGCAAAACCAAGGAACTAATCATTCACTTTCACCACAACAATGGGACTGTATGTCCAGGAACTATTCAGGGAGTGCATTTAGAGGTGATGCAATCTTATGAGTATTTGGGAGTCCACATAACTGATAGACTGGACTGGTCTCATAAAACAGGAGAGTTATATAAGAAGGGCAGAGCAGCTTTGGGGCCTTGTAACTAAAAGCTTGGCTACCCACTGTTATTTTATTAATCCTTGGAATCATAAGCAGGTTGGCATCTAGAGATCTTAATATGTGCTCAGGTTTGTAGGTAATGATAATTTCAGACAAGTAAGTAGGGCATTTAAGGATTTATATGTTAAAAAGAGGATTTTGAAATATGCCTTAAACTTAACTGGGAGCCAGTGTAAGGACTTGGTATAAATCTTGCTGAAATACTTTGAATCAACCAAAGGCTGTATAAGGAATGACTTGAGCAGCAAGTTAACAATTAACCTTAAGTTTTTAACATTTTTAATGTGGAAAAAATATAGTTTATATGAGTCTTTAAAGCAAGGTCATTTTTAAATGATTAAATGTAAAATAACTACAAGTAAAATAATGTCATTGTATTTCATAATATTATTTAGTTAGAGGTTTTTTGACAATTTATTGACTTATAAATTGACTCATATTGACTCACTGGCATACATGGTATTCCATAAATAACTGGTCTTTCTGATGGTATTGCCAATATATGTCTGACACATCCTGCGGTGGGTTGGCACCCTGCCCAGGATTGGTTCCTGCCTTGTGCCCTGTGTTGGCTGGGTTTGGCTCCAGCAGACCCCCGTGACCCTGTATTCGGATTCAGCGGGTTAGAAAATGGATGGATGGATGGATGTCTGACACATCAGACCTTTGTCTATTAAGGAGTACTACAGTAGTCAAAATTCAGAATGTGCTAATCTTCTTTTATGGAGTTGCCTTGTATCTGTTACATGTGTTCACAATTACGTCCTGTACAGTATGGAGAGAAGCCTTTCTAATAATACTCTTGCTTCATAAATTGAATCTTTCTCAAACTCCATGCAGAAAACATTACACCAAACACCTGTGCTTATTTATTTAGCGTTTGACTAATGTACATTCTAAAATTATATATAGTATTAAATCTTCTGTCATGCAGACTAAATTTATCTTACTCTTTTGCAGTTACTTAACAGCCCATGCCACTAGAAAAGGCTTACCAGTCAGGTGTCATTACAGATTAATAGATTTTACATTCAAATGGCAGAAAAGGACCATTTTTTACACTTGCCAAAGATATGCCATACCCTGAAAATAAAATATTTCACCAAAAGCATCCATGGGATTCAAATTTATGTTTTATGTGCCATCTTCCATGTTCATTTGCTAGAAAGTTTGTTTTGTCTTTCCTGAATTGCTTAATTTATCTTTGGCGTATCATCTTGAAATCGTCAGGTATACACAACTGTGAGCACCCTCAATACCTTTTAAATATTTTAACCATAAATCATGTTTGTAAGGAGGCATTAATATTTTCTCCTTATCTTACTTTGCAGCTGTCTTCAAACCTAAAGCGCCAGGGTGTTGATGTGTTTTCAATGGGTGCTCTGGAACCAATTATAATAAAACAGATACTTCAGGGATTACTGGGCTCTGTATAAAACATAAAATGAAATGGTTCCTATAACTTAATTGGTTCAATTGTAGTGCCTGTTTTTTTTAATAAAATAACCTAAACAAGTAAAATTGGAAGAACAGAGTTTTTTTCTTCTAAGAAAAAAATACCATTTCTTTTGATATTATACATGTGGTGTGTGTGTGTGTGTGTGCATGTGTGTGTGACAATATACTATATATACTATGATATATTATTCTGTCTGTCTATCTTTCTCTCAATGTAATATAATATAATATAATATAATATAATATAATATAATATAATATAATAAATTAAAGGAACACTTTATAATGAGAGTATACCACCAAGTCAATAAAACTTCTGGGATATTGATCTGGTAAGTTAAGTAGCGGAGTGGGGTTGTTAATCAGTTTCAGCTGCTTTGGTGTTAATGAAATTAACAACAAGTCACTACAGGGGCAACAATTAGATGATGCCCACAACAGGAATGGTTTAACAGGTGGAGGCTACTGACATTTTTCCTTCCTCATCTTTTTTGACTGTTTTTTCAATCGTTTTGCATTTGGCTACAGTCAGTGTCACTACTGGTAGCATGAGGCGATACCCGGACCCTTCAGAGGATGCACAGGTACTCCAACTTCTCCAGGATGGCACATCAATATGTGTCAATGCCAGAAGGTTTGCTGTGTCTCCCAACACAGTCTCAAGGGCATGGAGGAGATTCCAGGAGACAGGCAGTTTCTCTAGAAGAGCTGGACAGGGCCGTAGAAGGTCCTTAGAATGACCTCCAGCTGGCCACTGGTGTGAATGTCTCTGACCAAACAATCAGAAGCAGACTTCATAAGGCTTGCCTGAGGGCCCGGCGTCCTCTAGTGGACCATGTGTTTACTGCCTGCCACCATGGAGCTCGATTGGCATTTGCCATAGAATACCAGAATTGGCAAGTCCACCTCTGGCGCCATGTGCTTTTCACAGATGAGAGCAGGTTCACTCTTTCTGCAAGGTTGAGTTTAGAGAGGAGGTGAGACAGGCACTGGGTGGCAGTGAAGAGTTACCAGACAGCTGGGAAACTACAGCAGATGTAGTAAGGGTAACAGCAAGAAGGGTGCTTGGCGTGACATCTGGAAAGAGGAAGGATGAAAAAGAAACCTGGTGGTGGAATGAGGAAATACAGGAGAGTATACAGTGGAAGAGGATGGCAAAGAAGAAGTGGGATAGTCAGAGATATGCAGAAAGTAGACAAGAGTACAAGGAGCTAAGGCGCAAAGTGAAGAGAGAGGTGACGAAGGCTAAAGAAAAGGTGTATGATGAGTTGTATGAGTGGTTGGACACTAAGGAGGGAGAAAAGGACCTGTACTGATTGGCTAGACAGAGGACCTGAGCTGGGAAAGATGTGCAGCAGGTTAGGGTGATAAAGGATAAAGATGGAAACATACTCACAAGCGAGGAGAGTGTGTTGAGCAGATGGGAAGAGTACTTTGAGAGCTGATGAATGAAGAGAACAAGAGAGAGAAGAGGTTGGATGATGTGGAGATAGTGAATTAGGAAGTGCAACGGATTAGCAAGGAGGAAGCAAGGACAGCTATGAAGAGGATGAAGAATGGAAAAGCCGTTGGTCCAGATGACATACTTTTGGAAGCATGGAGGTGTTTAGGAGAGATGGCAGTGGAGTTTTTAACTAGATTGCTTAATGGAATCTTGGAAAGTGAGAGGATGCCTGAGGAGTGGAGAAGAAGTGTACTGGTGCCGATATTTAAGAATAAGGAGGATGTGCAGAACTGTAGTAACTACAGGGGAATAAAATTGATGAGCCACAGCATGAAGTTATGGGAAAGAGTAGTGAAAGCTAGGTTAAGAAGTGAGGTGATGATTA
The DNA here is from genome assembly GCF_016835505.1 of Polypterus senegalus. Taxonomy (NCBI): domain Eukaryota; kingdom Metazoa; phylum Chordata; class Cladistia; order Polypteriformes; family Polypteridae; genus Polypterus; species Polypterus senegalus. The sequence goes on along the minus strand of NC_053154.1, from coordinate 136,997,583 downwards.
GTGAGAAGCAGTATGGTTTCATGCCAAGAAAGAGCACCACAGATGCAATGTTTGATCTAAGGATGTTGATGGAGAAGTTTAGAAAAGGCCAGAGTTGCATTCCGTCTTTGTGGACCTGGTGAAAGCATATGACAGGATGCCTCAAGAGGAGCTGTAGTATTGTACGAGGATGTCGGGAGTGGCAGAGAAGTACATAAGAGTTGTACAGGATATGTATGAGGGAAGTGTGACAGTGGTGAGGTGGGATTATATCAGGGATCAGCTCTGAGCCCTTTCTTATTTACAATGGTGATGGACAGGTTGACAGACGAGATTAGACAGGAGTCCCCATGGACTATGATGTTTGCTGATGACATTGCGATCTGTAACGAGAGTAGGGAGCAGGTTTCGTGATTTCAGTTTACACAAACAGTACTTAGCGCTGTTTACGTCACCATACTCTTACATTGTTGAGAATGCACCTGAGTATATCCAAATGGAATTGATTGAACTGCAGTCAGATTCTATTCTGATGGCAAAATACAACGAAGTTGGTGTGCCAGGCTTGTATGCTTACCTGCCACCCTTGTATGTGCAGATCCATAAGTTGGCATTGAGAGTACTGTCTGTTCAGAAACACTTACCTTTTTGAGCAATTGTTTTCGTTAATGAAAGCTACCAAAACCCCACATCGCTCAAGACTTACTGTCGAGCACCTTTCAATCCCTCATAAAACTTGCAGCTGCACAAGATTTCAAGCCTGATATTGACAAACTGGTTACTAACAAGAGATGCCAAGTGTCGGGACAAAAGAAATAAATCTTACACTGTAAGACTCCTATGTAAGCAATGAATATAATATAATAATATGAGGACCTAGCTAAGGCTAAGACTCTAATTGTACACTGTTGTATGGAGATTGTATGGAAATAAATAGCTTTTCTTTAAACTTTAAGTGTTATAGTTTTCAGTATTGGAAAGAAAGCTACAGTAACTTTGCATAATAGTATTTGTTACAGTGCGGCCCGCTGACGCATGTATGGCAGTCGAAGTGGCCCACCAATGGTAGTGAGTTTGACATGCCTGGTCTACAGGACAGTAGTGAGACCAGCTATGTTATATGGGTTGGAGACAGTGGCACTGACTAGAAAGCAGGAGACAGAGCTGGAGGTAGCAGAGTTAAAGATGCTAATATTTGCACTGGGTGTGACGAGAATGGATAGGATTAGAAATTAGTACATTAGAGGGTCAGCTCAAGTTGGATGGTTGAGAATCAGAGAGGTGAGATTGCATTGGTTTGGACATGTGCAGAGGAGAGATGCTGGGTATATTGGGAGAAAGATGCTAAGAATAGAGCTGCCAGGGAAGAGGAAAAGAGGAAGGCCTAAGCGAAGGTTTATGGATGTGGTGATAGAGGGCATGCAGGTGATGGGTGTAACAGAACAAGATACAGAGGACAGAAAGATAGAAGAGCAGGTTCACCCTGAGCACATATTACAGATGTGATAGGGTCTGGAGAAGCCGTGGAGAATGTTATGCTGCCTGTAACATCGTTCAGTATGACCGGTTTGGTGATGGGTCAGTGATGATCTGGGGAGGCATATCCATGGACGTAAATCCAATAGAACACCTCTAGGACATTATGTTTTAGTCCATCCGACGCCACCAGGTTGCACCTCAGACTGTCCAGGAGCTCAGTGATGCCCTGGACTAGATCTGGGAGGAGATCCCCCAGGCATCATCTGTCGTCTCATTTTGAACATGCCCCAACATTGTCAGGCATGCATATGAGGTCGTGAGGGCCATACAAGCTACTGAGTACAACTTTTAGTGGCTGCCATGAAATTTCAGCAAAATGGAATAGCCTGCAGTATCATTTTTTCACTTTGATTTTCGGGGTGTCTGAATTCAGCCCTCTCTGTAGGTTAATAATTTTTATTTCCATCAAACGATGTGGCATATACACAGTATATACGATGCCAATAAAAAGTGTTTGCCACCCTGTTATACAACACTGAATCACATTGGAATTAATTTGGCTTTTTTGGCACTGATCAACAGAGAGAGATTCTTTAATGTCAAAGTGAAAATTGATCTAAGAAAAGTGGTCTAAATTAATTATAAATATAAATATAAAGCAACAAATAATTGACCACATTGGTATTCACCCCTTTCAAGTCAGTATTTAGTAGAGCAGAAATGACACCCTTGAGTCTGTGTCCATAGGTCTCTATCATCTTTACACATTTGGACACAGTAAGTGTTCTTCTTTCTTTGTGAAACTGCCCAAGCTCTGTCAGGTTCTCAGTTCGATAGAAATCTGGCAACTTCATATATATATGGCCACTTCATTACTATTGTTGCTTCTAATTTATTTGTAGCTTTGGCTGTATGCTTTGGGTCATCTTTTTGCTGAAAAACAAATCTCCCAATATGCAGATTTCTTGTACACTGCATCAGTTTTTCCTCCAGGATTTTATTTTAATGTATCCATCCCCTGCATTGTGCTTTTTATTTTGCCTTTCATAGAGATGCTTGGAGTGTTCTTTTCTCTTCACTGTGTAGTTTACTCTGCAATACTAAGTCACTAGAGGTTGGATAAGGTGTTTTTATACTAAAATCAATGGAAACACTTTGACTACAGACAGGTTGTCTCCATTGCCATAATTATGTTGCTTCTAAAACCAATCCGCCACTCCAGTGATGATGTCATATTAAAGGAGGTAAATAATTATGCAATTAGTTATTTTGTGTTTTATGTGGTTTATTAATTTAGACCATCTTGAAGAGATCTGGTTTCAGTTTTTTTGTTGATACATATGCAATATATATGATGACCACTGGGAAAGTCATATAAACAAAGTACAAAATTGTTCATTGGAGTTACCATGCCAAACATAAGGGGTTATTTTATTAAAACAGATTTAGTCTAATAAATAATAATGATTCTGTGAAATAGAATAACACACTTTAGTCTTTGAATTACCTTTAGGCTTTAAACCATTCCAAGCCCTGGTTGCCAGAATAGGATGCATCTTTATGAAAAGCACTGCACCTTTAGTCCATTCCAGGCAGAGTTTTTTCTGCTTTGAATGTCAGAAGTGTTGAGCTGCCCAGGGTTCAATCTATGCTCAGCTGAAACAGCTTGACCTCCTGCTGTGTTACATTTTAAGGATGTGTTAGTCTAGTGATGCTTCTGGTCTTGATGAAAAGAGAGAGGAACAGGCTTTGAGTGTCTTTTTTCCCTCTCCTCAGTTTTCAACATGCTGCTGGATCAGTCCTTATGAAAGACAACATATGTGTATTCAGGTTTTTTCTCCTATATTCCAAATCTAGAGATTTTGCAATAACTAGTCACTCTAAATACATGCAATATATGACATTGCCAGATAAAACAGTAAATATAAAGAGGTAATCAGTACCAGAAAAGGCTGCAGTTGGTGACATTGTCATTGGCTGAACTTGCCTGTGCCAAACAATATATAAAATGTTTTCTGCATTACGTTTGTTTAAAATTGTTGTGGATAATCAGAAATCATGACTCAGATCTGAAACACTGTTGGTGCTAAATCAAAATTGATCTTTCTAGACAAGTGGTAACCAATTATTGGACTAAGGTCCAGGTCCAGAGCCAGACAGTGATCTGTACAGACGGTGACTCCTTTCATTGAAATGGTTAATATGCATAAGCATTGACAGCCTTTTTTTTTATAGAAAAGCAAATCTAAATTCTGCTCCAAAACCTTTCCAAATCACTTTGTGCAGTACAGCCAATCCTTCCATATCTTAGGAAAGACAGTGATTTACATTATGTGAGAAACGAGCAAGTGGACATAAGCAGTCAGGAAGAGAAGAGAGGAGCAATTAGGGAGTGATTACAAATAAATAACTTGTACAAAATTCAAAGAAGTTGACAATCATAATAGCGTGTTCAAAGATGCATGGATTGACAAATGCTCCTTTATTCTCCTAAAAGCCAATGCAGGGAAAGTATCTCTGATAAATTGTGTGAAAAGTGGCAATGTTTAGTGCCATTATGAAACTTGGCACAGATACTTTGAAGAAATATGCCCACAAAAGCCAGAGTTGAGGACATTCAAAATAAGTGAACTTAGAATCTATTATAATCAGTCTGCTAGTCCTTTTATATTCACTTACATCAACATTCTGAATACTAGTGCTTGTATAAAGTAACATGGATTTTGAAACAACAAAAAAAACTATTCACTGCTTGAGGGATGTTTGTTAAGTGCATGGATGTCATTGTTAAGGCACTGCTTCAAGAAACAAAATGAGGAAAAAGTCAAGCAGTTTCCATTGTCAACTATAATAACAATAATTCAAACATAATTATTATCAGAGGTTGTGTAAATACTGCTTCATGCAGCAATTCAGAGTGCAGCATACACGGCTCTAGTGAAAAAAGCCAATATAACTGATAATATCTAACTATTGGTATATGTGAGATTTTACCACATGGATAACAATGAAATGTGTGAGGCTATAGTAACTGTAACAGAGGTCATAAAGCTGGCTATAAAAAGATGTATTGAGAAAAAGGAAGATAGATCTGAACTCAGTTGACACCACAGATGAGGTTTCTGCCATGATACAAACAGAAAGACAAAGAGAACAGCTGCCACCCTCTAAAGGTGATTTTATACAGTTAAGGTTGAAATTAGTAGCCCCCAACAGAAACAGAACATTTTCTACAATCCTCTCCAATTTTAACACCATTCAGAAAACCTTACAGAGTATAAACATACATCAGTGTAAAGGATCCCATTTAGTACATTTTAGGATTTGTAAAAATTTCCTGGATCGCTGTATAACAAATTTATTGCAAGTTGGGATGGTCAAAATTACTGTATTAGCCCTAAGCAAATTCCTTAGGAAAAAAAATAGCTGATTAAAGTTTTCAAGTTTCAAACCATACCTGAATCCAATATCAGTTAATATACATGAGCAGGGCACATGGCACTTGAAGGCTTGATTGAGAGGCACAGCTCTTCTGTTCTTTGTAATATGTAATTTCAACATGCCAGAAATAAAACAAAAAAGTCTGGATCCCATAAAAAAGCTAGTGGATACCTATATTAGGCTATACTGTCATGTCCAAGTGTTTCACAGTTTCCGAACCCAGTAGTGGTCACATGTGCTAGATATTAATGACTTTGGAGAGGAAAATCATCAGAGATGTCAACAAGAATACCTGGATAATTGTCGCTGAACTGGCCCCTTTTGGACTTGATGACTGTTGTAAAGGCTGTTCATCATGGTCTGCTTTGAGGTCATCACTCAAGGAAAATTCTGTTGCTTACACAGAGGCACATCACAGCCAGACTGAAGTTGCCTAGGACCATTTGAAACATGGGGATGAGTTTTGGAAGTCTCTCCTTTGGTCTGATGAAACAAAACTGGAGTCGTTGAGGCACAAGGATGTTGCAGAAATAATAAACTGTGGGGCTGTTTTGCTGCTTCAGATACAGGGAAACTTGTTTGGTTTATTGGGATCATGAAATTATCTTGACATTTTGAAGAATGTGAATAAATCTGCCAGTGAGGCTTTAGGTTGCCATTGGGTCTTCCAGCAAGATCAAACCACACAGGAAAATTGGTGCAGAACGTTATAAAAGTTGACAAAATCAGGGTCCTAGTGTGGCCTACTCAAATCCCATATCTAAATCCTACTGAGAATCTGTTGCATGAAAAGCATCTAATTTGGGTGAGCTGAAGCAATTTGCCACGTAGTAATGGGCTAAGAACTCTTCAATAGACATGTGCCGTTCTTGTTAGAAATTACAGTAGGAGCTTACTGTCAGTTGTGAGTCAGAAAGGGAAATAGTCATTTATTATGAACTGTGAATTGTCAGCCGATTAATAATTTCGTCTTTACCATTTTTGTTTTTATCATGTTTTTATTCATTACATCAGTAAAATTCTTTCCTGAAACTTCTTGGGGATTGTGTCTCTGTTGTTTTGGAAGTAATCATCTTTCAAACGTTTTTGGTTGTTTCTTTGAAAGCTAATGGTATTGTATCATTTTCATTGGAAGGCAAATAATTTTGTCATTAGCTATAATTGCAATTTTAGCTTGTTTGTTTTTCATTGATGTGGAAAATCACGGGAAATATTTGCTTGCATGGTACAGTATGTGGGATTCTTTAATAATTGTGACTGAAGTGGGTCCAACTGTAGCACTAAAGGTTTTTACTGTAATTCTCAAAGTTGGACCTCTAGCTGTTGGTTAAAAATATTAAGTTCACATGCATTTGCTTTCAGGTTGTTGAAGATAATGTGTAAAGTTGTCTCTGGATTGAAATCTGTGATGATTCAAATTTATAACATATTCTGCAGAAAGAACGAGTCCTGTTGGACAAATATTGTAGCAACCCACAGAGATTTTAAGAGGTCTTTATGGGCTCAGCAGGACAAGTATCAAGGTTGTTAGCAGGGTCATTACCCAGCAGTTGTTTTTATATTTTCAGCATGTTACTAGGACAAAGCAAGACTCAAAAGTATTTGAAGTCAGCATTTTTTTCTTTAATATTGTTTTTTCTTTTTATTGCTTATGCAATAAACCTCTCAAAAAAGATTTCCCTTTCTTATTCAAAGTTTAGATGCTTCATTGTAGACGCTGTATTATTTCGCATTGCAGTTGTGCCAAAGTCACGGACAATGCAAATGTGCATCCTGCTGCCTAGCAAAGAGCCACATGCACAGCCACAAAATTGTGTTGCCTATGACGTAATCCAGTTTAAATGCTGTCCATACAAAAATGCATACACAAAATCTTGATGCAATGATAACATTGGGAGAATGTTAAAAAAAATCAAAAACAACACAAAATAAAAATTATTAACATATTAAGAGTACAATACAGTTTAAAAAAATGAGTGACTAATATTTTCCTGCCATTCATAATGAGCTTATTTTAATGTAATTAATGTAATGTAATGTAATTAATCAACAAGTAAGTATATGAACAGTAGTCCAATCATTTTAGGAGAAACTGGACATTTTTATTGCACACCTTACACCTTCCACACGTATCACTACAAATTAAGTGACAGAGAGATATTTATAACTTTCAAGGGATGTTCTGACTGCTTCACCTTAGAAAGTAACTTCTTCTGTTTATAGAAATACCTTTCCTAGTCATCATCATGTTGGCAGTTTCCAGAATTACCCAAGTTAGCCAGTTACCTCTCAAACCTTTTTTTTTCCACTATACAGTATATCATCCTGGACATCCTTTGGAGTGATAAGTTTCCTTTTCATATCATCTGATGCCACTTCCAAACACTCTTCTTTGGCATCCTCTGGGCCTCATCTGCTCTTCACCTTGGTTCTATGTCTTACTAAGTGTCCTGTTCCTTTGCTCTACAGGCCCAATCAGTTTAGTGTGTTTCTGTTCAATGCACCTATTGCCTCCACAGGAAGTCTTTCTCTTAAATTGACATTTATCTTTATCTCACTTTGTGACAGTCCACACATCTCACGTCTGTTCTTTGCAGATTTACTTTGTGTTCTTCTTTCACCAGTCACCTCTTGTTGCCATATTATACTTCATCAAAAATATTATAAAAATTTAAATGGGACCTAAATAGGCTGCTTTCAAGGGGCACACGCTAAATCTGTTTAGCTTACTTAACTATGTCAACCCAGCAGTTAAAGTAAAATGCTTCCATAGTGTCAGGGGTTCAGACATTGAAGCGGCATTGGACATATACTGGCTGCCAATCAAGTATCCATGCTATTATTACACGTTGACACTGAAGATATCATTTTACACCAATCTGACATTTTAGAGAGAAACTTTATATTACTACCCCAGATTTAAAAGAACATGTAGTTAATTTTTTTGGGCCTTTTACCAAGTTTATATAGCAGGGGCCATGTTCTATACCAGATTGTGTTCCCTTCAATGCTTGTTAGAGGACTGGTGTGCATCTAAAAGCATAGTCTTTGAAAATAATTGGAATGATTTTTCGGAAAGACTTGGTTTCATTAAGGTAGCTGATCTAATTCTAACTGGAAGTGAATCTTTTATTTTATCCTGTTGAAATGATTTTTTGGAAGGGTTTGTTCTTTTTAAGGTAGATCTCATTTAAACTGGATGGGGATCTTGTATTTTATGCCAAAATATGACAGCAAAATTGCTTGGGTGACAAAACACCATCCAGACCACAGCCCTGTGATCTTAAATCATAGGCTGTCTTTTATTCCACCTGTTACTCTTCTGTAGGTGCTACCCAGAATCCCTGTTGTGGGGCATCTCAATAATTGAGTCATGTAACAAAGTCTAAATTAATTGATATCTGAAATAGAGAGAGCATAAGAAGACCTAGAATTAAAAAATATATCCTCCATAAGGGATATCTATAATAATACCTTAATTTAAATTAATGTAAAAAGTGTCCAAGATATTTTAGCATTTCAAAAACCTATTTGCTAATGCTGACCCTTAAGGAGAAAAGGCAAAGATTTTTTAAGTTTTGGGATTGGGAGATTAAGTCAAAATTTAAATTAAATTCAAGCATAATTCATAACCTACAGTCAATTCGCTCTTTTGCCAAAGCCTAAATCAAAAACGTAAAAACTGTAGTTGAGAATTAATTGCAAGAAGTCAGATACCAGCACAAAAATAACATAGAGCAAAGCATGCACACAATGCGTATTTTTAAACAAATGTGTGGTCACTCTGATGATGCCATGTAGTGTCTGTAACAATAGCAGGAAGTATGACAGTGTATTCAAACGCTATTTAGTATATCTCAAACTCTACTCTATGTACCTGTAATATGTCTAGATTAGAACAACCAAAACACTTCAAAAAAGAGAAAGACATCTGAATACATTGTTAACAACAGTATCTTACATATGTAAATAAAAGCATGTAACAGAATGACACCTCAACAATATACATTAGAAACTCAGGTGCCAGATTCATCATTTACTGTATCTTTTTAAAAAAACACACTTATCGTGCAGATAGCATGCCCCCATAGAAGAAATGATTACCCTCAGTCTGCACAATGTCAGGGATGACAAAACACGCACATATCCACATCAACCAAGTATAAAAATAAATAAATATAACAAAATGTTAAGTAAATATGAACACCAAACACTAATGTGTATAGAGGAAGCACAATTTCTTCACAGTAAATGGAATATATCTTTATCATTAAATCCAGTAAAAGACTAAGGTCTAAGGTTCTCAGGTATAAAGTGCACCTCCAAATGAAAGCTCAGTTCTTACCATTGTCTGATCAAAGGTCAATATCCACTGTATTACGGCATATGAAGTTCAGCTCTGTTTTTACTCCATATGTGTTTCCAAACTGGTCCAGTTCTTTTATCAAGGGATAATTTCACCTGGGCTGTGGTTGAACATGATCAGAATTTAGATATCGCTGATGATGATGTGATAATAACAACCATAAGATTAAGCACTTAAGGTTGTTATACAAAATTCGTTAACTCTCAAGAGTATGTGGTTTTTCAGTAATCTCTTTATTTAGTATAATAATAAAGCACAGATCTCACTAACATTCAACATGCATTGAGGCAAATTTGAAAACCAGAGTCGCAAAGAATTACATACATTTCAAAGGTAGCATCCCAAGTCAAATGATCCATTGTGTCTTCCCGGATCTTTCTGGGTACAGAAATAATAGTGGCTTCCATTGCACAACGAAATTTTTTGATATTGAAAATGTAAGTATTATTTCACTAAAGGAAATGATCTCTGATTACTTAAATACATTTGACTTGTTCCTGACCTTACCAGTACAATCACAGAATAAATCGAGAACAGTGCAGCACCTATTTTGCAGCTGTTAATCAAAATGTGTGGATATTCTGTGATAAACTTCTAATTATGGAGGACAATGTAGATCAATAGCATATAATTAGAATTTGTCTCTGAAAGAGACCTTAGTTAAAGTAGCCTACATCAAAACAAAAGTGACTAGAGCCAGCCTATTCACAGGCTACATGTGGCCCAGAAGGAACCTCTGAGTTGCTGGTTGTGGCACTGTTTACATATTAAGTGATTGTATGCTGAGTCTTAGTTGTATTCCAGTTTCATCAAGTGAGTGTGAACATGGGGTTTTGCAAATCTAATTTTTACTCCAATGAGACCGTAATTACTGACAAGTACTGTCTCTGCACTTTTCTTCATACGATTAGTAGGCCCTCCACTCACATACTCCGATCCTGCGGATTCATAGCCATAACAAGGACAGTAGTCACCCATCTTGCTCGGGGTGAATTTTTCTCAATATTAGTTTTCCATCACCTTTATATCTTGATGAAATCTATCCCTATACTCATCGCTGACATCGGCCAGATTTGGTGGATAAAAGTTGAGATGAGAATGTAAAAAATGCATCTTCAGTGACATTCTGGCTCCCATAAGTTGATACAGTTTCAGCAGGTTCTCCATAAGCTCAGCATTATTCTCTGCTCTGTGACTGTCAAGAAAATTCTGGACAACCCGCACGAATGCTTCCCATGCTGCTGATTCAGTGGGCTTCAGTTTCCTTTTGAACTCATCGTCAAGCATCAGTTCACGGATTTGAGGAACAACAAAAACACCTTCCTTAATTTTGGATTCACTTTTCTCGAGACCAAACTTATTTCTTAAATGATGAAAAGCATTGCAGTTTCTGTCCTAATGAACAAAATGTCCTGATATGCAATGTTATGTTTAATAGTAAACCTCTACCTACTGCACTGTCATGTCTGAGTTGTGCCATTATGCTTTAGAGTCTTTTTAAACTTGGTAATCAGTAACAAATATTTTTTCTGCTAATTATAAAGTAATAATTAAAAAAATTAATAATGATAAGGTAAATAACTCACAGCTGTTAGTAATGTGTGGTGAATTCTTTTATCTCAATGGCATCCCTAGTGGAATTACTGGTATTTATCAAAATGGTTAACCGCCTTTACTGTCCAGTCACCCTAATTGTCCAAGATCTGGAGCATCATAACTAAAAAATGGGGCATGTTGGACGAAAATGGTTTTCAGATTTGAAGTCAGCAAGTGAAACCTGTTAAAGTAAAGGTGAAAGACTCCCAGTAGCAAAATGCTTGTTGACCAATGAATTACACATGCGGTAATTTAAAATGAACCTATGTTCCCTCAGTGTGCAGTAGATGTTGTATTCATGTGTGTTAGTTATCAGTGTTATCACTTGTTATAGGTTTGTGCACTGATAGCTTTGATAGCATTGATAGTTCTTTTTTATTCTGTTAAATGCACTTTGTGATATGCCTGGGTCAGAAATGACCAATATGACCAAAATGTTTAATTTTTTATTTCAAAAGTGGAAAAAAGGTATTGCTGCTACCTCAGATTCTGTTCGGTTATAACTTTTTTATTGTTTTTATGCACTTTTTGAAGTGGCTGTATCAGATGTGACCAAATTTAAAAAGGGAAACAATAAATAAACATTACTTGTTTTTCAATACATTCATTTGTCTTGGTTTATATTTTGTCATTCTATACTGAACAGATGGACACCATTGCAAAATTATTCTGGCCTACTCTGTCTGCTAGTCTAGATTAGCCCATACACATTTAAGGGGCTTTTAGCATTATTGCACCTAAATTACATATCCAAAAATAAACAGCTATTACTCCTTAATTTCTTTTAATGACTTTTAAAGACGCTGAAAATGGCTGAAGACAGTACAACACTTCAAATTACTAAAAGAAAGAATTTATGTGATTAAAAACATTTATTCACACCAATATCCGCTAAATAAAACTCAAACAAATGTCACTTTAGATATTTATCTAAAACAAAGGATTTTGTAGTACATAACTAAAATATTTTATGATGCACAACCCTGGAATCAAATTTCTTTTGTACCTCAATCCGTCAGCTATCATTGTGCCAAATTTAGATGTCATATCCCATAATATTACAGTTATCCTGTTTACCACAAGATGACTTCCACTTTTGGAAACATTTTGCCTCTTGCACCTAAACAGTTTCTCAAGAGAAGTATTGCAGATCCAGTTATGTATTTTTTTTATTGTTTAGAATACTATGTACTGTGACGGATGGCCTGCAGCATATGTTCCAGGGGAATAAGCACGGGAAACACAATATCTCCCCCTGGACACTAGATGGCAGCCTCCCTGGTTTGCAGCAGTGCCTCGGACTCCCTCAGGGCTTCATGGGGGTTGGAGTGTTGTGCAGCCCTGTTGGTTCAGCAGGTGCCACCAGAGGGTGCTGCAGCAGAAACTGCTGGACCCTTCTGGGCACTGGTTTCGCCACAACCGGAAGTGCAACCAGATGTCAGCAATCTAGCACCTGGAGCACTTCCGGGTGCCCAATAAAAGGAGCCAATGACCACCACTCAGCGGCCAGAGTCGGGTGAAGGAGGAAGGAAGAATGAGTTACTTTTGGTGTTGGTGCTTTGAAACTGTGTTGTGGCTGGGGGACATGGGGAATACGTGCCCACCAGCTGAAGAAACATTAAAGTTTATTTATTTTATAAGTGTGCCTCTGTGTTCAATCTGTGTCGGGTCGGGCGCATATATTGTAAAGCGCCTTCATCACAATACAAATAACCATGTACTCATCCAAACCATTACTTTCAGAATGAATTTACACTAGACACAGAGGAAGCTTACTTTAAGCACTTTGAGCTACATCTTTTGTATGAAAATGTGCTATATAAATAAATGTTGTTTTTGGTACATTTTTTACATTAGATTGGGGTTTTTGTGCTGCCATGCACACATCTTCTCCTGCCTCCTGTTGCAGTTGACCCACAAAGATTTTTTGTAATTTGTTCTTGTTTTTGTTGTTTTTTTCTTGCATTTCTTGTCTACAATAATACATATGAGACTTGTTCAAGGTATAATCCAGCTTGCCCCCACTTTTTACCTTTGATGCCACCGAAAGAATCGACACAGCCTTGAAAAACTTTTTATCCAATTTCCCACGTGATCCCCTGGCTGCTGTTTTTATTTCCCATTTGTAATTGCACTCGGTTTCCCTTCTTGGATGTTGGTGGGGGAACTGGGGTTGAAGCGACCACTGTAAGAAATGGGATAAAAAACACTTAATGGTGCTGTCTGTCCCTTCGGTGGAGAAAGGGGCAGAGGAATATACAGTACTGTGAACAGTGATGAGCTGCATATATATAACATTCAGTAAAGAAGGGTGCCTTCACACTAGCACAACATAACAATTACTCTTCGGTAAACTAAGGAACATTTCCGGTGTAGTCTTATTTGAAATTGAAAGAGCACTGCTCAAAAGTGGAAGTTTGATGCATGGATTGAAATGCTACAGTAATTATGTTCTTAGATTTAAACACAGCCTTTATGCCATTAATCAATCTATTCTATTACATAGCTGCACAATTAAGTTGGCCTGGAAGGCACCTTATTTGCATAGTTTAGTTAGTGTTTTAACTAATTGATTTCATTATGGGTTGATAGCAGAAACTAAATATGGTGTTTCAGTACAGACTTTTATTTGTTTCACTTTAGATGCTTCTGATGAATAATATCAATGGAAAACATAGCATTCACTCTTGTGTAGCATTCACTATAAAACACAATCGTATAAGTGCTGCTAACAGAAGAAGTGCCACTTACAAGGCTAGCATATCTAAAAAACGTAGTCACATTGATCTTGATCAGAACATTAATCAGGTAGACAATGAAGGTATAGTAGAAAACTCAATGTCAGGAAGTACAGGCTGGTCCAAAGCGAGAGGAAAGAGTTAGGGTAGGACCAGTAGCCAAGGTGCAAAGCTTAAAAAATAGGACCAAGAGCAAGGGAAACAAACCACACAACTGGTTGTGAAAGTAAGAACAATTAGCAGTAAAATCGGCCTCAGCTGTAACTTTATATCATCAGGCATCATCAACAAAGTAGCTTGATGATAGATATAACTGAAAGTGGAGGATTTCAATAAAAATCTCAATAATAAAAGCTATAAAGGTTTCCCGTAGCAAACAGATGGCTGTGAAAGAGAAATTAAATTCAATGCTTTTTGATTTATGGTGTTGAAGCAAATGACTATAAATGCTTTGGACTTCAAAACGGCCCAAATAATTCAGTATTAGACCAGATCAAACCTGACTGCTCACTGGAAACAAGGGACAGGTAAAATATTTTTCTCATATGATGAGGAAAGGAAATGATGCTTGGAAAGTGTGAGAGGTTTAGAAGCAGAAAAAAGCTGAACAGATGATCATGCTTATTATAGACTGAAAAACAAATCTGTCAAGAGGTTTTCCATTGGCTTACTAAGAGTCAGAACAACTAAACTGATTGAGCAACAGATATTCTTCTGTTGTTTTTCTTTTGAAGTTTTACTATTTTTTGTAATGAGTTTCTATTTGGTCATGGACACGGTACATTGTAATATGAGTTAGACTGCAATTTTGAATGCAGAATTTGAGGTAGTAGCTAAAATCATAATGCCGGACACCATGATATTTCGCTATGACATGTACTGTACTGTAGACGCTGCTATTAAATGCTAATTTTAGATGTGCAGAAGAGTAAATGATCATTTTATTTTCAGATACAACACACATACCCAGTTTGTTTGCACTGTGAAACACATACAAGTAAAAAGTGTAATTTGTCATAATGATCTTCACTTGTTCCAGATGTGTTTCAAGAATCATGAAAATGTAAAGCCCCTAACAGACCCTCGTAAGAGTGTCATTCGGTTGCAGGGCCGACTCACACACACTCACGTTTACACATGGACAAATTAGAAAATGTTAGTCAACAAACAAGCACATGTTTGAGGAAGCGGGAGGAAAGCTGGAGTACCCAGATGAAACTACATCTAGACATGAGAACTGGCTCCATACAGACAACAAGCAGGTATAAGTTCGAATTCCATAGCTATTAGGCAACAGTGTTAAGCATTATGCCACCATGCTGGTACAAGGGGATCATTTACATCAAAACACTACGTAAGCTGCTAAGGAGTATTAAAATGTCTTAAGAACTGTTGCTTGCTATATATGGGGGAAATGGAAAAGTTGCTTGTTCCTCTCACCATGAACTCTTCATACTGTTTTTTGTTTTTTTTTTTCAAGAAGATACGTAGTTACTTGATCATGCAAATGATTGCAAAAATAAACATATAAATAAACATTAGTATGAAATACATAAAACAGTTTAATTTTTTGCCTTTGATTTTACACGGTGGCGCAGTGGTAGCGCTGCTGCCTCGCAGTTAGTAGACCGGGGTTCGCTTCCTGGATCCTCGTCACTTCCTGGGTCCTGCGTGGAGTTTGCATGTTCTCCCTGTGTCTGCGTTGGTTTCCTCCGGGTGCTCCAATTTCCTCCCACAGTCCAAAGACATGCAGGTTAGGTGCATTGGCGATCTTATATTGTCCCTAGTGTGTGCTTGGTGTGTGGGTGTGTGTACCCTGCAGTGGGCTGGCACCCTGCCCAGGGATTGTTTCCTGCCTTGTGCCTTGTGTTTGCTGGGATTGGCTCCAGCAGACCCCCATGACCCTGTAGTTAGGATATAGCGGGTTAGAAAATGACTGACTGACTGACTGACTGCCTTTGAATTTAATTGTGATTTTTGGTATAAATGAGAGTCACTGAGCCTGTTAGTCTTTTGTGTGAAAGTGGCAGTGTAGGTCTTGAATAGTGTATCAAGAGAAATGCAGTATGAATTCATACCTTCTCCTAATTTATTAATAACAGCCCTATTTCATTTTCTTTTTCGTCCTCAAAACTGTCATCTCTCCACAAAAGTTTCCATGGATTTCTTATTGTGATCTCTTTGTTATTTTTATGTTTTTTGTAGTTTTCCTTGATAACCACAGCAGGCCTTTGTTGGTACTGTCTTTTGGCAGGTGCTGAGACACATCAGTTGTCTTGACATTGTTCCTTTTTCCTTTGTCTTATTAGAGTGTATGGGCTAAAGTTTTTCAGAAGGCTGTCCTGCATGTGTAATATCATGGTATGAGGACAGGAAAAAGAAAAGAAATAATGTGGGACAGACAAAATTGTAGCTGTTAAGAAATGTTTGAATGCGTTAAACAGACCCTTTGTTTTGCAGAAATGTCCATCTTTTTCCAGTAACTGCCTAGTTATCTGCAGTTCCACTTCTCTTTCAGTATGGCTTAAATGCGTCTGAAACTCCATATGTGACTTTCAGTTGCCTCCACATCATTACTCATTGCACTTTGAATTCTTTGCCTCTCTGACCTTAAGTAAGCAAAATATCATCTAACTTCAGTTAGTTTTGCACATACTTAGTTCTGTTATTTTTGCTTCAAATTTTCTGCATTATAAGAATTAATCAGTGGATGACAAATTAATTTATTGAATCTTCTTACCTACCTTCAGTACCTCTTTATACTTACAGATAAAACTGCAGAAATTTGGCCTGCAAGAGAGGTAACACTACTACTGTACATGCTGGTGTAAGGGAAACAAATCCAGTGCTGTTCTATTAATACTGTGGGGCTGTGTTTTAATACAGTTTTATTATATAGTGCATTGATAGCTATGTAATCAGTTGTTTTTAATTTTATTTTGAATGAATGGTAGTATAATTGCATGTTGCTAAGGTACTTGTAAAAAATTTTGCAACGGGCACTATATTGAGCTTTACAAAAGCTGTGCTTATAACAACACCAACAAATATTGCAACAATATCATATTAAATTATATTGGGTACTATTTATAGTGCAAACGTATAACAAGAACTCATACGGTTTTTAGCCGGTTCAACGTCCATTAACCCATCTGTGTATTCCATATAAAAAGATTTTTGTCAGTCATATAAAAGACTTTATAGCATCTCAGTGCTCCATGCCATTTAACAATTGCAAAATATAGCATACAGTGCCAGTGTTGTCACTATTACCTGTAACCTTCAAAATGTAAATTATGGAGTGTACCTGTAATCTAAATTTTAAAAATATGTAATGGGGATATAATTCAGTGTCTTTCAACCACTGGGGTTAACCCACATTTGTCACAAATGACTATTTTTTATAATGGTAGTGGATTGTGGTGGGTCATTGCTCCAGTGATCACACCTGATTCACCAAGAGGGGACCACCTCTGACGATCACGCTTTATTCACCAATGTGGACACTCCAACCCCTAGGCTGTGATGATTGCCTCCATTCAGCAAACTGACTCCCCTGCCATCCTCCATGCTTTGATGATCATGTTCAATTCACCAAGGGAGACTTCCACACCTACCCTTGGTGTGTCGCAATGAAACTTACATGAGAGACACTGCTATAAATCACCCAGAGAGTTTTCAAAAGCATATACTCAAATACATATTTAAAACAAGGTCATTTTTAGGGTATCTCCATTTATTTTAGCCTTATTTACCCTTGTGATGAATTCTGTATGCTCTTAACTAACTAGAATCAAAGTGCTGGTCTGTCGAAGGATGATTTACAGCACATAATTACCTTTATTAATGAAATATATATTTTACCTAGTGAAGTTTCATTTAGCCCAACTCCAATCTGGAACAAAAAAAAACCGCAGTAAGAAGCTGTGTAAAAAACAATGTTGTATAAGGCATTCAAGGCATGACTAACTCCAGTGATAACTATATGAGAGCAAGAATTAAAAAGGATATTAGGAATGCTAACAGGCAATTACAGAGAAATATTGTGAGAAAGATGACCCAAAGAGAGACTTTCAGTATTTTAATGGTGAAAGAACAGTCAAGAAGAAAGTTAAGTGTAATAGGAACAGTAAGGACAAGCTAAAATATACTGACAGTAAAACAATGAATACTCTGAACTTGCATCTTTCTTAATTTTACACATGTGATGAAGTCAAAATCCTCTCAACAGTTACAGAGTCTACAAAAGAGGTACTGAGTGATATGGAAATTGTAGCAGGAGAAGTGCTGCTGAAATCAATCAATCAATCAATCAATCAACATTTATTTATATAGCACATATTCATACAAAAAAATGTAGCTCAAAGTGCTTTACAAAATGAATAGAAAAATAGAAGACACAATAAAAAATAAACATAAGTCAACATTAATTAACATAGAATAAGAGTAAGGTCCGATGGCCAGGGTGGACAGAAAAAACAAAAAAACTCCAAAAGCTGGAGAAAAAAATAAAATCTGTAGGGGTTCCAGACCAAGAGACCGCCCAGTCCCCTCTGGGCATTCTACCTAACATAAATCATCATATTTTCATGGAAGGACCTGATGATGATGGTCACGTAGACTTCTGGCTTTCAGTCCATCATTGTTGGAGCATCATGATGCTTTGAGTAGGTGGTGGTGGCGCAGGCCGCCACCACAAAAAACGGAAAAAGAAACAGAAGAGAGTAGGGGTCAGTACGGATTTTAGAGCCACCATGAATAGTTATTATGAAGAATTGAACATACAGAGTATCAGGATTATGTTAAAGTGAAGTTATAAAAAGGCCATGTTAAAGTAATGTGTTTTCAGCAGTGTTTTAAATTGCTCTACTGTATTTGCCTGGCGAATTCCTATTGGCAGGCTATTCCAGATTTTAGGTGCATAGCAGCAGAAGGCCGCCTCACCACTTCTTTTAAGTTTAGCTTTTGGAATTATAAGGAGACACTCATTTGAAGATCTAAGGTTACGATTTGGAATATAACATGTCAGGCATTCCGATATATAAGATGGAGCGAGATTATTTAAGGCTTTATAAACCATAAGCAGTATTTTAAAGTCAATCCTGAATGACACAGGCAACCAGTGTAGTGACATCAAAACTGGAGAAATGTGTTGGATTTTCTTTTCCCAGTTAGGATTCTAGCAGCTGCATTCTGCACTCGTTGCAAATGATTTATGTCTTTTTGGGTAGTCCTGAGAGGAGTGCGTTACAGTAATCTAGTCTACTGAAAACAAAAGCGTGAATTAATTTCTCAGCATCTTTCAATGATATAAGAGGTCTAACTTTAGCTATGTTTCTTAAATGAAAAATGCTGTCCTAGTGGTCTGATGAATATGCGATTTAAAATTCAGATTACAGTCAACGGTTACCCTAAATTTTTACTTCCGTCTTGACTTTTACTCCTAGTGCATTAAGTTTATTTCTGATAACCTCGCTGAATCCATTATTGCCAATTACCAAAATTTCAGTTTTCTCTTTATTTAGTTTGAGAAAATTACTATTCATCCATTCAGAAATACCAGTAAGACATTGTGTTAGTGTATCGAAGAGTCGGAGTCATCAGGTGCTATAGATAAGTACAGCTGTGTGTCATCAGCATAGCTGTGGTAGCTCACGTTGTAACCTGAGATAATCTGACCTAACGGAAGCATGTAGATTGAGAAGAGCAGCGGACCCAGGATAGAGCCTTGTGGAACACCATATCGGATATCATGTGTCTTTGAGATTTGATTACCACAACTCACAAAGAATTTTCTCCCTGCCAGGTAGGATTCAAACCAATTTAAGACACTGCCAGAGAGGCCCACCCATTGACTAAGGCGATTTCTAAGAATATTATGATCAATGGTGTCAAATGCAGCACTCAGATCTAAGAGGATGAGAACAGATAAATGGCCTCTGTCTGCATTTACCCGCAAGTCATTTACTACTTTAACAAGTGCAGTTTCTGTACTGTGATTTGTTCTGAAGCCTGACTGAAAAGTATCAAGAATAGCATGTTTATTGAGGTGGTCATTTAACTGCATAATGACTGCCTTCTCTAAATTTTACTTAAGAAGGGCAGGTTAGAGATGTGTCTAAAATTTTCAAAGGCAGAGGGTCAAGATTATGTTTCTTGAGAGGGGTTTAACTACAGCAGTCTTAAGACAGTCTGGAAAGACCCCGTATCTAATGACAATTACTATGTCCAGAATATTGTCAATTAGAACGCCTGATATTTCTTTGAAAAACCTGGTTGGTATTGGATCAAGGACGCAGGTGGAGGGTTTCAGTTGAGAGATTATACTATGTAATTCAGGTAAATCTATCCTGGTGAAAGCATTTAATTTGTTTATAATGGAGTACCGGGGCTTTGGAGGTTCTGCAGTGTTGGGGAGATATACTATGTTATCTCTAATATCATTAATTTTTTGAGTGAAAAATACAGCAATGTTCTCACAGGTTTCACTGGAAGTATTCTGGGGGCATTCCTTTGTGTAAATGCAATAAATAACTGAGAACAGATAACATTAATACTAGGCTGCTTAAAGAAGTTAGTGAATACATATGTAATCTGTGACCTCTGGTGAAATTATACAGACCAGTAAATTAAAAGGTGATTGAAGTGATTAAAAACACAGAAAAAACAATTAATAAGGAAACAATTGAGTATCATATGTTAAGAGCAACTATATTGGCAAATAATCAACATGGGTTTAGATGGGAGAGATCATCCATCCAACCTGCTATATCCTAACTACAGGGTCATGGGGGTCTGGTGGAGCCAATCCCAGCCAACACAGGGCATAAGGCAGGAAACAACCCCCGGGCAGGGCGCCAGCCCACCACAGGGTGCATACACACACACACACAAACTCTGGGCCCTTGTTGCTCATAAACTGACCAGATGGACAGTAAGAGGGTTGTAAAACACAGACATCAAAATATAAAAGGTGAAAAAAACAAAGTGTTCTTTATTTACAATTGTTCCTACAAAAACAGAAAAAATGTGCCAAGTCCAAATAAATAGAGTGTAACTAGTTATTATTATTATTATTATTATTATTATTATTATTACTAACTATGACACTCACACAAAGGTAAACAAAAACTGGAAAAATGGCAGACAATAAATATATACAGAAAATCAAGACAGTCCTCCTCCCTTTCTACTAGTATCAAAATCTGGTAAGAGGGAAATACAATTGAACAAGTAAAAATGAATAAATGCTATTTTATAAAATTTCTTCTATCCCTATGCCACTCACAAAGTATTCAGGGGAGGATGGTAAATCAAAAGACTATTTACAACACTAAATAGTAATTAAAAAAAACAAAAAACACTGTCAAGAGATGAAGACTGGACTCCTTTGGTACTGTGTCTCTCCGGAAAATCCTTGGGTACCGTTGGTTTGATTTTGTGTCAAATGAGTGGTTGCTCATGGAGTCCTGAATGAGGCACATTACCTGCATTGTGAGGGAGCATCAGTTACAGCAATATGGCCATGTGGCGCGTTTCCCCGAGGGTGATCTGGCTCATAAGATCATCATTGTTAGGGACCTGAGTGGCTGTGGCAGATAGAGGGTCGTTTCCAGAGGGTGGGACTGGGCTGTGTGTCTGCCTAGGGGGTTGCAAACCAAGATCCCGAGTTGTTTCATTGTGTAGTGGGTACGGCAACACACTGTACCAGTGCATGCTCCCCGACTTGACTTGACTTCACTTGACTTGAAAGTCTCCTCCTCTCAATTCTAGGGCTTTGCCTTATCCTTATCCTCACCTATTTCCTTCACAATGCGGTTGTTCTGAAGTTTGCCAGACACAAACCCAGTCAGGTAAAATTACCTCTATTGTCCATTTACCAATTTTACATGTCAAAGGGGATTGTGGCACACAATCCCCATCGACATTTCATCGGTCCTCCATTCAGGGGACTCAGCAATGCTTACTAAGTGCAACATCAGCTGCCATGCATCCCCTAAAGTGACTAATTGTATGCTGCCTCGTTCTCTCTCCCTCTCATGGATGCCCCTTCTCCAGTAAGTGCTTCAAGTTTTTAATACAGCACTGTTCTTCCAGGACTTCACTATAAACCCTTACGGCCTCTTATCTAAATTGGCAACTCACTGCACTTCTTTGCCATTTCTCCTTTTCCCACAGTGGCAAGGTAAGACAGGCAACTGATGTTGCTCACTGCGATGCTTAGTGCACTTTCGTATCACTTTGTGAATCGGACATGCATGCCTCAACCAAGCACATTTGTACCTCCTGTTCTGTCAAGGTAAGTGCACCACTTGCTTGAAAGCTATTTAAAACAATAATCGGGTACAAACAGCTTTAACTGTGACAGGCTTCCAATCTGTGCACCTCACCACAAAGGAATAAAAGCATACAGTCAGGGAGGTTCATATATAGTATTTTGTTGATTTTTCAGAAAGCTTTTGATCACGTTGCACATGACAAGCTACTGATCAAAGCAAAAAGAAGGAATTTAAGGAGCAATGTGTTGATGGATCCAAAATTGAAGTGAATATCAGAAGCAAATGGTTATTGTGAGAGGAACTTCTTCTGAATTAGGTGATGTTAAAATGTTTATATATCTCAGGGATCAATGCAAGGGTCTTTATTCTTTATAACTGAAATAAACCTTTTTCGTAGGAATATAAATAACGAGTTGATTAAGTTTTCATGTGATACAGAGCTAGTAGAAATGGCAGATAATATGGAATAGGCAACATCAATACAGAGGGACATGCAAAAGTCTCATAAAAAATGGCTGTTCTATATGAAGACCCCCCAATTATCTTGAGGCTTTTTGCACTCTGCTGGAGAGTATAATATCTACAGTAGATTGTGAGAGAAATGTAGAAATTTGATCAGATTTCTTTTAACAAAATCTGCTTCTTGAATTTAGTAGAAAAATTGTTTTGACTAAGTTATATTTGAGGCAAACATCTTATTAATAATATACAAATCACTAATGATTCAAGTAGTATGCATATTCGCTACATTAAGTAGTGTGCACTTTACTGGTTAAGTTATCGGTTATATTCATCTCTTACACTGGTACTGTATTGTAAGTAAGTGTTGTATCACTTAGTACCTAATTTTTATTCAACAATTAATGGTAATAGGTACACAGAGTATTCTTTAATTCATGTGCGGTATTTTAGACATTAAAGCATGTTGAGTGTTATACTCAGTAGGCTTGTGTCGATAAGTGATATCATCAGCAAAGAAAATTAGAATACTAATGTACTTTCATTTTCCTCTGATTTCAACCATGTGATTAAACACGCTGTAAATATGCTGTTTGCACTAGGCGCTTATATACCAGTTGTATACGAATAGAACATAAATACATTTGCTCTTGAAACTTTAAATGTTTATTTATCATCAAAATAAAAATAACATTTCCTCTTGCAAAATGCAAATTAGCTGCCTGATAACTTTCTCAGTTTTGGGATTCAATATGGTGGGTGTGCTGTTTTGTATGCTTTACATTTTTACTGATGGTCAAGGCCTGAAGAAGAAGCCAAATACAGCATATTATTAAGTTAAGACAAGAGAAGCCTTGGATGTTCAACAGTGCTGCAATTGCAATTGCTGTCACCAAAGTCACAGGTATGCTGCTGTCAGTCTGGATGCATGAACAGAATGGTCAAATCCTGTTTGGAGTGTTCAATGACTGCAACTGGCTGTCCAGTCTCTGTATGTGTCTCCTCTCATTGTTTTGTATTTTTGAAAGACTGCAGCTTCTTCTGAGGATAAACAGTATGAGATTTTGAAAGTACACATCTATCAAAACGCATTTTGCAGCTGGCACTAGGGTATGTTATGGTATACTTTTGTTACTGAGCTGGGAATCTTTTGAGAATTAACCTTGAGCTTTTGAATAATGATGTCTGAAGTAACATCCTCCAGTACCGGTGCGTGTTTGCCCCTTTTGGGCAAGAAGAGGGATAACTGATACTGAAGAAACCCCTATTCCATGGTATGTCATCTGCTTTTAAAACTACTAAAGCAGCATTTCTTAACCTTTAAGTATTTGCGACCCGAGTTTTCATAACAGTTTTAATCGCACCCCTCTAACATTTTTTTGAAACCCTAATAAAATTTATTCCTGTATTTTTTGCTGCCAATATACCACTACAAGTTTAAAGTTTCCCTACGAATAGCGAAATTACACCACATATGGCAACACTGCCCACCTCTTCTTATTTCTCGTGCTTTCACGGAAAGTTTCAATATTTTCTGAATTTACTAGAGATGTACCTGCTAGTATAAATGTGAACTGTGAACTTGCCGAGGCCATATTTCGTTCTGGTTGTTTGAATTAAGTACCAAAATATTTTTAAGCTCACCACCATGGATACATTTTTAATTGGGTGAAAACGAGCATCAGATAATTCTGAAGCATCAACAAGCGCGGAGAAGAGCGTCGTTCCAAAGGTTAAATCAAGTAAATATTCTGAAGAATATATCAATGTTGGATTCACAAGAATGGAAGTAGCGAGGAGAAGCCCCTTTGTGTTATTTGTTCGAAAATTTTGGCGGCGGACAGCATGAAACCCAACAAGCTTAAGGGCCATTTGGAAACAATTCATAGTGAGTATGTTAACAAATCTAGAGAGTTTTTTGCTACTAAACTAAAATCGCATGAAAGGAAAAATCTGTTTTTAAAAAAGCTTTGTATGTCAATGAAAAAGCTTCACTTACTTCTTACAAAGTTTCGTATCAAATAGCTAGATCCAAAAAGCCGCACACTATTGGAGAAGAACTCATTCTGCCAGCTGCAATTCAAATTGTGGAAATTATGCTTGGAGATAATTTTACCAAACAACTGCAGTCCATCCTTTTATCAAATGATACTGTTGCTTGTTGAATTGGTGATATATCTGAAGATATACAGGAGCAGCTATTGTCAAAACTGCGTGGAAGATTGTTCTCAATTCAGCTTGATGAGGAAACAGATAGTAACAAGGATTGTCATTTAATTGCATATGTTCGATTTTGCGATGGATTCTCAGCAGTGGAGGAGCTTTTATTTTAAAATCCAGTACAAGACAGAGCGACAGCACTTGCTTTATTCAATATATTGTATAATTTCAGGACTGATGCTAACATACAATGGGAAAACTGGGTTGGAATATGAACAGATGGTGCTCAAGCAATGTCTGGAAAATTCCAAAGTTTACAAACAATAGTAAGATCAAAATCTCCACAGTGTATCTGGACACATTGCATGATTCACAGGGAAGCCCTAGCTGCCAAAGAACTAAGTCCTGGTCTGAACAATGTGTTGACCACAGTTACATCTGTCGGGAATTATATAAAAATGAGGCCCTTAAAATCAAGACTTTTTTCTGCTCTTCACAAAGATATGGGTGCAGAACATACAGCTTTACTTTTTTACTGTGAAGCAAGGTGGTTATCACGTGGCAAATTTCTTCAACGTGTTTACAAATTAGATGAAATAGCAATGTTCTTGGAAGAGAAGAAGCGCGAGGAAGCAGAAATGTTTCGAGATCACTTATTCATGATGAAATTGAGCTACTTAAATGACATATTTGATAAACTGAACTTGTTAAACATTCAGCTTCAGGGAGCTAATACACATATCTTGGAGATGAGTGACAAGGTGAATGCTTTTTTCAGAAAACTCGAACTATGGAACACACACATAAAGCAGAAAGACTTGGAAATGTTTAGCAATGTGAATGAATTTGTTAAAAACTATACTACCAATGAGGATTAGTTATATTTTTAACTTATTAAAAATCATCTAACCATGTTGGCTAAACATTTTAGAAGGTATTTTATAACCGACGAAAACTTAATAAAAACATACGAGTGGGTCAGAGACCCATTTCAAAATACTCCTGAAGATCTCTCAGTTGAAGAACAACCTGAAAAAAAAGTAGACAACTAAAAAAGTGGGATGGTCAGCATCTTTTTACTTCTACTTGGACCGAAAGAAGAGTTAAACAGGATGCATGATTCTTTGTATCACCATATACTTGGTGTTTGTAGTTTTAATGCAAATAAATCTAACCTTAAAAGACTGTGCCTTTTACTAATGATTACTGGAGAGCTAAGAGCTGGATTGCTATTCATTGTCAAGCTGCAGTCTCTTAACTGCTCATGAGGACACTTTTGTGAAGTTGTCTTTTGGTGGTAAACTGGATTGAAGTAAGGATTTGGAAATAAAAGACAGGCACAGTTAGCAAGCTGCCTGTCATTTGAGGTCTTATTAAGAAAACAACCTACAGTAAGAGGCTAATTGATACTGTTTATGCTATGTGATCGAGTAACACGCTAAAACATCACCAATTCATCCCATCTATGCTTTTCTATATTAAATGAGGCACTTTCGTATTGTGTTACAGTGCATGGCTATTAACAATGAGGACACCCTTTGGCCATATTAAAAATTTCAGGAATTATAGAAAAGCAATATTGGTTGGTGATGCCTAGCCCCAGTGATTACTTTGTTAATTGGTAATGTTTTAGGGACGATTTATAAAGCCAAGAGTTTTAGACATTTCCCAAATCTAATACTGAGCTATCTGAGACTAAATTCTGATTGATTTAATGGTTAGGTTATAAGAAGAAATATATATGTCTCTAAAATAGTTATTATATCTTATTTTCTTAAATGATAACTCTGTGCTGACCTTGTGATTTCATTTGATGTTGTATTTTTGCAGCTGATATCAATTTTCATATACAGTATTTAATAACTGCGTTGGGTTGGCACCCTGCCCGGGGTTTGTTTCCTGCCTTGTGCCCTGTGTTGGCTGGAATTGGCTCCAGCAGACCCCTGTGACCCTGTAGTTAGGATACAGCGGGTTGGATAATGGATGGATAGATGGTTGTAGATACTATAGCTGGCAGACACCGGTTCTTTCTAACATCCTCTCATTGAATTTTCAAAGCAAATGTTTTTCTCCTACCTCTTCATAAGCAACACCCAAAGGTATTAAATGTCATGCTTTTGCACAAAACCAAAAGTGGGTACCTGAATATTCAAGTTTAACATCACTTAAAATCTTTCTAGAAACAAGAAATGATGTACCTGCAGTATGGAAATTAATCAGATGTCAAATGTCAAGCACATTTTCAGAGCAAATATTTGTAAACCTGTTTGTGAGTTACAAATATTTTTTTTTTAAATCAATGCAGAAAGGTTGCTAAATATGCTCTCTTAATCTAATGTTCACAAGTTATTTAAAGAATGTAACACATAACACCCTCCCCCACTTCTATATCCCCCCAAAACCAATTCAGGGTCACTAAAGGTGAGATGTGTAACATGATACACGGACACACTTATTGCATTATTTAATGATGTGGTAGTTGGAATAGTACTAGTAAAATATGCATTTCACAATTTCTGATACCAGTCTTATAGCTCACATAAAATATACTGCTTAAAAACCACTTTTTTGTTGTTTATGTATAATGTTTTGAAGATTAAATGAATTTTGATCTGGATTCTTGTGCCTCCACAATACAGGATCAAAAGGGATTATTCTTTCATAGCCACATACAAACTGAATTAAAAGCCAAACAGACATGTTGAAATGAGAGATGGCTGTATAGAAAAATAGAGAATAGACAGTGTTTTTTCTTTTGATGGATTTAAAATTGGTACAGGTAGATTGCTTTTCTAGTATGCATTAGTCTCGCCTCTTTGTTGTGCGGTCGAAAGAAAAGCATAATTAACTTCTCCCTTTTGGTCTCTTTAAGAAGATTAAAAATGGTTCTGGCCTCAGGTAGTACGTTATAATGGCGCTTCTTTGCATATTGTGTGCAATTACACTTAATTTGGACACATTGCATCTGTTTTAAACATATTTATAGCGATTTATGCTGGGGGCACTCTTGCATTGCCTCTCTGGCTTAAGTATGGAAAGTTTATTTTCTTCATAGAACTTGTGGGTAGTTTGAGCCAGGTGTGCTTAGTTTACTCAGATATGTTCAAGTCACATTTAACCTTTGAAAATCCTTAACCAAAAAGCAGACCAAAAGAATTAACTGCATACTGTATATTCAAATTTTGACATGTGGCTTGTGAAGTGTTTGCCACTATAATAAATTTATTTATGTTTAAGCAGAACCCTATTTTGGAGCATTCCCACAGGAAGATCATACCTAATACATCATTAGGAAAGTCTTAAGATATATCTCATCAAAGGTCTACAATTTGTGCACTTCACATTTAAATATGTTTTCCCTGCTTTCCAATTTTACTTAAATAAAGGTAATGCTGTACTCAGATTACATTTTGCAGCCAGTGGGGGAATCCTGGAGGAACACCTGAAGAATATGTAAACTTGATCATAAGAACCATTACTGTAATGTAATCTTAAATGTTGGCACGCTCCAATCTCCATTTTCTGGTATTTAGCCTAACAAGATATACGTGAAATGTTGAGACTCAGCTCTAAAAAGACTTTGGAATGTGAAAAAATGTAACAAAAAAGGAAAGTGTACATTTGTACATTTACTTTTGTTGACCTTTATTTATTTTATATATACTTATTATTTTTCTACATGTATATACTTATTTTATATATACAGTGTGTGAGTATATATTTGTGTGCCGTATATGCATGTACACCCAGTGTATATAAAATATCTAATATGCATAGGTCATGAATAATGAACTTTATCAAATTTTGTTATTTGTTTACTTGAAAAAAGCATGACAAACTTCCTCATTATCATACATTGTAAATTCAATATAGGATTAAAAACAAATCAATAGCTCTTTTCTAAATCTTTAGACAACTCAAGAGAAACACCAGTTCTGACCAGAAATGCAGTAGGTACTTCTGAAGTTTGTAGCCTAATTTGCATTAACAATATAGATTCACACTCTTACAGTGAACTTATGACATTTGCATATGGCTCTAAAATAAGAGGAAAAGCAAGTAATGTGTAGGCAGTAAAGTAATTTAAAAAGACAATCGTCTGACTAGGAGAACTCCTGGAAAGTGAAATCTGATGTACAGTGTAATATAAAATGTGCTTTGCACAGATAATGGAAACAAAAGCTATCAGTGTGACTTAGGTATACAGTATTGTGAAGATGTTGGTTTGGTGGCACTGAGGTTAGTGCCTCTGCCTCATAGCTGATATAGTTTATCAGTTAGTCAGCTGATTTTTGCTGTGTCTTATGTTAAGTAAGCCTTTAAGGGATGACTTGTTGCTTTGTGTGTTTAACCTTTAGCTCAGTATTAAAAAATATCAGTCTTGTGCTGGTGCATTTCCTGTTTGTTTGACATCCCACCTTTTACAGCTGTAAATTAGGGTCTTTAAAGGGGATGCTGTCAGATGTGAAAAACTGAGAAGAAATGTCCTTTTCTTTCTCAGTTTATTACATAAACTCTGAAAAAATGTGAGGGAGTTTTCATCCTCCGGGTTGGTGCTGATCTATGTAGACAGCAGACCGTTAAAGGATGAAGGCTACATAAAAGAAAGTAATAAAATAATTCAGCTGTGTTAATACATGCACAGGATACGGCAGTAAAAGAGAACAGCCCCAGCTTTTTATTCAGGATATTTTATAGATGTTGTGGAGGACTGCAGGATGCCTAATTGGAGTGATATATTTCATCGAGCTTTGTTTGACTTTGATGGACTTGTGTTGAAATTCAGTTGTTGTTTCATTGCTTTGGCAATGCAGTGGGCCACAGAGAACTACCTTATACTTTGACTGACACCCATAATGCATTACACTGTATTCTTGATAAAGATGCTTTGGTTTCCAGTTGATCTATATGTTATTTACCTACAGTTCATTTGTTACAATACTTGCAATCAATTTTTTTTAAATCAGGCAAGAAGCAGTTTCATTTTAGTAAGTCAAGGATTCAAGGGGTGAAGACTATTTGATTTATTTATTTATATATTGAAAATTAGAAGTGCCAGAAATGTCAGGCAGGAATCATGATGATTGGTGGCTTTCCCATAGGATGTTTATCAAAGAGCCCTTATTGCAATTACTTTCCCAGCATCTATGAGTCAGGTTGTAAAGAGAAAAGATGAGATGTTACCTGCTCTTCATGATTGGCAAAATTCTATGTGTCATGAATGCCATCTGTCAAAACAACTGACATACCAGCATTTGCCTTTTCAGCATAATTTTTGAATGATTTAACGTCCTTTTAGAGTCAAATCCATATGAATTTGCACAAAGGCCAGGGCTATAGCTTTGAACATTTCTATTTTAAAGTACATATTTTTTTCTTTAGTTCTTTATCAATATATCTTCTTCCTTTTTTTCATAAGTTTATATATTTAGATATTATAGCAGAGGTCCTGGTTACAACAAGGATTGCAATAGGCTTGTGCCGATAGGCAATATATAAAAAAATGTATTATTATTATTATTATTATTATTATCGGGAAGTGACAGTTGCTTGCTTACATTGGCAATAGACGTTCCTTTGCTGGTAATTTGAACCACGTGATTATCCATTTCTTAAATACCCAGTTTAATGCTTGTACCCTTGTAATTATGCTAGACACTAGTATCCTGCTTGTATATAAATGAGCTGTAAACACATTGCACAAGTATTGCATTTACTCTAGAAACTTCAAATTTGTCTTTAGCAGAAAAATACAATTCCAATTACATTTTCACTTACACAGTGCAAATTATCAGCCCAACAACCATTCCTGTTTTGGGTTTCAATGTAGTTGATGTGCTGTTCTGTATAGTTTACATTTTTACTGATAATGCTGTAATCATGACAGCTCAAACCACAGCCTCAGGTGTGTTGCAGTTAGTCTGGATGCATGAACAGAATCAAAACTGATGGATTAAAGTCCTGCTTAGATCATTCAATGGCCAAAACTGCTGCTCAGTCTCTGTATTTGTCACCTCAGATTTTTCTATATTTGTGAAGGGCTGCAGCTTATCTGACTGCTCAGGAGAAAAGAAATGACATTTCGAAAATATATACATATCAAAAGCATGTTGCAGCCACCGGTTCTGAATGTAACGTCTTTTTTGGAATAAATAAACCAATCAGTAAACCAACACATTTGGAAAGGGCTGTGTGCTTTCTGATCAGCTCTACGTAGGAGTTATATCAGGCACCCACAAGGGAAGTGACTATGTGCTGTGGTCCAAGAGATGGCTCACATATCCCTATCATTATCCCCAAAAGAATTTACCAGTGGTTATTACAGTAAAAAGGGATGACACTTAATTTAACTTGAGGTTCTAACTGACCATTTTTTTAGAAAATGAATTAACGAAACATAATTTATTAATATAAATAATGTGAAATTGTTATTGTATCTGTCCTGCACTGCCCTGCTTATTTTTTGAGCACATGTCCTAGCAACATTGTTTAAGCTAGTATAGTATGCTGGGTGCTGTACATGGCAAAAAATTATGTGATTTTATTGTCTGTGAATCTTTTCCAGCAATCATCTTCCTGCTTAGTCAACAAGTAACTTTGGTTAAATCGTTTGATTCTCCATGCTCTTTTGCGTTGATGCCAAATAGGCAAGATTGATTTCTTATTAGCCACTCATTTGCTTGTCTGTGCTTTTGTCGTTGTGTCATAGTGCTCCTCCTGCTAATTCTTTTTTGTTATAAAAGAAGCTATTTTTAATGTTGTTAAAGAGAGCAAATTAATCTAAATTACTGTCTGCTTCTTATAAAGTATTAGCTAATGAAATTGAAAAAATGTTTGAATATAGTCTGTGGTGGCATACAGCTTGAGTGAACAAAGAACACAACATAATTTTTGAGGATTTTATGGAGAAATGTCAGAATGAGATTCTGCAGAAATGTACTCTGCCTTAGGCTGTCAGCCTCTTCCCTGTTGCAGGATTGCATTGATCAGAAATTGTGCAATTCAATTTTTTTCAAGGTTTGATATTTACAATCAGTTTAAGTGACAAAATACATTATCTCACACTGTACATTGTAATAGCTACAATCTCTACATTTGGTTAAATATTGTATATACTGAGTACATTTCACAATTGAGCCTTTACAATATACAGATATAACGGTACAATGCTCAAATAAATTAAGGGCACACTTAGTCATTACAGTCTAACACCAAGTCACTTAAGCTTCAGGAATATCAATCTGTCCATTGAGCATAAGTGATTGTGAATCAACTTCACCTGCTTTGGTGCAAATGAAAGTGACAACATGGGCACTGGAAAGGGAACAGCAAAACAACCCCCAAAAAGGGAACAGTTTTGCAGGTGGTGGCCAAAGACAATTGGTCTCTCTTTACCCTTCTTGACTGATTCTGACTCTAGATTTGCATTATCCTAGTGTCCTTGTCACTACTGATAGCATGAGGCAGTACCTGCAGCTGATTCAATTTGCACAGGTAGTCCAGCTCCTCTATGATGGGACATCCAAACGTTCAATCACAAGGTTTGCTGTGTCTCTAAGCACACTTTCAAGAGCATGGAGTAGATACCAGGAGATGGGCCATTACATGAGGAGAGCTGGACAGGGCCATAGAAGGGCATCAGCCCAGCAGCAGGACTAGTATCGTCTCCTTTGTGCAAGGAGGAATAGGAGGAGCACTGCCAGAGCCCTACAAAATGACCTCCAGCTGACTACTGGCATGCATGTTGCTGACCAAACTGTCAGAATAACTTGGATAGGCCCGTGATTTCAATTTTTGACTTTGATTTTTGGTGTGATGTTGAATGCTGCCATCAATGTGTTGGTGATTTTGGTTTCCATTGACTCTTGTTACATCATTTTGTTCTTAACAAATTACACAGTATTACTCAGTAAAGATTTTTCACTTTCCACATCGAGATCCAATGTCATGTTTAAGTGTTTCCTTAATTTTTTTCAGCAGTGTATTATTTCAAATTCAGAATAAAGAACCTAAAGGTCTCTAAAATATAATATTTGATTGTTATTACACAAACTACTAGATCAACCTCACAGATCTAGTGCTCTATTTTGAAACGTGTGCCTGGAATGTACAAATAATATTTTCTTCTCATGTGTAACTTACAGTAAGTTAATTGGTGATTCTAAACTGGCCTCTAAAGTGGTAGTGAGGACGTGTTCATCAATGAAAACTTGAGAGCATTTAAGAATATTATAAGTATTTACTGCTTTTTTCATACATGGTTTCATGTTTTTTTTTTATACTTGGTTTTCATGAATACAACTGACTTAAAATTTTCAATGTAAAACACATTTTAATATCCCAAGAATATGTTTAAAGCATTTTTGGTCAGATGTGAATCCGCGCTTATGTGTTTATGGTACACATCTGAGGTAACAATTTTGTGGACACTAACTCAAGTACAATGGACTGATTCTTTGAAATTTTGCGGACAGTTTTCACTTGTTAGTCTTAAGGGCAGGTTCGGTTTTTGGTAAGTTTCAACTATTTAGTTTTGAGCTATTAAAGTTCAAACTTTTAAGTTGAAATCAACAAAAGCCTAAATATTCTTCTTCAGAAGCTAATAAAATTAGGGCTTTAAAAGAAATATTTTTATGAATTTTTAGATCAACCCAAAACTTAAATTTTGAGCTTTAGCAGTCATAGCAGCAAAATTCTAATTATAGAGACGCACTGATTACATTTTATGCTTTTATTAAATTACCAGGATGTCTGTTTGTTTCTGGCAGATACTTAGCATTTCTTTCTTAAAAAGCTATATGATGAAAGGGGAAGGATTGTGTTCCGCCACTATTTAAAAAATCTTTAATGAAACATACTGTAGCGACCTCCATGTCAGGTTCGAAAAAGGAAGAAACATAGAAGGACGAAGTAGGGATCAGAGAATAATTTACAGGAACAACAGAAAAAAACAGGATTGTAGCAGCCAAAAAAAACCAAAAAACGAACGTCTTTGAACTTGAACTATTGACAGTTTCCTATAAATCTTCAATGGCCCTGAGAGACACCATTAATCAGTACCAAAAAAAGAACAGAGAAAAAACACTGACTTTATAAAGCAACGACACCTTCCTTCTCGAACCCTCTCCTTCGAGACAAAAAAACCTCTTCCTCCGTCCCCTCTGTTCCAGGTTCCGCCCTCTTTCAGCATCAATCGTACCCCCGCTGTCAGTCCGCCATACTGTACCCCGCCCTTCCTCAATCGAGCTCAACAGTCATTCCCAAGGGCCTTCAACTTGGCCAGGACATTACAATACCATGAATTTAATGAACTTAATACAAAATGCATGTAGTTAACTGTGAAATGAATGATTTCACATTTATATAATACTCATTTTGCAAATATGAAGAAAATCAAGCACTGACCACATCAGATTTTTCCATATGTAATAAAATTTTTGATAATAATGCCTTCTGTGTTCTATGGTGCAATTTGAGATCCTGTCCAGTGATTTTTTGTTGTAACTAGTTTCATTTTATAGAATTTGACAAGAGGCAAAGAAGTGAAAAGTGCGGGAATGGTCAGATGTTTTTAAATACTACCTATAAAAAAGTATGCCAGTACATTCATTTATGTAGATTTTAACTTGGACGTTTGTGAATAAATGTGTGGGCATATGAACAAGCATGCTCAGTGACAGACTAGCACTGGGCCAGAGGTTTATATGTTTATGGGATTGTTATTTTCATGTGAAAAGATTACACTGAAATTATTAAAGTTGCATGTGCTAGTCAACATGCAAAGTGTCATTACTGACCGTTGCTATAATTAATGAATAAACACACACCGCCTCTTGTAAATTACGACAACTGTAAATGCTATAGAAAAAGTTATACAGTATTTTCCATCATTATGAAAATATATTGAACACAGTTTCTTTCCTGTGGTAGATTATTTTTTCATACAGTACAGCAGCATAATTTGCATAAATGAAAATTATTAACATGGGCCCCTTGTCAGTTTTTATTCTTCAAAAAATTTAAATTTTAAATTCCAGCAAAGTGGAAAGGAAATACTATTATTCTGAAATAGGATTTTTACGATGCTCCTCTCATTTTACTTCTCTGTGGCTGCATTTGCTGTTAATACGCACCCCGTACAATGGGAAAAAGGCTGGGAGCAGTTCTATTGACTCATCCCTGACCAAGTAGCAAACCATTTGCAACAAATGTCTTTCTTACTACGTTGTTCGGTACTTTGAAGCTTATGCTGTGAAGTAAAGTTTCAGCCCCTAGAACCTGAAATCACATTAGATAGATAGATAGATAGATAGATAGATAGATAGATAGATAGATAGATACTTTATTAATCCCAAGGGGAAATTCACATAATCCAGTAGCAGTATACTGATACAAAAAAAATATATTAAATTAAATAGTAATAAAAATGAAAAATGACAAAAATAAAAATAAAAAAGCAGACAATAACTTTAAATAATGTTAGCATTTACTCCCCCGGGTGGAATTGAAGAGTTGAATTAAGCTGGTTTAAAAAAATGTGTGGATGTATGAATTAATTAATTACTTTATATAATAACATTTGATCATTTTATTTACAAAACATACAACTTTATATTACAAGACAGATCCAAATAGGCATGTAGTGTACATTGGAGTGAATATGAGCAATATATACAGTTGTGCTTATAATTTTACATAAAGTGGCAGAATTTGTGAATTATTGGCTATTGTTTGAAAAATATAAATAATCGTGCAGAAAACATTGCTTTTAATTAGGGAGTGTGCTCAGGCAAGGCAATTTATTGTCACATAATTGTGTGGGCCCTTTTTAAATCATAATGATAACTGTAATCAACCAAATGGGCCTGATCAAAAGTTTACATACCCTTGAATGTTGGGGCTGATAATATACACACAAGTTGACACACACAAGCTCAGATTAAGGGTAATTAAAAGAGAGTGCCAAAACTTGTAACCTCATTGATTGTAATCACTGTCTGTGATAGGAAAAGCAAAACAACTGTCAAAGGACCTGTGAGAAAAGGTTGTTGATTTATATAAAACCAGTAAAAGGATATAAAAAGATATCCGGAGATCTGAAAATGCCTGTCAATAGTGGTCAGATTCTGATAAAAAAAAATGGAAAGTTAGGAGTTCTGCTGTTACCAAGCCACGGTCAGGTAGACCAACTGAGATTTTAGCCACAACTGCAAGGATCATTTGTTAAACAGTCAAGAAAAAGCCACTTCAACTGAGACACAGAGTTCTCTGCAGACAAGAGGTGTTGCTGTTTCAAGATGCATAATTAAGTGACACATGAACAAAAATGAGCTACACGGTTGAGTTGCAAGAAAAACAAAGCCTTTACTGTGACAACACCACAAAACAGCCCACTTACAATATGCCAAGCAGCATCTAGACAAACCTCAAAACTTCAGGAACAAAGTCCTTTGGAGTGATGAGACCAAAATTGAACTTTATGGTCACAACCATAAATGCTAATTTTGGAGAGGATGCGAAGGCCCATGACGAAAAATACACCATCCCTTCTGTGATGCATACAGGTGGATCTCTGATGTTCTGCGGGTGTGTGAGCTACAGTGGCACAGGTAACTTAGTGAAAATTGATGGCAAGATGAATGCAGCATGTTACCGGAAAATATCAGAGGACAGCTTGTACTTATCAGTCCAGAAGCTACACATGTGATGCACTTGGATCTTCCAACATGACAATGAACCAAAACACAAGGCCAAGTTGACCCTTCAGTGAAGGTGCTGGAGTGGCTATCACAGTCTGCTGACCTCAGTTTCATTGAGCCATTTTGGAGAGATCTCAAACATGCAGTTCATACAAGGCAACCCAAGAATTTACAGGACCTGGAGGCTTTTCACCAAGAAGAATGGGCAGCTCCGCCACCTGAGAAAATCAAAAGCCTCATCCACAACCACATCACAAAAGTCTGCCTGACACCACTGATGCTAAAGAACGCAGTAAACAGTAGTAAGAACTAAGAGTATGCTAAATTTTAATCATGGATCATCTCTTTATTTTCCTTAGTACTAAGTTTTGTTTAATGGTTGTGCTGTTCTGTGATGCTTTATAATTTAACTTGGATTCCATTAAAAGTAAATGAAATGTCTTTTGCCTGATCAGTCATCATTTCTTTAAAGTGTGGTACACATCTTACAAATTCTGCCAGAGTATGTTAACTTATGAGCACAACTATATATGTAAAAATATTTTATGTACTACTTTTGTTTATTAGCGATATTAAAAACTATCAATGAAATTAAAGTCAAATTGATGGCTTTGCTGTTTCCTTCATGAAAAGGCAAGTATACTGTTCTGAAAAACATGAATAGAATTTTAACACAATGAAACCTTTATCCTTTGTTACATTCTTTTGCACTTCTTTCATTCTAAGTAATTTTACTGGCATTTTTAGAGTGCTAAGTCTTTGTTTTGCTTCAGAATAACATATCAGGAGTGTACACTGAGTGCTTTTTGGCATCACTGCAGAACAGTGCAGTAGTCAAATGAGGATGACACTGGCTAAGTATTAGTAATTCTTTGATGATCTCTTTTGTCAAAGGGCAAACAAGGCAGAGCTGCTGGATGTGATAGGGCTGCCAGTTTCAAGTTAAATAATGAGACTGCCGACTGCTTGTCTGTTCTTTGGATATTTGGCTGCAAAAGCACACTCTCGGAATGCACAGCTAGGGCTTTTGCCCTCCTGTCTTTATTTACTGATGCATCTGTCTCATTTGCCCCAAATGACAGGGTAGTGTCTAAACAATTTGGAAAACTCTTAGAAAAAGCATATTTAAACACTAAATGTGAAGCTGTCATTATTTTTAGCGTGCTTTACATGTTATTTCCCATTGCTGGGTATTTGTTAATTTCACTCTACTTACCATAGGAGGATAGTTGAGTCGTGATTACTTGCACTGAACAGTAGTTGTCTTTATAATAATTATTGCAAATAATTATATTATAGTAATGTTGCAATAACTGCATGTCAGAAGGTCAAGAAAATGGCTAGCGAAGCTTGGAGACATCTGGATGGGAAACGTGACAAGAAGTGACTGATTACTTGAATGGTTAATGAGCTTTGAGTGATTCTTTTAGATGAAAATCCTGATGTGACTTGCTGTTTAAATGTATTAAATAATTTCCCTGCCTTTTTCAACCTGATTTAATAACCAGCTTTTTTGCTGATGGATTCCAGAATGAGTTTCATATTAAAGCGCCTATTTTTGTTTATGAGATTTGTTGATAAATTGAACTAAATGTCTGCAACTATTTCTATTCCATATAAAATAAAACTAATGTGATCTTACATGAGCGACACGGTGGCATAGTGGTAGCGCTGTTGCCTCGCAATAAGGAGACCTGGGTTCATTTCCCGGGTCCTCCCTGCGTCGAGTTTGCATGTTCTCCCCGTGTGTGTGTGTGGGTTTCCTCTCGCAGTCCAAAGACATGCAGGTTAGGGGCATTGGCGATCCTAGAGTGTGCTGGGTGTGTGTGTGTGTGCCCTGCGGTTGTCTTCCACCCTGCCTGGGGATTTGTTCCTGCCTTGCGTCTTTTATTGGCTGGGATTGGATCCCGTGACCCTGTGTTAGGATACAGCGGGTTGGATAATGACTGATCTTACGTGTTTATTTTTTTCTTTGAAACTTTATAATTATCAGCCAAATCACAGACCCATTTCACATTAATAGATGTGTCATTACTTGTAGTGTATTCTATATTATATTATATATTCTGGAAGGCAATGGAGATCGCTGAATGAGTGCTAGAAAAAAAGATGAGGAATTATGTGAAAGGGAACCCAATACAGTTCGATTTCATGCCTGGAAAGGGAACAACAGATATGAAGAAAGATGCTGTGTTCTCATGTTTAGAGATGGTGCTGAGAAATGCAATGAAATGTCATTGAGAAAGTAAGGTATTTGGAAAATGGTTAGTGTCTGCGGTGATGTCAGTGAATGAAGAAGTATAAATTGTGGTCAGGACAGCAGTTGGAGATAGTAAAGTGTTTAAGGTGAAGGTGGGTCAGTACCAGGGGTCTTTTCGGAGTCAATTACATGTGGTGGTGGCTGGAGAATTACACAACAGATTTCAATGGGAGCTTCTATGCGCCAAAGACCTTGTATTGATGGCAAAGGGGACAATGGAATTGAAGGGGAAGATACTGAAGTGGAAAAAGCCTCAAGGTAAATGCAAGATAGACCAAGCTATTGACTGAAGAAAAAGGGGAAGAAGTTTTGGAAAATGTAGGTGCATAGCCGTGTGGCATGTGCAGTAAAGGTGTTGGGAGGAACTCAGCCCAATGCAGAAGTGGTTACATAAAAGGTGTAGTGGTGAAAAATGGTAATGTGCAGGGGGTTAGTACGACATTTTTAGAAAGTGTGTGAGGAGGTGCAGAATGCTGATATAGTAAGTGTAAATTTAGATGATGGCAGTGAAGTTGGTTTGGAGAAAGTAGGGAAGTTCTGCCACTTAGTTGACTTGTTAAGTGCAGAGGTTTATTGAATAAACTCCAGATGCTGCCTCCCATTCTAAATCCTAAAGGAGTCTACCTAGAATGTAAGGACAATGTTTATGAAAACTGTGTGATTAGTAGAATTGTCCTGCCTCAGAAGAGACAAGTGAACATTTTCAGAGAAGAACCCATAGATATGTGTAAAAGCAAAACAAAACAAATCAGAGACAAAATCCCAGACAAGAGGTAAGAATCAAAGTTAAAACCAAGAATAATTCAAAGAAAGGAGTAGCAATTAGAGCTTTTGTATTTAAGGTATTATATCTGTTGATTGTATAAAGAAACAAACTCCCTTTTATCCCCTGGCACCGATGCTCTGGAGGCTGCAACCTTGTAGGCCATGCCCTTAGAAACTTAGGACACAATGCTAATGACAGACCCAATATCTGGCTGCAAAGACAGTAAAACATATCATTTTTGATTAGAAATAAGCACAACCACAAAAATGAAACCTGAGCATAACAATTCTATGGAACTGTGGTTGGCTTCATTAAGATGGAGCATGTAGCAAAGATGGACAGCACAGAGGTAGGAATAATTACACGGATGCTTGAAGTGTCAAAGAGCAAGGTGAACATAAATTCTGAGTTAAGAGAAAGGCTTGGTGTGCAGGTGAAAGGTATTGTACTGAGAAGAAATTAACTAAGTTGGTTTGTGAATGTGAAAAGCAATATGTAGGGAAGGAGGAGATGATGCTGACAGGGAAGTTGAAGAAGACGTAGTTGGTGGTGGTGTCAGGTGATATTAAAAAGAATGAGCCTCAACTCAAAGAATGCTGATAACCATGAAGAATGGAGCAAAAAGAAAGTCATTTAGCTAACTTGTGTAATCCCGAAATGATTAAGATAATTATATATATTCTGGATGCATGGTGAGAGAGAGATTAACACTTCTGTGATATACAATAGCTCCAAAAAACTAGGTTCAATTTAGAGCCTGATCACTGTCTGTGTGGTAGTTTGTCTTCTTTTTTCTTTTTTTTGTTGACATCAGCTTTTTCCCCACATCCTAATGGTGTCTGTGCTAGACAGATTGGTAACTATAATTTGGTCCAGTGGAAGCATTTATCAGTGAGTTCTATGTCATAGGTTGGATTGCCATCCCTTTCAACATTTGTTTCGACTTTGGATAAGCTCTGATTCCAAACTCAAATCTGAATTATGTAGTTGCAGAAAAATGATCAGATAGATTTCTGTGTCCTGTCATTGACCAGGTTTAAAGAGGTAAAATAAGATGATGTGAGAGTGTGAAGGAATGTATCTTGTTAGTTGTGTCTATATTGAGCCCATTGTTGCTGAGATAGGTTCTGGTTTCCTCTGTAATTAATGAGTGGACAATCTTTATTAGTGTCAAGAATTAATGTTTAAGCACATGCAGTCTTTTTTCCCACTGGCACATGTAGGAGCATCTGGACTGTGTAACAGCAAAATAAATTAAAGGAGAGAGAGAGAGTGGGAGAGGGAGGTGCTTGGACAAATCTCAAATGTGCATCCTTCTTGTAACATTCATTAATCTCCACTCTTTAGTTATATTAAGCAAAGCGTTTTACAGCAAATTAAAAATGGAAATTAGAGACCATTCTACAAACTGCTGATTTTGCGATCATGAACAAAGAGATTATAGCTTAGCTAGGACTTCTAATCATTTAGGATTTAATCTATTCTTTTTCCCACCAAAACAAAAGTACTGTAAAGAAGTAGTTAGTATTTTGGACACTTGACATAACCCAAGTTCTGCAGACTCAGTAGTGGCAGCTGATAGTGATATAGTTTGAGGATTTTATCTTTTTACCTTAACCCCTATTCCCTGAGAAATGTCTGCTTAACTAGCCATTCTGTAATACTAACATCAGTTTCTTTTATGTTTAAATAGCAAAATATCCGCACTTTGCAGCGGAGAAGTAGTGTGTTAAAGAAGTAATGAAAAAGAAAAGGAAACATTTTAAAGAAGTAATGAAAAAGAAAAGGAAACATTTTAAAAATAACGTAACATGATTTTCAGTGTAATTGTTTTGTCACTGTTATGAGTGCTGCTGTCATATATATATATATTTATATATATACACACACATATAAACATATATATACATATACATACATATCTACATATATACATATACACACATATACATACATATATATAGACACATACAAATATATGTATGTGTATATGTGTGCGTGTATGTATAAATATGTGTATGTGTGTGTGTATATATATATGTGTATGTGTGTGTGTATATATTTATATATATATATATATATGTGTGTGTGTGTGTGTATATATCTGTGTATGTATGTATATGTATGTATATATATATATATATATATAGCAAAATACCCAGCGCTTCGCAGCGGAAAAGTAGTGTGTTAAAGAAGTTATGAAAAAGAAAAGGGAACATTTTAAAAATAAAGTAACATGATTGTCAATGTAACTGTTTTGTGACTGTTATGAGTGTTGCTGTCATCAAGGATTTGATTATCATTATTTCTTTCAATCAGGTTTGTATTTGGAGGATGTGTTGTGTTCAAGTTACATTCCGTGTTTGTCAGCCCTTGTAAAGATAACAGGTTTCATTCATCGATTCCTTTCATACTGCATCAATAAACATCTCGTCTTCCTCTTTATTTGAGACATCACACACTGCATGCACGGGTTTTTTTTTACACTGTCTTCCTTTAGCTGGACATTGACTTTTTCCACTGTGTGCTTTGTTTCCGCAGTAGCTGCACTTATGAATATGCTTGTATGCATCACTCACTTCATATTCTTTTGCTGCCCTCTCAATTGTGTAATGCGTTTTTTGTTCAGTGCTCTTTGGAGCTGTTGCTTTTTGTCTGCGTACTGCGTTCACAGTCAGTTCACGTGAGCCGCTCGGAGTACATGCATCGAAGGTTCTCAGCTGTACTTGTGCTATCTCGTGCAATGTTGCGATGTTAGCTCAGACCCGGCAAAGCATCTTCTTACTAAACTTGTATCTTGCGAATATCGTATTTGTCGTAGGCGTGACAAACGCCAGCGGCAGCGTGTCTATGAACTTAATTTAAACTTAGGGTTTACACCGTGCTTTGTTTCCGCAGTAGCTGCACTTATGAATATGCTTGTATGCGTCACTTGCTTCATATTTGGAGGATGTGTTGTGTTCAAATTACATTCCGTGTTTGTCAACCCTTGTAAAGGTAACAGGTTTCATTCATCGATTCCTTTCTTACTGCTGCAATAAACAGCCCGTCTTCCTATTTATCTGAGACATCACACACTGCATGTATGGGTTTTTTTACACTGTCTTACTTTAGCTAGACATTGACTTTTTCCACTGTGTGCTTTGTTTCCGCAGTAGCTGTACTTATGAATATGCTTGTATGCGTCACTCGCTTCATATTCTTTTACTGCCTTGTCAATTGTGTAATGCGTTTTTTGTTCAGTGCTCTTTAGAGCTCTTCCTTATTCTCTACATACTGCGTTCACAGTCAGTTCACGTGAGCAGCTAGTCCTTCACCCATGAATATTTACCGTATATGGGCAGACACTCAATTACTTGGGAGGCGTGATGATGCGGGACGCAACTCCGCCTCACACGGCGACCGAGCTGCCGGCTATGGCCGTATATATGGTCAAAAGTAGGTTCCAGTTATGACAGTTACGCGTAGAATTTCGAAATGAAACCTACTTAACTTTTGTAAGTAAGCTGTAAGGAATGAGCCTGCCAAATTTCAGTCTTCTACCTACAGGGGAAGTTGGAGAATTAATGATGAGTGAGTCAGTCAGTGAGTGAGTCAGTCAGTCAGTCAGTCACTGAGGGCTTTGCCTTTTATTAGTATAGATATACAGTATGATGTATATGTGTGTTTATTTGCTGTACATATGCACACACTGAAAAATAAGGTGGCCATGTTGTGCCTGCCTATAACTCCACACGAATCTATATATATCTGGACAGATACTGTATATGGAACACCTGGCCTTCAAAGGATGAATGCATATACATATCAGAGGCAAATTTAGCTTCACCAATCCACCCTAACTCTATGTCTTTCGAGTGTGAGAGTAAATGGGTGTATGTATACTATATTTTTTATATATCAATAACCACTGCCACCAATTGTGATAGTCTTGGTTGATGCCACTCTCTCTGGTTGCTACCAGGAGCTTTTCCAACCTGGAGCCATCGATAATCATAGACAGAGATGAGCCAGGCAAATGAGGATGTATAATTACGGCAAGGGGTAGGTGCAAAAGTGACAAATGCTTTTATTAAAATTCCAATCAAAATATCAAAGTGCAAATAGTGCAGTGCAATCAACCAATCTTCTTATATAATACACTACCGTGGCTGTCCATTTGTCTGTCCAGGATTTTAGATCACCTGTAGCTCGCAAACCATTTGAACTATTGACCTGAAATTAGGTACGCATATACTATGTGATGTCTACTATCTGCTTTCGGGTTGATGATTGACCTTCAAAGTTATTCCTCTTTCTTTTTTTATTTTATTTTATTGTAGAATCAATTCTCGGCAGCGGCCAAAAGGGCGCCTTGCCGTGCATGCGTATGGGCACCATTCTCTTTCCCTACCAACTTCGCCGTCACTTTCCCTACCTCTTCATATCTTAAATCATTCTTGAGATTGAAGACTTAAGTGCCAGCTTAAGTGAAACATTAAGGAAAACGTACTAAGTAATTGCAATACAAATACTGACTCAGTTTTAATATGAAAAGATGCCAACGAAAAAAGAGAAGGAGCAGGCTGCTAGGGTGGAGAAAAGAAGAGCTGCTCAGAAAGCAGCAAGCACATTAGCCTCTGAGCAAAAGAATGCTAAACGTACAGAGAAAGATTATGAAATGCTAATGTCAAGTGTATTCACTGCATGTTATCGTGCAGTGCGCCGTTACTGATAAATAAATAATCTTCAATAAAGTTCATGTTGGTCTATGACTATCAACTGCTCCTTGATAGAAAGGCTCATGGGAGCAACCAGGGAGCATGAAGTTGACCTGGACAAACACAAATATACATTTCCTCATTGTTTCAAATATGCGTTTGTTACTAAAAATAGCATTAATTATATAATATTGTGCATTAACTTTACCTACTGAACTTTTTACATAAATAACTACTATTGCTGGTCATGAATAAATAAATATATTTCACACCAAAAGGGCTAGTTTTTAATATATAAAACAGCATGCCTAGCTAACCCAATAACTAGCACTAAAGGTTAAAACCTCTCCAAAAACTGTCTTTATAGTCACAGTGAGCCATTTTATAGGCATATTGCTGTTGCTATAAAGGAGTGTT
Organism: Polypterus senegalus; assembly: GCF_016835505.1. Lineage (NCBI taxonomy): Eukaryota > Metazoa > Chordata > Cladistia > Polypteriformes > Polypteridae > Polypterus > Polypterus senegalus. Next base: position 136,953,244 of record NC_053154.1, on the reverse strand, counting down.
TATTGACACACTTTTGCTGAATGATTTGTTGGATTAAAGAACTCAGCCTTAGTGTGTCAGAGGGAGTTTCCCCCAATGACAAATAAAGTTCTGTCTATCTATCTATCTATCTATCTATCTATCTATCTATCTATCTATCTATCTATCTATCTATCTATCTATCTATCTATCTATCTATCTATCTATCTATCTATCTATCTATCTATCAATCATTTTTATAACTTATTTCACCTGATAATAACAAAATAGGTCTGGCTTCTTTAAACACTCTGAACATTTTCAAATATGCCAAAAAATAGCCTCTAGTTGTGTTGACTGCACATGTATGAGTGTCAGAAGTATTTATGCGAAGGAAATGGAAATTCTCCACTATCTCAAAACTTGGTTAGAGATTCATAAAGGTGTATTGCCATCTTGTGCCTGTTGCAGATCTGACTTTAGCCTTGAGGATAATGGAAGATAAAGCATTTTACCTTTTTTACTTATGTGGCTAGTCTTCCAGTGTTCATATTCAGTACTGTAACAACCCGGTAATGCACACCACCTAGCTCTACATCACCTGCTCATCTGGGGTCAGAGGCAACCCATATGTCACACTTTTACCTTGGCTCTCCGTGAGCTGAGCCAATCCCAGGGTGCAATCCCAGGGTCACTGGTGGCCAAGCATCTGAGCCAATGTACTTCAGCACCTGGGAGATGTGTCCTATGAAAGTGTTTTAATTGATGTATCCCCCGCCACTCCCCATATCGAAACCCCCAACCCGCTTTGTGGCCAGCTTCTTTAGGTAATCCCACCCTATCAACCAGTCCACGACCACCTTTGGAGCATGTCCCTCTCGGGTATGGACTCTGAGCTTGCTACAATACTAAGACTACAGTACCTAATGATGCCTCAGTTACTGAAGCAAATGCACATAAAGTATATACTCTGCATAACTGGTGCTGCTTGAGGTGATACTGTTCTGCCATGTGACCACTAGCTCTGGAGTGTCACAATGATGGTATACCTAACATCCTTCTTGGCCACTCATAGGGCATCACTATGTCTTTCACTTTGTGCCATTTAATTGCCATTACAAGTGTGAAATCATACAGTTTTGAAAACAAGTGGACTGTGATGCTTGAGTACTAGTATGTCCAGTGCTGATCTTGGTGACAATCAAATGCTAGGGAACAGCAGAAACTGGGATAAAGAGCAGACATGCAGTATTAATCAAGATTGCTACTGACAAAACAACTCTGTCATAATTAAACTTACATTAATAAGACATGTTCACATCCACTATGATGTACAACTAATGTAATATGTCAAGAAGATACATCCCACCTCTAACCACAGACTGACCTGGACACCAGAATCACATCTGTGATATTGAAATGGTGTGCCCTTTATTTCTTTTTTTCTGTCGGTCTATACTTCTGTTTAAACTGTACATTCAATGCATTGTTCTGCTCATTAGCAAAGAGCTCACTATGCAGGGCACTAGATTAAGCTGAATCTGAGTGCTTGTTGGGCTTGATTTACAGTTTGCTTGCCCAAGCTTGCATACACACATTTAATCATATTTTCAGATGATAAATATTGCAGATTGTGTTTTATTTATTTGTATTAGTTTTGTTGTAAAGTCTATTGTAGCATGGGCTAGTCTTTCCATTAAGCCATTCGGAAATCATTTGTAATACTTACACATATCTGTCAAAGATATCTGTTTCAGACTGTCTAATTTAAATGTTTCAGTCTTTTAAAATGTGACATATTCTATTTCAGACACATAGCAGTGGATGTAATTTCCAAAGGTCACCTTCTTCAGAATAAAACATCTAAAATTCAATGTAATTTATATCTCTTCCATATTATAAATTGTGAAACATTTAGATTCTATGAACTTTCTATTCTAAAAGGCTCCATGCAATATTTTTTTTGTTGTTGAAGATAAACTGCCCTAGTTTTCTCTTAGCATTTATTTTGTGCTTGGAGAAAGAGCAATATCTCTGCTCTGCTGGTACGGAAATTGAACTTGCCTAGTATTGAGTTAATATGATTTATATTTTGGTTTCACGTTGTTAAAATGATTTACAAAACAGAAATTCACTTATACAATAATACCTGTCATACCAGCAACTGCTCTGTGATTGTTCCCATGTCCACTACAGCTAAATTACGGTTCTTTATTAAAATAAATTGAACCTTTGTTTTATTGCAAAATTACTGTACATTGTGTCATTGAAAACTGAGTGACTTATTTAATTACAAAATAAAAATACTGCATTAGGTTGAATACTGGGTATTGAGGGGTAAAATCATAGTCAGTCGAGATAGATAATTTGGTAGAGCCTGGATGGTGGTTTCCTCAAGCATTGCGCTTTGTGCTGTTGCAATGGCACATTTTAGCAACTCTTATTTAGCGGTTAGTGCTTTGCTTTTTCTGAGGCATTTTGACTTCATCTTTGGATTTTTAACTTACCAAATGATTTTTAAAACCTTTTTAGATTTCCTGTTTTTATTCACATTCCTGAACTTTGGTATGTTTTTAATTACTCTTTTTGGATTTTCCCATTTGTATTTATTCACTCTAGCATGTTGTTTTCTGTGTGTTACCTCCCGTCGGATAAAAGTTTTGCCTATTAAAAGATGGAATTGATTGAATAACCTTTTTTTTCATTTTTTCTTCAAGTCTGATTCTTTGCTGGCTCGCCACAATCTGTATCATCCTTTGGGTGCACAATTCTAGTTGCATTTTACAGAGCAGAATGTTACAAAACAATCAGTAGGCCTACTGTTGCCTGCTAGATAGTTAATGCCAGGGAACTGTAAGGCAGTGGTGGAGGAAGTACTCTTAACAATTGATTTAAGTAAAAGTATAAATGAACAAACAATAAAATTGAACTCTAGTAAAAGTTTAAGTACCCCACTGACCTTTCTACTTGCTTGAAAATACACTTAAAGTACTAAAGCAAAAGTACTTAACAAATGATTCAAGAGGATAATATGTTATTAATTGTTCCTACTGAATATACTCTATATACAGTATATAAGATCCTAAGCCTAAAAGTGCAACGATTTTGTAGAACGATTTTAGTGGCGTTTTTATGTCACTTTTTTGTCACACTTTACATCTGACTTATTTTAAAACATACACATATATGTTTGGTATCATTCTTTTCAGAATTTATCGAACTTTAATGTGATGTTGTTAGATTTTCTGATTCTTATTCCATTTTTAAATGATAAACTAAAAAATATCAAGAACTCACGTCCTCACAAGATGAGACTTTGTACCAAAAGATTTAACCATGCCCGGAGGCGGAAATAAAAATCAAAGAGTAGGACAGCTACTATACAGGCTTTTAAATGTTCGAAGTGCCGTGCAAGATGCAGATCACATGGTATGGCAGTAGCAGCAATCCAGCAGCTGATCGAGCATAGAGGAGGTAAAAAAAACTGTATTTGTTTCCCATTGTATCACCATTTAAGAGTGCAGGCCGGGGGGGTTGGCAAGCAAAGCGAGCAGGGGGGAACCCCCTAGTATATGTATAAGAATGATGCACATTATGCTACTGACAAAAGTCAGATTAAGACCTCCACGGACCCAGGGTGGGCAAACTGAAAAGGCCCCTCCTCAACTCCCACCCCTCACTATACCCATTATGAACATCACATGTGTCAATAATTAATCAGGTACAGGGATTGAAATAGAAAATAAATATACATACATTTATATTGCATCACCTTGACCTTTTTTGGTTGGCACTGGATTTTCACAGGGGTCCATGCATGATTACACAACAAATATAGTATTTTCAATTTACAGTAAACATGCCTGAGAGTGCATAAGCAACAAAGACAAGTGCAAACAGACCTTTTTCATACAGAATACAACATTGCAGGTTCTAATGATAATAAGACAAAGGCAGATTGTGTTGCTCAAAGTAGTGCCACCAGCACAAATACCAAAAACTAACACACAGCATGGTATAACAATAGATCATAAAAAATAGAACAAATGTAAAAAAAATAGTTCAGCCAATAAACTACATGCTGCTATAATAAGCTGTTAATACTTAGCTATCTAAAGTAAAACTTCACCAGACTGATGCGTGATATGTTTAGTAAAGAGACAGTTGTTAAACCACTGAACTTATCTTTTGAAGAGGTGAACCTGAAGAGTTCAAAGTCTCTTTGATTTTTTACTTTCACTGCACTACTGGACTCTTACTTTGAATGACCTCTATTTTCTCTTTTGTGGAAAAGTAACTCATCAAATGTCCTGTCCCATAAAAGAGACCTATTAGACACCTGCACTAACTGTGCAATACCTACCTGTACTTTGTTGTTTTTATTTCAGTCTACTTGGTCAGGTTAATAAGGATCAAAGTGGGGCATTGGTGGGTGCTGGACAGCATCTTGCTGTAACTGCCTGTACTGTTGGTAAAAACCTGAACTTTTCTTGTTATTAGGCATTTTTTTCTGACACATGCAAAGGCCACTTTAAGAGTAGCACCTCAATGTGAACCACCTGAGTCACCCTGATGGTAGAGCTGGACATGCAAAAACATATTAGTTTAGTGTTATGTTTATATACTCTGTTTAAAAAAAAATCCAGGAAAAAATTTTACAACACAGCATATTCTAATATAAATGTGTTGTTACTGAGTGCTTTAAACATCTAAATGAAAGAGGCTGATAGAATCACGCACGCGTGGTGTTAAACAACTAAACCAGAGGTTATTAAACTTTTTAATCTGAGGTCCCAAATTAGAAAACTGGTACTCTACTGGGACCCAAGAAAATGATTATTATCATAGTGACAACAAAGACATAAAGAGAAATATAAAAATGTCAAACATAATTTCTCACATGAATATTACTAATAGAGAAGAGTGGCAGACTAACGTATTTTTAAAACAATACTCTGTTTATCCATATTCCAGATCTGTTTATTCAGAGCAGTACATTACATTTTTATTACATTAACAAAGTAATTGTACTTTGTTATTTTCCACCACTACTTTGAGGTTTCATGCTTCGGCCCATGCTGAAGCAGCAAGCTAGTGTGTACATGACAGAGAGATATGGCAGGTGCTTTGTAAAATAAACAGAACATTTCTGTGTTCATGTTTGGAACATAAAGCTAGGAATTTAAGCAAACACTCTGAAGTCGGAACTCAAAGAAGAAATGTATCTGTTTCACTTTCCAGCCAGAACACCAGGAATGTGAAGAGATCTGTACTATTTATGAACAAATTTCATAAATCAGCAAATGTCTATATACACTTGCACTTTCTCTGTCGTGGTTCACTTTCTCGGATGTGGCAATGGACTTACTTTCACAAATAACCCCAACACATTTTTGAAATAAACAAAGTAATTCTTCAGTGTCACTTGTCTTTATGTTATGGGCCTTTGTTCAAAGTTGGGTGTGCAGCTTGTAACTTCTTGAGACATCCCTGCCATGGTATTGTGTAGCCTAAGGTGTAAAGCTGCATTCCAGCAAGCAGCCCTACCATGGAGACTGAAATTTTATGTCTGGCAATATAAATGTCTTGCCCTGGCTTTTAAGCCAGGACCTGTGTTCTTGCTATAGCTATCGAATGGATAATGTCAGTCTGTCCTACAAGCTATACAAAAATAAATGTGATATTTCTGAAGTTACTGAGAGTACAAAGAGATAATGATGAACTCCACACTAAACATATGTTCGATATGCCCTATGCCTTATCTGTTGTGTGTCCTGCAGTATGTACACCTTATATTTTCCTACCCAGAATACATATAGTTTCACCTGTCAAAAACCTATAGTTGGTGGGAAAAGTACATACTTTTACAGACCTTTGTCAGAAACCTAATAGATGTTAAGCAAACCAAAAATTGTACTGACTCAATTTCTTTAGATAATTTGTCCATTTCTGGTTTGTAAACCAGTAAATAAGTCAGAAAACCAAAAATGAAAATACAGAGAAGAACACGTTAAGTCTTTTAGCTATATCCAAATCATGGATGCCCAAACAGGACATAAATGACTTTTTTAAAGGGGCACGTCAACGATGTCAACAGCAGCGGCTGAGGTGAAAGTTACATAATGGCACCGCCTGACAATATTCAAAACTGTGCCATGAGCAGACACTGAAAATTACAACTTAATCAGGAAACAAATAGGACAAAATAAAATTCCTGGACCTCATAAACCACAGACTAGTCACCAAGATGTTTCAAAATCTCATCATAAAAATGTAAAAAAATTTATAATAAAGAACACCAATCACAATAGGTTATTGAGTGTAAAATAGACTTTATCTATCTTTCTATTTTAAAATTTCATGTTAACTTAGCATGCCTGATTGCATCATGTGTCTGAGTAACAAGCAGACACTGAGAATGTGTATACTTCACAGATAATGTCTAGATCACATTTTAAGCACAGGCATCTGAAGCTATGCCACCCTTGCCACCAGATCTATTTACCTCAAATCAAGAAAGCAGGAAACCCTTAGCCTGGTGAGGTTTCCAGTGCATAGTTTCATCGGGCAGCTTGAAAAGGAATGACTGCATTGTCCCAGCATTAGAATTTACTACAGAAAGCATAATAGATGGTGGCTGTTTTTCTTTGAATTGACTAGGCCCCGTTGATCACAATGAAGTTTGAAATGAACACTCCGTCATATTCCTGCATGTTGCTCAATTGTGAAGGCTTCACATGCTTTAGAACTTAATACTTCACCGAGCCAATGGGGAATGTCTGTCAGACTTTGATATGTGCATGATAATTCAAAAATGGGAATGCTGTAAATCAGTGGCTATGGCTTTGCTGCATTTTAAACATTTTGGAAAGCGGTAAAAAGAGGGCAAAGATTAGCTCAGCAAACCTTTTAAATCTGCTGCGTATTTAAGAGGACTAGTACCATAATTTCTTGCCACCCATCCATAGCTATTTTTAATGTTGCTTTGTATCCAGCAGTGGGTGCATGCTCCCTGGGAAGAGTTTCGTTAGAGATTGCTGCCTTTACTAAACCAATATATATACAGTATTATATCTTTCCCTAGCAGTACGATGGTAATTCTAAAAGGAAGAATGAGTAACACTAAAGGAAGATTATACTTAGCACCAGTTTAATATCAGCTTAACACTCACAATAATATAATAGTCAAAACTGTACAGGGGAAAGCATGATGCAGTCGGAGGTTCCTGCAAACTGCATTTGTCCATTTTCGAGAGAGAGTGCGGGAATGTGTTTTGTCCTAGGCATGGCTAGGAATGATGTCTTCCATTCGTCTGTAGGTGAGATCTAATGCTCAGGGAACTATCTGAGCTTTTCATACATTCTCTGCAGTTCATAGGCCTAATACACGAGCATGCAATCTCCAAATATGGGTACATTTTTGTGCTGAAATAGCATGCAGAGAGAATAGCACACGGTTACTTCCACACTATAAATTGACCTTTAGACACTCTTCTCCTTTATTGACCATTAGATTTTCTTCTCCTTTAAAGGCCTGCCTGAGCTGTGACCACTTGTCTCATGTCAGTTTGCTTGCCTGGAAACATCAGTTTCTTTCTCTGGCTTCCCTAGTGAGGATGGTTTCTACTGTATCAATTCATGGCTTTTAGTATGAGCATAAGATACAATGAAATACATTTCACAGATAATCCTTACATACTTTAGACCTGTGGCTGCATGCTTATACTAGATATAAGAATTTACACTCTACTATAGTCCATTTGAATTCAAATGTGACAGTCACTGTTCATCTTTCCATTCAGTATTTGAACCCACTGTCCAATGCAGGAACCCCAATAGTTTAAGCCTGGCAGCATCAGGTGAGGGGTAGAGTAGGATCATACCGGAATAGGTTGGCAATCTAACATGGTACATGTTAATCCGTCCTTTGTGCCCAATTACCCCAAATCAGTTCAAAGTAACATGGAATGCAGGAATATACTTGAGTACCCAAATGAAACCTAATGTTTATGTGGGGAATATGTAGCAACACTTTACATGGTCTCTTATTACCATACACTTCCTCACCTGCTTAAATACAGAGTAGCTAGGCACTGTTTCAGTGACAACAGTAACTATAAAAGTGAAGTGTGCATTTCATATTCTTATTCCGTGCTTTGTAACTTGCTTTACTATAGCGACACTGTAGGTATATAGTAATAGTGGCTAATTGAATTAAAGTTAAATACAGTATGTAACTATTGGGGGATTGTTACCCAAACCATATGACAAACATAATGATTATATTTTCTAATCATGGTGTTGCAGTGCCTGTATGTTGATTGGCACATGCATTTAAAAATTGCAAATTAATTAAATTCTGTACATATTACAATCATGACCCTATAAACATGTAAACGTAGACTTGATTTTGATTTAAACCTGGGCTCATGGAGCTGGGAGGCTGCCATTTTTGACTACCACACCATCAGGACAAAAGTGCAACAAAATGGTAAAAAAGTGCTACAGTAAGAAAGCCACATGAGTTTACTTATTTTTATTTTCACTGAGATCAATAAGTGGAGTAATAGCAAAGGCAGTGTAAATCCCCTTTGGATTGTAATGTATTCTGGGTGCCTAAAGGAAGAAATAATCCTGGAATGTACAGTATGACACTTTAAAGGAGATGCCATCTTGTATCTCTGCAGCAACAGGTAGGGACATTTCTTTTGAGGAGATTCAAGGACAGTCATGTAACTCAAGAAATTGTGAAGTGCTATATTTTCAAAGTAACATTTACTTGAATGAAGAGAGGCATAAACATAGGGCTGGGGGAGGAGGATTTTGGATTGCCCCCCAAAATATATTTTAATACAGATCGCTAATTACTGTAATTATGATTCATGTACTTTCTCATCTCCACAAATCCCCATTAATTCCTGGCTGTGCCCCAGGATGTAAATGAAAGCACAGTCTTACTGGTGGGACAAAGGCCAAATGATAGCCTGAACGAGAAGGAAGTGAGTAATCAGCAATGGATAAATATTATCTGAATTTATTTGTGTTTGTGATAGGGAAAACTGTCTTTAGAGAAACATACACAAACTGATTCAAACAGAAACTTTGAAAATATTTTTGTGTGGCTTACATTATTATCCCGTTTCTGAGCACTGTCTTGGCTTTTGACATTGGTAGTTAAGATTTGGTGATGTTATGCCCATTGCAGTTTATGAACCGTGACTGGGAAGTGCTCATTGTTTTTAATCATCCATAACAGACTGAGGTGATGATTGGCATTGGAATATGACAGAAACACACAGGCTCCAATTCATCCTTCCACATCTGTCCCACCATCCTAGACTAGCATCATCTTAAAAAACATTTTTAAGCACTGCTTAATAACCAGTGTATGTCTGCCCCAGCATACAGGTTGCTTTTTCTTACTTAAGAGAAAAAAATATAAATTTGTTTGGTTTTCTTAGAAAAATAAATAAAACAGATATACAGGTCAAAGACTCATCGCCAGCTACATTAATCAAGTGTCATTTCCTACTTCACTACTTTATGATTAACATTACAATGCATAAGAGGGAGTGCATCTACAAATCTGCATAACAGATATTTGACTCTGGTGTTCTGAAGGTGTTCTTTAGGTCAAGCAGGCCTGGAGTGGTCTTTGTTTCTTTTTGTAAATGCACATTAGTTTGTTAAAGACACACAAGCACACACACATGCACAAATGGAGTTGCCTGTCATTTCATATTAGCTTAGGTGTTCTGATGAGCACAGGAATGTAACCGTTTTTGCATATCTTTTGTTCCTTCTGGGCTTGCTGTTCTATATGTAGAAAATTACCAATGCAGGGCTCTGTAAATGTCCTGAGTGAGGGGAATGAAAAAGATATGATAAAGGTATTAGTGAAAAGCAAATCATTTAACTTTTTATTTAATTGTAATTTTTCCAAGCAATTTGGGATAACTATAACATGTACAATAAGTGTCCTAGAGTAAGCTGTCAAGGGTTCATTTCTTTATACCACACTAAAAAATACCAATAAAAAAAAGGTGAGTTTCTATGCTGAGTTATTGATTAGTGTACTTTAACAAGGTTGATTCCTACAGTTCAAAAATTATGTGGATATACCCAGGTGAGAAGAGGTGGCAAAGAGCAAGGGACCAATGGGCTAAGAAAAGGATTAACTCTCACAGCAAGCCGACAGAGTAGACAGAGAGCAATCCATACTGGTCATCAGGCAAGGTGCTATTGCAGAAACACAGGGGATGCTAGGAAAGCTGTGGTAAGGCCTACATGTTTGCTGTGTGCCTCTGAAGGTCATTAGGCCTGAGGAGAAACATGTAGATCTTCTTCCGAATGTTAGACGGCAAGTGAACAAAGAGCTGGGTAGAAGCCCTGGATCTCTGTTCCAAGAAAGGCAGCTCCAGGGAAAAAACAATAGAGGAAACCTGTATGCCACCAGATATAGTCAACACCTTGGTGGAATAACTATTATGAAATTGGTCAGGAGATGGTGGAGTTAATAAGAGCAGAAAAAAATGTTGTCAGAGCACTGGCAGAGCTAATTACAACCAAGAAGAACTAAGGCTATCAATAAGCAAAAAATCAACCATAACAAGAATAGTCTCTAATCTAAACTATATTTGAATGCAACTGTCAGAGATTTGGTTTTATGCTTAATTCTGTTAGGGACTTTTATTTTTTATTTCTGTTGTCTGTTTATTTTAATTTATTTATTGAATATTTAATTTATCTATTTTCTTTTAAGGGCAATTTTTGTCCTCATATAAAGCATATTAAACTGCATTTTTACTTGAAAATGTGGTATATATACAGTACAGGCCAAAAGTTTGGACACACCTCCGCATTCAATGTGTTTTCTTTATTTTCATGACCATTTACAGCATTCCATCACTCTCCGTCTTGGTCAAATAGCCCTTGCACAGCCTGGAGGTGTGTTTGGGGTCACTGTCCTGTTGAAAAATAAATGATCGTCCAACTAACCTGACTTCTGCACAACACAACTGCTGGTCCCAACCCCATTGATAAAGCAAGAAATTCCACTAAATAACCCTGATAAGGCACACCTGTGAAGTGAAAACCATTTCAGGTGACTACCTGTTGAAGCTCATCGAGAGAATGCCAAGAGTGTGCAAAGCAGTAATCAGAGCAAAGGGTGGCTATTTTGAAAAAACTAGAATATAAAACATGCTTTCAGTTATTTCACCTTTTTTTGTTAAGTACATAACTCCATATGTGTTCATTCATAGTTTTGATGCCTTCAGTGAGAATCTACCAATGTAAATTGTCATGAAAATAAAGAAAACACATTGAATGAGGAGGTGTGTCCAAACTTTTGGCCTGTACTATATATATATATATATATATATATATATACAGGGTGGACCATTTATATGGATTCACCTTAATAAAATGGCAATGGTTGGTGATATTAACTTCCTGTTTGTGGCACATTAGTATATGTGAGGGGGAAAACTTTTCAAGATGGGTGGTGACCATGGTGGCCATTTTGAAGTCGGCCATTTTGAATCCAACTTTTGTTTTTTCAATAGGAAGAGGGTCATGTGACACATCAAACTTATTGAGAATTTCACAAGAAAAACAATGGTGTGCTTGGTTTTAACGTAACTTTATTCTTTCATGAGTTATTTACAAGTTTCTGACCACTTATAAAATGTGTTCAATGTGCTGCCCATTGTGTTGGATTGTCAATGCAACCCTCTTCTCCCACACTTCACACACTGATTGCAACATCGCAGGAGAAATGCTATCACAGGCTTCCAGTATCCGTAGTTTCAGGTGCTGCACATCTCGTATCTTCACAGTATAGACAATTGCCTTCAGATGACCCCAAAGATAAAAGTCTAAGGGGGTCAGATCGGGAGACCTTGGGGCCATTCAACTGGCCCACGACGACCAATCCACTTTCCAGGAAACTGTTCATCTAGGAATGCTCGGACCTGACACCCATAATGTGGTGGTGCACCATCTTGCTGGAAAAACTCAGGGAATGTGCCAGCTTCAGTGCATAAAGAGGGAAACACATCATCATGTAGCAATTTCGCATATCCAGTGGCCTTGAGGTTTCCATTGATGAAGAATGGCCCCACTATCTTTGTACCCCATATACCACACCATACCATCAATTTTTTTTTTCCAACAGTCTTGGAGGGATCTATTCAATGTGGGTTAGTGTCAGACCAATAGCGGTGGTTTTGTTTGTTAACTTCACCATTCACATAAAAGTTTGCCTCATCACTGAACAAAATCTTCTGGGTAAACTGAGGGTCCTGTTCCAATTTTGTTTTGCCCATTCTGCAAATTCAGTGCGCCGATCTGGGTCATCCTCGTTGAGATGCTGCAGTAGCTGGAGTTTGTAAGGGTGCCATTTGTGAGTAGCTAATATCCGCCGAAGGGATGTTCGACTAATGCCACTCTCCAGTGACATGCGGCGAGTGCTACGCTGTGGGCTCTTGCTGAATGAAGCTAGGACAGCCACTGATGTTTCTTCATTAGTGACAGTTTTCATGCGTACACATTTTGGCAAATCCAACACTGAACCAGTTTCACGAAACTTAGCAAGCAGTTTGCTAACTGTAGCATGGGAGATGGGTGGTCTCGTAGGGTGTCTTGCATTGAAATCTGCTGCAATGACCCGGTTACTGCGTTCACCAGACATCAACACAATTTCTATCCGCTCCTCACGTGTTAACCTCTGCGACATGTCAATGGCTGTACACAAAGAGAAACTTGTAAATAACTCATGAAAGAATAAAGTTACGTTAAAACCAAGCACACCATTGTTTTTCTTGTGAAATTCACAATAAGTTTGATGTGTCACATGACCCTCTTCCTATTGAAAAAACAAAAGTTGGATCCAAAATGGCTAACTTCAAAATGGCCACCAAGGTCACCACCCATCTTGAAAAGTTTTCCCCCTCACATATACTAATGTGCCACAAACAGGAAGTTAATATCACCAACCATTCCCATTTTATTAAGGTGTATCCATATAAATGGCCCACCCTGTATATATATATATATATATATATATATATATATATATATATATATATATTATTTTATTTTTAATTATCCATTCAATACAATGCAGAGCATGTTACTGATAATGGGAATCATTATTTACACAATATGGTTGCAGCCATGAAAAACTAACACAAAATGGTGATAATATGATGTTACTATCATATCAATAAAAATAAACAATAACTGCAATATAGAATATAAGAAATACACCATATGGTGACAAGCCACATTACAGAATTACCAGGTGATCATGCAGTTTCCTGATATTGGGTGCTAATCGCTTCAACACTTTCTAAACAGTCAAATGATGCTCTTAACATTCGTTTAGAAACGGGCAGGGAAAAAAAGTTTCAGCAAAGCATCTCCATGGCAGCATTCAGAACCGCTTTGGCAGTGGTTTGCGTTGGAGTGAGCGTTCAATCCAGAGGCCTACAGACAGACACAAGGCTGCAGACATAAGACCGTCATCCTGGTGGTAGTCCGCTGTTGTGGAGCAGGGAGTGCACAAAGGGTGCCCATACATGCATCAAGAAGGGCCTATGTAAAGAGTAGAGAGCCGCAGTGGCAATGGACAAAGTAACCACAATTGCTCATTGCATGCACGAATGCGTGAGGAGGTTTGAATTGATGTAGTGTGTTACTATTTGAAGAAGGATATAGCATGGCTAGTCCATGCTATGTGTGTGATCATTGGGTGGACTCCTGAATGTGTTCACAGGGATTGGTTGGCGAAACCCAGTGGCAATATAAAATACTTGCCCTGAGCTTGGATTGTATTTGGGCTGAACCAAAGTGTAGATCATTTGGACAGCAGTGAGGATAGCCAGAGGTACATTTTGGTGTAGACCTCCAAATAATAGTGGAGTAGAGGCAATTGCTTGAGAGGAGAGTGTCATGAACTGTGTTTGCTTATTGCATATATTTGATTATTTTTTATTTTTTCTATTTCTTTGTTGGAAGAAAACTTTTTGTTATTGTTTATTTTTACTGCAATGCTCCGGATATTGTAGACTTTGTAAATAATCATACTGTAAATGGTCTTATTTCACCTATTTTTGTGTTTCATTGCTGGTTTTGCCTGCCTTACTGATTTACATGACACTTATTTTTATCATTGCTTTTGTGCACTTTGCTTCAATAAAGCACAGCTTTGTGTGTATCTCACTCACGGTATATGAACTACTAAAAATTAAAGTTGTTCTGTGGTTCAAGGATCACAGGGTATCACCAAGGCATGCATGGTCTGAGCAATAATGCATGAGGCTGTTCCAGCCCTCTAATAAAGACTTTCTGTGACAACTAAGAGAAGCTATGAGTTCTTTTGTTTTCATTGTCTTTATTTTGTATTTTGTTTGTTCACTTTTGTGTATTCTTCCTTGGGGTTATCTTTGTCTAATGAATGCATAATGTTTGTTTTCCCGCTGGGTGTTTTTTGTGGAATGCCACAAACTCACTCCCCTATCATAAGATTTAACTTACAGTTGTTTATGACAGTGGACAAAATTAATCCAAATGTTAAAGGCAGAAAATTGGATCAGTCAGGTTCAATAATGGATGGCCAGATGAATTTAAAAAATTGTTGCAAAATACCCAGCAAATGCACCTTATTATGAGCAGGCTGATATGACTATTAGTGTGATTGCTTGTAACATAAGATACACTCTGCTGAGGGCTACTCTATGTAATAACAAAAAATAAATAAATAAAAAGAAGCAGGTGTTTATTAAAACATGTATTATTTGTTCAGCACATTTATTTATCATAACCTTTAGCAGTTAAAAAAATTTAGAGGAAAAAATCACCATATGACTCAAAAGAAAAAATTGTCTAGTCTTTTATCAGGTTTGTTGCTTACAGATAGGGGACATTGTTCTTTTGCAGAAGATTGAGAAGGTATATTACTGAATGCAACTCCAGGCTGTTTCACAAAGTGACCTTTAAAGAAATCCACTTTCATTAAGCACTGAGCGTTTGATAGAGAGCAGAATGCTTTGAAATCTTATCTGGTGGAAACTGGATTGCACACCTACACAAGTGTTTTGGTGCCGTAGTGCCTGCAATAAATGGCTCTCCACAGACTAGCTTCATTTACTGGAGGTCGGACCCCTTTATTCTGCCAGATCCTACCACCTCCTGCACCCACATCTCAAGTTCAGCCCCTCCTTATCCCCTTCAGGCTCTGCCACTATAGTGGAAACAGTCAGTGACATACTTATGCTTCTTGCAGCTGGGAGGCACAATTTTAAAAAGGAATAACATTTATTTTTTATCAGAATGAAGCTGGCCTCAGCAATTAAGTGATAAGATGCTTTAAATTTCTTAAGCAGGTTTGGTCTAACACTCTTCTTTAATATATCTGCTTGAAAGGAAATAAAAAAGCCATTTCAGGGAGATAAAATGGCAAAAAACACATAATAAATGGTTGCTCCCAACCCACTGCTTGAAGTGTTAAAAATACATAAGAACAGCGACACATAATTTTAAATGTAATTATTAATAATTACAGTGAAGTGTACTTTTTAATGTCAACACCTAACAGCTTTTCTTTTTCTTGGAGGCTTTGTGTTGTGACAGAGGCATTCTTTAAACTGAAAAATAAAATAACATGCAATCAAAAAAAGGGACCTTTTGTTGCATGTCTGCGTCATTTTGGAATATCTTCTAGGCTGATACAGAGATAATTACAGGCCCTGGCATTAGTCCCAAACTCTGCTTGTGGCACTCTTACTTCCAGAATTATCAAAAACTCTAATCTGTGAGCATTTTTTGTATCATGTTATCATACATAACAAAGAAATTAAATATTGATTTTTTTTTTTTTAGTGACAAGAGGAAGACGGGGACACTGGGCACATGTCCCACTACCCTTTGTATCTGTCTTGTTTACATGCAAAATTCTTATTTATTCATTTTTAAGTAGGAACTGAATTTTATTATTTTATTTTAAGAATACCTCAGAGAATCTTCTTTTTTTAATTAAGGTGACTGATATTTATGCTGGTAATATAATACAAATCATTTTGTATAAACACCTTCCAAGTCCTCCTGTCACCAGAACCTTTGCTCGCCTCCTGACTCAAAGCTCAGTGATATTGTGACTGGAATGGTCTTTAAGCCTTGGCCTCTTTCTGCTGCTGGGTATGTCTCATTTATGGCACAAAGTTGTATAAGCAGAGCTCCTCTAGCAGCCCCTGGTGTTACTACATCCCTTCAGCAGCATAAAGATGTACTGGAAGGTGAAAATGAGCCAGCCAGCCCAGTACTCATGAGAAGCTATAGCAGTGTTTCCCAACCTTGTGGTGTTATGACTCACATATCAGTGAGTTTTTCACATATCAGTGAATTTAGCATGACCCACCAGGGATAACACAGTACTCAAAGCAGATGTGGAATTGGGAATGTTGACAAGTGCAGTTGTATGAACTTGGAGGGGTTTGTATGGGGTCGACTGCAGTCCACCTGCACAACTGGGCCGTGGTACACAGGTTCAGAAACCCTGAGCTATAATGTAACCTGCTGAGGCTATTACGGTATGTAGTATCTTGCTCTATAGCAACTCCAACTAGAAACTCTAGCAACTAGAAACCAATAACTTTTCCACAAATACAGTATATGTTGGTGTGAGTCAGGCTATAAACTGCATGTAATAATAAGGCATGTAGTACCAGACAACAGACAGTACGGGACACAATGCCTTCTAATTGGTAAAGGGGTGTTGTATTTAGTCATCCTGGAAATAATTATTTATTAGAAGGAAAGTGATGGCTCTGATTAGTTGAGCAGTCCTCCCAACCCCACGGTGGGTGAAGGGAGTCCTGTTATGCATTATCTAGGTCCCTCTTAATGATCATAATGGACATGTTACCTCGGGGCTGCACAGCCCTTTATTTAGAAGCTGTAGTTTAGGACAAATGGAGCCACTAGAAGGAAGGGTTCCTTAGATCACAGAGGTTAGCCCTGTCTCCAAAAGTTACTCTTTGGCCTGCTCCATGTTTTAGTTCCTAGCTAGTGTTTAAAGGCTCTCTCGAGACAACCCATAGACAAAGTTGGATTAGAAATATGAGATTTGTCAAGTTCTTGGACTGGCATGATGGAGAGAGGCCAGAAGTAATACTCGAGAGGTACAAGAGGCTTCTTAAGAGGCTCTATAGCTATTGTTATATTTGGTGGAAAAGTACAAAGGTACAGTAACTCCACCTTATTGTTGTTAACAGCATATAATTCTTATGTTACATTGCAATATTTAGGACACAACAGGGTCAATTATCTTCCATATCTATTTCATAATTTACCACCTAAAATGATCATTTATTTAGTAAACCTATATCTCTTTAGAATCAAAATCTATAGCCTAAACATAATATTTGCAGTTTTGATAAATATGGTTAGTATTTGACATAATTGAGTTAGTTTTCTTGGCAGTAGTGTTGATCAGTGAAAATCAAGAAAGCATTTTTTTGCAGTGAATATCTTATGCTTGCCAGTGACATTGTTTCCCGCATATTTTCCTGGAAATTCATTATGCAGCTGGCTTAGACAAATGTTTTTTGTAGCCAGTGCCCCATGATGAGGCCAGCATAACATTACAGAGCTATATCAGGCAATGTAAGATAGAACAGACCCCCAAGTATATAATGTTAATCCTAGTAGTGTGCTAAAAATGAATGGAAAGGCAAATACAGTATATTTAAACACAAAAACAGCCATCGTAGAAGAAAAATGAAAATGTCTCTGTTTTTGTGTATGAAAGGTAGTGTTGTTTTGCATGGACTTGTATGTGACTTGTTTGTAATTCATGAATCTGCCCCTTTAATAGTATTACCCAGAGTGCTGTGCAGTTGATGGAAAGTGGAAAGAGTGAAGAATCTAAATTCTTTAGTTTTGTGCATTTAGTAGCAGTGAAATAACAAAAGCTTCAGGAGTTTGAGAGAGGTGGAGTTCTCCTATCAAATCAGCAGCATTCCATCAATCAGACGTTTACGGCAGAGTGGCTAGATGGAAACCACTTTTGACAAAAAGGTATACGATAACAAGGATCATGAGAAAAAAGATTATGTGGTCTTTCTGGGCAAAAATCCAAGCACTATGTCTGGCAGAAACCAGGCACTGCTCACCCGTTGCCAGATAACCTCCCTGCGATAAAGCATTGTGGCAGCATCACATTATATGGGTGGTTCTCAGTGGAAGGAATAGGAAGCCTGGTCAGAATTGAGGGAAGGATGATTGCAGCCATGTACAGAGAGGTCCTTGAAGGAAACCTTTTCCAAAGAACTTGTGACCTTAGACTAGGGAAACAGTTCACCTTTCTGACTGTCCTTTAGTTGCCCAGCCAAAACTCAGCCTAAAACTCCATAGACCCGAAGATGGCAATTTACAGGCACTCTCCATCCAATTTAACCAAACTTAAGATGATCTACCAAGAAGAATGTGATGAACTGCCCAAATCCATGTGTGCAATCTTGTAGAGACTTACCTAAGAAGAATCAAACCTATAATTGCTCCAAAAGGTGCTCCTACAAAGTACTGAATTAGGGTCTGAAATACAATACTTACATAAATGACACATTTCAGTTTTTGATTTTTAATACATTTCCAAACTTTTCAGAAAACATGTTTTTACTTTGGCATTATGAGTGCTCAACAATGACCATTATTGAGTGTAGGCCAATGGGCAAAAATGGCAAATGAATTCATTTAAAATTAAATCTACAACACAATACATTTACAAAAACTGTAGGAGATTGAATACTTTCTGAATTCACTGTATTTATACATACTACAGGTCAAAAATTTTAGAATGCTTAAGCTTTTCCAGTTTTTCTTCAAATTTAATGAATTTAAATGCAATGGATGACCTAAAATGGTGAAAAGGTAATCAGTAAACTTGCAGATGTTTAAATTTAAAGTTTAGATTAACAAAAGCTGAAAAAAGGGAAATTTCAGGATATTACCATTGGTCCTTCTTCAGGGAACAAGTAATAGAGACAGAGAAGTATTACCCTTAGAAGCGTAGGCCTTTCATTTAGAGAAACTGCAAAAAAAAATTAAAGAGTCAGTGAGTACAGTGTTGTACTACACAATACAAAAACACAATAGTAAAATGGAAGAAACTCTGATAGGAAAAGATCTGACAGACCCAAAGTCACAACCTAATCAGAAGACAAGTTTCTGTTGGGTCACCAGCTTGTGTGATATGTACCTCACAGTACAACACCTTCAAGCACAGCTTAACAGTGGTCGAAAAAAAGCAAGTCTTACTTTCTACTATGAAGAAGAAACTTTGTCCAGAATGCAGTAGTCCATAGCCAGTCTTTCAAAGCCTTATTTTGTCCTTTAGAGAATGCCTTTCTTACTGCCACTCACCCTTTCAAATCCACAGCACAAAGTCTCCACTTCACAGTAGAAACTGAGACTTGCTTTTATCGACCACTGTTAAGTTGTGATTTGTTAATTGTCATTTTCTTGACACTATCACTAGAATTTACAACCTTCTAGGGTGTAGAGGGTTTAGTAACACAGTCTGTTCCAACTCTTCTTTAAGTCACACAGGAGGGTTTCTAAGTAATCAACAGAAGTTAGGACACCCATGCAATTTTTTTGCTTTAACTTGCAAGGTTTAATTTACTTCAATTGCTGCAGAAACTCTGTACATTGTAACCAAGTAGTTGTTCCCTGAAGAACAACATTACATTCCCTTCAGTTTTTGCTAACCTAAACTTTAAATGTAAACCTCTGGCAGTTTATTGCTTACCCTCTCACCAATTTAGGCCATTCATTGTATTTCAACTGATTAAATTTGAAGAAACACTAAAAAACTGAGGTGTTCTAAAACTTCTGACCAGTAGGATAGATAGATAGATAGATAGATAGATAGATAGATAGATAGATAGATAGATAGATAGATAGATAGAAAGGCACTATATAATACATACAGATAGATAGATAGATAGATAGATAGATAGATAGATAGATAACCAGACTGAAAATGAAAACAACTACTAATTCCTCTCATATATATATCTATTTACATTTCTTAAGTTGTGAAAACAATTGTTAATATCTATTAATAGTTCTAATGAACTATTCTCTTAAAGCTTTTTTTTGTAAATGTATGTGTACACATGTGTACATACATAAATATATAATAAGTAAGTGCAATTGTATTTTTGACGAAACATGATCAAAACAAGCAGTGCTGCTCTAAATAAAAAGAATCCACAACTGATATTACCTAAAGCAGTAAAATATATTCCTTTGCTTCTGAAATACACTGCAAGAAACTCTGTGCTTTGTTTTCATATTTAAAATCATTTTTTCATCTTTCACATCAACATAATGTCAGTGATATTCAAAAAGTGGTTGTAGAACTGCTGCCATCAGCTACAGCATATCTATGAAGGGGAAATATCACATTTTATTCCTTATTCAGGTGTCACTTTGCTTTTGATTTTTATGTCTTTAAACCTGCAAAGTGCCTATTGGGGCTCACATCTTTTTTTTTTTTGTTTCATGCTTTTGAGGTGGTGAAAGAAAATGTTCACTCCAGATCAATCCAATGCAGTACAGTTGGTAGCATCCAAAAATGGCACACATTCTTGCAAAATAGCATGCTGCCATTTTTTTTCTTTTTCAAATACTTGAGTCCTTAATTCTTTAGAACATGCACTGGCTTCTGAAATTCAAGATCAGTAAAATTTTTATTTGATGTGTAACAGTGAAAAAGAAATTGTAATACCCCAATTAAGTGATGCAGTGTTTAAATATTACAGAATTTGTTTACCTTAGCAAGGCATTAACATTTGACCAATTTACTTTCTGTGATACTTCTGTCATAATTCTGGTAGACAAATAAGAATTGCACCAGTACTACTACTACTAATGTTCTATTTTGTTAAACCAGCAGTTTATGTTGCACTCACTTTGCCCACAAATACTCTTAAAATCAAGTTTAAATGATCTGCCTATGAGCAGAAGTAATGCTGTTCAAGCAAGATTTACTTATTTGTGTTAAAGAGATATTTCAAGAGTCAATAGATTTTTAAGTATTTGTTATTGCTAATAGCGTAGTTAATTAAATGTTTATTCATGGTTAATAACTGCTCTATAGTTAATACCTAAAGTTTCATCAATAAATGTTCACATCATATTATTGAATGTTGCTGCCCAGAGATGAACTGCTGTCTGTGTTCTGCCAACAGCCATAGAATAATTATTAAAAAACCAAAATGCCATACTTTAATCCTGTCTCAGTCTTTCACTATGTGCGATGAAGAAACTCCTAGACAAATGTAAAAAAATGTTGGCTCTACAGTTATTTCATTCATGTGCTGAAGAAATGTTATGTACTTCAGTAAATGTCTATTAAGAAGAAAGTAATTATCTTTACTCACTCAAAAACATTTATTATTATAACAGGAACAACTCTGCTTGTGCTATAAAATTCAATAACTGTTTTGTGGCACTTCAGTCTTGTTGCTTAGCTCTTTCATATTATCTAGATATTATCCAGTATTTTTTATTGTACATGCAAAGTTAATTGCTGGCATTGTGAATTTAATATTGACATGCAGGTGGCCTTGGCTATTTCAGAAATGTATGTTTTTAATATAAAATGTAATTTAATCAGTTCAATTATTTATTTTCTTGTGTCTAAAGTGCTTAGAAACTCTTATTTGCACACTTGACTCACATGTACCATGATGTAGCTCTGCCCACTATCACCACACTGTTCGAGGTCTCATATTTAATGATTTTAATTACATAAAAGCATGTAAAATGACATTTCAGTGTTTTACACACACTTCAAGTAATTAATAGACTAACTGTCTGCACTAGCTTCCATGTGGAAAAGAAAGAACATGGCACATCACAAGTGCATTATTTCAATCACATAGCATTTGTAATAGTTTGACAGCAGAAACAGCTCAAATCAGATGATTTCATGGAGCACTGACAACTCTTCAGCTAAACCAGACAGTTAGAACACTATTGTGCAAAGTATTGTTACACGGCAGAACACATGTTCTGAGACAAAGACAATTGGCAAATAGAGATTTGCCTGTGGAAAATATCATAGCTCCACCTAAAACAGCAACGGTGAGCTGATAAGTGAACAGGAAACGTGTCTTTGACTCAAGGAAAATTGTAGCAAGAGTCTGTGAAGAAATGTATGACTTCCAATTTACTTGTGTTGTCACAGCCATGCTTCATAAACATGGAAAGCGTTTCTTCAAAATTAAAATCTTTTCTGCTTCAGAGTGGACATATCCACTGCAAATATTTGGAGTCATGCTCTTTGAGCTCCTTTACAAAGTTTTAAAATCCTGGCAAGGTATTGTTTTTAATTTGTGAAAATGCTTCACTTTAGGGCGGCACGGTGGCGCAGTGGTAGCGCTGCTGCCTCGCAGTAAAGAGACCTGGGTTTGCTTCCCAGGTCCTCCCTGTGTGGATTTTGCATGTTCTCCCCGTGTCTGCGTGGCTTTCCTCCGGGTACTCTAGTTTCCTCCCACGGTCCAAAGACATGCAGATTAGGTGCATTGCCGATTCCAAATTGTCCCTAGTGTGTGCTTGGTGTGTGGGTGTGTTTGTGTGTCTGCTCTATAGTGAGCTGGCACCCTGCTTGGGGTTTGTTTCCTGCCTTGCGCCCTGTGTTGGCTGGAATTGGCTCCAGCAGACCCCCATGACCCTGTGTTAGGATATAGCGGGTTGGATAATGGATGGATGGATGGCTTCACTTTAGAACACACTTTTTTGTGGTAAATGAATATGAATGACTGTGGAGAAATAACTTTGACTTGAAAAATATTGAATTTATGCTTTAAAAAATGGGAATTGTATATTTTAAGATATATTCCTATTCATATTATGATCAGTGCTATCATGTTTTTAGTTACTCGCTCTAATACTATAATTGAGCATATCTGAACAACACTGCAATTAAGTGATAATTTCTCCCTGAAATAAATAATTCACTTACCCTTACTATAATTAACATTTGTATTGTAGCCACCTTTGGATAAGGTGAAGTCAGGCACGGGTAAGACGCGTGTCAAAGAAATCTCTCAGTCCAAAAGTTCGTTTTAAAAATATTTAGTGAAAGTTAAAGGCAAATAATCCATACAAGAATAAAAAGAAAAATAGTTACACACAAAGAATAAAGGGAAAAAAAAGGGAAAAATGTATCTTCTATAAACTTAGTTTTTCTTATGAAGCTTTGGTTACTTCTGTACTTAAAGGTTATTTATTTCTTCTTCTGTATGCTTTAAACATACGGTTCAAAACTTAGATCTTTTAATTTATGAGTTACTTCACACTCAAAAGACCCTTAGGCCGTTAGCACTTAGATATGTGCCAGGCTCAGTGACGTGCATATGCACGAACACGAGCATAAAAAGGAATTCGCTCAAGCACACGGTTAAAAAAGGCCTCTATACCTTACACAAGGCAAGGCAAAACACTTACTAAAGAACATTGTTTACTCAAAAACTGTTAACAAATGACAGGAAAATACCAACTCAATTCTATTCACGGGGGTTTTGGGAACCTCCCATATTTTATGCATTATCATCTAGTAAATATTCATACATTTTATAGAACTAGGAAAATGGCTCTTACACGTATAAACTTTTATTTGTAATATAAATTATACTTATACTATTATACTATACTTCCTTAGAAGGCTGGCGTCCTTCAACATCTGCAATAAGATGCTGCAGATGTTCTATTAGACATTTGTGCCGAGCGTTCTCTTCTACACAGTGGTGTGCTGGGGAGGCAGCATAAAGAAGAAGGACAGCTCACGCCTGGACACACTTGTTAGGAAGGCAGGCTGTATTGTAAGCATAGAACTGGACAATTTGACATATATATATGAGAGGAATCAGTAGTAGTTTTCATTTTCAGTCTGGTTATTTAATTTCTATCTATCTATCTATCTATCTATCTATCTATCTATCTATCTATCTATCTATCTATCTATCTATCTATCTATCTATCTATCTATCTATCTATCTGCATTAACACTCTTCCTATCTGCATTAACACTCTTCCCTCTTTTGTGAATGATATGAAATGCTCCCAGTGGTTACTGTCCACATCTGAATACTTGGTGATGCCACTGGGGTGCAACTCAACAAATGTTTAAATTCTATTATTTTCACTCCCATTTCTGTACTTTGTGAATTTTTGCCCTTCTAGTTATTGACACTACTCCCTGTTAATTTAACTATGAGTAAGTTTCTTCCTGTTGGAATTCATGTATGAGTCAATAAAGATAATGGTCTTTCACTTTCTGCTGTTTTAGAATGTATAACCCCACAGGGGATTCATCACCTCACTGGAAAAAGTTTTTATTAGTATCATCCATCAGTCCATTTATTTTCTGAATTCATTTTGTCTGTTTGCAGGTGAAGCCCATCTTTGCAGTATTGAATGCAAAGAAGAAATCGGTCCTGGGTGGTACATTAATTGACAAAATAGTGAACTAATACTTTTGTGTATTACACAGCTTTCATTAACTGTGCAAAACTCATTCTGGATGATTGCCCTTATGTGATTTTAAGACTTGAAGCTTTCCTTTGGCAACACTATTGTAGCATCCAAATTGTGACCCTGAACCTTACCTTTTTGTTGTAAACATAGCTCCTTTCTAAAAATATACATATTACACTCTATTTAAGGTACATATCTACACTGTGAATCATGTTTGGGGTACTACTTTCTTCTCATTCTGACAGTGCAGAATTATATTTCCTCTGATGTGGCATGCAGGATTCCTATATCCTCTAACCAATGTATGGTTTTGCTGCTTTTCATCTATGCTGTACTGCATCTTTCCACTGGCTAGAAGTCAGATTTTTATTCACTAGCTGGAAAACAGCAAGAAGCTTCTGAGATAGTATGGCTTTACCTGCTATTTTCTTAAAACTCCTTTATGTTGGCTGAACTGATTTTTTTTGTTCTTAGCATCAATGACTTTATTTAAAGCCCTGTCCAATTTAACCCTGTATGGTAAACCTCTACATAACAGATTAGTTCCCTTTGTAGTCACAAAAAATTGAAACATTAGACTTTGATTCTCTTGCACTGTCATTGAAAGTTAACAGTACTTACCTTATCCAGCACTTCACCAGTGTATATCTTAATCATACTTATCTAAAGTCAAGCACTTCTGAAGTGTGCAATATATATCCAAATTCTTCTTATTTCAGTATAGTCTTTATAGGAAAATGTGTTAAAAGCAAAACTGGTAAGTAGTATAATGTGGCAGTTAGGGTAATGAATTGCAATATGTCATTTGCCACAGTATAAAGTTTAAAAATGTCACTATAAGCCTTCCAGAACTGCATTCGAGAATTCTAAGGTCAAAGACTTCATACCCAACACCTTTTTTAGATATTTTTCCATGTAATGCGAAAACCACCTGTGTCATAGACTTGTCTGTTTAAATGCAACAAACTCTGCTTCCAGTGGAATGATTTTGTTAATATTTAGTACACTTATTCTGTAAAGAAATTCGTCAAGATTTTCTTTGAAATACCTTGAGTAGAGAGTATGCATTTTTAAAATTTTAGAATAGTCAGTGTTCAAACAGAAAAACATTCTGTATGACTTCAGTTCCCAGGTTAGTTTACTGTTTCATATTTACTTTGAGAGAAGTTATTTCATCTTGGATATTTTTATGTTTTCATCTTTATAATAAACACAACCTCACAGCTGCATCATATGCAGAGTACAATGATTCAGTGTTTCTCTGACACAGTAATTTGTCTCCAAAGCTCCAGAACTGCTCTCCTTCTTGGGCTGAAGCAGCCAGTAATTTTACCTTCAGAGTTCATGAGAGATTTAAACTCTCTATTGGGTACTTCTTTCTAAGATTTGAATTTTAAGAAATGTGAAGTATAATTAGTCACAGACTCTCCACAACTAACAATAGCACTTTTACATCACTTGAATTGGAATCTGCTGTCTGTGAAAGTCACTGAGCCAGCACAAGCTTATTTAGGCTACATTTTTTAAAAAACACAACATTGTAAAGTACTGTTAAGGAACACGTATTTAACAGAGTCTACTAAAGTATGTAATTGCATTCCATCATAGCTGTTCCTTTTTAACACAGCTCATTGTTACAAAAATATTTCATAATCACAAGTGTGAAAACTAACTCTTGGATTATGCAGCTAAAAATGCTTTCAAATCAATTAACAAATTGACCTCACACACCTGAATAATATGCATGTGTACATTTTCAGACTTGTTCAGTTTTTGTCAAATTCTGTCAAAATTCATGGCTTAAGAAACTATAATGTCTTCCATTCATACATCTCAGTGAAAGACTTAGAATCCTTCTTTGTAATTGTAATATTTCTTTTCCATAATTGTAAACAATCTTAAGGAAACACCACCTTGAAAAAGTAAAGAGAAAAACAAGATACAAGTTTGGAGTCACAAGTGGGCAAATACCCATTATTTCCATATTTTAAAAAGGAAAATGAATGGATTAATGATGGCAAAAAAAGTGCTGCACCATTTCAGTCATTGTCTGCCCCTTCATTTTCTTCTTCTTCTTCTTGGATCAACAGACTCCCTGCTTTGGGTACAGGGACTTCTTGAAAGATGTGAGGTCAAAGTTAATCTGGTTCAGTTACATTCAAGAGAAGAGAGAAACAGGCAGATACATCCCATGTACATTTGTGTTATAATCAGTCATAAAGTCACTCTCTTGAAAACATACCAATTATATATTCCTTTCGAATTTTACTTATGCTACTCTATATATTACTCTCCTGGATTCAAACTATTAACTGGGTGAAGCTTTATGTGCTTCTGTTGTGTATAACCTTTGCTATGCTACCATCTACTGTTTATTTAATCTTACTGTACTATTATATTCTAAATTACTTTTTTCTTTTAAATCAAATATTTAACATTAGAACACTAGTTTCCCAATTTTCAATAGGTGTATTGCTTTCTTTTATAGAACATGGCTGTAGGTAAGCAGATAGTTACTGCCTCTTTCATATATGAGACATTCCCTGTAATTGCTTATTGGATTTTAACTATCATTCTGAATTATTTGGCCAAATCTTCACAAGTTCCAGTCCTATACAGTATGTGTCTTCATGTTAACTAAAAGGCATTTGTTCTAGACTGTACTGTACATGAGCCAGTAGAATTCTAGTCTGAACCTGCTAGTTAATGAAATAACTATGCTGTTTCTGTATGTGAGAAATCTGTGGTGCCTAGTAGTGCTCATCAAGTATAGATGCAGGAACATAAGCAAATGTTATCAATATAAAATATTATGGATTCCTTTATGTTCTGTAAGGCAAATGTCATGGTCAATTCTATCATGCCGTACTTCAAAAATGAAGCAGATGCAGCATTGTAAAAAGAGCATTGTGTGGTATTCATTTTTAAAATATAACGTGAGGGAGTTCCTAGTTAGTAAGAGGTTGCCAGGGGAACGACAACCACAGCAGTGGCACAGGGCAGAGTTAAGTCCTGAAGATGGGCAAAGAAGGGAGAGACAGCAGATCAGGTTCTGCAGACATCAGTGTACTAGCACATAGGCCACTGGTCATTGAGTGTCCTTTGTACTGTGCAGGAGCACCAACACAAATGGGAGAGAGACAGAGATAACCAAGGATGATGTATGTAGTAGTGCTATGGAATGCAAGAAAAGAGATAACCCAGTGGCGGGCAGGGATTCTTATTCTTCTATCTAAACAGAGTGCAAGGCCAGGGAGGAATCACCTCCTGGCCACTAGTGACCAAGAGGTGCAGAAACTCAAAGAATCAGTCAGGAGTTTAGTTCATGGTATGAACTATTCCATGCTAGTTAAATGCATGAGTGAAATTGGCTGCCAGCCTTGCAGCAATAAACGACTCAAAATACTAGAACATGAAAGTTTCCCTTTGGGGATTAATATAAGAGTTTCTAATCAAATGTAATTTACTAATAAAGGGAATATGTGGAGCAAAAATCAGCAACAGCCTAGCCATTTAAAGTCAACCTAACGCTAAAACATGCAGGGATACTAGAAAACCCAAAAAGTACATTTTAGCTTGCTGTCCCCAGAACCAATGGAATACCACCATTACTCTAGAAATAATTCATGGGGTTGAGTTAAACGCTGCCTTGTAGCAAGAACACAGTTGAGGTATAATCAGAGGTAGACAGGTCTGGGTCTAAAGAGAGAGGCAGACAAAAAGACTGTGTGATAACTGATAATATAATGGGGAAAGTGTTTGAGCCACACTGCCAAATAGACATGGGGGCAAAGCCTATATACTTTGATCCTGAGGGCATGCTGTTCTGTTGTTTTACTTTGATTTATTTCTACTTGATCATTTCATTCTATAGTTTATTTTTGTTAATTAAGTTATGTGTTTTGTTAATCGTTCATCTAATGGGGTTTATGTGGATGCAGAGAGCTACCACAAAGACACCAAGAGAGTGTGATGTTGTTATTGTGTATTTTTTTTTACCAGCCTTTACTCACATTTTAAACTATAGCTTGCATTTTCTTTTTTCTGTAGTTTTGAATATTTTCTGTAGTTCTCAATTTTCTTTTTTGCCCTTTTTTAAGCATCAGAGCCTTATTTGGCAAAAGTAAACTAATAAAGATTCTTTGGAATACTTTGGAATAGTGCTGTCAGGAAAATCAACCAATTAAAAAAGATTAATGGAGGGAGTTGGAGAACAGTTAGAATCCTTATTTATTGAAAAGAATATATATATTATTCTCCAATCATATGATATTGTCTGACTAATAAAGACTTCTGTTGCCCACTTTTCAATATACATGTAGTTTAAGAACATGTAACATTTTCACAACGAAGGATGTATTTTCCAAATGACAGCATGATCTGATATTATATTGTTAATCTCTAC
This sequence comes from Polypterus senegalus, assembly GCF_016835505.1. Taxonomy (NCBI): domain Eukaryota; kingdom Metazoa; phylum Chordata; class Cladistia; order Polypteriformes; family Polypteridae; genus Polypterus; species Polypterus senegalus. Next base: position 136,924,329 of record NC_053154.1, on the reverse strand, counting down.
CATAGCAATGTACTAGGATTGCATACTGCATTTTATTGTATAAGACAATGGCAAAACAATAGTTAATAGTAAGTAGATCGTATTATTCAATATTAATTAGCTTAATGGTACAGCCAGCTTCTGGTAATATTAATTGTTTTTAAACTAAAGCCAACAGTAGCTCAGAGTTACTTTAAAAACCAGCCTGCAGTTATAATAATTCTTAATTTGTAGATTAAGGATGAGACTTGCTAGAATGGAGCAGAAAACAATACATGAGCTCTCTGTATACAGTTTACAAGCAAATTCTGTTGTAGCTTGTTAATTCTAGAATTTTTAAGAATGTGTTCAGACTGAGAAAACAGAACGATCAAGCATATATATATATATATATATATATATATATATATACAGTATATATATATATATACAGTATATATATATATATATATATATATATATATATATATATATATATTATCTTTCAGGGAGCTAGGTTGTTTTAATAGGGAAATAATTTGAGGTATGGTGGCACAGTGGTAGCGCTGCTGCCTCGCAGTAAGGAGACCCGAATTCACTTCCCGGGTCCTCCGTGCGTGGAATTTACATGTTCTCCCTCTGTCTGCATGGGTTTCCTCCCACGGTCCAAAGACATGCAGGTTAGGTGCATTGGTTCTCCTAAATTGTCCCTGCTATGTGCTTGATTTGTGGGTGTGTGTGTGTCCTGCAGTGGTCAGGATTTGTTCCTGTGTTGGCTGGGATTGGCTCCAGCAGACCCCCGTTACCCTGTATTAGGACAGAAATGACTGACTGACTGACCTAAACAGGCAATCCATATCAAACAGGTCCTAATACTCTTAATCCAAAAATACAGAGCAAGTATAAGTGAAAAAAAACAGTAATTCCACTGCAGTTTAAATAACTTGTGTTCCTCTACTGAATCTCTCCTTCTTGGTTCAGACACAGCAGTGGTGGTTCATTACCTTCATTTCATGCAACAAGTTTTTTGATGCCTTCGATTTCTAGTACATTAAATTGTTTTAACCTTCTTTGTTGTAGGGGTGTTTTCTTTTCCACTTTTTCAGCCTCCTCCACCTCTTGTAACAGTTCTAAATATTTGTCTTTTTTTAGCACATTAAAATGACTTGATTTTTCACTTTTCAAAATTTCCGTCAAGAATCTCTCTCTCCACTCCCTTTGATATCTTTGTCCACTAGTCAAAGTTAAATAAACAAAATAAACACACAAGAATGAAACAAATTAAATGCACAGAACAAAATACACAAGAATGAAATGAATAAAACGCTCAACCCCTCTGCCTGGCTCACTGTGGAATGGTGCCGGTGCACTGTGAAAGATGTAGAGATGGGGGAGGCCAAGGTGGGGATTCCCCAAATTTGCAGGATCAAACATATTTAATGCTAAAAATTACACAAATCAGTTTTGACTAGTCCAAAGTGGTTTATCCTATAGAGGGATATGCGATTGCAAGTCAAAGTAGTTTAGTGAATGAATGAATGGAAAAACAGACACCCTGACCACAAATGTTTGCTCTGCACATTCCAGAGGAGTCCTAGAAAAAATAATATCATCTGAAAACTTTCTCTCTATGACCCTAGTGACTAATTCTGTGGAATTGATCGAACAAAGTAATAGTTCCAACCAGAGGAATACCCTAAATCAATCAGTACCTTAGAAAATTGTGCCTACAGAATTTAAAGGTGAAGTGCTTAGTTAGGGTCATTGGAGCAATATCTTTGGACGTTCAGGCATAAAGCATACCCAAGAATTAATGCAATGCTGTTTCACGTGGGGTAAAAAAATATTATCCACATTTATGTCATAGCATACAAGGTTTGTGTAAGAAAAGCATACTTCTGGTTTTCCAGTTGGTTTTTTACATCCCCTGCCTATTGCTACTAGATCCTGGGAGTCAATTAATTCAGATTTTTATCACAGATGTACCAGCCTTACAAAATAATATATTCATTGTAGTGATTATTGACTGCTTTTTTAAAACCTCCAAACTTCATTCCTCAAAGGAAGCTTCCTTAAGCTAAAGAACTTGCAAATGGTGTTTTCAACAGAAAATTTTAGATTACATGGTTTCTCCCCACCACTGTAATTTCAGATGGATAGCCTCAGTATGTTTCTCATTTTTGGCAGTTCCTCTGTGAAAAAGTCCATTAAACTTGACTTAAAATTATTACTGCTGGTCAAATGATCCAGCTGAACAATTAAACTCTGACTTTGAAAGATTCATTAGATGCATAATTGACTTATTTCAAAGTAGATTGAGTAAGCTACTGGCATTGGATGAATTAATGAGTAATATGCTGTATCAATAACGAACTAAAATATGGTGTGAAAGGTTTAAAACCTAATCTGCTGAATCCTTGGTACTAAGTTTCATCGAATATCTCACTTGGCTTCATGCATCAAGGATCCAAGTTAAACAGAATATGAGGTAGTAGAGTATAATTTAAAATGGAAATTGCGATATGGACCCATGATATTACAATTCCACATAAGGCAGTTATTTATTACAACTAATATGTGCATTGTGCCTTCATTTTTTAACACATTTGTAGGGAGTTTTGCCACCAGTCAAATGAACTTGAAATACACACATGTGGAACTTATGGTAAGACTGACCAATCAGAAGGCTTCCTAAACAATCCAATTGATATTTGTTTTGAATCAGTAGCCTAGTATAGTGTGTCTGTGTTTGAAGATAACAAAATGATCTCATCTGTTGTTTATTCTGCCAAGATGAGTACAACAGAGGAGGGGGAAGTTGGTGATCTGGTACTAAAAAGAAAAATTCACTTCTGTCATTTGGCAGTACTTTGTATTTGTCTGCTGCAGCACTGATCAGATGGAGATATTGTGCAAAATGTGCAAAATTAAAGTTCCTACGACATGTGTAAATACAACTAACTTATATCATCATCATCAAAGACAACACACAGAACTCTACAGTGAAACCATTGCTAAAAAGGCAAATGCAAATAAAAGTACTGTAGCTGAAAGCCTGGGCTATGCCAAAGCAAACAACAATACCAGTACATTTTTGAGTGTAACACTATATAAGAAAATATTGACAAGACATAAGAAAATCAGATGCTGTCACATATTGCTTAGCAAAAGATATGGTACCCTTATATGCTGTTAGTAAAGAGGGATTTCAGAAACCAACCAAAATAGTCAAATAAAAATATAAATTGCCTTCATGCAACTACTTATTACAAACATCCATATGTGAACTGAACTGAAAATGCAAAGGTGACGTTGAATCTGACATAGTGACACTAGATTATTATTTACCAACCACAGAGCTGTGGTCAAGTAGTACAACCAAACCTTACATCAGCTCAATGGTGCACAACATAAGTGACAAATTTGAACTGAAATGTCACTGAGTGCAAACATTGTATTTCCCAGCAGATCATACAGGTGAAAATATTGCCCTAGGCCTAAAAAGAAGCCTTGTCTGTGTGGGGGCTACATGAGGAGTATTTTTTTGCCGCCGCCACAGATAATGGATGTAGTAAAGCAGTGGAACTGTATCAGTGGACCAGATTCCAGTGCTTCATCCAAAGGCTTCACCTTCAAATCAAAAAGTTTAAGCAAAATATAACTTTAATACTTTGTATAGTACTATATGAATCCCAATCTTGTTTTTTAATTTAACTTTTGTGTTTTTCTGTGCTAAATATTAAATTAGACTTAACATGACATCCATATATAATTAACATCTTACAACTGGCATGCACATTATCTATACTAATAAAAGTCAAAGTCCTCACTGACTCACTCATCACTAATTCACCAACTTCCCATGTAGGTAGAAGGCTGAAATTTGGCAGGCTCATTCCTTACAGCTTACTTACAAAAGTTCGGCAGGTTTCATTTCGAAATTCTACGCGTAATGGTCATAACTGGAGCCTATTTTAATCCATATACTGTAATGGATTTTAGCTCGATGGCCGTGGGGGACGGAGCTGCTTGTGACATCATCACGCCTCCCACGTAATCACGTGAACTTACTTTGACCGCAGTACGTAGAAAAGAAGGAAGAGCTCCCGAAGAGCGCTGAAGAAAAACGCCAAATACTTTATTCGCGAGATACAAGTTTAATGAGAAGACACGAGGTATAAACGAGACTTTGGATCACTTTGTAACGGAGTTAAAATTGTTGTAGCGAGAAACTTTTAAGTGCCGGGTCTTAGCTAACATGAAATAAAGCCGTGGACATCACAACATCACACGAGAGCAGCTCACGTGAACTGACTGAACAGTAGCGAGTGATCACTTCCATGCATCAAACCTGTTCAAAAAACGCATTACACAATTGACAAGGTAGGAAAAGAATATGCTCCGAGCTGAGCTCCACAGCTAATGCAGTCTTGCAGAAGCAACTTCGTCACGCTGCCACCGAATACTCACAGAAAAATCCACAAGTTAATACACACGATGTCTCTAGTTTCTCCACACTCAATGTATTCCTCGCATCCCCGTTATACCCTCTGATCTCCCATTTCAATTCAGATGCCTCAAATTTCCAGTAAGGCTCTGCTGCGCGATGACAAGTAATAAGTCTCAGGGACAGACCCTACAAAAGGCTGCCATTGATTTCAGGCAAGATTGCTTTTCTCCTGGACAACTATACGTTGCATTCTCAAGAGTGAGCTTGCGCAGCTTCGTCATATTACAACCAGAGTGCTGAACTGACAACGTGATATATTAAGAGAACTATAATAATCATAATAAACGAACAATAAAATAGCGGAGAACCCGTGGATTAAATAAAAAGGCAGCTTCCTTGGCAAAGCAAGGAAAAACGATGGCCTTATATGTCGTTCATTTATAAAACAGCGGAGAAGCTGTGTTAAGGCTGCTTCACAAAAAACCAGTGGAGCGCCTTATATGAGCATGCAGTCAGCTAAAGAAGGGAATCAATAAACATCTATAATCGTAATAAATGAACAAAAAATAGCGTACAAGCCGCTGATTAAATAAAGGAAATGGGTACCTGAACAGTAAAGTAAGTCTCGAATAGCTACACAATAACTATAACAATCGTAATAAACGAACAATAAAACAGTACAGAACCGTGAAACAAGGAGAAATGATGGCCTTATATGGCGTTCGTTTATAAAGCAGCGGAGAAGCTGTGTGAAGGCAGCTACACAAAAAAACAGCAGAGTGCCACACTCTGAATGTATTCCTCGCATCACTGTGATACCCTCTGATCTCTCATTTCAATTCAAATGCCTCAAATTTCCAGTAAGGCTCAATCTTCGCGATCACAATTAATAAATCTCAGGGACAGACCCTACAAAAGGTTGCCATTGATTTGAGGCAACATTGCTTTTCTCCTGGACAAAACTATACGTTGCATTCTCAAAAGTAATCTCAGTGCACAGCTTGGTCATATTACAACCGAAGTGCTGAACTGACAACGTGGTATACAAAGAGATCCTTAACAGATAGTTATTGGTATATTTTCCCTCAGTTTAAAAAGGTTTTCTTTTCTTCTTAATAAAAATTTTAAAGCAGTTCTTTGTCGCTGCAAAGCGCGGGGATTTTGCTATATACAGTATATATATATGTAGATATATAAACTCCTCAAAAAAATTAAAGGAACACTTTGAAAACACATCAGATCTCAATGGGAAAAATAAATCCTCCTGGATATCTATACTGATATAGACTGGGTAATGTGTTAGGAACGAAAGGTTGCCACATCGTTTGATGGAAATGAAAATGATCAACCTACAGAGCCCTGAATTCAAAGACGCCCCAAAAATCAGAGTGAAAAAATTATGTGGCAGGCTAGTCCATTTTGCCAAAATTTAATTGCAGCAACTCAAAATTGTACGCAGCACTTTGTATGGTCCCTGTGTTCTTGTATACATGCCTGACAACATCGGCGCATGCTTCTAATGAGATGACAGATGGTGTTGTGGGGGATCTCCTCCCAGATCTGGACCAGGGCATCACTGAGCTCCTGGACAGTCTGAGGTGCAACCTGGTGGCATTGGATGGACCAAAACATAATGTCCCAGAGGTGTTCTATTGGATTTAAGTCAGGAAAGTGTAGTGGCCAGTCAATGGTATCAATTCCTTCATCCTCCAGGAACTGCCTGTATACTCTCACCACATGAGGCCAGGAATTGTCGTGCACCAGGAGCCACTGTACCAGCATAGGGTCTGACAATGGGTCCAAGGATTTCATCCTGATACCTAATGGCAGCCAAGGTGCCTTTGTCAAGCCTGTAGTGGTCTGTGTGACCCTCCATGGATATGCCTCCCCAGACAATCATTAACCCACCACCAAACTGCTCATGCTGAATGATGTTACAGGCAGCATAATGTTCTCCATGGCTTCTCCAGACCCTTTCACTTCTGTCACGTGCTCAGGGTGAACCTGCTCTCACCTGTAAAAAGCACAGGGCACCAGTGGTGCATCTGCCAATTCTGGTATTCTATGGCGAATGCCAATCGAGCTGCATGCTGCTGGGCAGTGAGCTCAGGGCCCATTAGAGGACATGGGGCCCTTGGGTCACCCTCATGAAGTCTTTCTGGTTGTTTGGTCAGAGACATTCACACCAGTAGCCTGCTGGAGGTCATTTTGTAGGGCTCTGGCAGTGCTAATCCTGTTCCTCCTTGCCCAAAGGAGCAGATACTGGTCCTGCTGATGGGTTATGGACCTTCTATGGCCCTCTCCAGCTCTCCTAGAGTAACTGCTTGTCTCCTAGAATCTCCTCCATGCCCTTGAGACTGTGCAGGGAGACACAGCAAACCTTCTGGCAATGACATGTATTGATGTGCCATCCTGGAGAAGTTGGACTACCTGTGCAACCTCTGTAGGGTCCAGGAATCGCCTCATGCTACCAGTAGTGACACTGACTGTAGCCAAATGCAAAACTAGTGAAGAAACAGTCAGAAAAGATGAGGAGGGAAAAATGTCAGTGGCCTCCACCTGTTAAACCATTCCTGTTTTGGGGTCATCTCATTGTTGCCCTCTAGTGCATCTGTTGTTAATTTCATTAACACCACAGCAGCTGAAACTGATTAACAACCCCTCTGCTACTTAACTGACCAGATTAATATCCCATAAGTTTCATTGACTTTATGCTATACTCTGATTAAAAGTGTTCCTTTAATTCTTTTGAGCAGTATATATATATATATATATATATATGTATGTATGTGTGTATATATATATATATATATATATATATATAGATATGTATATATATGTGTTGTGGTAGATAGGGGGCGCTCTCGCTCCCTTGAACCCCTGTCCACGACTCCTGACACCAGATAAAAGTCCAAATTCTGACTTTATTAATCTTCCACAGTGCACAAAGCACCCTCTACTCCGCAATACTCATACAATTAACACAATAATGCAATAAACCAATCCTCCAGCTCCCAGACGTGTTGCCACCCTTCCACCCAGCTCAGCTCACCGTCAGGGAGCTCTCACAGTCCTTTTATATCTTCTGACCCGGAAGTGTTCCCAATCCCCAGTCCATGTGATTCTCAATCACTTCCAGGTCAGGTAAAAGCTCTTCTCTTCAACCCGGAAGCCCGTCGCTCTTCCTATGGAACTTCCGGGTCATAGGGCACGAAGAAGTCCTCGGTCCTCCTCTTGTGGCCCCCATGGCATCCAGCAGGGCTGTGCATAAAAACCACATTGTCCATGATGCCTTGCTGGTCTTCTGGGGACCTCCATGCTGCAAGGAGGGCTCCACCTGGCGGCTTGGGGGTATTGGCCGGGATCAACGGCCGGCCATCCTCCATATGTGGATATGTATATATATATGTGTGTATATATGTAGATATGTATATATATGTAGATATGTATATATATGTAGATCTATATATATATATATATATGTATATATGTGTCTGTGTGTATATATATATGTGTGTGTGTGTGTGTGTATGTATGTAGGTATGTGTATATATATATATATATATATATACAGTACAGGCCAAAAGTTTGGACACACCTCCTCATTCAATGTGTTTTCTTTATTTTCATGACCATTTACAGCACTCCATCACTCTCCTTCTTGGTCAAATAGCCCTTACACAGCCTGGAGGTGTGTTTGGGGTCATTGTCCTGTTGAAAAATAAATGATCGTCCAACTAACCTGACTTCTGAGCAACACAACTGCTGGTCCCAACCCCATTGAAAATTCCACCAAATAACCCTGATAAGGCACACCTGTGAAGTGAAAACCATTTCAGGTGACTACCTGTTGAAGCTCATCGAGAGAATGTCAAGAGTGTGCAAAGCAGTAATCAGAGCAAAGGGTGGCTATTTTGAAGAAACTATAATATAAAACATGTTTTCAGTTATTTCACCTTTTTTTGTTAAGTACATAACTCCACATGTGTTCATTCATAGTTTTGATGCCTTCAGTGAGAATCTGCCAATGTAAATGGTCATGAAAATAAAGAAAACACATTGAATGAGGAGGTGTGTCCAAACTTTTGGCCTGTACTGTATGTATGTGTATGTGTGTATATATATATACATATATATATATATATATATATATATATATATATATATGCGTATTTATCTGTATGTATGTATGTATATGTATGTGTATATATATGTTGATGTGTTTTGGAGACTGGCCCAGACACAGACAGGCCGACACGTTCATTTCACCCACAAACACGTTTATTTACAAATATATACAGTTCAAAAGTGCACCACAAACCCCCAAAGTCCTGGCCACACAATGCCATTCTCTTCAGACCGCCTCCTTTTCTCTTCTCCAGCTCAGTCCACTCCACTCCCGACTCTTGCCTCGAATGAAGGGAGGTGGCCCCTTTTATTATCACCGGGACGTGCTCCAGGTGGGTTCCGGCAATCACCCGCCAACATGCCCCTGTGTGGCGGAAGTGCCGGCTGCATCCCCGGAAGCACTCCGGGTGTCCCTGCTCTTCTTTCCCCCAGCACTTCCTGGTGTGGCAGAAGTGCTGAGGTCCTGGGCTCCAAAGGCATGGGGGCGCCCCCTGGCGGTGACCACGGGCCCCTACAGGGTGGAGCTTCAAATCTATGTGCCCGTGGCCCCCAAAGCAAACAGGGTGGCAGCCCCCACGTGATCCAAGGCGGGCACATGCCCTCTTCCGGTCCTTCATGGCGTCCCGGCCGGGTCGTCCCCCCTGGCACCTCTGACAGTGTATATATGTGTATATATATGTAGATATGTGTATGTGTAGATATGTGTATATGTAGATATGTTTATATGTATATATGTATATGTATATATGTTTATATGTGTGTGTGTGTGTATCTATACTAATAAAAGGCAAAGCCCTCACTCACTCACTCACTCACTCACTCACTCACTCATCATCACTAATTCTCCAACTTCCCGTGTAGGTAGAAGGCTGAAATTTGACGGGCTTATTCCTTACAGCTTACTTACAAAAGTTGGGCAGGTTTCATTTCGAAATTCTACGTGTAAGGGTCCATATAATGTAATGGAGTTGAGTTGGAGATGGCGGTGGGGGGCGGAGTTTCGTGTGACATCATCACGCCTCCTACGTAAGTACGTAGAGAACAAGGAAGAACTCCAAACAGCGATGAGCACAAAACGCCATTTCACAATTGAGAAGGCAGAAAAACATTATGAAGCAAATGATGCATACAAGCATATTTATAAGTACAGCTGCTGCGGAAACAAAGCACGGCGTGAACCGTAAGTTTATATTAAATTAAGTTCATAGACAGGCTGCCACTAGCGTTTGTAATTTAGTGCCTGCCCATATAAGGCCGTCCATCAGCGGCAATCCAATACAAACACTGCCGGTAAATATTCACGGGTGAAGGACTGTGCTTATGCAGAGGAAGATGAGATGGTCAGGGTGGTGTTTGGCACAAACTCATTGAAACTGCGAGAGAAACTTTTAAGTGCCGGGTCATAGCTGACATTACGAGATAGCACCAGCACAGCTGGGAACCGATGCAAGAACACCAAGCGGCTCACGTGAACTGACGCAGTGCACAGACAAAAAGCAACAGTTCCAAAGAGTGCTGAACAAAACCGAATTACACAATTGAGAAGGCAGCAAAAAAATATGAAGCGTCTGATACATACAATCATATTCATAAGTGCAGCTACTGCAGAAACAAAGCACACGGTGGAAAAAGTGAATGTCCTGCTAAAGGAAGACAGTGTAAAAAAACCCGTGCATGCAGTTTGTCACATCTCAGATAAAGAGGAAGGCGAGCTGTTTATTGATGCAGTAAGAAACTAATCGATGAATGAAACCTCTTATCTTTACAGCGATTGACAAACACGGAATGTAACTTGAACACAACACATACAAATACGACCTGATTGAAACAAATAATGATAATCAAATCCTTGATGACAGCAACATTCAATAACACTCACAAAACAATTACTGTATATTGACAATCATGTTACGTTATTTTTAAAATGTTCCCTTTTCTTTTCATAACTTCTACTTCTCCACTGCGATACGGGTATATATATAAATGTATATATATACCCGATCTACAGTACATACTTTAGCATAGACAAGCCACACGCTGTGGCTAATTGTAGAGTCTTAAGCCTCTAACGCCGACATTGAGGTTCGATTCCGAGAGGGATGCACTGAGTATGTACGCTGCGCTACCGATTCATTTTACCTTAGCATCTCCTTGGTTTGGGACGTATGAAAAATATTAGGTTAGCAGAATCATGTTACGTTATTTTTAAAATGTTTCCCTTTCTTAGCACAAGCACAGCTGAGAAGCTTCGATGCATGTACTCCATAGCGTTAAAAATAACGCATTTAATCACACTTTCAATTCCAAGCAAGCGGGAACTTTTGTCAATGCATGATTTCCTGGTACATCCATTACACTGATGCACACATCACAGCTACAAAAATGTTAGAGTCGGAATAAAGCGCGTTCCTACGACTGATCATTTCGACTACCCGCGAAGCCTTGATAAAAGCATGGTTTTGTGCACACTGAAAAGCAAGCAAAATTAGATGCATTACAGAAAGCGGACTTTGTGGCTCTTACTGGGGATCATTGGACTTCCGTGACCGTTAGTAATTCTAAATACATCTAATTACAAAATGTTCAATGATCACACTGTTTTAGCCTAATGTACAAAATAATTTTGGCTAATGTTACTCAGAGTTTAAAGAGTAAGCTGGTCAAATTACCTTTTATGTTTCTGACTTATTTTTTAAGAAGAAAAACTGCACTTTATGTTGAAATTTTGGTTATTATTATTTAAAGACAATACTATTCTGAAAATGTACTTAAAGTACTTAAACTACCACTTTATTTTTAAGTCTGCCCAATTTTAACCAGGGATGATATTTTTGTTTCTGTTTTGAATTCAAATGCAGTTTAAAGCTTTTTTTCAGAAATTAAAACAGCTTCAGTTTACAATATTCATGTCCATGTCTATTATTTGATTCTGTCGCCCACTAAAACCCTTTTAAATTAAAAAAAAACATTTGCGATTTGGGGCAAATTTACGTGTGCGATTACATACGATTAATCAAGATTAATTCTTACACAGCCTCTAATTAATTGGATTAATTTTTTAATCGAGTCCCACCTAATATATATATATGTAGATATATATGTAGATTTGTATATATATGTGTATATACAGTATATATGTAGATATGTATATGTGTATATACAGTATGTATATATGTGTGTGTGTGTATATATACAGTATGTGTATATATATATATATGTTTATATATGTGTCTGTGTGTGTATATATATATATAAAATAATTACATTGTCAATCATGTTACATTATTATTAAAATGTTTCCTTTTCTTTTTACTTCTCCGCTGCCAATCGCAGGTATTTTGCTATATATATATATATATATATATATATATATATATATATATATATACAGATATATATATATATATATATACAGATATATATATAAATATATATATATAAATAGATAGATATGACAACAACACTCATATCAAGGACAAAACAATTACATTAACAATCATCTTACGTTATTTTTAAAATGTTTGCTTTTCTTTTTCATAACTTCTTTAACACACTACTTCTCCGCTGCAAAGCGCGGGTATTCTGCTAGTTATTATTATGCATAAATATTTTAAATATTATATATTTATTAATTTAGACATGTTTCTTTAATTTGTCTCCAATTTACAATATAATACTTGCACCAAGTGGGATGTGCATTAAAATAGTGAGTCAATTCTTATTTAGTTATTTTAATTAGCTAATTCATTAGACTGCTTTCCCTGTCAGTACCTGATCTGTGAATAAAATAACATGCATAACTGAGTATTGAAAAACAATGGACAATCAATCAATACAGAACAGCAAAGTATTGTCATAACATTCTCATTATAGTCAGCTAACCTTCCCTTCAAATAAACTTCTTTTTTATTTAATAAAGAGTATGGGGTACAAATCTGGCTGGAGTACAGGTAGGTATTGACATCACACTTGTGTGAAGCAGATCAGACAGTGGCGTGAAATGTGATGTGAAGTACACTCACAGTGCAGATGTGCGAAAGATCTGCTACACCTCTGTGATGTGTTCTCGCAAAGCATCATGGGGCACTGGGAAAAAATTGTTAGTGTAAGCTGGCCATACAGTAAATTAACATGAAAATATTTCGTCAATAGGGACACTGAAGAACACAACATATTTGCTGTAAAAAATGCTATGGTGAATTTCGTTAATCAATACTAGTAAAGAGTGGTGGTGTGTGTACCTTAACAGTATATTATAGACTGCTTACCTCCTGAATATACTGCATATGAAATGCCAAAGAGTATCAGACTTCAGCAAATTAACATCAACTGAAATCACTACACTTCAACAACAACAACATGTATTTATATAGCACATTTTCATACAAATAATGTAGCTCAAAGTGCTTAATGTAGCTTAAAGTGCTTCAAAGTGATATACTTTGAATATGTCTAGTTCATGCAATACCTCTTGAGCAAAATTCAACCTTTGTGCTGTGAATATGTCTATCAAGTGTCCCACAAAAATTTTAAATCATATCTCCTGTAGTAATACTGTATACATTGGAACAAACATCCAACAATGCCTCATAGTCCTCAGACTAAACCTGTTTTAACTTAAAGCAGATTGCTCTTTTGGGAGATGTGGGTGACAGATATCCACTAAGAAATCACTCAATCTTCACTTGCTTAAAGAAATATTTTTAAATTCAGCAAGCAAGCTTGCCAGTCGAAGGGTATATTTCTGTTTCAGAATACTGCTTCATTCTTTGCAAGTAAAATAATAGTACACAAAAATGCTTGACATATATTTTGTTCTTAGTCCTCCTCTGTCTCCACTAATCAATTTAATCTGGCTAATTAACCTTCTGGGGACAAGATTTCAAGTAACAGTAGTTTTATTTAGTTTATGCTTTTCACTATTCTTAGATACAGTAAAGCAGTGACAACAGACTGAATAAAGAAAGATGTACTGTATTCAGAAAAAATGGAAGAATATACCTACAAAAACTGAATCATTGTTAACTTGAAAGCCTGAGAAGCTATTATTTGTTGGGTGACCAGTTGTTAGAAAGACTAAAGAGACAGTCCAGTTACGATGTCTGATGTATGTTAAAACTGCACAGCTGTTTGTTCTTTTTTTCTTAATAAAATGTTAAATAACAGCAATACAGCTGTTTGTTCTTTTTTTTAATAAAATATTAAATAATAGCAATTCATATGAAAAATGCCTAATAAAGTACAAAAGGTGTGTTTGATCTTCATGCTGGAACAGGCATTGTTAAGTTCTGTTCTGGGGTACCACTGTGGGTTCAGGTTTTTGTTCCAACCAGTTTTGCAAATAAATGGGTCAGCCTTACTTCTAATTGATCAGATTGTTTTAATAAGTTATAGGTAGTGAAGGAAAATTTGTTAGGTATCAGGAGGCAAAATGACAGAATGATGAGCCTTGAAGTGAGTGTGAGGGGAGTACTAGTAAACATCATATGTGCTTATTCCCCCAGATTAGATGTGAAGAGGAAGAGAAGGAAAGGTAGATGGAATAGTAGAAAGATATAGTATCAAACAGGAAGAGCATTATTATTGGAGGAGATTTAAATGGATATGTGGGAAAGAGCAGAGAGAAATCTGAGATGATATATGGTGATTGAGGAATAGCAGTGAGAAATTAGGCAGAGGTATGGTTAGTAAATTATACAATGGCTTTCAATATGGTCAGTACCATTTTTAAGGAAGGGGTAAAGTATATGACATGGAGTGGAGGCAGAGAGAATCAAATTGATACAGAGACCACATTTATGGGAAGGCAACAATTACAAAGTTATAAGTGGAGAGCGCATAGCTGAACTGCTTAAGTTAGTGGCAATGGTTTGGAGTTGAATGGACTACAAAAGTAAGACTAGAGGAGGTAGTACCAAGGATTAAATTATGGTGACTCAGGGAAGGAGAACTTTGAAAGCAGTTTAAGGAAACGGCAATGTAGAGAGTAAAGTCAAAGGCATCCTCAATGAATGTTGGAAAAGAGAACAACAGAATTTTGTATAAAGTGGGAGTGTAGCTATGTTTATCCAAACTTACCAAAGTTCTGCAGCTTTTGGTTTGCTTCATAGGATGATTCAGGCAGCAGTGTGACACGTGTTCAAATAATACCACAGACCAAATATCTTTGTTTTAAAAGTTTTAGTAAAATTTCAAAGTCAAACAAAGAGAAAATAAAAGTTCTTGTTTAAGAAAGTTCTGCTTAAGGCCTATATATCTTGCTATTCTCTACACTTGGTCATACAATCGTACTTGAGACACCTTAAGCAAGTTAAGCACAATCAGAAAACTGTATGCCATTTCCTATTTGCAGACATATCTAATAGTCCATGCTAGCAGTAAGACTTTTTCCTAAATTACTTAAGTAACTCTGTTTTACAGATATTGCTAAGAAAGTTCTATTTCTTGTTAACTTACAGCAGGTAAAAAAGGCTATAGTATATTTTAGATAGCTATAAGAAATGGGTATTCTGTAGAAAATAAGCACTTATATGAATTTAACATCAAACATTAACTTTCTAAGATTGGCTTTTATTGGGAGAAAAAGTGTTAAGAAAGTGATTTGGGAGAACATCCAGAAAATAAGGAAAGAAGGTGGTGGAACTGAGAGGAACAAGCAGCATAGTGGCCAAAAAGGATGCAAACAGTAGGTGTGAAAGAACAGGAAGGGAAAAAGACAAGAGAAATATAAGAGGATGCAAAGAGAGCAGTGACAAGAGCAAAAGCAAAAACACTGAATGAGGTGTATAGGGGACTAGAAGCTCCAGAAGGGGAGAAATTGATATTCACAGTAGTGAAGGCTTGAGACAGTGCTAAAAAATATCTAACCCAAATCAAACAGAAAAAGAGTTAATGGTGAGTTATGCTAAGAGATACCAATAAAATTGAGAAAAGGTGTAACCCATACTTTGAAAAACTGTTGCATGAGTAAAATCCATGGATAATGTTCAAAGATTTAGTAACAAATGAGAGTGTAACAACAGTAGGAAAGAAGTCGAAAAGACATTGTAAAGAATGAAGAATGGGAAGGCAACTGGACTAGAAGCCTGAAGCATGGAAGAGTCTTGGGGAGGAAGGAATATTCTTCTTATGGGAGCTGATTTAAAGCATCTATTGTGAAGTGAAGGTGCCAGATCTGTGGAGAAATACCATGTTTGTGCCTGTATATAAGGAGAAGGGAGACATCCAGTAGTGTGGAAATTATAGGGGTATAAAGCTAATGTCACATACATTACATTTTTACCTTTGCTTTAAATGCTTAACTTTCTAGTACCTTATTCATTCTAGTTCACCATTTTAAGTGCAAGTTTCCCCCTTAATCATATATAAATACTGACAATTAGTAATGCAGTGCAGTACAGTGCAGGGACAAGTGCATATAACACCGAATGCTAAAGGAGAGCAGCTACTTCACTGTCATATTCTATAGTGTGCTAATTAGTAAAAAAAAAAAAAAAAAGGCTTAAGTAACTAGTACATTATAAACGAGCAAAATCTTTAAAAGCAAGAAAAAGAAAAATAATTCATCTCAGTGCAACACAAACACATTCTAATAATAATTTAGCAAGTTAATTTTATAATTTTTGGATATAATTTTTGAAATTCTGGAAACATTTGCCCAGTGAAGGCAGGAGTCTAGTTAAAAACAGAATTTGGTTGGAATGAACACACAATTACAGTATTCCACAGGACTGAACTTGAGAAACACTGTATTTCAGCCTTTTACTAATTAGCACATACATTAACCTGACATTGAAATAGCTGCTTCTCTTTAAGATTCAGAGAAAGGTGAATTAAAAAAAAGGGCGGCACGTTGGCGCAGTGGTAGCGCTGCTGCCTCGCAGTTAGGAGATCCGGGTTCACTTCCCGGGTCCTCCCTGCGTGGAGCTTGCATGTTCTCCCCGTGTCTGCGTGGGTTTCCTCCGTGCGCTCCGGTTTCTTCCCACAATCCAAAGACATGCAGGTTAGGTGGATTGGCGATTCTAAATTGTGTTTGTGTGTGTCCTGCGGTGGGTTGGCACCCTGCCCAGGATTGGTTCCTGCCTTGTGCCCTGGGATTGGCTCCAGCAGACCCCTGTGTTTGGATTCAGCAGGTTGGAAAATGGATGGATGGATGAATTAAAAAATAACATTGAAAAGAAAGTATGGTATTTAAAGTTATAGGAAAAACTACTAAGCTCTCAATTTCTTTTAAATGTAAATAATCATATTTGGGCAGTTTTTTTTTTATATAAATTAAGAGAAGTCAAAAGGCCAGCTAATAAACAATTTGATCAATTAGATTTTGAAGTTTAATGAAACTAATTGAAATAACTTGTAGCTACAGTGGTGCCCTAGTACTGATAATTCCAAGAATGTCAGAACTGCAGCGATATCGTTGATGAGTAACACTGGTTCCTTATATGCAGATCATATTCTGGTCTCTTTCATATGACAAATCCATTATCGACAATTTTAATGCATTGACAATTCACTCTAGTATTACATCACCATTCTTGTTCTATGTAAGAGATGCCTATTAATTTTAATGGTGTTGTTTAGTAATATATACAGGTAATTATGTTAAACTGACTTGAGTATACCATTGACTCCAGATTGGTAATGACATCTGAAGTGCTGTATAACAGTTCATTGATATGCAGGCTTAACTGGTCAGCTAGGCTAACACTGTTTTTTTCCTGCTGAGGCAACAATCTTCCTCTTATTATTAAATTGTTGAAGAGAATACACTATCCTCCTTAAATCTGTTTGACCAGAGAATGAAAACTAGTATTTACATTATGAAACAGAAGATTTAATCTACAACTATTAGTTTAACAATAGTGACATATTATTGCTCAACCATGAGTGATAAGAAGGGCAGTCTCGGTCTAGTTCTCCAGACTATCTTAAGTGAGAGATATTAATCTGAAACAGAAATGAAATGCTCCAGGATTAAAATGGTACTGGCAGTGTGCACATGGCGCAGGAGTCTTAACTCACAAATGACTAAGATGTTCAGTGCTCATATTTACTGTACAGCATTTCTATATACTGTATTTCAGAATGCAGCAAAGGCCTTTTTGTGTCCAATAATACTTCTTTCACAATGTATTCAACTACATCCACTCACCACATATGAAGCTTTACACTGTGCTTCAAAGAAACACACTTTTATGCTAAACATAAAAATATCATGTTATACACTCCAGAGATAAAATGGTTCCCAAGTATCAACTTTATTACTACAGTTTTGTGTTCGTTCCCTGTCTACAGCAGCCTCCTCTACCACATGATGGTGCTAGCCTGCTCAGCCTAAGGAAAGCTCCTCTAGCTCACAAGGTAATTTATGACAGTGGACCACACAAATCTATTACACTATATTCAGTTTCACCTTTGTACCAAAAAGCCATGACAGACAAGACAGTAAAAAATGAGATATTGCAAATAAATAATCCAATGATTTTCCAGGTTTCTACATAATCATCTTGCAATATTTGGACAATTAAGAATGGAGGATAGTAGAAGGTAATTATTTTTAAACTGCACTACTGTTAAAGATTACTATTCTCATGTATGGGATGGACTGAAAGAGGTTTCACATTAAAATGGGAGCTACAGTACGATGCTTTGGTGACCTCCTTGGTGCTTGCAAAACCTGCAAGGCAAGACACAGAATAACAAAGAAAGAAAGATGGATGGTAACCTCATGGGGAAGATGCTGAATAGGAATAAGAACCTGAGTAGAATTATAGAGTATATGCTGAAGATCAGAATCTAAATATTCCTTCCGATGAGGTAGTCTAGATATAAGTTGATTTGTATTTGATGTTATTAAGTCATTTAAAACTCATAACTCCAACATCCAACACACATGCATATATACATTATATTCAGTAGGGTGAACACCTGAGAAAACTATAAACTGAAATAATGTGGTTGTAAAAGATCATTTATTAACACAAATAATAAATACAAGGGTGGGATGACTGCTGAAAGAAATTAAAGTAACCATCCATCCATCTATCCATCCATTATCCAACCCGCTATGTCCTAACTACAGGATCACGGGGGTCTGCTGGAGCCAATCCCAGCCAACACAGGGTGTAAGGCAGGAAACAAACCCCGGGCAGGGCACCAGCCCACCCCAATTAAACTAACCAGTAAACAAGAAATTAATAAATCTACTGCCACCCTCACTCACAGATATTATCCCCGAGATAGAATATTTATTTAATTTCTCCACATTAATGCACAATACAAATGCTCTTTTCTCACCTCAACAATGTATTTTAGGACAGACTAACATTATCCATTCTTTTCGTATGGCTAGAACACAAGACCTGGCTTAAAAGTCAGGGCCAGACACTCTTAATGCCAACTAAAACTGTCAGTTTGCCTGATGGGGTCCCTCTGCGAAATGCAGACTCTGTGCCTTATCTGATAATGATCACAGACCATGTAGCACTCAGGGATAGCTCTTAGAGGTACAAGCTGGATGTCAAAACAAAGGCCCAAACCTCAGGTACTGAAAACCTTCAGTGACACAATTTTGCACTAGTAGTCACCCTAAAATGATAGGATTATGTGCTTCCAAGAAACCAGACCTCTAATTCTTCCTTTAAAAACCCACATAAGACCATAACTCATGGCTTGTTACATCAAGCTCATTGCTTGACCAGGCCGTTACGTCTGCTTTATTGCAGAGCCCCAAATGCTTATAGGGTGGCAATAATTAAGTTGGAACAAACCTTTATACTCCAAAAGGATAATCAAGGCTGGGCTGAAGAAATGGATTACTGTCTGTAACAAGAGTTACATGAGGGGTGCCATTAGTCCAAACCTTTCTAACAAAGGAAGTACCCAAGCAGCTGGAAGACCGTATACGAGAGGTTACTCATTCATTTTGCTAAAAATGGCAATTGACTTATCACCAGTTGCTCAGAAAATCTAATTTTACTAGCAACCAATGCCACTGTGTGTATAAAAATCTTAGAAGAGAAACTGCAGTACCATTTACAACCACATGTCCCTAAGAAAGCCAACCAGGAAAGGAACAAAGCATTGCATGCATCAAACCATAAGTACAACTACTTTGATTTTGAGAACTATTAATTGTAATTTAATAGATAGGACAAAGCCAGCTATAGTATTATGATATTAGTGTCACTGTAGTCACTGTAACTAAAAGGTAATAACCTTGTGAAAGATAAGTTCTGGCTATTATGAGTTTCTATCCTAAATCCAGTAAGAAAATGTACAACAGCATCTCACACACATAGAACTCTGTGTGTGGAGGGTGATAATTCAGAAATTACTAGCTCAAGCAAATGCATACCACCATGCAAACAAGACTTTAATATATACTTAAAGAACTTATCTATCTTGAACACATGAATTGAAAGACAATAACTCTTACGTTTTGTGCCTTTTTCTTTAAGAAAGGATATATTTGATTTAAGCCAAAAGATAAAATTCATAAGTTATGTGCTTTGTTCAATAGGAGAGAACAAGTCAACTAAGCTTTCATGATTGTATGCATTGTGTTGTTTGTTTGTTTGTTATTGTCTTTCATCTGTATAGTCAACTATATACATATATATGAGGGGCTGTTCAGGAAAAAAAGATTGGTCCGTAAATATATAAATTAGTTCATATATATATATATATATATATATATATATATATATATATATATATAGGTTCAGATACATTGGTTTGAATATATACATTGGTTTGGATGCATTCGTTCAGATATAAAATGGGTTGAGATATATATATTTTTTTATAAACATTGGTTTAGATATATATATTGGTTTAAATAGATATATACATCATTTCAGATGCATCCATTCAGATATATATATATATATATATATAGGTTGAGATAAATTCATTTAGATATATAAGTCGGGTCAGATATATATATCAGTTTGAATAGAACAGAATTTACGGGTAGGCATGGCATGGCCGCCTAAGTTTAGCATCTCCGTTTCACTTCATCATGGCTTCAACATTGTTGTCATCATTGTACATATTTTATGCAAATAACATATTTCATAAGCTGTCTTAGGTGGGGTCCTCGATTCCAAGGCACTATTCTTTCATTATTTAAAACACTCATATGGATACCTGCCTTCTCACCCCGCTCCGGCTTGTTATTACCGCCTCACTTACTCCCGTTTGTTCCTTCCATGACAGATTCTTCTCAAAAGCCATCAGAAAGCATTGATCACAGCCACATTTTTTTCATCTCATGAAAAAGCTGCATGGTCATTTCTGTTATTCCTTATTGGCAGTGTTTCATTAAAGGGCAATCTAAGTCAGGATAAGAGCCCCATTTTCTGAAAGGATGATCCTCTATATGAAGGAAAACACTGGAGTTGTGCTGTTTCTTCTGAATGCTGATATGTGATCAGGGATCAGAATGATCAGAATATTCCTGCTTCACAAATATCTGTTAACTCATTTTATAGTAAAACTGACAAAACCACATACACTCCAACTCACACATCGTCGGTCGCACACACTACTGATTGTCCTGACTCTACAGGAAACAGGAGACCTGAATTTGAGAGTAAACCCAGAGAAGCGGCAAAAGGCAAAAAAAAAAAGAAAATAAAAATAAACCATAGTGACCATAACCCAGACTAGAGGCAAATCAAAGTAAAAAAAAAAAAAAACAGGCAATACAAGAAAAGGAATGATATCTAAATAAATGCAAGGAATTTTATCTGCAGATCAGATAAGGTGCCTAACGAAAGGCTGACATTTTATGCTGGTTGTTGATCAAGTCAAGATCACAACCCCAGAAACCCACCTGTTAGAGACGAGGGACATAACCCTTGTTAAAGAAACAGGCTGCAAAGCATCTGTTTACAACCTAAATCATGACACTGATTAATTGTATCTGTCAGAAGCAATCATTTTTTTGTCCCATAAAATGTTAGTTCATCATTGATAGAAAGCAGGATGGTGATTTATATTATTCTTTATTGGCAGAATTTCATTTAAATGTGAACTATGTAAGAAAGGAGTAAGAGCTTCTTATTCTAATCATCTTTTAAAGGATTAAGCATTTGCACATGCACAGGGTTACATATAAGTACAGCATATCTAAACTGATTTATATATGTTCTAACTTGTGTATATATAATCTAAACCAATGAATATATGTTTAAACCGTTCTATCCCAATGGATTTATATATATCCAAACTGGTGTATATACTGTATATCTAAACCAGGTGTCTCCAACCTTTTTTCCCCTGAGAGCTACTTTTACAAAATGAAAATGGCTGAGAGCTACTCATGTTTTCTAACATTTATTCACCACAAACAAACTAAATAAGTTTGTTTTGCCTGAACATTTACCAAATGTTGGTGTCCACAACTCACATTTTGCATTAAAACATCACTGTTGAATTAAAACATTAATTCTGTCAAAACAGAACAATGCAATTACAAATACACAGATATTACTTATTCATTTGTCATTTTGTTCCATGTCACTGTTTCACTGCATGAAGACAACAAGAGAGGTGTATGGTGGAGTGTAGCCACATAGGTTCACTCTTATGGAGTCATTTAAATGTTCATCTATCAGTCTTGTTCTGAACTTTGATTTCATGACATTCATGTCAGAAAAGGCAGACTCACAGAGGTATGTAGACCCAAACAAAGCAGACATTTTCATAGCTGCTTAGTGAAGATTCTTATAGTTATCTGGCTCTACTCAGCTCCAGAAATGCTGAGAATGCGGTTGAGACTTTAACTACACATTATTTTGAAGGTTTACTAATATATAATATATAAAATCCAATTTCAGTCTATCTGTATGTCTGTCCACTTTCACGAGAGAACTACTAAGGATTTAGATCTGTTTTTTTTCTGAAATTTGCTTGAACATTCCGGTTGATTTTGCAACTTCTCTCATTTCACTATGTATCATATTTTGCTTGCGGTACCGATTTATTTGTGTGAATCCAAGAAAAAGGAAGTGGGCCGAGGGAAGGGGTCTTTCTCACTCATTCGTAGGCTTTGGGGCGTGTACTTTAACTCCACTTAGCTAGCAAACGAGAGAACAATTGAATTCAACCTTGTTTGATATTTAAAATAAAGTGTTACTTAGGTCTTGATGAGTTTGAGTCCGAATATTCTCTTAAGTGTATGCCACATTGAAAAGATAGATTGCAATTCAGATTGTGGATTGTGATATGATTTCTTGGAAAGATCACCCACCCTTAATTTGACTTACCAAGTTTTCAAATTTATGTAGGAGCTACTTGGAAAGGGGTTGTGAGCTACCATGATCTAAACCAATGTATATGTATCTGAAACCAGCAGATACAAAAGGAGTAACATATTACAAACGTTTATTCTATAAAAACACGTAAAGATCTGCAACTGCTCACCAAATTGTAACATGCTTACTGCACAGGGGTCTCTGATGAAAATCACGAGGGTTGGTTTCAGCCCAATAGCGAAAGTTTTGCTTATTTAGGCAACCATTAAAAATTGAAATGTGCCTTGTCGCTGCACATGATGATGGAATCTTGATGAATGGTTTGCAGAATGTTCACATACAACTCTCTACGGCTCTCCCAGTCTCTCTCAGGGAATTCCTGCTCTACTGTCATTTTGTATGGATGGAAATTAAGGTTCTCATGCAAAATCCTCCTCAAAGACGTGTTGGAAATGCCTAAGGCAGAAGCATGTTTACACACTGAACATCTGGGAGACTGCAAAATTGATGCCCTTACAGCTTGGTTGTTTTCAGGCGTTTGTACAGTCCAAGTATGGCCTGGAGATTTTCTGTTCAATGTTGTACCTGTGTGTCTAAATTTACCCACCCACTGAAAAATTGTTTTCCGATTTGGGGCTTCACCGTTAGGGGTAATGTGGAAATGCGTCTGGAAGGTGCCTTGCGTAGTGATGATGGATTTGTTGTTTTCGAAGAACGTTTCAACAGCGAAAGCATGGTGCACACCAGACCAAGGCATGTTGCAGACTGAAAACTACAAGGGATCGCCTATCAAACGACCCCCACCCCAGCCTACTCAGCTGCCTCTACCTCATGCAATGACCTTGAGAAATGTGGTACTTCATTTTGGCTCACCCTGTATATATCTAAATCAGTCTATCCATACAGATTTTTATATATCAAAAATGGTATATATACTGTATATATATATATATATATATCTAAACCAATGCATGTATATCTGAACAGGTGTTATGAATATATCTGTGCCTTGTAGAATTCAGTGTCCTTTCTCATTTGGTGCAGGTGCACTGTGATTGTCACTGATTTGCTCATGTTTGCACATTTTTGCATGCCATATCTGTTTTGATTTAACGCATGCTCCATGCAAAATTCCATCATGTCTACCAGTAAACATGCACGTGCAGTCGACTACCTGCCGTTACCTAACGCCCAGTGATGTCATGATGGCTACACTATAAGGTTACAGGGATATTGCATGTTATTGTCATTCCATCGGGGTGCTCTTTGATTGACAACAGACAGTAAACTTTGTTAAAATGGTATTAAAAATGCCACTTGTTGCCATTTTTAGTCATTTTGGCACGCTTACTATATGTTCTGTTACCAATAAATTTTTCAACTGGTAGCTCATCAACAAAGAAAATGGAAAATAGGATTTAGTAAAATATCAATAATTCACTACTCGACACCCAATAACTCTTTACAAAGACATTTACAAGACAAATCTTTAAAGTAAATGTAGTAATCCTCTTTTACGCTATAAGGGATCCCTTGCTCTTACACATTTACACAGGTAGTTGTTCCTAGGGATCAAGAAAGGGACAAAAAATCCACCTCAGAGACTTTGTTGTTGAACTCAAATGGCATCTATACCATATGAGCGATAAACGAAGTTTGAATGAAATACTTCTATCAATCTAGAGCTGTGTTGTAATAAAGTAGGCCCCTATCTGGTGCTTTTAAAATGAACACTGGAATTGCAGTTTTCCAAAATCACTTTTTCACTTTTAAAAGTTCACAGGCATTCTTTAGTAGCACTTACTTTTCCATTGTGCCCCTCTAATTACTTGACACCCAATAACTGTACAAAGACATTTAAAAGACAGCTGCTCATTTCCATGGCTGGGCCTAACCTTTAGAAAGATCAACAATTCCAGAGTCTTTTATTAACTATGTCAAATGTTCTTAAATCCATATGAAGCTGATAAGAGTTCTTCCAAGATATGTGCCACTGTAGGGTATCAAAGAAGTCAAACTGATTAGGAAATTTTGAGATTGCAGTTTGTTTAAAGTATATTAAGCAAAATATAATTTTTCGTCATCCTTTCATTTCTGATTTTGTATTGCAGGATACAGGTAGGTCCATAAGCATTTAGACCAAGAGTTCCCTAACTTTTTTCAGCTGCAGACCCCTTTACCAAAAACTTTTAAAACCATCGACCCCCTAGTCACATGCAACGGTTTTTCCTGTCCGCACCTGCTTTGATATGTTTGATAAGACAATGCACAGACATGTTTGTGCTACATGTATTTTCATGCATTCTTACTTGTGACTCTTTTAATGACACATTTTACCTTTCCGTTCGCAAGTTTGGTATGTAATGTGTTTTTATCAAAAAAGTGTTTTTTTTTTTTTATTATTTTACTCCTTAATTAGGTACCTATTGGAATCATATATGTTTTGAAGTAACAAACAAATAGCAGCAGTAAGGGGGTCTATTTTTGCTGTTGTTGACCCCCAATTTTTTTATTTAAACTATCAACCCCTAGAAAGTCCAAATCGACCCCAGGGGGTCCATATTGACCACTTTGGGAACTCTTGATTTAGACAGTGACACAACTTTCATAACTTTGGCTCTGTACACCACCACAGTGGATTTGAAACAAAGCAATCAAGATGTGATTGAAGTATAGATTTTTGGCTTAAATTCAAGGGGTTTACCAAAAATATTGTATAAGCTGTTTAGAAAAAGCACACATTTTTATACATAGTCCCCCCATTTTTAGTGGCTCAAAAGTATTTGGACAAACTAACGTAATCATAAATATAATGATCATTTTCAATATTTGGTTAAAAATCATTTGCAGGCAATGACTACCTGAAGTCTTCAACCAGTGGCCATCTCCAAGTGCTGGGTTTCCACCCTAGTGACACTTTTCAAGGCCTTCATTGCAGCTGTCTTCAGTTCCTTCTTGTTAGTTGGAATTTCTGCCATTAGTTTTGTCTTCAGCAAGTGAAATGCATGTTAGGTTGAAGTCAGTTGATTGACTTTTGGCATTGAAGAATATTCCACTTCTTTGTCTTGAAAAGCCCTTGGTTTGCTTTCACAGTATGTTTTGGCTTATTGTCCATCTGTACTGTGAAACATAATCCTATCAGTTTTGCACCATTTGCCTGAAGGTTAGTAGAGAGTATAACCCTGTAACGTACACTTCAGAATTCATCCTGCAATTTATGCCAGCAGTTATATCATAGTTACATCAATAGATGCTAGTGACTGACCTCCATTTGTAGCCAAAATGATTATGCCATAAAAATGCCTCCAACATGTTTGACAGATGATGTGGTCTCCATTGGATCATGAGCCAGTCCTTCTGTTCTCCATACTCTTCTCTTTCCAACATTCTACTATATATTGATCTTAGTTTAGTTTGTCCAAAGAAAATTGTTCCATTACTGGACAGGCTTTTAAAAAATGTTTTCTGGCAAAGTCTACTCTGTCCTTACTAAGCTTTTGGTTTATCAGTGGTTTGCATCTTGTGGTAAACCCTTGGTTTTTATTTTCACAAAAGTCTACTCTTGATTGTAGACTGATCTTGGTTTGACTAAATATTGTGAAGGGGTTCTTCTTTACCAAGGACAGAATTCTGCAATCATCCAGCACAGTTGTCTTCTGTGGTTTCCCAGACCTTCTGGTGTTTCTGAGTTCACCAGTGCGTTCCTTCTTTTTAAGAATGTACAAAATACTTGATTTGACCACTTCTTGCATTTTTGCTGTCTCTCTGAATGGTTTGTTTTGGTCAGCTTGCATTGTCAGAGAGTTTCTTCCCAATGCAAATTCCACACTTTTAATCAATTCCAGATATTTTCGCTGCTAAATAGTTAATGAAATAATGAGGGACCTGGTCACACCTGGCTATGGACAGCTTGTCAGTAAAATGCCCAAATACTTTGGAGCCCCTGGAAGTGGAGGGGGGGATGGTTGTATGTGTGGTGTTAAGGGTGGCAATGCAGAAAAATGTCAGTCATTCCTAAATGGCTCATACAATACTTTTGGTAAACCCCTTAAATTAAAGCTGAAAGTCTACACTTCAGTCACATAATGATTCCTTTATTGCATATCCATTGTGATTGGTTATACAGCCAAAATGAAGAAAATTGTGTCACTGTCCAAATACTTATGCACATACATAAATTGTAACTGCTGACAATTGTTTAGCTACATGCTTGTGTTTTCCATCAAACAATTCCAATGTGTACACAAAGTATGAAATAAAACACATAAATTCTGAAGTTAGCATGACTGTTGAAGGAAAAATGAGTGTTAGAATCTATTCTATGGAGTTTTCATAAATTAATCATAAATTTTGAGGTTTCTTGATATCTTTTATAATCAGCTTTATAAAATATTTTAAAAGATTTTACCACCACTTCATTGAATAAGGGATGGATTTGACATCAATTCCCAATTTGGTCACTGTCAGAATAAGTCATTTTCTGGGTTTCACTATCCATCCGAGACTTGGCATCAGGCTGGGTGGCACTTCTAAACTGTAGTGTGAGTAAGTATGAATGTGGCAAACACTAATCTGGCATTTCTTCCAAACTCAATTTTTTGCCTCTTGGCCCATGCCTATTGTGGAAGAATAATTTTAGGGTAACAAAGCTTTCATCTTAAAGAAATAGCATAAAGAGTTCATAAATGTCAGAAACCTAGAGGGAGAAAAATGCCTAGAGGGAGCATTCTTCAAAGCAGTCTGTTACAGCATGGACAGAATGATCAGAGAAACAAACAATAGAGGTTCATTTTATACTCTGGTTGGTTCATTGGTTTACACCCAAACGACTTATATGAAATAAAAGTACAGTATATTATATTACATTCAGGTTCTTTGTATACCTTTGAGTTGAGCCACCACCCTTGAAATTTGTATGCATATAACAATTATCCATTCTGGTTCTTTACAGGGCATCTGCTGATTTCTTGGTCATATTTCGGTACATTCTGTTGTTCACTTGATCTTTATTTGGTTTCCTGATATGTTTGCAAAGGTTTCTGATGTTTATTAACCCATTATGCTATTTCTTTAAGATGAAAGCTATGTTACCCTAAAATTATTCTTCCACACTATGAACCTCTTTTGCAAAAGGGGGGAAATTAAAAAAAGCTACTGAAATATATTTGTGTGTGTGTCGAATTTAGTCTCGAATGTTGTAAGTGTTGGATCCACTGAGGAAGGAAAGTGATGTAGAGATGAATTTTAGACGATGTTACTTATCCAGGGTTCTTTTTGAAATTAGCAGAAAGCAGCAGGGTGCACACAATCCTGTGGCTCTGCCCCAGTCATGGAAATGAGTATTCCCGTCAGTGGATAGGATACAGTGGCATAGTGGACAAGAAAATGATATTGAAGGCTACCTACAATCTTTTTATCTGAATTCTGAATAATTTTATCTCTCTAGGGTTAATTTTGTAATCAGCAGTCAAAGGGCACACTATTCTATGGCTCTGCTTCAAGCATGGAAATGAGTTTCTCCACCAGTGGATACATTTGATAATATTTAAAGAATTTCATTCAAATGGTTTTTATCACTCATATAGCAGAGGTGAAATTTGAGTTCAATATACATTGGTTTAGATATACACTATATGCAAATCTGTTTGGATAGACAGGTTTAGATATATATACTGTGGTGTATGGCCAGCCGTTTAAACCGCCAGGTGGAGCCCTCCCTGCAGTATGGAGTTCCCCCGAAGACCAGCAGGGCATCATGGACATTGCAGTTTTTTTATACGCAGCCCTGCTGGATGCCATGGGGGCCACTAGGGAACGCTGCAGGAGGGCACAACGGTTATTTACCCTACGCCCTGGAAATACGTCCAAGTCACATGGACAAGGGGAATGACGTGCTTCCGGGGTGAAGAAAAGGACTTTTTACCTGACCCAGAAGTGATACAAGATCACATGAACTGGGGATTGGGAACACTTCCGGGTCAGGGAATATAAAAGGATTGTGGGAGCTCCCAGACGGCAAGCTGAGCTGGGTGGTAGGGTGGTACAGTATACACTAGCTGTCTCCCACGGCTTTCCCGCATAGTAGTGAAACAGGACAGATTTTTAAAATCAATAAACAAAAAGGTATCACTAGCTAAGCTGAGGCAAGTTACACTCCAAAACACAGAGTTAGACCAACTCCCCACTCCTGATGTCACGCTTCCCCCTCTCCTTGGCCTGCAGACTCTGTCTCAGATTAGCGCAAATATATCGCTCCTGCAAGCGAACTGTGATTCTTAGCATGATGAGAGAAGTTGCAAAATCAACTGGAATGTTTAAGCAATAGTAAAAAACCCGACCTAAATCCGTTAAATAGTTTTCATGAGAAAGCAGACAGACATACAGACAGACAGACGGATTTGATATATATATAGAGATATATATATACACACTTGCATATATCCATCTATCATCCTTTTGTTATTAATAAATTGTATTGTTTTATTATGGCTACATTCGGACCACAACAGTGAAAGTGTTAATGCAGGCTTTAAACTATTTATGAACTTTGTACATAAACAGTACAGACCTCTTCAAATTACATGACTTTCCATGCAGAAAGTAAAACAGAGATCCCTTACTCAACCTAGATTTAACTTGGTGTCCCTTAGGGGCATCTTGTTTGTTGTTTTAATTTATTACCAGCACTGCCGAAGGTACCAGCATTACCAAAGGTAAAGCTGATAATTAACTGAGTGATCATACCCACCACCCTACAATATCTAAGATGGATAATAATCCATTCATATCTAATTTAGGCTATATTTTATAGCTTTCTCGAGAAAAATAAAGTATTGCAGAATAAATTTACTCATGTAAATTTATTATGCTTGATCAGGGGGTCTTAGGAGCAGGTTAGAGCCAAAACACAACTTCTGGTTCATAATACTACAGCTTTTTAAGTGGATCCTGCTAACACTAATGCAAGAGCCTAATAAATTACTCTTCAGTGATTGCATAATGTTATGAATGGATAATCTTAAAAGGTATTTTCTTGATTTAGCAATGACTTTTCTGAGATGTCAAGCAAAATGACACCTTTTATTGGATAACTAAAAAGATTACAATATGCAAGCTTTCGAAGCAGCTCAGGCCTCTTCTTCAGGCAAGATGTAATGACTTTTCTGAAATCTTTGTGCAGCAGTATTAATTTATTCTCATTTAAAATATTATTTGTGGAGTTTATTAATTTTTTCCTCATTGGAGTAAAGTTTATTTTTTTAATTTTTGCCAGTATTGTTCCACAACACTAAATCTGTTTTGCTTATGGGCACTTTCCTTTCATAGTTTGCTGGTTAGCGCAGTTCTGCTCGTTACAATGTTTCACGTTATCTACATGACAGTTTAGATACTGGTGTGACACACCATTTACTATCCATAATTCCTGTCTCAAATCTCATGCTTTCCCTTTTTCACTGAGATTTTGCTTTACATTCAGGTTTTTGGTACTTGGTTTCTTGTTTTGACTTCTCAGTAGGAACTTCTTTTCTGTGTTTTTGCGTTCACGCATTTTCCTTTACAAAAGATTCTTTTCATGATGCTCAATTTTCTGACTGTAAAAACAAGTGCATAAAACAATGAAATAAATAATAAAACATCAACAAAAAGATACAGGGAGTGAGCCCATAGTGAATTATAGGTTAGAAAATGCTAATAGGTCAATGAAAACTTGCCCAGAAATTTCTGCTTGTTTTCTGATATTTGCGTAACTTCGGAAATCCCTGCTTATTGTTGGCTTTGTGTGTGTGAGTGTGTAGAGTGGCCAGGTGTTAACAAACCTCAGAATGAAGGTATGTGTCATAGGCAAGATTATCAGTGTGGCCTAGGGGTGCTTTATGTTTAGAAAGGCTCTCCTCAAAACATAAACCAGTTTTATCAAATGCACAGTTTCTTTTTCATTAGACTCACGGTTATATGTATATCACACCTTTGTCACTACTCTCATTTACCTATTCTCACACTTACCAAACTTTGGGGATATACACTTCACAGTTGCAACGCACTTGTATTCAGCAATATGGCCAACTACTTTACTTTCAATACTTCCTACAGACTTCACCCTGACATGACTGTTACTTCTCTTTTGAGAGCATCCTTCTGCACCCCTGCTTAGAAAGCAATTTGGTCCCCTTCCCCTGGCAGTAGAATAGAGCAAATGTGCAAGCAGCAAAATTGGATTAATACATTTTAACCTTCAAGCATTTTTAAAATGCCTAATTTAATTAAAGTAAAGCATATTGTGCCAATACACACCATAAAACTGGATTATCTTGTAGTTCTGTAAACAGATGACGTTTGGCGTCCACACACCACAGTTACTTGAAGTTTTAGTAGTGACTCATTTTTGGTGTGACTTCCCTCTCCTTAATTTTTCAGTCAACTCACTTATACAGTTATATATATAAGTCATAATTCTGTTTCCAGTTTCCAGAGTCATCCACTTTGTAGCTAATAGTCTTACACTTCTGACATCAGCCACAGGAAACAATAATGAGGCATGCTTGTATTGCTTAGAACCAGAGTTGTAAAAAGTTCTCTTAAACTGTGTATGTGCTTAGTGGTAGATTTATTTGATTTAAATTGGTTCTATCTCTTACTAGTAGCAACATGCTTAGCCAAGCAGTACTTCACACAGCATTCCTAAAATTTTGTATTTATAATACTGCAAAGAGTTTATACTTTCCACTTAAACAAATGATCAGACTATTCAGATAATTGTTAAGTAAGCACACATTGTACTTTTTTCAGTAGCCATGTAACATAACCAGCTTTTTTCGCAGAGGAAAGAAAAAAAGTGTATTTTTTAAAGTACACTTTTAAGTGTTACATTTTTCTTATAGTATGTAAACATTATAAGGTATGTTCTGCTCCATCCAGAAAAAGTTCTGCTCTTTCCTCCTACAAGGGGCTAGTGAATGAAACCTAAAATCTTTATCCTGGTGGTCAGTATGTGATACTGAACAAGTTGTTTAACATACAGTACCTGTCCTCCAGTGTTCATTATATGTTGCATCAAAATAATTGTACATTACGTTTATGGAGTGTTCATCATAAAAATATGCTATATAAATTTTACTTTGACTTATGATTTATTAACTGTACAAATGTGCCTCCAGTACAGATTCCTATTTTCCAAAAACCCTTGAATGCAATTTTACTATACTCTTTTGTTTTCCCTTTGCTTTGGTGCCAGCTGAAGTAAACAGAATTTATCTGTTCAAGGATGTTTCCAAGACATTTGTACCTTCTTCAAATCCTCGGCTTTTAATACAGAAGGATGTTTTTCACTAAAGTAATCCTGTCTTTGTAGGAACTGAGCTAGGATCTGAGTATAAGGTACTATAAGCTGTAGTAAGGCATTTCACTTCTAGCTCATAATTTGTAACAGTATACCACAATTTTGTTTCCTAATGCATATTTTTGAGAAAGCCTACTAAAGAACATTGTCCTTAGAATGAAAATGTATTACTGGCCATTAAATAATATCAAATTTTATGGCTTAAATTTTTTAAAGAATTGCCACAACAAAATAAGGGTTTGTTAGTAAACATATATGCTGACTTCTTTCCCCATCAATGGTGAATTCTCTTAGAAACCCTCCTTTGTCCTCTTACCTTGTCTTCATGTTTAAATGATATTAACCTGGGCAGGATCTTTTGAATTAAGCAGTTTCGGACAAAGGATGGATAGATGGATAGCTGGAGCTTTTAAATTTATTTTAGGAAGACATCATCCATCCTCTCCCTTTATGCTTAGAAATGCCTGTGAGAAATCAGCCACATTTGAGGATAAATCACACCCAAACTGTTCATTTGCAATCTATGAGCATTTAATACAGACAGACAGACAGACAGACAGTTAGATTAGATAGATAGATAGATAGATACTTTATTAATCCCCAAGAGGAAATTCACATAGTCCAACAGCAGCACACTGATAAAAAAAATAAAAACAATATTAATTAAAGAGTGATAAAAATGCAGTGGAAGTTTAAAAAATGCAAGGTGGAAAGTGCGAGGCAGGTGTAACAGTCTATAACTTTGTATAATGTTAACGTTTACGAGTGGAATTGAAGAGTCGCATAGTGTGGGGGAGGAATGATCTCCTCAGTCTGTCAGTGGAGCAGGACAGTGACAGCAGTCTGTTGCTGAAGCTGCTCCTCTGTCTGGTGATGATACTGTTCAGTAGATGCATTGGATTGCAGGAGCCTGCTCAGTGCCTGTCTCTCTGCCACAGATGTCAAACTGTCCAGCTCTTTGCCTACAATAGAGCCTGCCTTCCTCACCAGTTTGTCGCTTTTTAGAAATTACCATCATAATACCATATATGAACTAACGAAAAAACAACTGAAGTCAGGGATACCGAATATATTGCACAATATTTCATACACATGATACACTTAATTTAGGCAAAATCCTGAGACACAGTCAAAAGCTTCCTGTTGTTATTCTCTTAAACTACTCTGTCTATTCTTCCATCTACTTGTACATTTCCAGATCTTTCTTCCAGTACACTATTTTCAGGTAGAGCCTATCCAAGCAGCAATAGGTACAAAGTAAGAGTCTGATGTTAATGGGACTCTAGTCTGTTATACATGCTGTAGCATGCCACGCTCAGATTCACTCCTGACAATTTATTGTTCTTAATCTGCCTAATCCATCCATAGTTTTTATTGTTAGGTCTTTTTTTCACTGTTTCCTTACTGTTTTATCTGTTGCTCTGGATGAGCAAGGATGTGTTTTATGATAGACTATTATACAATTATATCAGTTATGCAGGACTGATTGGCCATACCAGTATGCATCTAAAAACTCTTTTCCAGCACATAGAATTGTAAGAAGATATTGGGTGAGGGGTGGTGCTTGGTGATTTCAAATAGCTTCTTAACATAAAGAGGCTCTTTTCCTGAGCAGACTACTGCTCATCTGAAACCAGCTAAGACACAAATGTTTGAAAATACAGAAATACTCTTCCTGGAAAAGGGGAAAAAAGGAATGAAATGAACCATGATAACCAGGCTGACTAATAACCCACAACAGACATTCATTTATGAAGTATGTTTCTGTGAGAACATTTGTTCTGTGAAAGTCACAGTGCATTAACTCTCTGGTACCTGTAGTTAAAGGAATGATGCTAACCAGGCAGTGAAAATTAAATTCCAACAGTTTGTCAAGTTAGATGTGTGCAAAACATTGTGAGATATATTCTGCTATGTAAAAAGAGAACTGAAGCACTGTACAGAAAGTGAAACGAAACTGGAAAGGTCTACAGAAGGGATGACAAAGTTTAAACAAAATTGCAGAAATTTTAAGGGACTGTCCCTGTAAGTGATATAAAAGGAATGTGGAGGAAACAGGGAAGAAGAATTGATGGCTGCAAATGTAAAAATAAATTACAAAAAAAGTACAGGAAAATCTGCACAGAAAGATGTGTTCTTGTTTTGCATCTTTTCTCACTGACAATAAAACTACATCTGTTTTTCTGTTTCTAGGAAGGATGCAGTTGTATTTTCAGTTTGAGGACAACCTTCTCAGTTTGTGTTTTGCTTTTTTTATTTTATTTTTTAGTTAAAAGTGATTCTGTGTTATAATTCTTAAATAAAATTGTGATTAAATAATAACCCATCCATAAATTAAAAAATGATGCTTTATTTATTGCTGTAGGGCGGCACGGTGGCGCAGTGGTAGCGCTGCTGCCTCGCAGTTAGGAGACCTGGGTTCACTTCCCAGGTCCTCCCTGCATGGAGTTTGCATGTTTTCCCCGTGTCTGCGTGGGTTTCCTCCGGGCGCTCCGGTTTCCTCCCACAGTCCAAAGACATGCAGGTTAGGAGGATTGGCGATTCTAATTTGGCCCTAGTGTGTGCTTGGTGTGTGGGTGTGTTTGTGTGTGTCCTGCGGTGGGTTGGCACCCTGCCTGGGATTGGTTTCTGCCTTGTGCCCTGTGTTGTCTGGGATTGGCTCCAGCAGACCTCCATGACCCTGTGTTCAGATTCAACGGGTTGGAAAATTGATGGATGGATGGATGGATTCATTGCTGTTCCTGTTCCTAAGAAGCCCCTTCCATCTAGCTATGATGACTATTGACCTGTAGCACTGACTTCCACCATCATGAAATGCTTTGAGCTGCTGGTTATGCAGAGCATTAAGTCCATTCTTCGCCCCTCCCGTGACCCGTTGCAGTTTGCATACAGGTCAAACAGGTCCATATAGGATGCCATTTCTGCTGCTCTCCATCCAGCCCTCACCCACCTGGACGGAAGAAAATAGGAAGAAATCCTATGTGCGAATGTTATTCTTAGATTTTAGTTCAGCATTCAACACAATCATTCCCCAGCAGCTAATACAAAAACTCAGCCATTTGGAACTCAAGACCTCTCTCTGCAACTGGGTGTTGGACTTTCTTACAGAGACCATCATGTTGAGCACAGGGTCCCCACAAGGGTGTGTGCTCAGCCCGTTGCTCTTTACCCTGCACACCCACGACCGTGTACCAATCTACAGTTCCAATCACATTGTCAAGTTTGCGGACAATACAACCGTGGTCAGCCTCATCACCAACAATGACAAAGCCAACTGCAGGAACGAGGTGAGCCAACTGGTCCAGTGATGTAAAGACAACAATCTATTCCTGAACATGGGAAAGACCAAAGAGATTGTGGTCGATTTCAGGAGAGGTCATTCAGATCACCCCCCCCAACTCACCATCGATGGTGCAGCTGTGGAAAGGGTGAGTAGCACCAAGTTTGTGGGGACGTACGTTTCCGAGGACCTCTCCTGGTTAGATAACACCACATCACTGGCCAAGAAAGCTCATTCCCACCTCTACTTTCTACGCAAACTGAGGAGAGCACAAGTCCCCACCCCTCCCTTCATGTGCTCTTTCTACTGGGGCACAATCAAGAGCATCCTCACTAGCTGCATCTCTGTGTGGTATGGAAGCTGCACTGCCCTCTGTAGGAAGTCCCTGCAATGCATAGTGGATGTGGCCAGTAAAATCATTGGTACCCCAATGCCCTCCCTCAAAGACATTTTCCACACCTGTCTTACACGTATAGCCATCAGCATTGCTGGTGACTCCATCCAACCCCGTTCCATCCCTCCAGGCCCGCTACACAAAACTGTCTAACAACTTCATCCACCAAGCTTTCAGGATGCTGAACTCTGTTCACTACTTTCCCCCTTGCCCCTGGACCGTAACAAGAGTCATTATCTACCAAGTACCCTGCCTCAGCTGGTATTATATAAGGACTCAATATTATATCTGCTGCTGTTTGTCTTTTTGTACATCTCATAAGCTACTCTATAATGCACCTTCTCATTTTTTACTGTAATTGGCTTTTGCACTAATGATTATTGCACATTGTACACAGGTGTACTTTACAAGTTCTGATGTTATTTATCTATATGTTATACTTTTATACTTTTTTTGAAATATTTTATTGTACCATGAAGATGAGAGAGAAGCAGTATTTGGATTTTCCTGTATGTTCTGAACATATAGTGAATTGACAATAAAAGGCTATTTGATTTGGTTGATTGATTTTGTTATCATATGTCCAGCTAATTTTCTTTTTCTATAGAGTCACCAAATGTCAGTCAAATCCATCAATGTATTTTTCAGAGTGTGGGGTATTTAATTTTTCCATCTGGGGGTAATCCCTAAATATTTTAAAGGATAACTACTGACCTAGATGTACCCTCCTGCTAAATTTCAACTTTTAAGCTAAATGGCAAATAGTATTTTTGTTGATAAGTGAGGCAACTTTATATAATACTGTTTACACATATAAACAGTGTAAATATATACAGTATATATATATATATATATATATATATATATATATATATATATATATATATATATATATATGTAACAAATTGACTTCAGTCAATCAGAAAGGTTTGGGGCAGCCACCCGTATAATATGATCCTGGCTGCAAAAGGTTAGTACTGAGTGAGTTACTTACAAGAGTCCAAAACAGAACTAAATATGCTGAGGTAAGATGGCGGTTTTAAGGGCTGGTGGAGGAAATTATGTCATCTATGCCAGAAACGGAAGTGATGTCATCAGAGGCACCAAGAACGGGAGTGACGTCATCAGAGGTGCCAGAATCTGGTGGGATTTCCCAGGAATGGTCTGCAAGGAACTGAGAGAGATAATCAGCACACTCCGCCACCCCCTGATCTGATGTAGTATTACAATAACTCAATCCCTTTAGGTGCCTCCTAATCGCACATGCGTGACAATATACTGTATATTTATATATATACAGAAATAAATGAATAAGCCAAACATAAAAAAGAAATTAACAAATTCTCCAGTAATTATGGTACTGAATAGTCAAGGGCAGACAGCATTGTGGTATTTACAGATCATGAAAAGTTATTCTTTTACATGTGTGGCTTAACATCTAAATTTGATTTGAAAAAGCTGAAACATTCAAGACAGTTTTGGGGCTTTTCCAGCCCAATTTTTAACTTGTAACCAGATCAAGTTAACAAACCCTTACCTTTTATTGGTTTTCCCAACTGGACATGCTGGATAGTACCACTAGTTTTAGATACCTTCTTAAACCTCAGGGGTGCAATCACCCATATTCTGTTTATTCAAATAATGACTCATGAACAATGGAATCACATTTTTGGTGCTACTTATTAATAAAGCTTTTGTTTGCTGCTTTTTTCTAGTTTCATGGCTAATGTTAGGTATCTTTTCTAAGCATGTCTGTCAACCACCTTTGATCATGCTCTAGTGATCACTGCTTGTTTTCTTTCGATATTTAAATAGTACTTCAAATTTTCTTTCCTTACTGTCTATGCTTCTGCCTTTCTTAGAAATGCTTACATGGCCATAACTACATCCTGCAGTGCTCATACTACTGCTGCCTAGCTAATGACTGCAGTATAACCCACAGTGCAATGGAAAATGCCAGTGGCATAAACACTTTTTGCTGCTAATGCATTCATAACTACCCTTTTTGCTCACTGCAGGTCTACTTTAAGGTCAGCCTGCAGTAGCTACTAGATGTCAAGAAAGCAGTGTCTGTTTTGAAGAGGTTACTGCATACAATGTATGTCAGTGAATTCATTATAGCCGAAGCAAGTGTCGACACATCTTTGAATGTCATCTATTTGTTTTTCCTCCTTCAATCACGGTGATGTTCAGCCATCATTCATTTATATGTATTGTTAAAGTAACTGAATTTTTTATTACTTAGAAGCCATCAACAAACAATTTGCATGAGCTCAAATGACTCTGAAATGAAGCCACTTTAGTATAATATTATTGATACGTAGCAACACTAGAGGCCATTGTTTTAGAAGTGTCATGATGCACTTTTTCAGAGCTGCAGCTCGTTCTGAAAACAAAAGAAAGAAAAGATAATGTTGCTATAGACTATTAAGAGTCTCAGCTTTAATTAGTTTTTACATTTAACAGAGAAGAAGCAAGTTTTTACTTTAAAATTCTGGAAGGCAACTTTTTCAAACATTCTATTTCAGTGTCACAGGGACATTGGCCTACACTGGTAGGATTGAGTACAAAGCAAGAACCAGCCATAATTGTGGTGTTAGTCCATCACTGAAATCCTTGTTTTAAAGGAGGGGACTTGAGGGCAAAACTTTAGGAAACAAATATACAGTATACTGTAAAGACAAGAGTCTGGTAAGGCTAAAGCATAATCATATGAATGGCTTCTAATGATACTTTCCAATTTTACCCACTACTTACAAGAGACATGTATACATGCAAGGGGCTGTTACCCTGAGCAGTAAGCTCTGTCAGAACAAAGACTCAAGTTACCATAGGGTAGCTTTATAATCAAAGTGGAAATTAAAAAAAATACTTGCCTGACACAAGTTAATCAGCAGATATAAAGAGGAAAATGTTTATGTAAATACATAATTTCAGCCCAGTATCAGTAAATCTGAGCTGTTTCATGCAGTCAAATCACCTCTGTTATTATTAACTTTAACAAAGACAGAGAAATAGACAATTTTCCCAATGCATGCAAATGCAGTGTTAAATCATAAATATTTGTGACCAACTCTAGAAAATGACATTGGTCTTTTCACTTTTTAAATTGAGTGCTCTCTCACAGGGATTTTTCATGATAAGAATTGCTTGAATCATATATACATCATTGCCTTGCTATCTGTGCTGCATCCTCAAGATTGGCTTCAGAATTGCTGTTAGATTTGAAGCATGAGCACTGCTTGCTACCTTCAATATTTATAGTTATTACTTTATTTAAATTTCCTTGTATTACTACTATAGTACCTTTAATATTCTGTTTATATTTGGTACATTAAAACTGTCGTATCTGTAGACTGAAATTGTGTCTGCTTCTTATATATATTTTTGATCAGCAGAAAATTCAGTATGTATGCTATTTGCAGTTAACATTTGGGAAACACAGACTTAGACCAGCCTTCTGGCAGCAAAATGCAGTATTTTGAAGAGTTAATTTTTGTTGCCAACGAGAACTGCCAAGATTGATACACAAAAGTCATTGCTTGCCGCTGCCATTAGTACCACGTACTCATTTCCTTGGCTTTGAAAAAGACTGTTTTCTTGTTTTGTTAATTGAGTGATTTATTACACACAACATTACTGTCTTAGATGAGCA
This sequence comes from Polypterus senegalus, assembly GCF_016835505.1. NCBI lineage: Eukaryota > Metazoa > Chordata > Cladistia > Polypteriformes > Polypteridae > Polypterus > Polypterus senegalus. Next base: position 136,884,866 of record NC_053154.1, on the reverse strand, counting down.
AATCTTACCATCACTGTTGTGTTCTCTGTCCTCTTTTTTTGCTCCACACCATGCAGTTTTTCAAACAGCATGTATATATAATAGCCATTTGTTTGTTTTCCATAGAGAGAGCTGGGCTGAATTTTAACTTGCAGGATTGATTTGTATTATCTAGCTGTTTGGATCAATAATGGTTTCATTGTGGTGCAGAACAAGCTGAACTCATGTAAATAATTCATGCAATGCCAGCCTAGCTTTAAATTATTTTGAAGTCAGTAGTCAACTAGCAATCTGTTCTTATTTTAATAAGTATACCTTAGCAGTAAAACTGATTATGCTATAGAGCATGATTTTATGAAAAGCATACAATGCAGTTCTTGAACACAAAACTATTGTAGCATCATTATTTGATGTCAGAGTGTGACCTGTGTTGAGTTGCTATATAAAATATATTCTAAAATTTAGAGTGGTTTGGCATCCAGGTCTATCTTAGAACTACTGGCCCGAAAGCAGGAGCCAAATGTATTTCACATTAATATTCAGTACCATAATAAGTAAGTGCCTTCCCTTCCCAAATAGTAATTCCTGCTTATCTGTTTTCCATGGTCTCTAATCTTCCTTCCAGCAGATGTTCACTAGATTCCATTACTAGCTCCAGAATTTTTAGTGCAATTTTAAACCACCATCCAAGTAATTTCTGAAACATTACCAGACTCACTACCTGGGGTTCAAGGGGTCATCTTTGACCTCCATTGGCTGCCACTTTGTGAACCTACACAAATGAACCCTGCATTTCCCCTAAAGGTCCAGGGTACCATGGTGTTTGTAACTCCCTCTTTCTCTTCTGGGCGGCAGAGTCCTACTTTTAACAAATTTGATTTTTTTGCTTCTGCTTTCTGGCATGGAGTATTTGCAGTGATGTACTGCCAGTCCTTAAAAGCTTCATTTTCGATAGGTGTGTTAGTGGCTTGGGAGAGAATTACAAGCTTCTTCCTCTGTTAATTTGGAGGATGTCTTAAGTTCCTCTTCTGGTGCATCATTCTTTAGGGCAGGATCTACCAGAAACTGAAACAAAATTCTGCTTATATGGGAATCTGGATGTGCTGCCATTTCGTCCATGTAATTCACTGATATATACCATCGTAGTGCTTCTTTTACACCCCTGGTAACCTCAGGCCAACTGGACATGCTATAAAAATAAATAGGGGGACCTTGAGTTATGAACAAGTTCAGTTACTACCAATGGTTGTAACCCAATTTTGTATGTAAGCTGGAACTCGCACTGAAAATGTCTATTAATGGAAGAATTGACACAAATGCATAATACAGAAATGCTTACTTTATAGAAAAAAACATTTTAAACTTATTCAGGGCTGGCTCTATCTTTTTTGATCCCCTAGGCGAAACTGTAAAAGGCACCTTCCCGCTGCTCGGTCGTATGACCAAATCTATGATGTAAGAGTTCTGTAAATGTAGGATTATTGCTGTTTTATCCTTTTTATATAGAATTACCTATATAACATTTTGTTTGTAAGCTGGTAGTTTTAATGAATTATGAACTGATTTACAAATTCACATTCATATATCCATTTTTTGTGAACTATAGGTATATATTTCTTTTAATGAATTTTATAATTCCTCATATATTTTGCTAAAGAAAACTAGCAGTTTAGTACAGACAATGAGGGTGCCCAGTGTTGCTGCTGCTGCTACACAACAAGGAGACAGATATTTAAGTCCTCTAGTGCAGTACGATTGTTCTTACCATGTGCACTGGGTTTCCAGCAACAGTTCAAACCATGCAATTTAAATGTGTTGGTGATGCTAAATTGGCCCTAGTGTGTGTGCGTGTGTTTGAGTGCATTCAATTTGTGATGGATTGGCACCCTGTTTGGGGAATGTTCCAGCCTTACAACCGATGCTTGCTCCGATAGGCGCCTGCTTCCCCTGAGCCTACTATGCATGAAGCAGATTAAGAATGTGCATGGATATAACATAATAATAATAATAATCATAATAATAATAATAATAATAATAATGGGTTAATTGCATAATGATTTTACAAAGAGAATACCAAATTTAAAAAGCAAATAATAATAATAATTAAAATAATATGCGTAATTAAATTTGTCTGAAATATTAAAAATAAAATTCACTGAAATTCAAAAACTTACTACTGCTTTGAATGATAGGATTTTTGTATAATTTTCATTAATTTTATATTATATTAGTATAATAGCATATTATATTAGTATAATAGCAGTAAAAATCATAGTAATATGAAACCAGCATAATATATACTGTATAATATTAAATATACAATTGAAGAAGTTTCAAGGTTGTAAAGTATATGCTGACCAGTTCAGCAATTAGGCAGCGTATTTTTGTTCCTCATATGGTGTGGTTAATACTGTAAGGATTCATAACAGGCACATGAATGATCCTTTTAAAGCTGCTTGCAAAAGCAATGCACTATGTTTGCAAAAATAACTGAAGTAAAGGAAAGAAAAATGTTTATATGCAATATTTGCATCAACCCTAATTTGAGATGAAACGGTATTAAACCAAAAGTAATACTGTAAATTTGCACTTGAAAAAATTACAGAAACAATATTCAGCATAAATAGTGACCATGTACTGTATATTGCATCTTGGAATTTGGACAACCACACTTAAAAAGTTTAATATATGATGCCCTGGTCAATGCATGAAGTCAAGTGAAAGCGGCAGTCTTGATAAAGGTAAGAATTTGTTATTAAAACAAAGTCTATCCATTTATATATCCATTAACATGTGTTATTATCGGGTGGCATCACATTAAAAAATAGAGAGCAAATGCGCTGGTGGAGGATCATATAGACCACATTCAGTGTCGCAGACAGTCTTTTCAATCACATTTAACATGAAAACAAACACATTCCATGTAAAGAGAGACTCTGTGCAATGGATTGTGGTGCATTCTGGGATTTGGAAGACCACCTGTAAAAGGCTTGTGCAAAAGAATAGACATCACTAGTATGTGAAAATGGCACAGAACAATATGACAGGCTTAATATGAATCAGACAGATGTACTGAGACAAAGTGTTCGTAAGTCGGGGTCTGTGTTGCTTAAAAAAATGCTGCTTTTTAAAATTTTCCACAGTAGATAATAACTATCTCATTTGTCTACATGGTAGAGCTGACTTTGAACTTATTAATAAAATGACACTGAAGCAATACTACTTTATATTAAATCACAAAATACAAATAATTTAAACTAAAATCAACCACAGGTATGTACAGTTTGTTGGTCTTGTTGGTGTTGGTCTACAAATTTTGATAATGACACAGTTCCTGAAAGACATGGGAAAAAGGCATACTGACAGCACAAAAATCACACAAGTAACTGTCAATTAATCTCTAAGCAGAGACACACTGTTTTTGCTGAGGGATCACTAAAAGTGCAACCAGTTATATTTGGCAACAGGAAAGCACAACATTATTGAAAATAATGACAAAGTCCATTCTGTGCAGTGCTATTTTGCATCATTAGCAATGACTGCTATGATTTCATTTACATGAAAACTAGTTTGCTTTGTTTCTAAGTTAAAAATGGAAGTGACTAGATGTAAAGATACAGTTATAAGAAAAAATATGGGCTTTTGTTTGCTTGACCGTATCTACAGAGTTGATGCAACCCAAGACCTGCCTGTGTTTTTGAATTTGTTTTCTAAAATATAGAACTGGACATGGTTTATGATAAAACCAAAAACTGGAAAATGCTTGGATAGGAGGAGAAGGGAATTAGATTTTAAGTTAGTGATGGCTTTGAGCCTGTGCCCAATATAGCCAATTAGACTGATCAGATCGTTTCAGCATCTCTGGTTACATTTACTGACAATAGACAGCTACTCAGTTCAGACTCTGGCCTGTTAATCAGTATCACAAATGGCTTTTCAAACATGTGAATTTGAACAGTTCCTGGTCTATTGTATGATGTTCTAACATTTTTTGGAACTTTATGCACTTTCCCACAGAGTTATGAAGGATTATGTTGCCTCTGTTTATTGTGTTAAACAGTGCTGTAACTGTTGAATTTCTGAAAGCAATTACCCCAGTATTTTTTGCTGAGTCTTGGCTTTGATGATACTTTGATGCATGTGTAGTTATCTGTGACATGCTCAGTGAAGTAAAGTACATTTTGCAGATAAGAATAAGTAAGAACTTCATTGTATTCTATGCAACAAACTTCGACCTGAGATTTAGCAGATTTAAAGCCTTAACATCTTTCTGAGCTTAAAGCACTACATGAATTGAGTCCTTACAGAGTGCTTGAACATTCTTAACTCAGGAAACAATCCCTGGAAGTGGCAGATGTTTCCTGCTATTAGATTTATAAATATTGCAATATTAAGAGCAACACACAGTTTGTCTTAACACTGATATGCAAAATATAACTAGTTTACAACCAATGCTAGAAATCCAATTTATTGTAAAGTTCACAGACATCTCCCTATAATACAGACTGACAAGCAAACGGTGATAATGAGTTTAATTATAAAGATCACAACAATCTTCAGCAATCCTCCAAATTCTTCTTTAGTGTGCCTTTAAACAAAACAGGCTGTGGCTTTTGTTGTTAATTAATCTGGTAATTATAGTAATTATTGCTAGATAATAACCCAATCAATTAAAAAATTATTACTAGATAATAACCCAATCAATTAAAAAATGGGAAAATTACAGTATAACCAGTTTCACATAACAATTAGAAAAATCTTCAAAACTTAAAGTAGTAAAGAAAACATTAGCCTCACGCAACTCTTGCATGCGTCTTTAGGTTTTGCATTATGTTTTTTGTTTTGTTTATTCTTCCTTTTACTACTATTAGGAGGGCTGGTAGATAAGTTGATTTTGTGTACTATATTACTTTCTTGTAGTGTTCTTTATATGAAAGGAACTTTAATTTGTTTCCATTCTGAATGTAAAATTTGGAGCCATTCTCTAATATTGTATCTCTTGCAGTAGTCTAACAGTTTTCATGTCTGCCAGCAACTTAGCTTGTGTGATGTTTGTCTTCCCAATATTTCCATCTAATGCTGCTGATTTTATAAGTAGAAGACTGAAGCTATTGAAGATGATTAAAGGGGAACATTTTGGACATATTTTTCCTGATCTCTGTTATGTTTTGTAAGCCTATTGCAAACATTCATTGTTTGCTTCCATAATACGGTGACAAGTTATGACACACCGCAGGGATAGTGTGCTTTAATGATAGGTATCCTACTTACAATTCATTTCATGATTCATTTTTCTGGTTTTAGAATTATATCTTGCATACTTGTATATTATTTAGGTCCATCCACTTTGCAATTTGTGGCCTCACAACTGGCATGCGCCATGCTCTAAATGGATTTATGTGTGTCTTCCTGTCTGATACTGAGAGGTGTGGGTAAGAAATTGAACTCTGTGTGTGATGGAGACTCTGACTTGCAGTTGTTTTCCACAGGTAACAAATTGTCTAGTGATAAGCTCACATTAATTTAGTCCATGCATTATATGCATAACACTTCTCTACAACGTGCATTTCACCATTGAAGTGACTCCAGGTTGAGTTTAAAAGTTGCTCCTTGCTAAGGAATGAATCGATTGTCAGCAGCTGAGACCAAGTGGAGGGCGATGTGTTGGAGAGAAAGAGTGAGAAAAACTAAAATGTGTGAGAGAGGCCTTTATTATGGAGTTGGGGAATTAACTGCAAAACTGATAAATCGTACTGGGCAGGACTGAAGGTTTTTATTTGGCATTAAGTTTAATTTGATAATTCATCCTCTTCTTTTGTTCAATCACAACCAAACCCTCACACACACACACACACACCTTTTTGTTTTTGAGGGTTTTTACCTTTTAAATGCCATACCTTATTTTTCATTCTAGGACAGGGGTGCCCACACTTTTTCGGCTTGCGAGCTACTCTTAAAATGACTAGGTCGAAATGATCTACCTATATATATATCTATACTAATAAAAGGCAAAGCCCTCACTCACTCACTGACTGACTCATCACTAATTCTCCAACTTCCCGTGTAGGTGGAAGGCTGAAATTTGGCAGGTTCATTCCTTACAGCTTCCTTACAAAAGTTGGGCAGGTTTTATATCGAAATTCTACGCGTAATGGTCATAACTGGAAGCTGTTTTTCTCCATTTACTGTAATGGAGATGAGCTTGAACGCCATGGGGGTGGAGTTTCGTGTGACATCATCACGCCTCCCACGTAATCACGCAGTACATAGAAAACCAGGAAGACCTCAAAAAAGCGCTGAAGAAAACATGCATTATATAATTGAGAAGGCAGCGAAACAATAAGAAGCGAGCGAGTGACATATACAACCATATTCATGAGTTCTGCTACTTCGGAAACAAAGCACGATGTAAACCTACACTTTAAATTAAGTTCATAGACAGGCTGCGCTGGCGTTTGTAATTTAGTGCCTGCCCATATAAGGCGTCCGTCAGCGGCAATCCAATAGCAAACTGCCACGGGTAAATATTCACGGGTGAAGGACTGTGTTTATGGAGAGGAAGATGAGATGGTCAGGGTGGTGTTTGACACAAACTCAGCGAAACTGCGAGAGAAAGTTTTAAGTGCCAGGACTAAGGTAACATTAAATACAGCCATGGACATAGCACGAGATGGCACCAGCACAGCTGGGAACCTTCGATGCATGTACACCGAGCGGCTCACGTGAACTGACGCAGTGCACAGATAAAAAGCAACAGTTCCAAAGAGCTGAACAAAACCGAATTACACAATTGAAAAGGCAGCAAAAAATATGAAGCGTCTGATAAGCATATTCATAAATCCAGCTACTGCGGAAACAAAGCACACGGTGGAAAAAGTCAATGTCCTGCTAAAGGAAGACAGTGTTAAAAAAACCCGTGCATGCAGTGTGTCAGGTCTCAGATAAAGAAGAAATCGAGCTGTTTATTGATGCAGTAAGAAACGAATCGATGAAAGAAACCTGTCATCTTTACAACGATTGACAAACACGGAATGTAACTTGAACACAACACATCCTACAAATATGAACCTGATTGAAAGAAATAATGATAATCAAATCCTTGATGACAGCAACACTCAGTAACACTCACAAAACAAATACTGTATATTGACAGTCATGTTACGTTATTTTTAAAATGTTCCCTTTTCTTTTTCTAGCTTTTTAAACACACTACTTCTCCGCTGCGATACGCGGGTATATATATATATGTATATATATATATCCCGATCTACATACTCGAATAATGGATACTTTATTCGCCATCAATGATTGTTTTGGTAAAGTCATACTCAGTGTATTCATTAGATGAACGGTAAAAAAGTAAGAGCGAGGGGAGGATGACTTATTGAGGCATGCAAGCAAAACCACAATAGCACGCTGGCTCGATGTACGAAAAAATACATCTTTTCAAGTTCTATTTACTCCATATGTGTCAAACTCAAGGCCCAGGCAGCATCCGCCCGGCGTGTAATTATATCCGCCCGAGATCATTTTATATACTGTATTATTGTTATTAATGGCCCGGGGATATGAAGCACTGGTAACACAATAAACTACAGATCCCATAATGCAGGGCTTCAGCTGCCTTGCCGAACACTTACCGCGTCACCACCGTCTCTTCAGTCGTTTCCTTACTTTGCGAAGGAAGTAGCTTTTTCACAGCTTCTGCACTGGTTTATAAACGAACGATATATAAGAAAGTCCTTTTTCCTTGCTTGCCAACAAGCAGCCTTTTATTTAATCCACGGGTTCTCCGCTGTTTCATTGTTCATTTATTACGATTTTTATAGTTATTGTGTAGGTTTTATTTAATCCACGGGTTCTCTTCTGTGTTCACTGCGGTGTCTTCTTTCGTTTACGAGCTGGCCAAGGAAGCAGCTTTCTCATAGCTTCTGCACTGTTTTAAAAACGAACGACATATAAGAAAGTGCTTTTTCCTTGCTTCACCAACGCAACCTTTTTATTTAATTCACGGGTCCTCTTCTATTTTATTGTTCATTTGTTACGATTGTTACAGTTATTGTGTAGGTTTTATTTAATCCACGGGTTCTCTTCTGTGTGTCACTGCGGTGTCTTCTTTCGTTTACGACCTTCGCCAAGGAAGCAGAAACTTACAACCACCGAAACTTTGTAACGCACAAGACTTCAGGTCACATCTCTATAAAACAACCTAATTGAAGCAACTATATTTACTGGCAGTGCCTCAGTGACACAGTTTTTATTCTCGCATCCCGTTATACCATCTAATCTCCCATTTTAATTCAAACGCGTTCAATTTCCAGTAAGGCTCTGCTTTGCAATGACAATTAATAAGTCTCAGGGACAAACACTACAAAAGGTTGGCATTTATTTGAGGCGGATTGCTTTTCACATGGCCAACTGTATGTTGCATGCTCAAGAGTGAGCTCAGCGCACAGCTTAGTCGTCATATTATAACCAGAGGGCCGAACTGACAACGTGGTATACAGAGAGATCCTTAACAATTAATTTTTGACATATTTTCGTTCAGTCTAAAAATGTTTACTTTTTTATTAATAAAAATATTCAGACAGTATTTCACGCTGCGGCTTGGTATTTTGCTAGTATATATATATACTAGCAGAATACCAACCGCAGCGAGAAGTAGTGTGTTAAAGAAGTTATGAAAAAGAAAAGCAAACATTTTAAAAATAACGTAAGATGATTGTTAATGTAATTGTTTTGTCATTGATATGAGTGTTGTTGTCATATCTATCTATTTATATATATATATTTATATATATCTGTATATATATATATATATATATATATATATATATATATAATATATATAGCAAAATACCTAGATTGGCAGCGAGAAGTAAAAAGAAAAGGAAACATTTTAATAATAACGTAACATGATTGACAATGTAATTGTTTTGTCATTGTCATGAGTGTTGCTGGCATATATATATATATATATATATATATATATATACACACACAGACACATATATATACATATATATACACATATATATATACACACATATATACATACTGTATATACAACATATACATATCTACATATATACTGTATATACACATATATATACAAATCTACATATATATTTCTACATATATATATATTAGGGGTGGGACTCGATTAAAAAATTAATCCAATTAATTAGAGGCTGTGTAAGAATTAATCTTGATTAATCGTATGTAATCGCACACGAAATTTGCCCCAAATCGCAAATGTTTTTTTTTAATTTAAAACGGTTTTAGTGGGCTTACAGAATCAAATAATAGACATGGACATGAATATTGTAAACTGAAGCTGTTTTAATTTCTGAAAAAAAAGCTTTTAAACTGCATTTGAATTCAAAACAGAAACAAAAATATCATCCCTGGTTAAAATTGGGCAGACTTAAAAATAAAGTGGTAGTTTAAGTACTTTAAGTACATTTTCAGAATAGTATTGTCTTTAAATAATAATAACCAAAATTTCAACATAAAGTGCAGTTTTTCTTCTTAAAAAATAAGTCAGAAACATAAAAGGTAATTTGACCAGCTTACTCTTTAAACTCTGAGTAACATTAGCCAAAATTATTTTGTACATTAGGCTAAAACAGTGTGATCATTGAACATTTTGTAATTAGATGTATTTAGAATTACTAACGGTCACGGAAGTCCAATGATCCCCAGTAAGAGCCACAAAGTCCGCTTTCTGTAATGCATCTAATTTTGCTTGCTTTTCAGTGTGCACAAAACCATGCTTTTATCAAGGCTTCGCGCGGGAAGTCGAAATGATCAGTCGTAGGAACGCGCTTTATTCCGCCTCTTAACATTTTTGTAGCTGTGATGTGTGCATCAGTGTAATGGATGTACCAGGAAATCATGCATTGACAAAAGTTCCCGCTTGCTTGGACTTGAAAGTGTGATTAAATGCGTTATTTTTTAACGCGTTATGGAGTACATGCATCGAAGCTTCTCAGCTGTGCTTGTGCTAAGAAAGGGAAAATTTTAAAATAACGTAACATGATTCTCGTTAACCTAATATTTTTCATACGCCCCAAACCAAGGAGATGCGAAGGTAAAATGAATCGGTAGCGCATACATAGTCAGTACATCCCTCTCGGGAATCGAACCTCAATGTCGGCGTTAGAGGCTTAAGACTCTACAATTAGCACAGCGTGTGGCTTGTCTATGCTAAAGTATGTATTGTAGATCGGGTATATATATACATTTATATATATATACCCGTATCGCAGTGGAGAAGTAGAAGTTATGAAAAGAAAAGGGAACATTTTAAAAATAACGTAACATGATTGTCAATATACAGTAATTGTTTTGTGAGTGTTATTGAATGTTGCTGTCATCAAGGATTTGATTATCATTATTTCTTTCAATCAGGCTCGTATTTGTAGGATGTGTTCAAGTTACATTCCGTGTTTGTCAATCGTTGTAAAGATAAGAGGTTTCATTCATCGATTAGTTCCTTACTGCATCAATAAACAGCTCGTCTTCCTTTTATCTGTGATGTGACAAACTGCATGCACGGGTTTTTTTTACACTGTCTTCCTTTAGCAGGACATTCACTTTTTCCACCGTGTGCTTTGTTTCCGCAGTAGCTGCACTTATGAATATGATTGTATGTATAAGACGCTTCATATTTTTTGCTGCCTTCTCAATTGTGTAATTCGGTTTTTGTTCAGCACTCTTTGGAACTGTTGCTTTTGTCTGTGCACTGCGCCAGTTCACGTGAGCCGCTTGGTGTTCTTGCATCGAAGGTTCCCAGCTGTACTGGTGCCATCTCGTAATGTCAGCTAAGACCCGCACTTAAAAGTTTCTCTCGCAGTTTCAATGAGTTTGTGCCAAACACCACCCTGACCATCTCATCTTCCTCTGCATAAGCACAGTCCTTCACCCGTGAATATTTACCGGCAGTGTTTGTATTGGATTGCCGCTGATGGACGGCCTTATATGGGCAGGCACTAAATTACAAACGCTAGTGGCAGCCTGTCTATGAACTTAATTTAATATAAACTTACGGTTCACGCCGTGCTTTGTTTCCGCAGTAGCTGTACTTATGAATATGCTTGTATGCATCATTTGCTTCATAATGTTTTTCTGCCTTCTCAATTGTGAAATGGCGTTTTGTGCTCATCGCTGTTTGGAGTTCTTCCTTGTTCTCTACGTACTTACGTAGGAGGCGTGATGATGTCACACTAAACTCCGCCCCGCCATCTCCAACTCAAGACTCCATTACATTATATGGGGAAAAATAGCTTCCAGTTATGACCCTTATGCGTAGAATTTCGAAATGAAACCTGCCCAACTTTTGTAAGTAAGCTGTAAGGAATAAGCCTGCCAAATTTCAGCCTTCTACCTACACGGGAAGTTGGAGAATTAGTGATGAGTGAGTGAGTGAGTGAGTGAGTGGCTTTGCCTTTTATTAGTATATATATATATATATATATATATATATATATATATATATATATATATATATATATATATATATATATATACAGCATTCAAGTCTGAATCACAATGTGATTTTATGGGTGGTCACCTACCAGGTAACGTGTGTGGTTGGTCTACAAGTGGGCAAACATCCACCACTGGTGTCCTCTCAGTTGCGAGAAACAGATCATAATGCAAAGAGTATGCTACACATGTTCTGCCCTATTTTGGGCTCATCAGGAGTACACACTCTACTGCACCCCTCATCGGGGATCAAACCTCGGACGTCAGACAAAAGCACTTCGATTGTGACATTGTGAGAAAAAAATCCTTTTCCAGTTCCATATTGAGCACATACCCTCCTCAAACATTTTTTAAAATCCCTTCTTTAGTCGATATAAATTGGAAGGCTAACTAGATCACAGCCGGAGTTTTGCAGTAGCTCACGCATTTGATTGTACGTGCGGGATGACCAGTGTGTTAGAAGAAAAGAGATGTCAGACTGGCCGCCCTGTATGTCAATCAAGTGGCAAATGCCATAGGGAGGATATACGATTGACTAACGTTTAAAAAAATTTTTTTTTGAATGCAACACGATCTACCTGCACTCCCTTTACGATCTACCAGTCGATCGCGATCGACGCATTGGGCACGCTTGCTCTAGGTTAACACAACCACATCCAGTAATGTTTCTACAAGATATCTTTTGACTTGTTTTACATCACTTTCTTGTTTTTTAAACCTATTTTTCAGTCTTTAATCTCAGTGTGCAATTGAACCGCATCCAACATTTCTTGACCCCTTGTGATTTTAATAATGACTGTTAAATTGTGTCACTGGAAACTGATGGCGTATTTTTCTCTCCTACCCCACTGCCCACATTTATGAATAGTGACATTCTACAGACATCATTTAAACTGATGTCTGCTACTCTCACCCAGTTCTCAATCAGCCTCAAATCAAATCAGGCACACCTACAAAACCAAGTGGTCTAAAATCCTGTGGATTATTATTTTTATCTTTCAGAATGAAGCCATACGATCAGATGATTTAATTGAGATTTAGAATATTGTATTTAATTCATTTGATTAACCTAGGTTGCGCAGTCTCACCATGATTGGTGCTGCTGCACTCTTACGGTCCTAAGGATTGGGTTCATATTCTAACCCGGGTTGTCATTTCTGTAGTGGCTGGTTTTCTACTTCATCTTAAGGACATACATGTTAGATTAATTCCATTAGTTTAAAATGTGTTTACTACATAAGAGTTAATGACATCAGTAAATGCACCACAGATAGTGCTTACTATGCTGCTGGAGCCATTTCTAGGAGAAAAGAATTAGAAGGGAGAAACAGGAACAAGATAAACAAAATGAACAAATATATAAAGCATGAGCTCTGCTGATTTTTGTCAAAAGCTTTGAAAAGCCAAAACAAGTAGAGCGGTTGACACTGCTTCCAGGAGTCATTAGTTTCTGATTCACTCTTTTAGAATCAGACTTTGCTGTGTTGTTATCATTGAGAATGTGTGCCTCTGTTTTGTTGTCTTAGTTTCACTGATTTTTTTGCTTCTGTCCTTGGTTTGTGTATTATTTGTATGTCTATCTTCTATCACTCAAATACCATAGCGATCTAGTGGCAAGATTGTAACATTATTTTTGAATTTTTCTTTTTGATCACATCGTGACACTGTGCAAATTTACAGTATAGATCATTGGATACAAGCATTGATAGTGCAGGTTGAAATTAAATTTATTATTACAATGACAGTCATATTGTGAGTTTTGCTGAAAGTGTGAACATGTCAGAGGCATTGTGTAGCTTCTGAGTGGTAATATTTCTCAGCTGTGACTGTAGCAGTACAAAGGGATTTTACTTCTGAGATGGCCTCAACAGCTGTGACAACTTGTAAGATACAATATTGTTCTTCCCAGGAGTGAAGTTAATGTTAAAATTATATTGTTGCAAATTAAGATGAAAGTGTTTGATAAAAGTTGCTGTACTAGTCAGCAGTGTCAAGAGGTGTACTGATCAAACCAAAGGCCAAGCCATAGGGCCATAATGATACATGGGAGAGGAGGTCCAAACACATCCGAGACTGAATACTCCTGTTTTGTTGAAGTTGGTGCATGTAAAATATGATCATAAGATCAATTAAGAATGTGCATGGATGTAACATAATAATTATTATTTCTGTCTGCTGCACATAGAGAACCATGGCTATCACTGAGAATAAAGCATCACAAGGGATGGTAACAATTTAACATTCACTCCATTCCCTAACTGTTGTTGTGAATATTGGAAACCTGGTACAAAAAACCAAATAATTCATTTGTAATGTCTGTGTAGTGTGGGGAACAGCCTGGACACAGACAGGCTGAAATTGTTTTAAGCACCACAACACTTTTATTTACACAAATATTTACAAAGGTGAAACACATAATCCCCTTAACCCCAAAGTCCAGGCCTCTTTACGCAATGCCTCTCTTCGCTGCCTCCGCTCCTCTCCATCAAGCTCTTGCCTTCTTCCTCCCGACTCCAGCCATCGAATGGAGGGAGGTGGCCCCTTTTATACACACCCGGACGTGCTCCAGGTGTTTCCCGATGAGCTTCCGCCACACCAGGAAGGGTGTGTACCAGCTGCGCACCGGGAAGCACTCCAGGTGTCCCTGGTCTTCTTCCACCAAGCACTTCCGGGTGTGGCGAGGGCCAGGGCTCCATAGGCATTGGGATGCCCCCTGGCGGTGACCACAGGCCCCTATAGGGTTGAGCTTCTAAGCTCAGTTCCTGTGGTCCCCAAAGCCACCAGGGCGGTCGCCCCCTAATGGTCTGGAGGAGGCATAAGCCCTCCTCCGGTCCTCCTGGGTGTCCCGGCTGGGTACCATCCCCAGCCACTTGCCACATTAGTTGTAATTGCTTCTGTGTTTCAGTCAGGAATATAGCTGGTTCCTTTATTATATCATTATTATTGATTTTAGATTCTTTTGTTTATGTTAGTATTGCTTTTGTTTATGACTTACATTATCCTTTACTTTTTATGTATTTGTATTTATGCCTTTGTTGTGTGCCTTGTGTTTTGTGGGCCTCCTGCCCATTACTGCAAGGGACTGATCTTAACCACCAAAAAAGCAGGACAAGCCACAGTCCCTTGCATTTCATTCAAATGCATTTGGGAGTTGGTGAGTGTTTCTACTGTGATTTTCTGTGCTGTCTGAGTTTTTGTAATTTACCAGATTTTTTAATATTGTGCTCTGTTTTGGTAACCTTGCTTCTTGGATTTCATATTGGGACTTTGTTTGACTTGGATTGCCATTGCTGGAAACTCATTTTTACCTTTTTGTGCTCCACAGAACCTCTTGTTATTACTGAACATTTTTGTAAACAATAAATCTGCATTTGCCTGTGCTGACAGTTCATGTCATGCAAACGTTTTAATGGCATTGACAGGTTCTGATCCACTTAAAAAATCTTGGGATGACTGTTTCAGGAGTAAGCAAAGGAAATTCAGCATGTGTCACCAAGCATTATATTTAGACAAGAGACAGCAATGGAGTTGATCTCATCCAGAGATACCGGAGACAGTGCTCAGCTAGGAGCAGTTCTGGTTTTTTGTGCTGTTAATAGAAGAAATGGACATTAACCTGCAAAATGTTCAATTCTAGTCAGGAGATGAAAATTTTTGAGATATTCTCAAGTAAAACCCTCTAGGTAAGCAGAGAAAAAAAACATTTAAAGAAAAGAAAAAAGCAAGTTATAAAGACTAAAATTAACAAAATTGAAAATAAAAAGAAAATGTTTGGAGCTCAACTTGAATATGTGAAACATGCTCATAATCCATATGGCAACTCGAACTGGTGGTGATCACCTCTGATAAAAGATAACTGCTTTAGAAACTCTATATTAAATTTGAGTGATCCGAAGACTAGGACTAGGAGAAAGAAATATTAGAACTGTTATTCTAATAGAAACGACAGAATTCTTTTGGAGGATATCTTCTGAAACCTCCTATATCTCTTTCAGTGTCCCTATATACAGTAGATAATAACAAATTTTTCTATAAGAGGTTTGACTCTGTTATATACATATACTTTTATATATATATATATATATATACGGCAAATACTTTTTCTATTTTGAAAAATTTAAGAAAATTGTACATGCCCGTTTAGCATGGAAAGGATATCTTGTTTTTAAATCTTAGTATGTATGCTTTGCTCTGAGCTCCAGTCAACACCAATTATCATCAATTTATTAGCAACTCAGAGTTGCGCTATATACTGAAAAGATGTGTAAAATGTGTAGGACACATTTTAAGATAGAGAGGCCCTGGTCTATTGTTCCTATACATGATAATCCCCTATTTTCGCCTTTTTAACCTATGAATTTTTCAGTCTATGTAAGTTGATAGGTATTGTGACATTGTACAAATCTCTGTATTGATAATTGATTTCCTTTTTTTGTTCCAACTATTATATTGTAAATTTAATCTTCCAAAAACATACTTTGTCTTCCATATACAAATTACACACAGCTAAAAGTAGTCTTCCCAAATTCCCTCTTCTTTTAGTTACATTTGACCCAGAGATGATACTTGAGTTAGTTTGAGTGAAGATTCAGACAGCATCTCCAGACTATACCAAAAAATCTCAAGGAACTTACCTCTTAATTAAAATTTCAGAGAAGAAATGTAATTTAGACATTTATAAAAAAACATTTAGTTCAATATGCACCAACAATGCAAAAATTCAACTAATCAATTTTCCTTCACATATATATATCTCATGTACATTTGTCTAAAATGTACCCAGGGCAAGATCAAAACTGTGAGTAATGTAATCAAGCACCTACATCTCTAATCAATCAATCAATCAATCAATCAACATTTATTTCTATAGCACATATTCATACAAAAAAATGTAGCTCAAAGTGCTTTACAAAATGAATAGAAAAATAGAAGACACAATAAAAAATAAACATAAGTCAACATTAATTAACATAGAATAAGAGTAAGGTCCGATGGCCAGGGTGGACAGAAAAACAAAAAACTCCAAAGGCTGGAGAAAAAATAAAATCTGTAGGGGTTCCAGACCAAGAGACCGCCCAGTCCCCTCTGGGCAATCTACCTAACATAAATCAAACAGTCCTCTTTGTATTTAGGGTTTTCATGGAAGGACCTGATGATGATGGTCACGTAGACTTCTGGCTTTCAGTCCATCAATGTTGGTGCATCATGATGCTTTGAGTAGGTGGTGGTGGCGCAGGCCGGAAAAGGAAATAGAAGAGAGAGTAGGGGTCAGTATGGATTTTGGAGCCACTGTGAATAGTTATTATGAAGAATTGAACATACAGAGTATCAGTATTAAGTTAAAGTGAAGTTATGAGAAGGCCATGTTAAAGTAATGTGTTTTCAGCAGTGTTTTAAAGTGCTCTACTGTATTTGCCTGGCGAATTCCTATTGGCAGGCTATTCCAGATTTTAGGTGCATAACAGCAGAAGGCCGCCTCACCACTTCCTTTTAAGTTTAGCTTTTGGAAGGTTACGATTTGGAATATAACGTGTCAGGCATTCCGATATATAAGATGGAGCGAGATTATTTAAGGCTTTATAAACCATAAGCAGTATTTTAAAGTCAATCCTGAATGAGACAGGTAACCAGTGTAGTGACATCAAAACTGGAGAAATGTGTTCGGATTTTCTTTTCCCAGTTAGGATTCTAGCAGCTGCATTCTGCACTCGTTGCAAATGATTTATGTCTTTTTTGGGTAGTCCTGAGAGGAGTGCGTTACAGTAATCTAGTCTACTGAAAACAAAAGCGTGAATTAATTTCTCCGCATCTTTCAATGATATAAGAGGTCTAACTTTAGCTATGTTTCATAAGTGAAAAAATGCTGTCCTAGTGGTCTGATGAATATGCGATTTAAAATTCAGATTACAGTCAACGGTTACCCCTAAATTTTTTACTTCCGTCTTAACTTGTAATCCTAGTGCATCAAGTTTATTTCTGATAACCTCACTGAATCCATTATTGCCAATTACTAAAATTTCAGTTTTCTCTTTATTTAGTTTGAGAAAATTACTATTCATCCATTCAGAAATACCAGTAAGACATTGTGTTAGTGTATCGAAAGAGTCAGAGTCATCAGGTGCTATAGATAAGTACAGCTGTGTGTCATCAGCATAGCTGTGGTAACTCACGTTGTAACCTGAGATAATCTGACCTAACGGAAGCATGTAGATTGAGAAGAGCAGCGGACCCAGGATAGAGCCTTGTGGAACACCATATCGGATATCATGTGTCTTTGAGATTTGATTACCACAACTCACAAAAAATTTTCTACCTGCCAGGTAGGATTCAAACCAATTTAAGACACTGCCAGAGAGGCCCACCCATTGACTAAGGCGATTTCTAAGAATATTATGATCAATGGTGTCAAATGCAGCACTCAGATCTAAGAGGATGAGAACAGATAAATGGCCTCTGTCTGCATTTACCCACAAATCATTTACTACTTTAACGAGTGCAGTTTCTGTGCTGTGATTTGTTCTGAAACCTGACTGAAATGTATCAAGAATAGCATGTTTATTTAGGTGGTCATTTAACTGCATAATGACTGCCTTCTCTAGAATTTTACTTAAGAAGGGCAGGTTAGAGATGGGTCTAAAAAGGCAGAGGGGTCAAGATTATTTTTCTTGAGCAGGGGTTTAACTACAGCAGTCTTAAGACAGTCTGGAAAAAACTATGTCCAGAATATTGTCAATTAGCACGCCTGATATTTCTTTGAAAAACCTGGTTGGTATTGGGTCAAGGACGCAGGTGGAGGGTTTCAGTTGAGAGATTATTTTATGTAAATCAGGTAAATCTATCCTGGTAAAAGCATTTAATTTGTTTATAATGGAGTACCGGGGCTTTGGAGGTTCTGCAGTGTTGGGGAGATATACTATGTTATCTCTAATATCATTAATTTTTTGATTGAAAAATACAGCAATGTTCTCACAGGTTTCACTGGAAGTATTCTGGGGGCATTCCTTTGTGTTACCTGGGTTTAACAGATGATCAATTGTAGAAAATAAGACTCTGGGATTACTAGCATTGTTATTTATAATATTAGAGAAATAGCAGCGCCTCTCAAGACGGACAGTGTTATTGTATTCTGTTATTTTAGCCTTCAATATCTCATAATGGATAGTTAGTTTAGTTTTCCTCCATTTACGCTCAGCTCTACGACATGTTCTTTTTAAATCAGACACTCTTTGGGTCTTCCATGGTATAACAATACTAGAAGATTTTTTAACTGTCTTTTCAGGTGCAACTATGTCAACAGCAGCTCTTACTTTAGAATTAAAGTTTTCCACTTTACTATTTACATTATCCTCGGTATTATAGTTGGCATTATAAGTCTAAGTCACATGTGTTGTCCTGCACTTAAACCATTTTTATGCCAAACCATTAGCATATTTTGCAAATGGTCATGGATTTAAAAGCACCTCTAATGCCTTAACAGTAAAATTTTGAATAATACTAGATGGAAGAGAAGTGTGCTATCAAAAATGTTGCAATATGCTGTACTATACTAAATGCACAAAGACTTACGTTTCTCAACTGGAAAAATCCCAATCCACCTTCTATAACTCATTGGTGAAAAACTGGAAAAAATCTAATTCTCTTTATGAACATCCATCCATCCATTATCCAACCCACTATATCCTTGTGTATATCCCCGCTATAGCCATATGTCTTTGGACTGTGGGAGGAAACCGGAGCACTCAAAGGAAACCCACGCAGACATGGGGAGAACATGCAGACTCCACACAGGGAGGACCTGGGAAGCAAACTCGGATCTCCTAACTGTGAGGCAGCAGCACTACCCACTGCGCCACCTTGCCACCCTCTTTATGAACAAGTGTGCATAATTTTTTTCAGACTTTAGCAAGGACTCATTAGTGTAATTCTAAAGTTGCCAGGCCTGGCCTGTGCTTAACCTTTCTGTTTTACTTACCGTTTTATCCTTCGTAAAGAAGTAGTTTAAAAGGTTCTTTCCAGGTGAATGGCTCTCTTTTTTTGGGTGGGAGTTGAGTCCTGAGTTTTCAGGATATGTATTCGGAGTATACAATTGCACTTGCTCTATTATTTTCTTTTAATTGAATTTTGTTTTGTTTATATGTTTTGTTTCAAAAATAAAAAACAACATATATTAGTTAAAAAACAAATGCATATCATTCATATTTGACTATGCTATGAAGTTAATTTTACCAAAACATAGTGTTGCTTAGCAGTATGTGCAAGTAAAACAAGTATTTGCCGTTTAACAGAAAAACAGAGTTGATGTGTGTACTTTTTCTTTTAACCTCCATGCCATTAACCCTGAGCGTGACTCAGGCTTGGAATGCTGTGTAATTATAGTTAAGCCCTTGTGAAATGTTCAATGATTCTTGCTTTGCAGTGTAAAGCCTAAATAACTATCAGGACAGTATTTTGCTGTGATTTTCGCAAAAATGCAAAATAATTGAGATCAAGTCGAAAGAGAAGAATGACTTCCCCTCTCCCCCCATAGCATTGTTCACAACACAGCATTTGTCTTTCATGACAGGGGAAATCTGGAAATCACTGGTATCCTACAATGGGCATATCCATCGTGCAGATCAGGCTCTGACATTCTACCATCTTATACACAAGCAACAGAAAAAATATTCTAACAAAAATTTGCAAAGAAACAAACATCTACTGCCCTGTTTGCAGTATCTGGCTATATGATGGTAACTGTCTCGTAATATAACAAAATATGTGTACTAAATCTCTATCAGTACACTAGGCATACTTTTCCTATAGTAATTTACTTTACATATTAATATTTGTATCTTTGATATTTATATGTTTCACTTTTCTTGTTGGAAAGAAAAATCAATGGTTTTGACTCGTTTTTCCTGAGGTAAACATAATTCTAAAGAGGCTACTAAACGTGCTAAACTGAAATATATGGGTATGAATTTCAGTGATCTGCCTGATAAAGGAAAGAATACCAGGTAATGCAAGTTTGAGAAGATTTTATTGAATAAAATGGCAATAACGTGTTTCTGCATTTAAAATCTGCCACCATTTATTTCCCAGTTCATTTAGGATTAAGGAGAGAATCTTAGGTATAAGGACTGGAGAATAATACAGCACAGGTTTACAAGAGCAGCAGCCAACCACCTAACTCAGTCTGTGCCAACCCCCTCCTCACTTTAGCTATCCCACTGGATCAAATGAGACAGGAATTTAATTGCTTGTATACTATACAAGGTCATGCAATACCATATCATCTCATAACTTATCAAGAGCAGCATGTGACAGAAGTGTGCTTACCAAGGCTGCGGCAGTAAAATCAATATTCCTATTTTTTCTTTTTCCATATATGGTAAAATCCAATGCTGGTAATTGGAACGCAAAAGCATATTCTGGCAGATTTGGGCATATATGGTAGGAATTTTACCTTAACGAGATATCAAAAAGCACTGGAGTCATACAAAATATTGTGACACTGCAGTATTACTGAGAGAAAAACAAAAAGGCAAAAAAATAGTAATTCTTCATTAGTTTCCTTTTTTATGCGTTACATCCTTTCGAAACCATTCAAAAGACAAAGCTTTGAGATTAATTTTCTTCACTACTTTGCCTCCTTATGAACTTTACAGGGGACGAGTGTGAGGGGGTGAGATTTTACCCAGTTTAACAATTAAAATGCTGGTAGTGTTCTGGAAATGTTATTACCAGCATTATAACAGCTAGTTAAGCAAGCATTGATATTGAGATGATTAAAGGGTAGAACAAATGTGACATCATTTGTTCAGATTAACTAGCAACTTTGAACCACAGTTTTAAATTTCTCCGTTTAGGCATACATTGTCAGTATTTAATTTTTAAAATATGAAGCATAGTTAACGAAAACACAAAACACACCATGTTTTCTATTTCTTCCCCCTGTTTTGCCTCACCATCTTCCATGAAATTTCCATGCGTCTTTTGATCAGAGTTTTGAATATGTTTTTCCTCCAGTGTTGGAACAGGCTTTACATAGCGCTGTATTTTTTAATATCACTTAATTTTGCAGTTTCCAAATTGACAAATGCCTGATTGATTTGTTGAAGCAGACATATTTCTTGCCCTTGCTGGATGCTCAAATGGGTAAAGTATTCTCTAACAGATTGCCTTTTTACTTAAAAAAAGATATGGATAAAAAAAAATTGAACAGACGGTTTGCTGCAGTAAGTCTCCACCCTGCTGTTTTGAGGATCCTGTAGTGGCATGATGCTTTCCCTTTCTTCCTCCCCAAGTTACTTTGATGTCAGTGCAGTATTTAAATAAAGCTGACAGCTGAAACCCTTCCAGGTACACCTGAAACATGACTGGCAATCTTTGCTGTCATATGCTAAAACAAAATCCCTCTTATTTTGCACTTGTGTTCTAAGGAGAACAGTAAACTGTCCCACTCCTCCTTACTGCTAGTTCACATTCAGATTCTAATTTGGAATGTTTTTATTAGTAGATATTTGTTTCTATTGACAGCATTGAACAAAATAGGCACATTCAAAGTTGCAGTACAATCAAGACTGTAACAGGTCACGAGGTGGTAGGTGAGGGTATGAGACAATATTCAACAAATTACAGTTATGTCTTTCCAATTCAAGTAAGCAGAAAATGCTTTTCCATTCAACTGTCTAAGCAGCCAGCATCCATGTCTTCCAGGAAGCCTACTTATCTGTTTTTTTAAAAGAATCAGTCTGGAGCACCCAGCTTACTCTCCACCATCATCAGTACCAATTGTTATAGAAAGCTGTAATGTATTTGCATCAAAATACCCTGGAAGCAAACACATTTGGTTGAATATTCATAGTGTTTCAGAGGCCATGTCACTTTTGAATTTTGCCACTCTTCTGTAGTAGTCAGACAATTAGCAACAATGCACCACCGGATCTCACAACTTGGTCTTTAAAGGTGCTTTCCTTATCTCAGTCACTGTGTAGTGTAGTGGCTAAGGCATTGGAGTTTAAACTTGATGGTTGCTGAAATATAATCCTCTGCTCTGATTCACTGTTTTGGCCTGAACAAGTCACATAATCTGCCTATCTCCAACTTTACAAAAGTAAATGTTATCATTCTGTATCACTGTACATATAAAGTGCCTTAGAACTGTTTTCTTATCAATAGGCAGAAAATAAAGTTTGTTTATTTAAAATCCAGATCTTAAATGAATAGTGAAGTAAATCAGTAGCCTATTTATTATGGACTAGAAGTGAAAAAGACACAAGTTGAAATTCAAGTCCAGCATATCTGTAGAAATTGTCACTTAGGCTTCCTGTACTGCAAATATACTAAGATCTACAATATTACTGCAAAAAATGTAATATTTAATTTTGATAAAAGTATGGGGGACTTCATTTATTTAAAGTTCACAGGTGTATGCATACTGTATTTTATGAATATTTTTAGGACCTACTAAGGAATAACTGAAATTAAATTCACTTAAGTTAATCATATCCAAGTGGGCATGTTCATGAATTTTATACACTGCTTAATCAAGTAGCATAATATTATGCTTTGCAAAAAGCATAAAGCATTACTCTCTAAAAAGACTGACTGACTGACTAAATCCTCCATCCCCTCCAGAAACGCAGCTTCCTCTTACCATTCAGCTTCAAACTGTCGTTTCTTCTGCCTAGAAGAGTCTGGCAGTCCACTGCTACTCTACCTAGCGCTCCCATTTATTTCACACACAAAATATTCTGGTCCGTTATTCATCTTTTTTTTTTTTTAAGTCCTACTGCTGCTCTGCGTACTCTGCTGTGCTGCCACTGTGTCATTTTGTTCATTACTCACTTTGTCCCATCCACCTTAAACACATTTTTTAGCTTATTCTTCTCTTGCAGTCTGCCTGTCTCTGAATCTCTCATGCCTATGTTTCTTATTCCGTTTCATTTTATAGTCCTCTGTTCATCTGCACATCCAGTTGATTGTCCTGGTTACTCCCTTTCTAACGTTCTAGATCTGAACCATTTTACACAAAGCTATTACATCTGTTTCAATTCTACTCTTTCCTTAACTTCTTCCATGTTACTTTTATTGTCTAATACTGCACCATCCTACCTGTTCACTTCTTGCCTTAGGGGTTTGGATGTTGCATTTAACTGCAACCTCCATTATTTCTGGGTTTTACGTAATGAATGTTGTGATTTCAGGACTGCTTCTTCTGTGTTTTTTGTATAATCTCTTGATAACAATGACTTCCCAATATGTCTCTTTGTCACATCCTCATCATTTACAAATGTAGCATTGTGCTTAATCATTATTCTTGCTCAGTGCATTGTCCTCTGTATTGGGTTTTTGCTTTTAGTTCATGGATTTTCTCCTGACTTTTTAACACTGGCATCTATCGTTAGGTGAAGTTATTATCCATGCAGGTTTTTTGTTCTTCTGCGGATGTCAGATTAAGCTTTTAAATTAATGCATTCTTCATAGATTAAATGCAAATACATTTTGCTTCAGAATCATTTTGAATGAATGTTACCCATTTCATGGCTGCCTTATATTTTATAAGTTCTTTGCCTAGTAAGAAAACCAGAATGTTGTTGAGTATTACCTCCTCATTTAGTTTCATTTTTGAGTATACTCCTTATCATTCACAAGGTCTTGTCCTTACTTCAGGATTCATTCAACTTTCTCTTTATAAGTAATTTTTGTTAAAAGCGCCAAACAATAATAATTTGCATCTTAAACAGGGTGACATATGGTGTGCAGATATTTAATTTGTTTTGCTGTTTCCAACTGTATTGTTTATCTCATCCATCAGGTAATACCGCTAAGGAAATTAATATATACTGCTAAACTGCAAAGACTTTATTTCATTTAGTCATCTCTTCTAATTTAAACCTGAGTGTTCTTTATCTGTACAATACTCTGTCAGATAAACTACATAGTTTGTGTATTTGTAAGAGATGTTACTGCATTTTACTCTGTTTATCCATTTTCAGTGCTTTAGTTGTCCAAGTAGGAGTTGCAGGGGCAGGAAAATTGTCTCAACAGCATTGGGCTCAAGACAGGAAAAAATCCTAAACAGATCAGTGGTTCATCATAAGACACACTCTTGCCCACTCACAGTTGGTGTGTCATATACTCGGCAAGTCTTTGTGGGTAGGAGAACAACTAAAAAATCTACAGAATATTGTGTTACGTCTGTTTCCCCCTCCATCTTGTTTTACTTTACCTTCACTTAACCCTAAATATTGTCCTTTTTGGTTCTTCATTTAACATTATATTTCCTTAAATGTGTCTGTTTATGTAGGCAGCTGTGAAGATCAATAGTATTCAGTGCATTACTGTGGTCAGTAGGTTTATGTTTGCACTCATACAACCTGCTTATGAAATATTATTCTTTATGTACCATATACTGTATACCTTATTATTTAGCTACATTTCTTGCTTTTTTATTGTACATTCTTGCTATATTTTCTCACTATTATGCTTCACCTGACTGTGATATTTATTGGGCACTGCCTGGACTTTGTTTTTGCTTGAATGGAGGGTGAAAATCCTAGTTATTCTTAGATTGGTTTATTTAGCCAAAACAATATTATCTTAAAATTGTAAAAATTGCTCACACCTTGTCATTTTCATGTCCCACCATCAATGGACCCTTAACATTCTGAAGCACTACAGCTGTTGATCTTCTGAACCCCAGGGCTTTTGAATTGCTGCTATCTGTAACCTTCCAGCTCCAAACTTCTGTAGGCACTGGCAGCATCTTGACAAGATAACAGCCCGAGCACTGAGAATACCTCATCTACCTGTTGCATTCATTTCTGTTGACTTTTATTGCAGGTCTACTGGCTGAGGCCTATTGTGGATTTGTATGTTAAAAGATTCTTTAATACAGCTAAGTATACAAGTATAAGTATTTGTGTCCTGCTTGGTTTCTGTTGTTGTGGTAGTCATTTACAGTATGTTGCTGTTGTGGCTTTGTTCTGTAAGCCAAAAGACCTTTCCACAGTTCCCAGCATTGATCCTGGTCCACACGTGGGGCCAATTCTTCCTGTTTGATACATTTGTATCATTTGTTTTGCCACTCCTCTCATTTTTGTAAGGACTCTTATCATCTTGTTCCCATTGTATCTCAATATGTAGCAGCATTCAATTTTTTTATTATTCATGTAGAATTAATTTTATTTTCAATATTGCGAAAAACAAAAAATGAACATAACCATTGGGTGTCGTGCCCTCCACAACACCAAAAACAATAAGTGCAATATTTTTAGAAACCAAAGATTAGGTGCAAACAATTTTCAAAAATAGCCAGATTGTGAGAGGACATATATGTAATAATATCTTGTGATTATTATAAATGGTTTCCTAGGTTCAGATTGTTTTATTTTGATAGCCTGTTTTTTCTCTAATGTTTGGAATCTTTCTGTTTAAGTGTTCACTTTTGCTTTGGTTTCTCATTATATTTTAAGACCTGTAGATTAATTTTATCATTAAACTTTTGTTCTATTGTGATGCCATGTTATTTTCTGTAAGCATGCCACAATTTAGTGACTTTGTTGCTAAGGTACAGGTGAATGTTGCCATGGTTACTTCTCCTGGAAGTCGTATTACATGACATCAAGATCACAATGCATTTTAAGCTGCCACCCTTTGTCAGATGCTGTCCAAGTTTGTGGAAACAAATTAAACGGCTATTGGTCCTTCAAGGCTTTGAATTTAGTTTATGTATTAGGTTTAGTCACACAATAATTGATTTCTCATGTTTTGACCTACTGCTGGCGTTTTGGTGTTATTTTTGTTTCCTTATCTTTTTCCTTGCCCTTGAGAATGGCCATTTTTTATGCCTGGTAGTGCAGTATCTGCCAAAACACTTGCATGATATTTCACAGTTCCTTACATTTTACACAAGAATACTTACAAACAGTGGAAAAAAAAAGTTTCTTCAGGAATGGAGCCTATATTACTAGAAAAACACTATTCTAATAAAGAGGGAGAAAAACCTTATAAGGTGCTAGTGCATCAAATACTTATGAAACAGTTTGAAACTCTATTGTTGAAATGAGCAATATAATTGGAATGAAGGTTTTTGAACATAACATATTAAAAGAAATCTTATATAACAATTTACGCATTACAGTATAATGAAAATGATACTCTAATTAAGGATGCCACAAACTGGAAATCCATAGATGAAAGGCTACTACATAAAACATTATTCCATATTCGATTTCTAGTTTTCCCAATAGAAAAAAAGATTTTTAAAATGCACCTTTAATAGATCAATTTCCTTACTAAACACCAATGTTAAGACTTTGGTGATGTCACAAACTTTATGCAGAAATTACTTTATTGTAGTATTTTGCAAGATTAAACTAGCTATGCATTCAATAAACTACTACACAAGTTCAGTGTGGGAAGTCATATAAATTTTGATTTGTTTGCTTTCAAATATGGTGCCAAACAGGGGACATCTTTCCCAGCAAGAAAGGAGCCATCTCATCTTGACATCTACCTGCAAAAACAACCAGATATTCAAGGAATTGAATCTCTTTATACAGATAACATAATACTTTATGTACTGATTCGTATTTATCACTTCTATATGTACTTAATATACTGAAAGAGGTTTAGAAAATTAGATTGCAAAATATTTCTATGAATAAGAGCACATTATTTCTTGTGAACTGTCTTGCGCATCAACAGTTTCACCAAAGCGTTTTGTTATTCCAGATTATTGTTATTTCCTGGGAAATTTAGCTTTTAACAGAAGCTCTTTAAATAAATACATACATAAATACAGTAGATAGTGGAAATCAGCCTCAGGCACACACAGGCACAGAGACACGTACAAAAAGAGACAAGTACAAAATACACCCTTTTATTTTCTTTATTATTAGCACAAAGTGCACAAATTACCAATATTGCCCAGTTTCTTTTCCTTCTTCTCTCTCTCTCCTTCTTCTTTCTCTCTCTTTTACCACCTTCACTCCTCCACACAAGCTCTGTCCTCTACCTCCTGACTCCAGCTCCCTGAATTGAGTGAGGTGGCATCTTTTTATAGTGCTCCCAGAAGTGCTCCGGGTGCATTCCAGTTGCACTCCTGAGTGTGTGGGAAGTGCTGTAAGGGTCCTTGGATGTACTCCACATGTTTCCAGATCCTCTTCTATCAGCACTTCTGGGTGTGGTGGAAATGTTGCAGCCCAAGGCTCCGGGAGTGTCCAGGCACCCCATGGTGGTGACCACAGGACCCAATAGGGTTGCGGAGAGCGGCCCTTTAACACACTTGAGGGGCTCATGCTGCACATTGTTAGGAGACCCAGTCCTCCTTTTTCCGGGTCCTCCTCTTACTTATGGGTGCAAAGACAGTCTTGGTCTCCTTATGAGAGAAAGAGAAACCCTGCTGTGTCTGCACACGTTTTGACCTTGAAGAGACCGCTGTGGCTTCTTGGGGCAGGTCAGTCTGGATGCCGGCACATATAAGCCGGTCCCTCTCCCCCTCCTCAGCCATTTCCACCCCCACGGTGCGATCGGCCATCACCCACAGTCAACTGTTGGATGTCTGGCTACTCACTTTCCCTCAAATTTAGGATTATGAAGCAATTCACTCAGCTGTCCATTATTATGTGCAGTACCAGGTGTCACTTACCTGTACCGCCTCATCTGCTTTGAGAAGACCAATCCTGGGCTGCTGCAGATACCAGTCTGCCTTCTCCAGCGGCACTCTGGCTGTCTTCTCCAGCTCCTCAATCGTTTTCCTAATTTCCCGGCGATCTGTACCAATGCCTGTATAGGCTCTAGGACTCTCTCGAGTTACTGTAATATCAATTCTTTATTTATTTCGGCTGGTTACGGGATCAGGCTTTCTTGAGCCCCATCTGAGCATAAAAAAATATTTATTGGTTGAGCTGTAAATTATCATTTTTTGACTTTTAATGTAATGTTTATCTACCATTTGAATGTACTTATTTTCTATGTAAGAAATCATTAATAAATGATCTGAATTTAACACATTTGTATAGCTTAGGAATGGTGAATGAGGACTACAGATTCCAAATGTTCATTGACATAAAGAAATGTGCTGTGAGGGAAGGAGGACCTCAGTTTATCACTGCTGCTATGGGGCAGATGTTTACTTAAAGTTGTAAAAAATGAACAACTTTTGTAAGCCTTATTTCTTTCAATAACTTCAGCAGGTTGTGAATAAAACTCTTGAGAGCAAAAGTAGAAACCTGACAAGAACACTGAAATCAAAATAAGCATTTATGTTATAATAGCCTTAATATTTAAGAATGGATGAACAGGTGTGGTGAGTACATTTCATTCAATCTAAAATGTCCTGTTGGTCTTTGCTTTTCACCTAATATTTTCAAAATATATATAAATATATTTAAATATATATTTAAAGGTATTTGCCATCAACTATACAACTTGTAATATTAATCTATAATTCTCTATGTGAACAGTATGTTTTTAGCATTTATACCATAATGACATATAAGTGAAACTAAGATTTGTGCAGATGGGAGTAAAATTTTCAGTCCATCAAATTAATGTGATTATATGACAGGTAATTTGCTCCTGTAAATATTTTTTTAAAGTGGTAAAGGTTTACAGTTTTAAAATACATGACACTTTGTTCCACCTGCCCAGAACTCCTTTGGCGATAGAGTAATTGCTGCTGTCTGTCTTCAGTGAACTTCTGTCTAATTTTCATTTCAGTATAATATATAAATATAAGAATCAATAATTAAACACTAATATTTTAAGCCTTTGTAAATTTTAAAGACCCCTTGCAAGACTGAACAGCTTTAACTCTCTTAGCTTGTCAACGGAGGATATGCCCTTCAGTCCCATGCTGCATCTTGGCTGCTATCCTCTGCACAGTTTCTAGAGTCACTGTACTTTTGTCCACACCTCTGCACAGTACTTAAGATGTGGTCTCTGTGGAGCCTTACAGAGTCTGAGATTGTCAGTGTTTGATTTACTAATATTCAACCATTTATACAATTTAGCTTAGCTTTTTATTTCCTTTTTAATTGCTTCTGCTCATTCCCTAGTTAATGAGAATGTTGCATCAATATTAATTGTTAAATTATTTCCAGAGGTTGCTTCTAGTACATCAACATTGCACCATCTTGAATTTGTCATTTTTTTGCTTGCATGGAGAATTTTACACTTCTGCACAATACATTGCATTTTTAAGTATTCACCCACCTTTGAAGGTTATACAGGTCTTTTTGAATCATTTCTGCTGTGTTTTCAGTATTTTCTGTTCCTCCAAGTTTAGAATCACCTGCTAATTTCACACAATTATTCATTTTATCAGAGTCAGCTTTAGTCTGCTCCCATAAGTTGTTTTAGAAACACAGATGCTAATCTATGTGATGTATTTCATTCTATAAAATAATTATAAAATCAGAGCACGTACAGGACCATCTCAAAGGATGCGCTTGTCCCAATCTCATTTGAGTATTGGGGGGTGATATGATGGGGGGATAGCAACAGGGAGTAGATTTTATCATGAGTAAATGTAAGAATTTTGTGTGTTGCTTTTTTAAAATAAGTAAGCAAATATATTCAGTGCTGGTGCTAGGTTATTTTGCACCCTAAGTCAAGCTTATTGGTGTGCCAACCGACTGATCGGTAGGTAACCCATGCAACTGGGTTTCCCCCTCATTATGATCTGCACCCTAGTCAAATGCCTAATTTGCCATAAAAGTGATACCAGCCCTGAGTATATTTATAGTTTTATTTATGTCTAATAAATAAATAATGGGTGGAGTGGTGGCTGTGAGGCTAGGGATTTGCACTGGCAATTGGAAGTTTGCCGGTTTGAATCCCGTAAACACCAAAAGTGACCCCCCTTCATTAGGCCTCCAACCTGTAGGGAAAAACCTGGGGGTTGGTGGCAGAATTGGCATTCCAGCCACCATAAAGGTCGCCAATTCAAATCCCATAAACGCCAAAAGTGACTCTACTTCGTTGGGCCCTTGAGCAAGGCCCTTCCTGGGCCCTGCTCCATCCTGGGTATGACGTTAATCTGCATCCAGCCCTGCATGTAGGCCCTCCAACTTGCAGGGAAAAATGTGGGGGTTGGTGGCAGAATTGGCACTCAAGCCACCACAAAAAACCTCACACTGTTCCACTCCATCTGAACTTGTGTGGTGCTGAGGTGTCACCCATTGCATGGCTGCACTCGGGCCCTCCTCTGGGATCCTGAGTTGGTTTGTCATGTGGTGGGTGCGGCAATGCGCTGTATCAGTGCGTGCTCCTAACCTCTTATGTCTAACGACAGACTGTGAATTGTCAAGTGGTGTGGGCGTTTGTCCAGTGCACTCACAAAGCCCAAAGCTAGGTGTCAGTCTTTCCTTCCCACTTTTGAAGAGGCTATACATCCATGCATCTATGAGGTCATCCTCTTATTCATGTCAGAGTTAAGGGGAGTCAGTGCCTGTCCTTGTAGTAGTAAGCCCGGCTTTAGACAGGTTGCAAGCCCTTTGCTAGGCACGCTCTCACATATGCACACACAATTACACACACACACAGATATATACTGGTATAAACCAGTAAATACATGGCTGGTTTATACCCTCAACTAGTAATTTCCATTTACAACATTCATCACTCCTTATGGTTCATTTGAATTGTTTCAAAAACTGAATGAATGAATTAATGAATGAAACATATGTTTTGCATGAAAAAATTGATAGAAAAGTTATAGAATATACAGACAACAACAAAAGTGACGTCCTTATCTCAAAACAAAAGAAGCCTGGTTGTGTAAGTGTGTCATACAATGATCTGGTGTCCTTTCCATGTGTTACTGTGGCTAAATTAGCTCTCTGCACCCCTGTTTTAGAAAAACAGGTTTGCTGTAATCTACAATTATGGGATGCAATCTGGTTTTAGCTCAATTGGCTCTTAAATGTGTGGTGCATTAATCCGTAAAACAGAAATGTTTGTGTAAACCTGAAGTTTACTAATGCACGTGGGAACATATGAAAATCAACATATGTTAATTTACAGTCATGAACTGTTCCAGTTTACTTGGCAAACCACCTCATCAAATTATGAAATTCTCATTTAAATTCTGCTGGGTGTGTTGCTAACAAATTTGACATATTGATCTGATTTATGTAAGAGAGAAGACACAAATATAAAGACTGTGCCAAGGATCAATGCACCCTACTCTAAGCTGATATACACTAAGGGGATCATTTTCAAATGATGGTAAAAGATTTTTTATATGTGTAGGAGTGAATGTTAGCTTGATAAATGAAGCTATTACATTTTTCACCCAGTATTGAGTACAATATGCATTAAGCTTGAAAGATATTTTTATTTTTGTTGAAGGAGCTGATTTGTTTTTCCTTATTTATTTGTTGTCTATTCAGTGGCAAGGTATTGGTTTTCCTCAGGAGTAAAGTTTAATAAAAATAGTAAAACCAAGTCTGTTTCAGTAGCAAAAGAGGCCCTAGGAGATAAAGAAAGCAGTCAATGACTTATTTGACTGCAAGACATGCATATTATTAAAACTGGGGTACACAAATACAAACAAAGAGTCACAAATTGATATGTCCACTCTTGTACTGGTTGGATTGTTTTTCCAAATCTCTTTTCTCATTACGTTTCCTTTCGAGGGGTTAGGCACTATTGATTTGCTAATGCTTTGTATTACATCTATTCACATCTTCCTTTGCAACTCTAATGGATCCCATCTCATTCCTTAAGAACAGTACTTGAAATCATGCTGGAGCCTATTTCCTCATCACTGCACATCAGCCCACATCATAATCTTGCACTTCAACATATCTTTCAAAATCCACTTGACCATTACAACTTTACTTTGTAGTTTTTTTTCTCACAATAACCAACAATGTACTTTTCATCTTTTCATCCAAGGATTGTATCATTTGCGCATGTGCTTAACTATATGAGTCTTTGGAAGTAAAAATAGAAAGATTTTTACATTGTAAAATCACATAACATAAGATAACATAACAGCTTAATCTGGTTCAGTGTTATAGGGCCTGAGCCTTTCCCAGCAGCATTGGTTGAACGACATGTAGCAGCCCTTGATGTGGTCCCAGTGCATTGTGGAGCCTACCCTCACACACATTCACTTTGCACAGAGGCAATTAAAACTGGCCATAAAACCAACCACTTTCTTGATATGTAGGAGAAACATGCAAATGCAGTGGTTTAGCTACAGTCTGTGCCACTCGGGACGGGGCGGTGCTTCATTTTGCTGCCCTCCAACATATCTGAATATGTTAACCTATTTAAATAGAAAATTAAAATGAAGTATAGAAAAAAATGTACATACATTTTGCATAGATTTATTCATATATATATATATATATATATATATATATATATATATATATATATATATATATATATAGAGAGAGAGAGAGAGAGAGAAAAACAGCAATAATTTTTCACATATAATTATTTATAAGCATCAGCTAGACAAGAATATAGTATAGGCGCACTGATATGCTGCGAAAACCAGAATCAGTGTAGTTTACAAGTGATAGGTGGGGATGTTTTCTGCACATTCTATTGATAACGAAATGAAATTATAAATTGTAAATTAGTTCTTTATCTTCCTAGAAATTATTATCAGTGTAATATTTATGTTTATTTTTGTCATTGCCTCATAAATTTCAACTGCTGTGTCTAATGCTGTCACGGACAGTCTGAAAATTATTTTTGAAGCATTTGTGGAAACAAATCAGAGAACTTTACTTTTTTCATTTATTCATAGACACCAACAGGGACACTGATTCCAGGAGTCAGCGGCACTGCTTAACTTTGTTGATGTGAATAATTGTACTGCAACACATCAATCCTCTTAAAGATCCCAACAGGTGTACTTAAGGTGTTTTTTTCCTCTATTCTTAGCATAACCCCCTATGATTTATATTTTTCTGAAAATAAATCATTTTCTGTTCATTTTTATAAAGAGATGAGGACCTTCTTAATAAAAAGTAAGAATGCATAACAAGACACCTTTTGAACATTGCACAGTGCATTTGGTCCTTTGTATTTACGATTTATAACAGTAATCTGCTTTTGATTTTGTTGAGAACCTTTCATTGCATGGTAAGCCTCCATCTTAAGCGTTTTAAGTACTACTACATTGATGTAAAAAAGTGGAGTCCATTTGACAAAGACATTTTTGTCAGGCTTGATGAAATTGCAGGTTTTAAACATTAGCGTATAGCTTTTATTGAGCAATTTTTGTTCATTTCATCAAGGCTCCACCGTAGTTGTGTATTGAAAATTCATTTTGCTTTAAGCTGTGAACCTATTGTATTTATGTTAGGTTCCAAGAGGCACAAGTGCTAAAAAGTTTATCTGACACTTTATCCCTAAATCATTTTAAAGATATTTTCAGGACCAATTTGTGCTTTGGAAATAAAGTAACTCAATAACAAGCTTTTATAGACTTATTATGGACCATTTATACAATAATTGCATATTGTGCAGTACCATAAAAGAACCTAATAAAAAGTGTGGATGAGATCAGGCCATTTGGCCCAGACTAATACATCAATTTATTTTCATCCAGAGTTTTGAAAGTGCTGCCCTTACAGGCCTGGTATCAGCGGATGTCTGTAATGCATTTATTACTGTTTTAGAAGGAAAAGTAAAGAAAAGTAAGAGCCCCAGCTGATCCATTTCTTTTGATGGCTTTCTCTCAAGCAATAGATTTTTTGGATTCAGTGACTTCCATCAATAAGAAAAAATATGATAGTAGTCTGGAAATTTAGATAATGTCTGAAAAATAAATATAACATCCATTCAAGGGGAAATGTAACACCGTGCTTTAAACTGTGATTTGCCATTGTAACCTGAGGGATAAGATTCCAATATTTTTTATCTTCTCCCTTAACAAAATATATGAGCAAAATAATGATTAAACTCACTAATGATGGTGAGTATACATTGGAGACGGGCTGCATGTCGATTAGCACATTAACATTCACTGTACTCTGTACATTTGACTATAAGTGATCTATAAACCTATTATCAGAGTGCGTTTGCAATTGTATCGCATGGAATTGACAGTTATTATGTATGGGCTCTCTGTAGCTTTTTTCTTTGCATTATATAGGGTGTTCTTTGAAAGTGGCAATTCGGACTATACAATAAAGTCGCTTTTTTAAATTTAAGGTACTTTATTTAAAGTGTTGTATTATAAGTCAAAAGTGCTGGTTGAATTCCTGCCATGAAACCAATTTGTGACCTTGTGATTTCATATGACATGTTTGTAGATATTTGGAAAAATGAAAGATAGGTTCAGTCAGTAACGGTTCCAATTAATTGTGTCTTGAATTAGCATAATTTTAGACTATAAATTAACAGTCATTTTATTTTTTTGCAAGAAATGTAGAATTTTACGTTTAGCTATGTGACAAGCTTTTATTGAAAGCTTCCTACTATTCCAGCCCTTATCTAATTGCTCAGATTTTTGCCTTGTAAAATGAAGCAAAAAGTTAAAGATTTATATTGTCAATCACTTCCTTTTTATTGGCGGAAACTAAGAAGTAGATAGTATAATAGTGGTTACAGAACTTGAAGCCTGTAATAATATAAATATATCACTACTGCCAATTGATATTAGTGAGAAGTGAAGAATGCTGTTTTTACATTATTTCCAGAATGTATAAACTTGTTTGAATAATAGCCAATCATGGCCCTCTGTTGGCATGAAGGCATGACATTCTGAATGTACAAAAACAGGTGGTGGCCAAAAGAATATTACAGCTTAATAATAATTCATGCATGAGTAATCAAATTGAGTTGATCCATTTAAAGGTTGCGGGAACTAAGCCGATCACTTCAGCATCAGGTGCAAGGAGGGAATCTGTCAGGAATACAAATAATAGAACTCAAAATGTGACAAAAATAGAATAGCATCATGGATTAGAAGCAAGTAATAGACAGTGAAATATGGTCATTCAGGGAAACAGACAGGACATTAGCATATTTGTGGTTATTCCGAATCATTTCAAGTTACACTCAACTTTATCTTTTTCGTGCCATGCAGAATCTTTTATATGTATATATATATATATATATATAGCTGGGGCCTACATATCACTGTTGGCCTGTTCTAGAACACTTGTAAATTTTTGAATCTTGTAAATTTTGTATTAGGATTTCTAAATAACGTGTAAGTATGCGGCTGCTGTGAAATGAATTAATATGAAAGTGAAATACATATTAGCACCCTGATTTTTATATTATGGATAATTCTTCTTACATATTTTTATACCTGTCATGGAATTGCATTTTTTTTACTGAATTTTCTCTAGCATCTTTGTATAAATCAGTATTAGAAAACAATTATATGTCAGTGATTTATTTATGTATGTGGTACATACAGTAATTAATATAGGCAGTAGTAAGTGTGCTTCTGCAATGCATGCCTGCCATTTATAAAGACATAACATATAGTCATGAATTTACTTTCTGTAGGCAGAATGACTTCCTTAAAACATTATCCCTTGTCACTGGAAGGTAATGCTGGATATCACCAAAATAATGATTACAATTTTAAGATTAGTGTCCTATTAGTGTTTGTTTTTACTGTACTTCTTACTTTTTCTCGCAAAGTCTCTTCTTTTCCTACTCCCTGATTGTCAGACAACTGTTGAATTTGCAAATAGCCCTTTCACAAGGTGTGCCTGTTAATGGAGTTCTGAGGTAAGATTAAGTCTTCCTGGTCCTTGGTGGCTCTCCCTTTAATATCACGAATGAAGTAAAGAACTGACAAGCTAACCTTACAGAACAAGAACATTATGTGCTTCCTCAGAAGTAGTCCTTATAAGTGAAGGTCACTGAGTGCATTTATGACAGGTCTTTCAGTTTTCATGGGATTAGTGTTGACATAGTAGTCTTGGAGTCTCCAGAAAAAAACAACAACAAAAAAAAATCTATTATTCCATTGTCTAAAGCTGTTAATTCTGTTCTGGGCTTATAGAGAGATGGAGCCCATACTAGTTGGAATGTCCAGAACTGAATTTTAGCAATGTGGCAGATTGGCAGCTTAATAGAATTACCTACAGTATGTTCTTTGGTACAGTTTTATTTTTTTTCTGATTTTTGTAATGATACAAATCTCAGTAAACAGACTGCCCTTCTAGGACTCTGCAATGGAGAACCCAACACTTGATGAAAATAAAACAGCAGCCTATATTTTTTTGTATCTGCTTTTTCCTCATCCAGCTCAATTACTTACATAAATTGCAAACATCAAATCAACTTCTGATATATTTGAATATGGAGTTAAGAAAGAAATTACATTTATTTAGGTGAGGAGTTTAGGAAAGCATTTTACATTTTTTGTAATACAGACAACCAGTAATTGCCAGCTTAAAAACATCTTTGTAGCAAACAGAACACATTTTCACATTAATTGAAACATAACTTTCCAAAACAATGTGACAAACCCAAGCTTTATAGTTATAACTCACCAATACAATACACAATAACCTCAAATTAGATAGATAGATAGATAGATAGATAGATAGATAGAGTAGATAGATAGATAGATAGATAGATAGATAGATAGATAGATAGATAGATAGATAGATAGATAGATAGATAGATAGATAGATAGATAGATAGATAGATAGATAGATAGATAGATCATATTATTCACAGATACACAGGGCATTCATTCCTTCCCAACAGTATAGCACAGCTTGACAGCATGTCTGTGCTAGGGTTATGGTTACTGCCTTCAGTCCAATGATGCAACAATCAAGCTCCTGTTGTAAGTTGTTTGGTTTCATGAGAAAATTCTGCTGCGTATTGTGGTCAGGTTGTTATGGCATTGTCCGTTGATCCTCAAGTTTGCTGATTCAGTCCCCACTTCTAGCTCTGAGCAAGTTATTTAAACTTCCCTTTCTATAAATTGTTAAAAAAATATATATCTAAGAAACAGTACCTCATCTTTGTAATTGGAAAGCATCTTGTGTTTCTATTCATTATTGAAAAGGAGCTACAGGATATAAAATAAAGCATTTTTGTTTGTCCCTTCTAAACCTCTGTAGTGTACTCCTGTGTATTCATGCTATTACACTAACATATTTTCTGACCACAGTTATTTAAGTTTAGGGGCATCGAAAGAGTATCCTAGTAACATTGAAGGAAAGGCAGAAGCAAACAATGGACAGGGCACTAGTTGACTGCATTGTATAATAATCTAATAATAATAATTATATTATTATAATAATATAATAATCAGTCAGTGCAGAAAAATATTGTTTTGTCTAATAGCCTAACCTGCACATTTTGAGGTGTAAAAATAAACTGGAGTACCTGGAAAAATGTTCATTTGGAAGGTTAAGTGCAGGTAATGTATGGAGTGTATAAATACAATGTATTTTAATATGGTAAATACATCCATCCATTATCCAACCCACTATATATCCTAACTACAGGGTCACGGGGGTCTGGTGAAGCCAATCCCAGCCAATGCACCTCTTTGTTAAAACAAGGACTTGTCAATAGATGGATATGGTATATACTGTAAAATATTACAGACTATTAGCACCAATCGGCAGACAAGTTAAAGGAGTCTGATGATTCACATTAATAATCAGGACCAAATGCTAATGGCCTTAGTATCAAATATAGTTGGACCCAGAAAAAAAAGCATAAAAAGCCGTTTTAAATGTTTTGATATTTTCCTGTACCTTAAAAATGTAACAAGGTTACAGTCACCAGTATAGTTTGTATGGTATGTAGTTCAGTTGTAGAGATACAGTAAATAGGAATTGTAATAATAATAATAATGCATTACTGTGAACATAAACATTATGCAGTTGATAATGTGTTAGTGAAAAAATGTGTATTACCTTATTTCAGTACTTTGGCGGTTCAAAATCTAGGACTGAATGTGTTGATTTTGGCCAGACTGGGTATTTGTCCAGTATTTACATGGGTTTTGATCCACATTCTAAAGAAATGTTTTTAGATTGATTGGCTTCTGTAAGCATGACAGATACGAGTTATTGAGGGCTTTGCCTTTTATTAGTATAGATATAAATACATTTAAATAATCAAAAATGAACAAAGAACACTGAAAACAAAGATTTGAGCCCCAGGGGAGGAACCCTGGCTGAAACATATCAGGCATAAATGGTGGTATTTGAGCAGTATTTATGCCAGTGTTAATATAAGGCTATTTAAAAGATGGCTATACTTTGAATTAAGTTAGCCTTTAGCAATGCAATAAAGCCCTGTCCTTTTGTCATGCTGATCATTTCATTTTATTTTGTCTGTGCATTTAAGGATTATTGCTATAACTAGCAAAATACCCGCGCTTTGCAGTGGAGAAGTAGTGTGCGTGAGACATCACACACTGCATGCACGTGTTTACCTTTCCCAGTCCTGCAAAGTCAGTTCACGTGAGCCACTCGGAGTATATGCCTCGAAGCTTCTCAGCTGTGCTTGTGCTATCTCGTGCGATGTCGCGATGTCCATGGATTTATGTAATGTTAGCTCAGACCCGGCACTTAAGTTTCTCTCACACTTTTGCTGAGTTTGTGCCAAACACTATTCTATCCCTGGCCATCTCATTTTAATTTGCATAAGCACAGTCCTTCACCAGCAATTTTAACTCCGTTACAAAGTGATGAAAAGTCTCGTTTATACCCTGCGTCCTGTCATTAAACTTGTAACTCGTGAATATCGTATTCATCTTAGGCATGACAAACGCCAGCGGCAGCCTGTCTATGAACTTAATTTAAACTTAAGGTTTACACCGTGCTTTGTTTCCACAGTAGCTGCACTGATGAATCAGTTTTTTTATTTTTAATAAATTTGCAAAAACCTCAAGTTAACTTTTTTCACGTTGTCATTATGGGGTGTTGTGTGTAGAATTCTGAGGAAAAAATGAATTTAATCCATTTTGGAATAAGGCTGTAACATAACAAAATGTGGAATAAGTGATGCGCTGTGAATACTTTCTGGATGTACTGTAACTGTCCAGGTAAGGAAATGTAATTATTCACTATTCACTTCTTGCCTGAGCCCACTTCGATGTGCTGTGTCATACAGGGCCAGAGACACTGTTGGGTGCAATGTAGGAACTAGCTCTCGAGAGGATTTTAGCTCATTATAGTCACTGTAATTATCTGAATAATCTTTATGCCATCATAACCTAATGGAACCACAGAAGGCAGTGCTGTCTCACAGTTCCAGTCTCTTGGATTCAAATCTCAGTCTGGTCACTTCATGTATGGCATTAATGTGTTTTTCTCAGCATACTTCAGTTTTACTCCTACATCTCAAAAACATGCATGTTTTGTTTTACTGGATGCTCTGAATTGTTCCTGTATAGTGACTGTATGAGTGACTGTACCATGCAGCAAATTGGTGTCCAGTCAAAGAGTAAATTCCTGCCATCATATGCACAATGCTGTCAGGATAGGCTGCAAACCTTTGTGATGTGAAAAAATGTGTAAACTGGATTAAGCCGGTTAAATAATGCATGGACAGTTACTGTATATAGCGTGCAGTCAGAAGAACATAGAGATTTGTGCACACAAGACAAAAGCAAAACAGTTTGGAATCTGAGCACAAATATTCAGAAATTCAAATGTATTTCTGCTGGAGCTTGTCACAGCTGAGGTCAGCACACAAATTGAAGTTGTGCCTCGTTTAAATGATATTTCTTTTTAGACAGAAAGGTATATGTGCTAATGCTAACTGTAAGTAAATGCTTGCTGAATGTTTAACTGCATATTAAATGTGAGCTTCTCGGCCAGCTTATGAAGAAGCCTCCATGCAGAAATGTAAGTAAATGAAACATCAGTGCAAAATGGGACTCAAGCATCTGCCTGAGGCAGAAAGGCCCAGGTTGAATGAAAATCGGAAACCTTTGGCATCTCTTTACTAAAATGGGATGATGCTGATGAGATGAGTCAGACAGTGTTGAAAAAGTGTTTAAAATTCTCCTGGCAGATGCCTGACACTTGCAAAATTATTTTGGTAGTAGTCTGTGATAAAGCACAGTGTTTTACATTAGTGCTGTTTCAGCTAAGGCTTTGCTGATCTGCAGTACATTTTGGGAAGTTAAATAATCCTGTACTGCTTCTGACTAG
The DNA here is from genome assembly GCF_016835505.1 of Polypterus senegalus. Classification (NCBI taxonomy): domain Eukaryota; kingdom Metazoa; phylum Chordata; class Cladistia; order Polypteriformes; family Polypteridae; genus Polypterus; species Polypterus senegalus. The sequence goes on along the minus strand of NC_053154.1, from coordinate 136,844,280 downwards.
AGAATTAAAAGCACATATGCAAAATTTTTGATTTTTGAATTGAAATTGAGTGGCACAGTAGTATAGAACATTGCCAACAGGATAGGTGGCCATTCATTGAACGAACTGAGAGTGCACAGTCAGTTCAAATGTAGTTCTTGGAATATGAATTGGAGTTGTACCAAGCTCTAAACAAACAGAATTGGAATGGTATGAAACTGTTTTGACTGGCACTAAATTCCATGAAACTTCACTTCACAGAAAAGTTGTCTTGACTAAACATTCCAAACCAAATGATATGAATCAAATAAAAGCCAATTTAAACGATTAAAAACATTTTAATCATAATATCTTTGTTACAGTTTCAACTAATTTTCCTTTGTTCATTAATTTATTTTGTTTTGTTTTAATCTTATACTCTGGTCAATTATTTTCCAATACAATTCTGTTGCTTCGATTTTGATTATATTAAAATTTCCCAGAATTATGCACAGACATGCTCAGTTGAGTCTAGCTTCATGACTGTGCCTGTACTGAAGGTGTCAGACGGGTGATGTAAAAGATGGTGATCAATCAATTGTATTGCTTTATTACTTGTTTGCTCATTTGCCACAGCTTGCACCTCAATGCCAAACCATCCCTATCTCATCTGCAAGCACAGAATGCATTTTCAGTGTTGCCAATAAGATGTTTTAGAGATATAATCTTATTGGTGGGAAGTTGGAAGATCTAATGATGATTTGATTTGAAGAATCTAAATTTATCAGTTAAAAATACTCAGTATTGTGTATTAAGATTTGAAGTGTCATATATAATACAACACATCAACAAGGTATCTATAATAGTATTACATATATATATATATATATATATATATAGAGAGAGAGAGAGAGAGAGGGAGAGATAGAGATTATATGTATATATATACATATATATACACAATATATATATATATATATATATATATATATATATATATATATATATATATATATATATTGTCACAAAAGCCACGATGAAACAAAGCAAGGTTTGGGGTAGCCACCCGTATAATTTGTTTTCCTGGCTGCAAAGCATTCTTTTCAAATGATAGCACTGCTGTGCACAAAACCGAGTCCAATACAGAACTGAGGGCATAGGGAAAAGGAGGAGTTTTTTAAAGGGGAAGACAGGAAGTGAGATCATAGGGGTCGGGTTCATTGAGGTCTTCAGCCATTGGTTTCAGCCCGGACGTGACATCACAGAGGCCGGAGCCGGCAAGGTCTCCTTCGATAGGCTCAGTCCCGGAAGTGACGTCAGGAGAGCCAGGCGGAATCTCCCGGGAATGGCCTGCAGGCAAGGAAGAAAAAGAGTCAGTGCACTCTGCCACATCCTGGTATGTCTCAGAACTGTCCTTACCCCAACCGATTTTAGCTGCCTCCCATGCGCACGTGTGTGACAATACATATGTATATATATATATATATATATTTTATATATATATATATATATATATATATATATATATATATATATATATATAAATACATATAATCTCACATATGTGGTATGAAAAGAAAACTTGGGACTTCAATTAATTACATTCACTTCCTCAAATTCCAGTTCAGTTCTAATTCTGAATCTGTTGGTATTTAATAAAACTCCAATTCCAGTTTCTCAGTTGAATTGCACTAATTGAGTTCATTCATGAAATGAGCCTCAACCCTGACTGCCACCTCACAGAATGTAGACCATGGCTCTGTTCCTGTCTGGGTTGTTTTTGTATGGAATTTAAATATTTTTCTGAAGTTCATGTGGATTTCCCAGATGAAATTTTGTCTCATGTTAATTGCATCACTCAATCACTCTTCTGCAAGATTGAGCACACAACCATCTAGGCTTACTGGATCATTTAGTTGGATCCTCAGTAAATTAGTAGATTTGTTGTCAAATGTTTATCACTAGAAGCCAGGAAGCCTATGAAAAAACTCGTAATGCAGTGCCACCTTATATTCCTTCACACCTCTTCATCAGCTTCTTTGTTTTGCAAATGTGTCGATCAGCACAAGCAGCAAACAGCCTGCTATCCCATCCCCCACCAACAGAGCTGAAGTTCTCCCAGCTCCAAAAATAGAATTTTGTAAGGTTAAGTGCAGAGGAGAGTATTCAACTAGTATAAGGCTGCTTTAAGTCCCTCCACAATAAAGCCCTGAGTGCTGTTTCCATATTGACCAATTGTCTTCTGCACCCAAAAGTTCAAGTCTGAGGGGAAATGAGAGTTGGGCCCTGCTACCTGAACTATGAGTCAAACAATTTGAACAACAGTACCAGCTTAAGTCTTTACATTACCAGACTGCTTGACACAGATAACAGAGATAAATTGTGAGGTAACCAGTATAGGCCTAGAAAAGTGAAAGACTGTGTGACCAGTGTTGGCCAGCAATAGTAGAGACAGTAATGCACTTTGCCTTTACCACTATAACTTTGGGAAAATATGGAAATATCTCAGTTCTCCTGGCAAAGACAAGGTCTGGGCTGAAGAGCTTGTAGCATGCTGGTAGCTGGAGACATGATCCCAAACTTTTAGTTAGTTATATATTTTGTAATTATATTGTTAATGCCTTATCAATACAGTCACTGATTTGTCTTTCCAGTAATGTTCTGATTATTTGTTTTGATTTGATTCTGTTTGCTTATGCTATCTTGTGAATTAACACCCTAACACTATTTAACTCTCATTCCTGCCTTGAACCTATTTTTGAACTGCAATAGCTGATTGAGTCAGTGCCTGTAAGCTGGTTATATCCTCCAAAGATGGATAATGGAGAGGAACATATCTTTTTGATTTTACCTTTTTTAATATATATATATATATATTTACTCATTAGATGCACGTAATACCCACAATTGGGTGTTCAGTAGTCAGAACAGGCTGATTATGGTAAATTCACAAAGTTCTTGCAAGCTGCACCACTCTCTCCACTAACATACTGTTTCATAGCTTCTCCTTGTTTATATATATTTTTGGTCTTTTTAAAATAGTTTTTTTCCATCTAATGCATTGACAAAAGTAAGCGAAATAGAACACATTGCTGAAATGCTACGGAACATTTGTGCTGTTAATATTACAAAGGCCCCAGTTTATTTCTGACCCTATCTTTGACATCCCATTATAGGCTCTATTATAAATGTTTAAATTGTATGAGGAAAGAAATTTGAAACACCCTGTTGCAATGTCAACTTTTTAAACCCATTTTTGGCATTTAAGAATTTAAAATCATTTTTCAGAGCCAGATAATAAATTATTTAGCCAGTTCATTAGTCCCCTAAAATAGCTACCTGCCTGAGACCACTGACCCCTGGTAACAGATGAATGTCCACTAAGGTTGTTTCAAGGGTTCACTTGAATTTTCTCCATTTCTTTAACTAATAACCCTCCATTTCTGTTCTTACATTTTATACTTTATTCAGCCTTAACTTTTTCTTCATAACAATGCCAAATGAGGTGAGAAGGACTCATAAAGCCATGTACAGTCTAACGAGAAAAGCATCTTATGTAGAGGAAGGCGCAGCCAGACCAGTAGTTGTAACATGTAGATCCTTCTTCATAATATTAGGTCCATTGTCAATGACCAGCTGGTGGCCACGACTGAGCTGTTTTCCAGCTCAATCTAACTAAAAACGTTGTCAACTTAATGCTTCCACATCTTCCCTCAACTAAGCACTGGTCACTTTTATCTACCTTTCTGTGAAAGAAAAAAAAAGACGACCTGTTATTAAACATTCTACAATAATTAGGGGCAAAGGTAAGGGAGGATGTTTCCTTGCTGGATTTTGAGCTATACTATTGGGGTTTCAAACAATGTCCAGTCTGGCAATGGTTGCCCCCCTCTCCTTGATCCTCCTTCATATCCACTGCTGGAGTCAAACAGGGCATCCCTGAGTTATATTTATGTCTGGATTTTCAAGAATAAGTCATCTTGTCACCTCTGTGCTTGAAATACGGCATAAGACAGAGAGGCATCTTGGCCGTCATCCAGCCTGACACACATACAACCCATCCCAACTCAAACCAACTCAGCCCTGAATGTGACAGGGTTGGATTTGGTTGGGTTATGTTGTGTTAAAGAGTGTAGGGAGGGGGAGAAGATGAAGGTAGAGGTGGTTCCATCACTTTCCAGCCCTGGGCTAGCAAAGGTATTCACACTCTGACTAATATATTAGTTGAATAAGTCCTTCAAACATTCCAATCTCTAAAATCTTCCTTGTCTATCCCATTCTCTTTCTTTTACTTTTATTTACAACTTAGATCTGTTTTTAGAGTTTGTGGGTTCTAGTCTCTTCTGTTCTTGCTCCCAGCCCTCTGTATTAATTCTTGTTTTACACTGTTTCCTAGCTAGAAACCAGTATCAACTTTATACACAATTCTCTGCAAGGCATCTCATAACTCTTTATCAATCAAGCTAGTATGGCATCTGGGTCTTTTATCAACTTCTTCATTTTAATTTTATTTAGTTTTTGAAAATTTCTCTTGGTATCAAGAAATCCTAGTTATCACTATTTATATTCCATCCTACCTAAACAAAATGCCTTGTGTATGTCCTATGACCCTAAATCTCTTTTTTGTTCCCTGAACACCTCAGGTATATTTATGCACATGTTTTATGTCTGCTCTTCTGTGTTCAGTTTTTGGTCTAGTGAAGCTGATTTTATTATATCCATCCTCTTTGTTAACCTTCCATTTCTTTGCTTCTACACAATTTTATACTCGGAGACTTTTCCTTACTTCATTTATCTGTTATCCAGTGCAGTTTATTTACTTTGATGAAAATTTCAGGAAGGTTCTGGAAATTCCCTGATTCCCATTCTCCTTCCATTCTTTTAATTTGCCCCTTTTGAAGCTCACAGCAGTGAGGATTGATTTCATGTGTTACACTGAGAAATTGTATGGTGTCATGCAGCTAGTCTTTGTATGGATGCAATGTGCTGCGGGCTACATCTGTTATTCTTAGCTTTTCTTCTCTTTAGTGGACTTGATCCTGTGCTGTACAATTGCTTGCTGGTATGTAGTGATCCTGTCACATTCTTTGATGTCAATATTGAATGTGACAAGGTTGGGTTAGGTTGGATTGGAATGTGTGAAGGAGTGGGATTTGAGCATAGGGTTATTAATTTAATACTTGTTAAAATCACTTACTTTTTGTCTTAAATATTGGCTTTTGTATTTTAATAAAAATGTCATTAAAAGATGAAATTACCTGAAGTCACATATGAAAATTATGGGGCACCAAACAGGCAATATATTAGTCACTTATGAAAATTTAAATTCTATTCAAGTCAGTTCTGAATATATAAAAGCAATCTCTGGATATATTGTTATGAAACACCCAGAAAATCAAAATATTCTCAAAATGGAGATGAAATATTTATAACCAGGAGAGGAAAAAGGTAAAGGGATTGACAAATCTAAATACAAGCTGGATTCAGAAAACCTGAAGGTCAAGTAATTTGTGTTACAAAAGCGAATAAAGAAGTCAAAAATAAGACCAAAAAATATATCTGAGGGTTTGAACTAAATTAGGAAGGAAAATCGTCCTTACCAAAGATTTTTCAAAGCTGACACAAAGCATCTTTCCAGAAGTATCCCAAAGCCAGGATGCCAGAAGCTGCATGCCACCGTTTTTAATAGTCAGAGTGCAATGTGCCACATGACTTTTGTGTCATGTGACTGATAAACAGCATGGTAACTAAACAAAATGTTTGCGGCTATTAAAAAAGAGACACACAAAGGTAGGGATTGCAACTGAAGTTAAAAATAAAATTATAATAATAATTAAATACCTTGAAACATAAAAAACTGAAATATAATACAATTTTAAGAAACTGTGCAAAAATTAATCTTTATTCTGCAAAACACAAAATTATATAAGGGAATAATAAGTTAACTGACCAAATATATAAAGTTAACATTTGACTTTAAATACTGTACAGTAAAGTTCAACTTGAGTATGTAAAGCAGAATCCAATATACAGTGTATTTAATAATGTTTGAATATATAAGACAAATTCTGAGTATATGAATGTAGTTTCAAATATATAGATTCAGAGGCATTTTTAGTGAATCTAGTTGTGTCCTAATACAGTATACTGAATTAAGTTTACCAAAAAATTATATTAATTTCTGAAGAATATGCATACCCCCATTGTATTTGTAGATAATGTAGATTTATTTATTGTAGATTTATTTTTGTGTTGGTATATTCTTAGATATGTCATACAAGACCGATCAAGTCTAAATGAAAGGCGTAAATAGATGTTCTAACCCATGGAAGCTTATTCCCACTATTGTAAAAATGTAATTGCAATAGTTTCATATTATTGCATTATTTCACAATTATGACTGTGATTTTTGTCAGAGGTATTGTGCAGTTTTGCAGATAAGATTACATTATTTGTTGCTGATAGCATGACACATTTACATACAGTCTGTTATACCTTATGGCTTTTATGTAATTTATTAATAAAGACTTACAGTATAATTACTTAGTTTTGTATGTTGTGGTAATCATATATTTTAAACACTAAGCTAACATCCAATATTATTGTCAAAGCTAACCTTGAACTGTTCTTTAACAAATGATACCCACCAGTTTTAATGTAGTTTTCATTTAGTTTTGACTTTGAGAACTTACTTATCCTAATAAAAGATTTACCAGAGAGGACCATACCCTGCCATTTCGTAGTCCATTGCAGAAACCAATTCACACACCTACAACTTTGGATCATTTTTAGTAATGACAATTAGCCTAAGCCTAATCTGTGACATGTTTAGGATTTGAACACAGGATTTTGCAAAATGTAAGGCACATTGTTATCATGGTCTTTTTATTCTTGTAGTCACTATAAATTTACACATATATAACTGTGAACTTGAACTTGAACATGAATAATGTACTGAATATAAATTTTATGTAAAACACATGTACATAATACATACTCCTAAACTGAATATTATTATGTTTATTCTTGCTATTTAACTTTTTAAAGTAAAAGTGAAAATAATGCATATGTAACAATTCCCTCTTTAAATTGTATATCCAGTAAACCAAACACGAGGGTGGGCAAGCAAAGAGAGCAGAGGGCGTTTTATATATAAATATAATATATATGTATATGTATACAGTGCATCCGGAAAGTATGCACAGCGCATCACTTTTTCCATATTTTGTTATGTTACAGCCTTATTCCAAAATGGATTAAATTCATCTTTTTCCTCTGAATTCTACATACAACACCCCATAATGACAACATGAAAAAAGTTTACTTGAGATTTTTCAGTTGATTGGACATGATTTGGAAAGGCACACACCTGTCTATAGAAGGTCCCACAGTTGACAGTTCATGTCAGAGCACAAACCAAGAATGAAGTCAATGGAATTATCTGTAGACCTCCGAGACAGAATTGTCTCGAGGCACAAATCTGGGGAAGGTTACAGAAAAATTTCTGCTTCTTTGAATTTCCCAATGAGCACAGTGGCCTCCATCATCCGTAAGTTTAAGAAGAAGTTCGAAACCACCAGGACTCTCCCTAGAGCTGGCCGGCCATCTAAACTGAGCGATCAGGGGAGAAGGGCCTTAGTCAGGGAGATGACCAAGAACCCAATGGTCACTCTGTTAGAGCTCCAGAGGTCATCTGTGAAGAGAGGAGAACCTTTCAGAAGGACAACCATCTCTGCAGCAATCCACTAATCAGGCCTGTATGGTAGAGTGGCCAGGCGGAAGCCACTCCTTAATAAAAGGCACATGGCAGCCTGCCTGGAGTTTGCCAAAAGGCACCTGAAGGACTCTCAGACCATGAGAAACAAAATTCTCTGGTCTGATGACACAAAGATTGAACTCTTTGGTGTGAATGCCAGGCGTCACGTTTGGAGGAAACCAGGTACCGCTCATCACCAGGCCAATACCATCCCTACAGTGAAGCATGGTGGTGGCAGCATCATGCTGTGGGGATGTTTTTCAGTGGCAAGAACTGGGAGACTAGTCAGGATAAAGGGAAAGATGACTGCAGCAATGTACAGAGACATCCTGGATGAAAACCTGCTCCAGAGCGCTCTTGACCTCAGACTGGGGCGACGGTTCATCTTTCAGCAGGACAACGACCCTAAGCACACAGCCAAGATATCAAAGGAGTGGCTTCAGGACAACTCTGTGAATGTCCTTGAGTGGCCCAGCCAGAGCCCAGACTTGAATCCGATTGAACATCTCTGGAGAGATCTTAAAATGGCTGTGCACCAACGCTTCCAATCCAACCTGATGGAGCTTGAGAGGTGCTGCAAAGAGGAATGGGCAAAACTGGCCAAGGATAGGTGTGCCAAGCTTGTGGCATCATATTCAAAAAGACTTGAGGCTGTAATTGCTGCCAAAGGTGCATCGACAAATTATTGAGCAAAGGCTGTGAATACTTATGTACATGTGCTTTCTCATTTTTTTTATTTTTAATAAATTTGCAAAAATCTCAAGTAAACTTTTTTCACGTTGTCATTATGGGGTGTTGTGATGCGCTGTGCATACTTTCTGGATACACTGTGTATATGTATATATATATATATATATATATATATATATATATTCTGAATACTTTATGTAAGATATACATATTTATATACAAATTTTGCACAAAAAGTCAGGATAGCAATCAATAATGTTCCTCCTTTCTTTTCTCTGCCTTCCTGTTTGTATAGCAATAATATTAAAAAAATAATACTGCACTTATTGTACTTAATGTATTGTTTTCATAGTATAAAATGGAATATGTGTTGTATCCATCAGGGCATTTTTTCTGTTATAAGTTTACTCTATTCTCTGTAGATTATTTAGATTTTTTTTTTTTGAAAGAATCAAGTGCATTACATTGATCTATCCACTTTCACTTCTATTAAAATGCTCTTAAGAATATTAAATAGACTTGTGGGCTCAATGAGTGAATATCACAGTTTTTTTCATCGTAAATTATAAATGGTATATGGATTGCAGTGAAAAAAACAGATTGTTATGAAAACTTGGTAGATTGGTGGAAAACAGTGATGTGCTCAGGATGATGCCAGGGTCTGACGGAAAATGACATATCTCCTTCCCACTCCTTGTCTAAATAGCTGACAATTTTCAAGGAGGTCAGGAAGGATGCATCTCTAGCAAATGGAATTTTTAAGTGGATTTAGAGGAATCCAACTGTGAAAATTCCCCTATGCAAAAATCAGACTTCAAACAGTAATGTGTTGAGCAGTGGTGGCTTATGATTTTTTTTTATTAAGGAGCAGGGTGATTGGCAATGGAGTTAGTCTCCTGACAAATAAACGTGCACCAAATAGCTAGATTATTAGCAGTTCAATAGTAAAATGTCATTTGCCTAAGTCTGAAAGCTAAATGCAGCAATATCAATTGTGTTTTTAGTAAAATCTCCTCACTATTTCCATCCATTTATAATGTGAATACCAGGGTAATAAACTGAGTAGGGCTGACTAAACTTTCAGGAGCCCAGCAAAGGTCTTTAGCCCCTTCATATATGCTTTTAGATAGTTAAGAGATTTAATCTCTTCAGTAAATTTTGGATCTGTTCCTTTTGTGCTTTCATTGTACTTTGCTTGGTACAGATCCCTGAATAGGTCCTCATAGGGCATTCAAACCAGCTGCCCATTCCACTTCAGCTTATTTTCGAAACATTACCAGTTGTACACCAGTTTCATTCCAGGCTGGCAGATTTCCTGCCCTATGATGAAGAGTTAATAAAGAAACCTTATTTTCACCATCTTATTCATTATTTTACTCCCTAAAGCTTCCAATGACAGGTGCCGATATTGATGAAGAATGACTAGTAAATTGAAAGATTTCTGTGATGGTTTAGCTCTTGTGTCATCACTGTCATTCTTTATAAAACCCACAGTGTAGCAACCACTACATAAATCAAAAAGCAAGAAAATCATAAACAAGCAAAAAGAGAGCAGAAAACCTTGATGAAGTCCTAGATTCATTGTAGATGAATTCTCCTCAATGCCTGTAATGTGGAAAACGTATTCGTTTTAAGTACAGTACTTGATTTGATACACATGCAAATGAGACTAAAGGACCCCATTCTCTTGCAGTGTCTCCTCCTGGATATTGGATGGTGTCATAAGACCAAAGTACTAATTATTAGACATAATTATAAAAGACCTACTCAGATATCTCGGGAAACAGAAAGACTTGATTCACAGTTGTACTGCAAGAATTGGATCCCTGTTGCTGTTCCTGCATGAAAGATTCTCCTATTGTCCATGTTTGCCATGCACCACGGAACCATTGACTTTAGTATTTTTGACTGGACCTCCTCCATTCTCATCGTTGTAAGGTATCTCAGCCACAAAAATGTATCCTGCCCAATCAAGAACATCTGGCCCTGGTTCTTTCCTCTTAGTCTGACATGTCTTTCGGTTCAGGCATTCTTCAGAGTAATCTTTCTATTCATCAATAATATCATGAATCAAGATTATTGTTTCAGCACTCTTAAAAAACAGTGTGAATGGCATCCTGATTCATCATTCATAGCCTCTTTGAGATCTGCCATTATTATTCCCTGTGGCTTCACCAAATTCTTTTTCAAACATAACCTCTCATTTTTTGTCATTTCCTAGTCTGTTCGTACTTCTCATTGTAATTCATATAAAACAATGTGGCTTAGTTTATTGACCGACTATATATTATAGTGTGCTGCATATCTAGAATAATTACAATCTTTTTAGTAGCCAAGAACATGTATTTATATAGCATGTTTTCATAGAAATAATGTAGCTTAAAGTTCTTTACAAGATGTAAAAAAGAATGTTATAAGAAAAGAAAAACAAATAAGTAAATCAGTAACATAAAAAACAAATCTATACAATCTTATCAAACAGATACACTGTATACGTAGTAGAAGGGTAGAGTTTTTACAGTATATACCTGTATAATATCATGATGCAAGTCTGTAAAGATGAGTCAGGCGAACAGAAAAAAGGAGGGAAAAAATCTGCAAGGGTTACAAGGCCAAAAGACCACCCAGCCCCCACTGGGCATGTTACCTAACATAAATGTTCTTAAATCAGTCCTCTTGGTTTTCAGGCTTCATATGAGAGGATACGATGATGTCAGTCTTGAGGACAGCTGATTCATTCCGGCATCACAGGTGGCTGCATGGTGTCTTGATCAGTTGGTGGTGAACCAAACAACACCACAAAAGAACCAGAAAAGACAGCAGAGAAAAGGAGAGATTAGTAAAGATTCCAAATCCCTGAAGAATATAATAATTCTGTGACAATGTAGTCTGTTAGCTTGGGAGCATGCGCTAATAAAATGTTGCCGCACCCATCACACAACAAACAATCTGGATTGGGATCGGAGTGCAGCGAGTGACACCTCAGCACCATACTGGAACAGTGTGAGGTTTTGTTTTACTGTGGCTGGAGTGCCAATCCTGCCACCCAAGTTTTCTTTGTAAATTGGAGGACCAGCTTACAGGGCTGAATGTAAGTAGTCACTTAGGTGGACAACTAAAATATAGCTAATAAAATTTAAAAAAAATTAAAATGAAGAGTTTTCAGTAGATTTTTTTTTATTATTCCACAGTATTAGCCTGGAGAATTTCAATTGGTAAAGTATTCTAGATTTTAGGTGCATAACAGTAAAAGGCTGCCTCACCACTTTATTTAAGCTTGGCTCTTAGAATTACAAGCAGACCACCATTTGAAGATCTAAGTTTATGTCTTGGAGTGTAGTGAGACAGGATTTCCAGAATTTAATCATATACAGTAAAAGATTGATTTATTTCTAAGTTTTTTCTGCATGTATTAATTCATCATTTGTTTGTGGCATTTTATGTTTTTTTTTTTTTTACCATGGATTATTGTTATGGATTTATTTGTTTTTGCAAAGTTGACTTTGTTTCATTTCAGCCATCTTTTGTTATGTGATGCACTGAGATGTGACTGCAATCAGTGCTACATTGACTTTCGCTATAAATGTGGTGTCAGTAGCATGTTTCATTATCCCTATTGGATAACTTATAAACAAGAAACTGTAGTGTAGTTAGATTTTTAGACGTAGGCCATGTGTTAGGTCTTTTTCTGCTCCTGACTTTGAAATACGGTTTACCCTCATTTTACTTTACTGGGTATTCTTCTGTAACTTGTATTGACTTCAGCCTGTCCCTCACTATGTTTCGGGCTGGCATTTGTTCCCCTGTTCAGTCTTTTAGCTGATAAAAGTCCCTGGAGATGTCATCTCTACACTGCAGCGTCCCACCAGGTTGTGTGTTAACTTTAGATTTTGTGTAAAATGTAACTTCTAGAATGTATGTTTAAACAGAGGTATGTTTATTTATCTGTCTGTCTATTGACATACATAATTACTTTTGTAGAATGCCTTTTATTTTTTCTCTCACTATATCATCTTCTCTCTATCTATCTCTATCCATCTATGTATCTATCTATCATAAATGCACTCATTAGTTGTTATACTTTCATCAAAAAATAGTTGTACACAGAATGCAGTTTTCCAATTTACATAAAATTCAGGATACCAGTCAACTGACATATGAGGAAGAAATGGTTGCAAAACAAGCACAAGGAGATAATTTATTGGTCTAAAGAAGGCTTACATATGTTGGGGCTGTTAATATCAATTAATCTCCCACAAGGTTAATGATACAAGCAGCTGTAATTTGTGTCCTGCAAATGCAAAACTGGGGAATGATGTCCTGTAGCACATCCAAAATAGCCTTGTACAACAGATCCTCCAGGGTCTCTGTGGCCTTCAGCAGATGCAGATTGGGCTGTATTTGTCATTCTAAAAGTCCAAAATCATCTCTGTGATAGAGAAGAGTGCTAATGACACTCACTAGGCATTTCCAAGAAATGTGTTATGATAATTATATTGTTGGAAATTAGTGCTCTGCAAATAGGCTGCAAAATCAGCATGGTGTCTGGCAGGATCTAGTCCATAAGAGCAAATATTCCTAACAAGCAGAAGAGGATGTGACTGCTAGGTGTGTGAGATTTGAGAAAATTATATGGGAAGCTATGCTGTCTGCATTTCCTCTGTCTGAAAATTCAGTGATGGTTTGTTACCACTCCAACTTAGGGTGCTCAACACCATCACCAACCCAGATGCATCCTGAGACATTATACTGAACACTGCAGTGATGTTTTACGCTCATAGTCCAAAAGATGTTAGCAGGAGTGAACTTAAGTAACCTCATTTTTGTGAATTATGGTGGAAAGTGTTAACGTAGTAAGCGTGATGGTCTTTTGAATGGTCTACATGTATTCTCTTGATTGAATAAAATTAGTAATTGCAGATGGGAAGAAACGAATAGTACAATCGGAGGCATCTGAAGGATTTAGCCAATTGGTTTCACAATTAGTCTAGTTCTATAGATGGTTATGACAATACTATTACAGATATATTATAAGGAGACTCGCAGCAGCACAAATGTTATCACTGTCCATTTAATATGGAGGCTGTAACTAAATGAAGCTGCTTTTTTTAAAGGCATATGCTAAACAAAAAAGAAAAATACTACTAATACCAATAATAATAATAATAAAATGACAGCTGCTTCACTATTTGATATAACAATATAAAAATAAGGAAACATTTCATGAGAACAGACATTCTGCCCAACAACTGCTATTCACCTAATTTGTCCAAACAAGCAACTGTAAAGAACTAAAGTTCTTCAAGGTAAAAAAAAATAGCCTTCAATATTTGAGCAACATTTGCTCTTGTCAAGCTACTATTTATATCTTATCCTAAACAAAATATCCACTTTGGTGTCCTCTCCCTGACATTGGTTATTGTCATCTACCAATATACAGGTTTTGGTGGTTTTGACCATGTCTGTTTTCTCTTGATCACCTCTCCCAGAGAAAATAGTGTAAGAAAGCCTCTGCCTGTCTTTTTGCAATTTATTGGAGGTAAAGAAAGTTTTATTTGCTAGTCTTGTTCAGTGAAAAGCAGAGCGGAAAGAATTGTGCACCCTGTTTAACAGATCTGACAGAGGTTAGGTGGGTCAATCTCAACACTCTCTGTGCCTATCTGATGTTTCCCAAGTGACTTAGTGTTACTTCTGTGGTGAGGGTGACATGTGGGGCTGGTCTTTATCATGATTGCACTGTTAAAATTAGTTAAATTTGGAAATCATCTATGAGAAGCAACGGTACTTGTCCAGACACCTTCTTCATGGGTACCTGTGCTAGTGACTGATGGACCCTTGTGGGCCTTTGCACCTGTCACAGTTGCCTCCAAAAACTAAAACATGGATGAGCTCTGGTGATATAGATAGGAAAATCAGACAAATGAGGCCTTTGCCTGTTTAGACTGCATATTTATGTCTAGGTGAATTTCTTTCTTTAGAGATCAGCAAAGAGAGATAAATTGAAGGTTTTAAGATAAAAGCTTACATTTACATATACATATACATCCTGATGCTTACTTTTATTTATATGCGCTATAAGTTGCATTCTTGTTTAAAATTGTACTTTCCAGGTGATATAATGTAGTCAATAAGTTAAAAATATTGTGCACTATTGTTCTTTTACTGATTGAAAAATGTATGTTGCTCTTTTGCCTTGTTAAAACACACTTTACCATTACCCCTTAATGTGTAGCCTTTTTCCTGATCAGATTTGGAACTTTCTTTTCAGAAACTCTATTTAAACTGCACAAAGAAAGAGAAGTGCTCCAGACCAAACATCATATCTGTCCAAATGCAAGGGGATGCTGATTTTTTTGCAAGCCATCTTGGAATTCCATCCATTGAGTTCTCATATCAAGATGCGAAAACACAAGAGGTAAAGTTCCATTGCCTTTTCACTGAGTAAATTTAAGTATTGAATGTAGGGGTGTGTGTGTGTGTTTTCTGCAATGGGCCATTATGGATTAGTTGCTTACTTACACCCAGTACTGCTGGGATAGGCTTTGTCCCTTAGCAACCCTACATTTGGATTATAAGGGTTAAATAAATGCTTGAATTCCAGTTTGATTCCCCTTTGAAAGGCATTAATAGGACTCCTTGTATTCATATATGATTCCTCCCACTATGAAAGGATAAGCAAATTATGTTAAACTGTACCTTTTTTCTAATTAAATATGCATGTGTGTCTTAGTGTGTCAACAGACTAGTGACCTGCTCAGTGCTGCTTTTTCAAATTAATGCTGGGACACTTGCCACTTCCGTACATCCCAGTAAAGGAAAATTCGAGTTTATAAAACGGCATAGATGGAAAGGAGATAAAAATGTAAGTGAAGAGAGTAAACAAAAAAATTGCACCTTTGGGCCATAGACAGTGTGCTTACTACCTCAAAACTATTACAGATTTAACATCACCTGTGGCTGACTGGCTGTGTGCCGATACTCTTATTACAACAATTGTTTATCCAAAATGTGATACAACCATAGCTGCCATTGCTTGGAAGACTTGGAGATGAAGATTTTGTTCTTTTAATAAATCAGAATTGTGAATACACATTATATTGTAAATGCTCACACTATTGCAAGAAATTCTAGAAAAGCAACTAAAAGAGAACTAATCAAGACATCCAAGTTAATGCAAATTTCAATCTTATTTGACTTATTCTTATATACTGGCCTTCTTAGAGGGGTGTAACTGACATTAGCTCCCCAGAGAAGATATTTCGGAATTATCAAGCATTCTTTTAAAATTTCTGCATTTTGTAATAAAGAAAAAGTCTAATTAAATTAATAAAATTGATGTGGTCTGGCTTAATCGACTCCATATGGGAGGTAGGGCAACACTGTGGTGACATTCATTATTGCATATACTTCAAAGTTGTGTCTGTTAACTTGGCTAAAAGATAAAGTAGCACTAATGAGGGAGTCTCTTTGGAATTAGGAGAACACATTTGTAACAGGTTAGCAAAGACTAGCAGGATGGCTGTTAAATTTTGATGCACCAGCACCCAGTACTTTTCAGCTCTAGTAGATGCCAGGCTGAAATGAAATAGTGAACCTTCAGCTTAGATTTAAATTCTACATACATTGAAACCTCCATTAAAACAGCTGATGCACCACTACATATGAACAAATAGTTAAGCAGATAACTAGACCAAAAAGCTACAATGCAAAGCTCAAAAAGAGTAAAAACTATTCTTAATTAAAAAATGGTCTTAATATTTTTTCCTTATGATTGCCTGTGACAGTGTGGGCCCTGCTCCATGCTCCCCCTTCCAGATTTAGGAGCGTCTTGAACCCAGCACCATTGGTAGTCATGACTGGGATGAGCTGTACAAATGTGGACACCACATGAAGCAAGGGGAAGGTACAAAAGTGTACAGTGCCTTTATTAAAAACAACAAACGGTGTCCAAATAAATAGTGTAGTTTTTCAAAACTGTCCATAAATAAATAATCCATAAAAACATATGAAAAAGTGTAGGTTAAATGAATCCAATAAATCCCAATACTGTAAAACAAAGTTAAAATCCACTGGTAGGAACTGTTCTTATCTAAAAACCCTTTTTTCCTTCCTTCCGGGCCTTGCAGTTGACCTTCCACACGTCCAGTTGCCTTCCATCCCACAGCTACATACAGTCTCCATCACTGGACTGAGACTTGGGTCCCCAACGTCCAGGGCGCTCTCCCTCCAATCCTCCTCAACCCCCTGCTCTCTTCCATGGTGAGCTGTCCAAACTCCTGGTCATTCCCGCTCCTCAAAACAGCTCAGCAGCAGCGACCCATTCCGGCTGCCCTCAAGAGTCAGCCATACACACCTTACAGGGGCTCTCCTCCCAGCTCTCTGCCTTCTCTCCAACAAGCCTGCTCCCTTTCGCTCGCTCACTCATTCCCACACTGGCTGTTTCACCTCCTGTCTCCTGCCTTTACTAACCTGTGTTGTGTATTTTTTTTCCTTGTCTCCCTCCACTTGTGCGTCCCCTTTTAAAATGGGGACGTGGCACAGCTGTGGTGATTAGCAGCTCCTGGAATGAATTACGACAATGAGCGATTGTGCATTTAAGTGCAGGACCACCCACATCGTGTCGAGGACCCACTCCTGCCACGCTACTCCTCCTTAAAGCTGCAAGTGTGGCGATTATTTTTTTGAAAAGGTTACAATCAGCCACAGACCTCATTTTACTACATTGCCCAGTAGATTGACATATTTTCCTAATGCCAGATTAGCTTGTTCATGTCCTCTTAGAAATGAAGTACTTCACCTCATCTTTTGTTTTATGTCTGCTAGACCAGACTTATACCCATTTTCCATGCACTTCTTGAGCTATCTTCCATTCACTAACCTTTGTAATATTTTGTCTTTTTCCTTATGGGATTGCTGTAACTATATTTCATCCCAAAATAAGCATTAGCTCTTGTGGTGTTTTTTGAAATTTGAAAACAAACAATGGCATATTTTTTTTATTCTGGAATCTGTGCTTTGATATTCCAAAATATGATTACAGGTACAACAAAATCTGAAATATTTTGACTGTCTTCTAACAAATACTAGTCTTAAGGTGTGTTTTGCCAGGAAAATGACAGGTCTTGCCATGTTATTTTTCAAATGATACTTGTAAATATAACAAATAACCACTATTTAAATAGTTCCCTACTTTCACAAATATCATCCCAGGCATTTTTCAAATCAATGCTATTGTTTAATTGTTTAAAAATATACTTTTACATGTAGGTTAGGTTATTTACTCACAGTCTTGTGATGAGTCATATTGTCAATCATATGGATTACATTCCAGTTTTAGGTACATTTGCAGAAGAGTGATTTGGTTTTCTACTTTTCTCAGAACATCCATAATTTACTGGTGCATGGACCAATGTTCAAGTGATGACTCAGAAACGTTTAAGTCAAGGGGTCTGTTTATGCCATTGGATAAGCTGGTGGTGTCTCTCTACGTTAAATAACACTCTCTAGCTTACCTTGATATGAATTAGATCAAGCGATTGCAGAGGCCATGGCATTAAGCATACTTTAGTGTTATGTTCACAGAACCATTCCAATGCTTTCCTAGCCTGGTATCATGCAGCACTGCTTTCAAAAAGCCTACTGATGGATGAGCACACTGCTATCATATAGTGATTTACCTGATTAGCCACAATGTTTAAATATGGCACAGCATTTATACGTTACTCTTCTTATATTAAGAAGCACAGTGTTTGCCATGAAGTATCACCTTACGACATTGCACCATTTACCATCCCTCTAAGCTCAGGATGAAGGTAGGCACCTAATTACCTATGATGTCCTGATATCCTTGTATTGACATTTTTTTACCATTATACTTACTCCAATCTGTGCTGGCCTTTCCCTATATATTGTACAAGCTATGCAAGTTGCATAGGTCCCAATGATAATAATTTCTCTATGACGTTGTTTGTCATTATTTATTATTTAACTTTGCTTGTTATAATTTAAAAAATGTCCATTGGGTATAATAAGGATTAACCCTGATTCCCCCACAGTGCCAAATTTAAATTATGATTGGTCACATCAAAAGATGGCAACAATCATTTTTTCTTATCATCCATATTAACCTTAATACACAGAATGGGACTGGTCAGCATCCAAAAGACACTATCCTTCATGAGCCGAGAAGAAAAATTGGGAGTGGTCTCCCCTAGACTTTCTCGCATAGTCAGATATGAGAATGGATATTTGAGGAGTAAACCACAAGACAATGATTATATTTTTATATTATGTACATTAAAGAACCATCAACAACAAATCAAATCAAATTAATTATATATTGAATAATTATTATAAAAGTACTTGTATGCAAAATATGGTTGACCTAAGTGAAAGTGTACTTAAGTTATCGTGTTTACATACACAGACAGACAGACAGGCATAATTCCAAAAATGGTATTTTCAGACTCAGGGAGGTCTAAAATGTCAAGATTCATCAAAATCTCGAAATGGAATTTTTGGAGGATTCCAAACCTTTCGCTATACTTCATATACGAGAAAGTCAGGGAGGTCTGAAACATAGAGATTCATCAAAATCTCAACATCGAATCTTTAGACTTTTACAATACTTTCCCTATACTTTGTATTCAAGAGTCTGCCAGAGCAGAACATGTCCTTAAGTCCTAGCATGCATTTGGTCGTTCTCTGCACTGCTGCTGTCTTTCTTGTAGGGTGGTGACAAGAATTGCAGTCAATACTCTAGATGTAGCCTCACTAGTGCATCATATAGTCTAAGCATAAGATCTCTCAGTTTATATTTAATAGTTTTTACAATATAATCTAACATTTTATTTGCCTTTTTAATTGCTTCTGCATATTGGTTGTTGGATGATGAAAATGTGTCTTCCATCTTGCGTTTATAATTTGCATTTCTTTTGTCCACATGTAGCACTCTCTCTCTCTCTCCTTAGTGTGTGCTATTCCTTCAAATTTGATGTTGTTTGCAAATTTCACAACTTTCCTATATACACCGGAATCAATGTCAATATAAATCAGAAAAAAGTAACAGTCCAAGGACAGAATTGCAACCTAGCCTCGTAGAAGTAGTAGAAAAGCATTTGCCTCAGTTTGATATAATGTTTGTTTATATATTTACTAGCCATGTGCGCCCAACTACGTTGCGCGTGTTAAAGTTGTCTGTGAAGGGCTCCCTGTTTAAATGAGGCTGCCAGTCGTGAACTGGGCCCTTCGTTGCACAGCATTATGATTTTTTATGAGGGAAACAAAATTAAAAAAGAAAACCCTTGGATATTGATTAGATTGGAATGGCCTACTCGGAATCACTATCCGAATCGTAATTATGTGGTGGCGTAGGAGCATTTCTGTTTCTGTCCGTTCACAGTCCGTCTTGTTTTCAGGACGCTGTCGTTTCCTCTCACGATGTCTTCTCAACCTTTCTCCAATCTTGCAGGTTGCTTTGTGGCAATCCAAAGAGTAAGGCAATATACACGGAGCAATGGTTATTAAAGGGGGACACATAGGTATCCAGGCTCTTTAAAGCATAAATAGAGATCACTTCACTGACATGTGAGCATGTACAACTGTGAGACGCGCAGCACTCGCTGGCTACAACGTAACAATAATAATTTCCGGAACGTGCTGTCACGTTGTCATTCATTTTACACACTGTCTTTCTTTCATTCATATGTTACGTAGGCACGTACCTTTTATCTTCAGCAATTTCATTCTCTAACCAGGCCTCAAGAGCTAACCAGCGTAACACTGTCCACCACCCCTTTTGTTATTCTGGCATATAGTTGACATCCGTGAGTAACAACAACGTACTAAACTGGAAGGTGGTCTACGCATGCATGGAATTCGCGGACAAAGATCAAGATCTAAATGAAGATCTCTTTAGTTAATTTAAAGAACAACAATTTGTTTAGTTTGAATGTCTGTGTTTTGAGGTGTGACTGGAGTACTACAGTCTTCAGTAGTATAAGCCTGGAGGAGATTCTTAATGCAATGCCTATGTTTTAGCTGTCTCTCTACTGCCATCTAGTGCTTCTTCTAATTCATTCGGAACAAACAAAGATCAAGACCCAAATGAAGATTATATATAGAGATAATTCTAATTATTTTTATAATCCTACATAGAAGCTTGTCTGTTACAAACATTAAACATTTTGCCATTGTATACAATTTCTTTTTGTTTTACTTTATTTCACAGTTTCTGTCCTCCAGACTTTTTAACACCTGTAATCCACACAATGCATTTCAGCTGTCTTGTACTTTTGATTTTTATGCACCACCTCATGACAAATGTGCTTATTTTAAACGTTGATATATCTGCACTTTAAAAGGAACTTGGATATAAACAAGTCCTAACGCATGCTCTCATATTAATGGAGGTTAACGTTTTCAGCTCTCGGCTGGGGCACAGGGGAAGCTGTCATATGTGCCAGACTGTACATTTTTGCACATCTCTCTTGCCATTGTAATGTCATCATTTCCTATGTAGCTGCAGTGTTTAACAGATTGGCAATTTTAATCCATTGTGTATATTCATGTATGCCTATTCATTTTTTTCCTTCCCTCAGAGCATTTTTGGTTCTTTTTTCAAAGCGAATGGTCCGCAGCATATAAATGCATGCTTTATGTCAATTTTATGCAGAACAGAATGTGCAGGATTAACTTTGCTTTATGTGATCGCAAATAGATTTGCTAGTAGACAGGGACAAGCAATGAAACGGTAATCATAGTACATATACATTTTCAGTATTTTCACTGTGCTTATCAGTTCATAATAGTAGGCGTCAGTGGCTCCAGGGTAAGTGAATTTGGGTAGGTGAATAATAGGAATGTTCATCATAACTGTCATATTGCTTTCTCCACCTCATCTAAATCAAAAGGCTTAATGGAGTGAATGTTTGTTTTGATATGCAAGGAAAGAATGAAAGAACAGGACACAAACAACAGAAAATACCCCAGCTATCAGAGAAAAGAGTAATTCCATGCTTCAGTGGAAATTTTTTCCCTAACTTAGAAAATTAACTTTTAAGCGTATTAGGATTTAAGCACTTTACTTAGTACTTTAAAAACTTAGTACTTAAATGTAGTACTTTACTTAAGGACTTTACAATAAGGGCTATGCTCAAAATAGTCATGATCATGTTTCTTCAGGTAATTAGACCCTATGCACTCTACGTGTGGAATAAATTTGACACATTTCAGGCTAATTTCTTACTCAGGCTAATTTCTTATTGTGTTGAATAGCCTCATTGGTTTTGCGTAATGCTATTCATACTGTAGAGTGCTAATCTGTACACAAAACTATGAATCTATATAGAAGATTATAAACACAATAATGTAGGATGTTTATAATGCATTCTGCAGTTTTTTAAGAGACTAATTAGAAGATGTGGTCAAAAAGTTAAAAACCAAGAGATCATAAGCACAGACAATGAAAGCCAAGATGGGAGACAAATATCAAACTAAAACAGTTCAGAAAACAGGACACATACTGGAAATTGCAAAAGGATTTTTTAAATAGCAAAACGTCATGCAAAGATAGAGTTTATCCACAGAAGTTTAGAAATGGTGACCTCTTAACCTGTTGTGAATTAGCGCGGGGTCGTAAATTATGTCACTACACTCCCAGCAACAGTGATGGTGTTCAGATAGTGGGTACACAAAGGCAACTCCCACATTACACAAAACAGAGGTAGAAACAGTTCAAAGTAAAAATATAAAATCCAAATGAAATGTTGAAACATAATTCTGATAATGAAAAATAGATTCTTTGGACAAAAACAACCCTGGAAGGAGTTTTATTAGGTGCTAATATCAATAAACAGAAGCGCAAAAAATAATTAACCTGTTATCTCATAATAAAATGCATAGCAAGTGTGAGTCTGGAAATATCAGGCTGGATGATATGTGAAGATACTGTACATCATGATATGTGAATAAAGTAACACATCTGAATATTAGACAACATGTTTTTTAATGACAGGATATCCTTTTATAAAACTACTACATCTTAATCTGTGGGCCTGCTACCGATTCAAGTAATCACATTTGTTACATAGCACATTAACAAAAAGAATAAAATTTTAAATAGGTTAATCATGATATCTTTTTTATTTTAAATTTGTACAAATTCAGCAGAGACCAAAAAGTCTGCCAGAAAAAGGAGTGTCATTGTAAAAATATTAGAAGTAACATGAGTGGCCTAATCACAGTGTGTGAGCTTACTTTGGGAGCAGCTGGTGAGTCACATTAGGTATGTGGTGTTTTAGGAGCTTTAACTTACATTTTTCATTAAAACAAGGCTCCACTTCATTATGTGTGCGCATGGCCTAGACATAGACAGGCGGACACCAACAGTTCACCCAACACACGTTTGATCTGCATATTTCCTATTATTTAATGTGAAGCACACAACCCCAAAGTCCCCCAAAGTCCAGGCCTCACAATACCTCTTTCTCTCTTCAGGCCGCCTCCTTTCCTCCTCCAAGAACTTGTCTTCCTTCTCTCCCAACTCCAGCCCCTGAACGGAGGGAGGCGGCCCCTTTTATAATCACCCGGATGTGCTCCAGGTGCCTCCCGACACTCTTCCTCCGGCACTCCCCAGTTTGGCGGAAGTGCCGGCTGCGCACTCGGAAGCACTCCGGGTGTCCCTGATCCTCTTCCCCCCAGCACTTCCGGGTGTGGCGGAAGTACTGAGGTCCAGGGCTCTCTAGGCATTGGGGAGCCCCCTGGTGATGACCACAGGCCCCTACAGGGTTGAGCTTCAAAGCTGTGTACCCGTGGTCCCCATAGCCACCAGGGCAGTTGCTCCCACGTGGTCTGGGGGAGGCTTAAGCATGAAAGAAGACAAACATTAAGAATAAATTCAGGAAGATGTTTTTGAAAATCACCATTGCTGTGATGGGTATACATGATGATCTGTGTAGAAAGGCAGATGAAAATGGCAGTAGTTAAAAAGGTCAGCAGGAAGTTTGAAGCAACTTATTTACATAACTCTACAACAAAATTTTGAGAAACTGTATGTAACAACAGTTGCCTAATACTTCATAAAACTGCTTATAATAAGAGAGACCAAGAGGAAGTCACTTATGCAGTTGGCTCATATTATCTTGATTTGCTGCCAGACCATATGAAGGGGACTCTATGACTCTTTTAACAGATTTGATCAAATTTAATTTTAAGTCTCTAATGCAGTATATTGTTTCCTACTACGAAGTGTGGTGATGGTAGCATCATGCTTTATTTACATCAGAACTAAAACTAACTGCTGAAAATCAAAGACGCAGAGAAAATAAAAAAATAAATAAATGGCCAAGGAACACTTGATATAGTGGTGAAATTCTCAAAATAAGGCTGGTGAAGGACCATGGCAGAAAAGTAAGAATGGAGTGTCATTGATGAGACTGGGACTGGGAAAGTGATGTTCATTTGGAAGTGGGAGACATACATATATACGTATATACAGTATAACATATATGTTAAGAGTCACTGATTGGAATTTTAAAAAGGGAAAAAAGTGCAAGGTTGTAGGAGACAGTAGACAGTTAAAAGAAAGATTGAGGATAAACTAGGAATTTGCAGGAGTCACTTTAATATTAAGTTGCAGTAAAAATAAAGGTGCAAACTGGATGTACTAAAGTGGGAGAGACATGCAACATATTTAAAGACCCTTGATTGTAATTTCTTCAAAAGGTTTACCTACAAATTATTAACTGGAAGGAAATAATGCTTATGGAGTCAGTTATTGTATTTGTTTCTGACTAATTTAGAAGTGTCCCTGTACGTTTGTTTCCAGCACACCAGTATAATGATTCCCATGATGCCTAGGAAGAAGAAATTTCACAGAAATATGTTTAAATTAATGGTTTATAATAAAATGCGATAACCTAAAACATTCCAAGTAAAGTGAAAATGAATGCTAATATTTTTTTATAGTCAGTGTGCCTTTGGGCACACTGAGCAGTTAGTTATATAATAATATGTTTGATAACTAAGAAAAGGGTTAGAGTGAAAAAATGCAAGATGAAAAATTGCTAACAAATCCTTATCTATCTATGCATTTCTTTCTTCACATTCTTTCTTCATTTATTGGGAGACAATTGCAATAACATGAATATTAAATAAAAATGTAAATAATATAAACACTCTCCAACACAAATTCAGGGTAGCAGAGAGACAGCACTAGACACAAGATGAGAAACAGCCTTGGACAGGAGACGAGTCCATTACAGGTCCCAGTCACACACATACATAACTGTTTGGAAATGCCAGTTAATGTAACTTTAAAGTCTTTGGTGATGTGGGAAAAAAAAAAAAACCTTGCAGCTATGGGGTGGACGTACAAACTGTACATGGACTCAATCTGGCACTAGATTTCATCCCAGGACACTAGATCCATGAAGCAACAGCACTAACTGCTGCTCTACCACGTCACCAATAATGTATCTAATATCATTAAATAATTTAATGCATAGCCATTTGTTTCTTTCACATGGATTGTTTTTAAATATAATTAATTTTCATCATAATTGTTTCCTTCCTGGGGTTAATGCATAGCTGATTTTGCTGTCTTCCTGATTAGTGTAACATCTCTTGCAATGTCATCGTATTTGTTTTATAATTCAAATAGCATGACAGGCCTTTTTCTGGGCAAACTTTGGTGGTGATAAAATGGCGAATGTTTTCACTGAAGCTGTTTTCCTCAAGTTTTAAAAGGGAGTTGCTTCTGATTTTTAACCATGTCTAGAATCATTCCAGAGTTACCAAATGCAAAAACAGTGTGTTTTTTAGGATAACACAAGCTAAGTGAGAGCTCATAGTGCACAAAAAAGACAAAATAAAGGAAAAAAAAAGACTCCATTGTGTTTTTAATGGGATGCCTTCTTCACACTTTTTCTTGTCAAAACTGTCCAAAACATCAGACATACAGTATCATATACAGTACTAGAACTTGTGTGAACATGTCTGTCCAGACTTTAAAAAGCTCTCACTTCCATCTGAGATTAAGAGGATCTCATCTTCAAAAGAGAACATTCTGCTGTCTTCTTTTTTTTTTTTTTTTTTGTATAATGGGTTTTCACTGATTTCTGGTCAGCTGTTCATTGCCTTGCTGTCTCCATTAGAGGGTCAGACATCAGGATAGAAAGATATCTAGTTCCCTATTTATTACAAATTAGGATTTCCTTACAAAATGGTTTTGTTTTAATTAGATTTTTACTGTTGGTCTGTTGTGTGTTTGTTGTGGGATTCAAGTGAATTACCTCACCATTTTTTAGCCCAGGCATTTTGTGACTATGTTACTAGGGCACTTTGCACTTTTGCACTCGTGCATGCTTTGCTTTAAAATCACACAAGATAAACCAATGCAGCATCTGCGATTATGAATTCATACCGTGCCTCAAAAAACTTCAGTCTTGTGGAATTAGTATTATATGTCTTCTGGTTTATGACTGATAGTTTTCCACTTTTCGACTTTATTTACAGGTTTAGCATCTTAGGTTTAGTGACAACACATCTTCTATATGATGACTACTGGAATCCTTGCTTTGACTTTACTTAGAGTTAAGCTCTTCAGTTTGTGGGAGCTGCTTCCTTGGGTTTTAAACGACTCTCAGTGCATTTTCTCAAATGCACACACATCTCCCGGTCCGGTTAACACCATTCTTGCAGTTGCTCACATTTTGTTTTTGCCAGTAGGCAGATCCGAGGGAGCTTAGAAAAAACAGGCAGACCCTATCTACAGTATGTTCCACTAGATCCTCTTATGATTCTCATGACTGGCACAACACTAGCATATCCCTTGTGAATTCCATTTCCAGACATACTTTGTATAGTCTGGGCTTCCTAGCAAAAAGCATATGCTCTCAAAATCCTACTTTCATGTTTTCCGACCACCGCCATGGGATTTTCTCTTTATCTGATTCCACAATAATACCCTAATTGCCCCAGCAACTGTTTGGGGCTAGAGAACATTTTACAAGATTTTACAATATCCACAGCAAAGGTCAGAAAAATAACCCATATTAATCTTTGTTATACTCCTTCTCTTTTG
This sequence comes from Polypterus senegalus, assembly GCF_016835505.1. Taxonomy (NCBI): domain Eukaryota; kingdom Metazoa; phylum Chordata; class Cladistia; order Polypteriformes; family Polypteridae; genus Polypterus; species Polypterus senegalus. The sequence continues at coordinate 136,817,794 of NC_053154.1, read as the reverse complement.
TGGTTAACCTATATTTAAATGTACTATTTCCCTTGGTTCGCTTTCCAGAGAAATTAGTAAAATCATGGCTTGATCTTTCATCATTGCCAAATCTGTACATGGAGATTATAAAGAGAAAAATCTGTCCTTTTATCCTGTTTAAAATGTGTGATTAGTCCTCTGATTTAGCAAGTCAGAAAACCCTCAATAGGCCACAGCTGCCTGGAATTATGGGACCAGCTGGCAACCCTAATATCTATACATGTGTTGATAAATCTTCTCATGGCTCTACTTAATTCTTCTTGAATTTTAATGTTGTTGTGTGTAGATTTCAAATTATGTGTATATGATATTTAAGATGCAATTTTAGGCATCAACTGCTAAATTTACTTCAATATAAATTTCAATTCAGTTCCACTTAAATTACCACAATCACATAATCCAACTCTTTCGAGGTGATAGGTTTTATTTTACTGCTTTGCTTTGTCTTTTTTTGTGATTATGTTTTATATTTTTATTTATTAGATGGATTAATAAAGTATCTATCTATCTATCTATCTATCTATCTATCTATCTATCTGTCTGTCTGTCTGTCTGTCTATCTGTCTGTCTGTCTGTCTATCTGTCTGTCTGTCTGTCTGTCATTAGCAACACATACTTATTAAGACAAAAATAAAAATACAAGGAAGGATAACACAACCAAGGAGCCAACATACCAACATACATTATGCCTCTCTAAGCCTCAATAAATTCACTACAGTAATCCCTCGCTATATCACGCTTCGACTTTCGCCGCTTCACTCTTTCGCGGATTTTAAATGTAAGCACATCTAAATATATATCACGGATTTTTCGCTGGTTCGCTTTCTGGGCAATGGGTCTTTTAATTTAGGTTACATGCTTCCTCAGTTTGATTGCCCAGTTGATTTCATACAAGGGACGCTATTGGCGGATGGCTTAGAAGCTACCCAATCAGAGCATGTATTACATATTAACTAAAACTCCTCAATGCTATAAGATTTGCTTCCTGCGTGGCGCTTGTTTTGTTTGATTCTCTCTGTCTCTCTCACTCTCTCTGCCTGACGGAGGGGGTGTGAGCAGAGGTGGCTGTTTACACAGTGGCTGTTTGCCTAGAAGATAGGACGCTCCTCTACAAAAAGCCGCTTTATCGCGGTGCTTCTGTATACTTAAAAGCACGTATTGATTTTTTGATTGTTTGCTTTTCTTAGCGGCTCTCTCTGACATTATCTGCTCTTCACGGTGCTCCTTTGAAGATAAGATATGTTTGCATTCTTTTAATTGTGAGAAAGAACTGCCATCTCTGTCTTGTAATGAAGCACAGTTTAAACGTTTGACTAAAGGGTGTTATTTCATGTCTAGAGGGCTCTAATAATGTTAACAGTGTGGGAGAGTTTATAAGGGCTTAAAATATATAAAAATAACCATACAAACATATGGTTTCTACTTCGCGGATTTTCACCTATCCTGCGTTCCAGACCAACCCCCGCGATCGAGGAGGGATTACTGTATTTAGAAGGTCGTAAACAGGTTTTCTATGCTCTAACAGCGAAAATATTCGATTTATAAATAAAGAATCCTACTTCGCGGAAATTCATTTATCGCGGCAGAGTCTGGAACGGATTACCCGCGATAAACGAGGGTTGACTGTACTTCGAAACTAACTACTGGATGTCTTACATACTCCTTTCAAACACCTACCCTTTCTTTTCTGTTATCTGCTGGCATCCTGCTAGTTGAGCCGTTGCCTCTACTCCTCCCCTGATTCTAAGTGTTCTGCCATGGAAGGGTTAATAGAAATTTTTTAAATAATCAAAAGAAGAGATGTCAGACAAAAGAAAAGCAGAGATTTATAATTAGAAATTCAAATATGCACTGTCATCAAATCAAAAATCAAAACCCTAAACCTTTGTTGAAAATACATAGAGCAGAGGTTGTTTACCAGAAAACACTAACTATACACTGAATAAATGCAGTGATCTTTTTGGTTAAATTTACTTAAACTCACATTCTATAAAGAATCAAAAGGTTTACCAAAAAGCCACACAAAATTATATCTGTAACCAAATCACAACACCAAGCCATTCTGAGTGAGGAGATAGTGGCACTTGAAAGGCTTATACCAGAAGTACAGTACTTCTGGCATCACTCCCACCTTGCAGGAGTCACGTCTAGTTCACATTATTTACCATAGAAACTCAACAGACCCCAGCTGTCTATTGCTGCTGCTGACAGGGGGACTTGAGGAATATAGCTGCTTGTTGGAGAAGTGGTAACTGTCTTGGACTAAGTTGAGTGGAATTGAGAATGTTAACTATCACCACAACTCCATCCAGCCTTAGTCTTGCTGTACATTGGGGTAAAAAGAGACAGTATGTCAGTGCAGGTTGAACTTCATCTAAGTTCTGCAATCAAAGCATGAAAGGTTGAGGCAGTCTTTCCTAATTGGTCTATGGCTTTCTCTTACCTTTGATTGATCAAGTCAAAACATCAAATGTAAAAGATGAAATGACATAGGTTATTATGCTGATAACTAAATAAATACATAAAAATGCTGAGAAATTGCAATAAGTCTAACATCAAACAATTGTGATGCTTTTATGTGCAAAGCATTCATGACAGGGGTCTAAGGTCTTAGTACAGCTTTGTAAGACAGGAGTAGACTTTGCAAAATTACTCTATATCAGACAGCACATTGGTGTTGTCAGGCTGGCTGAGGGGTCATAGCATTGTTGTGCTAGTGTTAGGACACTGGCGGTGGTATTTTTGACTTTGTGATGGAACCCGGGGCATCAGTAAGCCCCAAACATGATAACACAGAGTCCGAGTTCAAATAAAATTTATTTAACACACTTCTACCAAGTAACAAAAAGTACCAAAATCCTTTCTCTTTCTCTACAATTCACCTCAAATTTCACCACCCCACTGCCCTCCTCCAATTGAGTGTTGCTCCATGTCCTGCCAGCTCCGACTCACCTGGACAAAGGAGTGAGGTCCCTTTTATTGAGGACCCGGGAGTACTTCCAGTGCCAAGGCCACTGCCTCATGGAAGTACTTCCGGGTCATGAAGAAGTCCCATAAATTGGGGAGTGCATCTCCTGACAGCACCCCCTGGTGGCAACCATGGTCCCCAGCAGGGTTCTGTTGCCGGACTCCATCTCCCAGAATTCCCTGCTGGTTCACAAATGATGCCGTCTCATGTCGTTGGGAAATGATACACCCCCTGCAGCATCTTTCACAACTGATAGGCTGTCTGTCCATCCCTACTGGCCATCTCTTCTGGGTCTGGTTCCTTCCTTTCGTCTGGACGGAATGCCCATCCAACCCATGTGGCACTGACATCTGCTTGTAATATATCAATACTTGAAAGTAAGTTTGGTTATTTTCACATCCAAAATGTAAAGATAGGGTGGCACTCTGACCCCTAGGCAGTTACTGCTAGAGTTAAACCAGGAAAAGCTAACTGAGGAGAGAACTCTGATCAAATTTGGGATAATTTTTTCATTTAACTTGGAAATACCTGGAAATCCAACAGAAGGGTCTAACGGTTTTTATTGTAAAAAGACACATCAGCTACTTATCCAGTTCATTGTCATCATGCAGCTCACTAGGACCAGACAATAGAAAACAAGTGAATGAGGAGTTACTTTGAAAAGAATGACTTTCTTATCCTTATATGAAATACAATGGAAAGCAACTGCATAGTGTTATGGTGTCTGATTGGACTGTTAAGAGAGATATGGTCAAATTATGTGAGTCCATTTCAAGCCTTTTCCACAAAGAATGAAATCGCAATTAAATAGGCATAGGAAAAGGAAAAAAACAGGAATTCATCATGTTTTTTAAAATTTTATTCTTATCACTAATTTCTAGATCTTTGAAATAGAAATATGTGAATATCAAAATGCAAGGAAGGGCAAAGTATGTATGAGCTACTATTGTATGTTTTATCAGGTAAACCTCCAGTTTCTATGTCAGGTTTTCCCAGTGTAGCATAATGAAGCTTATTAACTTATCATTCAGTGTTTATTCTAAGAACTACCTTCCACATGCTGAGCACCATCTCTCATTTCCCTGACAAAGTGCTGTGTTAGGTATCACAGAAAGTGATGGGATATTAGTTTATATAGCAGCTTTCAGAGCAAAATTAGTCCATGTTAAGGTTGCATGAAATAATGATGTATGTGCCTTTTTTATCCAGGGCAGGGCTTATTAAATTTGGAAACATTCTACTTTGCCCACCTAGCTTCCCATTTGACAAGAAGCACAGGCATGGTGCCAGAGTGGGCCTCAATATATCTTTTTTGCATGTGGAGTCAGTGGAGACATAGTAGCAAACTTTAATGAAGAAAGGTTTGGCAGTACAGGGCAAGAGGACGTACTGCACTATGCAGACACCTCTGTGGCTAGAGTGATTATACCTGTTGGAAAGCAGAATTGTCTGCCTAATATTAATTGCAAGGAGACAACTTTACTTCCCTTATTCTCAAATCCTACCTTTTTCCATTTCAAGGCAGTGTTCTGTTTTATCGCGCTTTAAGCTAATTCTTATTCTTCCAATGTCGCAGAGTTCCAACGCTGTTAACTTTATAGTGTGCCAAGATGGATGTGAGAAGAGCCTTTTCTGAACAGAGAATGGAGTCTTCTTGAATTATGCATGAGTCAGTATGAGTGTTCTTAGCAAAGCAATCCGCATTTAGCAGGAAGGCTCCTATTTAGGCACTAGATTGACACTCCTCTCATGGTACTTATGTTGTGTGGCAGCCACCTGTAGTATTTGAACACAAGACTCCAAAAGTGCCACTCCATTATGCCACGTGTGCCTCATCCAAAGAGCTCTGAAAGCGTTAGTGCTTTTTATAATTAATTTGCAACAAAGAGTCATTGATTTGGTAAAACTCATTCTTTAAGTAAACTATATAACTCTCTGTCCTACGGATTCCATTAATAATTCCTTATTATGTTGGTACTTTTTATGATTAAAAGATTTTTTTATATTAGACCTTGACACATTCATTTCTCCCCATATGATTTATCTTAATTCACCTGTTGTATTGCTAGTTAAGCAATTAATGTGCTCCTTGGAATTCTGGTATCTATAGCCCTGTGCTCCTAGTGTTACTGTTTGCAAAAACAGTCTTAGGTGAAGTTTCCTGACAAAAAGCAATCCACAAGTGATGTGAAATCACAAAATGGAGAATCTCATTCTGAACAGGGATGGTGGGATCATCACAGAGATAGTGCTCAAGAGCACCATGTGGATGGAATTAGCTTGGAAAAGCTGTGCAGAGCTGCCTTGTGGGCTTGAATCCCACTTTCTCTTAGAGGTGCCTTAGGAAAAGCTTTTGATTGAGATGCACCAGCCACATGGTTGCCACCGTGATCCTGAGCTAAACAGGAGTTTTTGGAATGCCTTGACTTGTTCTTAAATCTTTAAGAACTGGCTCATTATGGCTGAGAATAAAGTAGTCTCTTTGAAAGATGCAGACATTCTTTTGTAGGAAGACCAGAGCATGCATTGTAAGATTGTGAATGGGCTCTTTTGATATAAAATCACAGATGTGCTGTAACGTGTCCCTTTCAAATATGCAACAAGCTATTATTTCCTAGAGTGCCTTCCTCTTTGCTTGTACACTGACTAATCAGTAGTACAAAGTTGGGTCTAAGGCCTTATGCCTACAGACTTTTTTACATAACTGACATAAAAATGGAAATAGTGTACAGAATCAAAAGGCTATTTTGTATCATGTTTATGAGATTTGTGTTTCAATAACTGGAAAACATTGAAAATATGACATTTTGAAAATAATTCATTTTTTCTTTTTCTTATTTTCCTGTGGGTTCAAGTTGTTTGATATAAGATGCCACAATAGGCTAGTCCTTCCCAAGAGACATTTTTTTATTTTTTTAATTATGTATGCCAAATATTTGTGTGCAGGTAGTAAGGATACATACTGATGTTCATTGTCATTCAAATATACAAACAACTGAAAATAAGCAGAGTTTGCTGGAGTGAAAATTGGGCTTTTTGGTAATTGATTTAGTGGATCATTAGTGAGTACAGTCCCTTAAGCTGCAGAATTTCCACTCTCACATAAGGTACTTTGGCAAACAGGATGTGTGGTGCCATTTTTCAGATGAAGTTTTATGTGTAGGTCTAGATTATGTCTAGATGGGTTCCTTCTTTGGAGTTCTGTCTGTGTAAAGTGCTATATCTACCTATCTACAGTGCATCCGGAAAGTATTCACAGCGCATAACTTTTTCCACATTTTGTTATGTTACAGCCTTATTCCAAAATGGATTAAATTCATTTTTTTCCTCAGAATTCTATACACAACACCCCATAATGACAACGTGAAAAAAGTTTACTTGAGGTTTTTGCAAATTTATTAAAAATAATAAAACTGAGAAATCACATGTACATAAGTATTCACAGCTTTTGCCATGAAGCTCCAAATTGAGCTCAGGTGCATCCTGTTTCCCCTGATCATCCTTGAGATGTTTCTGCAGCTTAATTGGAGTCCACTTGTGGTAAATTCAGTTGATTGGACATGATTTGGAAAGGCACACACCTGTCTATATAAGGTCCCACAGCTGACAGTTCATGTTGGAGCACAAACCAAGCATGAAGTCAAAGAAATTGTCTGTAGAACTCCGAGACAGGATTGTCTCGAAGCACAAATCTGGGGAATGTCACAGAAAAATTTCTGCTGCTTTGAAGGTCCCAATGAGCACAGTGGCCTCCATCATACGTAAGTGGAAGAAGTTCAAAACCACCAGGACTCTTCCTAGAGCTGACCGGCCATCTAAACTGAGCAAACGGGGGAGAAGGGCCTTAGTCAGGGAGGTGACCAAGAACCCGATGGTCACTCTGTCAGAGCTCCAGAGGTCCTCTGTGGAAAGAGGAGAACCTTCCAGAAGGACAACCATCTCTGCAGCAATCCACCAATCAGGCCTGTATGGTAGAGTGGCCAGACGGAAACCACTCCTTAGTAAAAGGCACATGGCAGCCCGCCTGGAGTTTGCCAAAAGGCACCTGAAGGATTCTCAGACCATGAGAAACAAAATTCTCTGGTTTGATGAGACAAAGATTGAACTCTTTGGTGTGAATGCTAGGCGTCACATTTGGAGTAAACCAGGCACCGCTCATCACCAGGCCAATACCATCCCTACAGTGAAGCATCGTGGTGTCAGCATCATGCTATGGGGATGTTTTTAAGCGGCAGGAACTGGGAGACTAGTCAGGATAAAGGGAAAGATGACTGCAGCAATGTACAGAGACATCCTGGATGAAAACCTGCTCCAGAGCGCTCTTGACCTCAGACTGGGGCGACGGTTCATCTTTCAGCAGGACAACGACCCTAATCACATAGCCAAGATATCAAAGGAGTGGCATCAGTACAACTCTGTGAATGTCCTTGAGTGGCCCAGCCAGAGCCCAGACTTGAATCTGATTGAGCATCTCTGGAGAGATCTTAAAATGGCTGGGCACCGACGCTTCCCATCTAACCTGATGGAGCTTGAGAGGTGCTGCAAAGAGGAATGGGCGAAACTGGCCAAGGATAGGTGTGCCAAGTTTGTGGCATCATATTCAAAAAGACGAGGCTGTAATTGCTGCCAAAGGTGCATCGACAAAGTATTGAGCAAAGGCTGTGAATACTTAAGTACATGTGATTTCTCAGTTTTTTAATTTTTAATAAATTTGCAAAAACCTCAAGTAAACTTTTTATGGGGTGTTGTGTGTAGAATTCTGAGGAAAAAAATGAATTTAATCCATTTTGGAATAAGGCTGTAACATAACAAAATGTGGAAAAAGTGATGCGCTGTGAATACTTTCCATCCATCCATTTTCCAACCTGCTGAATCCGAACACAGGGGTCTGCTGGAGCCAATCCCAGCCAACACAGGGCACGAACCAGTCCCGGGCAGGGTGCCAATCCAATCAGAATCGCCAATCCACCTAACAGGCATGTCTTTGGACTGTGGGAGGAAGCCCACGCAGACACGGGGAGAACATGCAAACTCCATGCAGGGAGGACCTGGGAAGCGAACCCGGGTCTCCTAACTGCAAGGCAGCAGCACTTATATATAAACTGCTCAAAAAATTTAAGAACACTTTGAAAGCACATCAGATCTCAATGGCTTCTGGATATCTATACTGATATGGACTGGGTAATGTGTTTAGAGCGAGAGGATGCCACACCGTTTGACAGAAATTATCAACCTGCAGAGGGCTGAATTCAAAGACACTCCGAAAATCAAATTGAAAAAATGATGTGGTAGGCTAGTCCATTTTTTCCGAAATTTCATTGCAGCAACTCAGTAGTGTGTATAGCCCCCACATGCTTGTATGCATGCCTGACAGTTTTGAGGGGCATGCTCCTAATGAGATGACAGACGGAGTCCTGGGGGATCTCCTCCCAGATCTGGACCAGGGCATCACTGAGTTCCTGCACAGTCTGAGGTGCAACCTGGCAGTGTCGGATGGACCGAAACATAATTTCCCAGAGGTGTTCTATTGGATTTAGGTCAGACGAGCGTGACGGCCAGTCAATGATATCAATTCCTTCCTCCTCCAGGAAATGCCTGCATACTCTCATCACATGAGGCCGGGCATTTTCGTGCACCAGGAGGAACCCAGGACCCACTGCACTAGCATAGGGTCTGACAATGGGTCCAAGGATTTCATCCCGATACCTAATGGCAGTCAAGGTGCTGACATGTAGCCTGTAGAGGTTTGTGTGTCCCTCCATGGATATGCCTCCCCAGACCATCACTGACCCACCACCAAACCAGTCATGCTGAACGATGTTACAGGCAGCACAACATTCTGCACAGCTTCTCCAGACCCTTTCACATCTGCCACATGTGCTCAGGGTGAACCTGCTCTCATCTGTGAAACGCACAGGGCGCTAGTGGTGGACCTACCAATTATGGTATTCTATGGCAAATGCCAATCGAGCTCCATGGTGCTGGGCAGTGAGCAGAGAGACCACTAGAGGACGTTGGGCCCTTAGACCACTCTCATGAAGTCTGTTTGTGATTGTTTAGTCAGAGACATTCACACCGGTGGCCTGCTGTAGGACATTTCATTTTGTAGGGCTCTGGCAGTGCTCATCTTGTTCCTCCTTGCCCAAAGGAGCAGATACCAGTCCTGCTGATGGGTTAAGGACCTTCTGCGGCCCTGTCCATCTCTCCTAGAGTAAATGCCTGTCTCCTGGAATCTCCTTCATGCCCTTGAGACTGTGCTGGGAGACACAGCAAACCTGGAGAAGCTGGACTACCTGTACAACCTCATGCTACCAGTAGTAACACTGACCATAGCCAAATGCAAAACTAGTGAAAAAACAGTCAGAAAAGATGAGGAGGGAAAAATGTCAGTGGCCTCCACCTGTTAAACCATTCCTGTTTTGGGGGTCATCTCATTGTTGCCCCTCTTGTGCACCTGTTGTTAATTTCATTAACACCAAAGAATCTGAAACTGATTAACAACCCCCTCTGCTACTTAACTGAGCAGATCAACATCCCAGAAGTTTCATTGACTTGATGCTATGCTCTGATTAAAAAGCAGTATATATAATATACTGTATATAAAAGTGATTGATTAATCTGGTCATTTTGAAAAAATGCCTTACTAGTCAAATTAGCTCAACATGTCTCCATTTTATCAGGTGTAGTAAGAATTTGCTATGTGCCTGTTGCTTTCATGAAGCATGAATATGCTAAGTCTAAGCCAATCTACTTTATAAATACTAAATTGAGAATCTTCCTGTGCCTGAAGAGCATGTGATAAAGGTGGGTCACTCAGTTTTACGTCTAAGCCTGTGGCAATCTCTTTAGTTTGGGTTCCTAACATAATACATTATTTTTACATACAGTATTTTATAGCAATATTAATGCAAGAATGTTGGGTTTCTTCAGACATAAAGCTGCATTTTTAATTGCTTTTGCTTTTTTTTTGCCATCACTGGAATTTCTTTAATATAATAGAGATGTATAAAAAGTGCACAAATGAAGCAAGGAAAAATTTATAAATTGCTCCTTCTAGTCTGTAAGGCAAGTAATTGGTGAAATCAAATTGAAAAATGCTAATGTTAATGAAAAGGAAAATAATATTATCAGTTGTTGTGCCAGCAAGACTAACATTTTTGATGCATCTGTACCTGTTCAGCTGTTGGTTTCAAGACTTGACGCATTATCTCTGTGCTCTGTGCTCCATCTGCAGGGTGACACAAAAAGCAGAAGATAAAAATAGCAGAAGTAAATGAAAGTGAGCTCTTTACACACAGTGGAGACACCAAATGGCCCTGCTCCTGTCTGTCCAATTCCTGCCCTGTGCTCTAATTCTCTGTCGTGACTCTTGGTCCATTTTCTAAATCTGTTTTTCTCTGATCTTGATCAGAGGCAGGGAACATTATTTTTGTTCCACCAGTCCACAGGGAGGAAATACATACATGTATACATCCATACATGATCTCATCATCACAAATTGGTCTATTTAATGTTACCAATCAAGTTATCAACATCATTAGTCTATGTGAGGAAACTGGAAGAAACTCTAGAACAGGGGTGCCCAGCTCCAGTCCTGGAGGGCTGCAGTGGCTGCAGGTTTTCATTCTAACACTTTTCTTAATTAGTGTCCTGTTTTTGCTGTTAGTTAACATCTTTTGAATTCATTTTAATTGACTTGCTCTTGAAAACTCAGACACCTCAATTGTTTCTTTTTCCTTAATTAGCAGCCAAAGAATAATGAGATATAAAATGAGCCAAAACAGGACCTGCAAACTGTGACCATCATACAGTATTTGCAAATAAAGAAAGAAAGAAATAAAGAAATGTCTGGCAACAAGCCATTGAATTAAAGATCGAGTTTAATTAACAACAAATAAAAATAGCAGAAGTAAATGAAAGTGAGCTCTTTACACATAGTGGAGACATCACCTCATTAAGCAACTGACTCAGTTGGTCTTTTGTTGCTTCACTCATTTCACATTTCACTTCTGTTTGGGTGCCATTTAAGGAAAGAAATGAAGCAATTCAGAAGAATGATGAAGACATTCAGGGAAACATTTCTTAGAAAACAAGTCAATTAAAATGAATTCAAAAGAAGTTAATTAGCAGCAAAAACCGATCACTAATTAAGAAAAGAGTTAGAATGAAAATCTGCAGCCACTGTGGCCCTCCAGGACTGGAGTTGGGCCCCTAGGTCGGGACTGAATCGGATGTAAATATAATTATTGTATCTTTCATTAAAAGCAAAATCTTTTAGGCATTTAGGGCTGTATTTTATATGTAAAAAAATTAGATCTATTTAAAAGCAGGAATATCTCTAGTTCCTTTCTCAAGTAAAAGGCAAAAAATGGAAAATAACAGAAAGAAAGGTTCAAGGCAACTAATAGCTGCTCACAATTGTATAGGCTGACAGCAAAAGAAAAGTTGTGTGAGCCCACTCTATTTCGCACTCTTGAACTGACCTCCAGACAAGCCCACATTCCAGCACAATTTGTATACAGATATACTGATGCATTGTGTTTTAGACATATCATGTCAAACATACTGAAATGTGCTAGTCTTTTTTTAGTCTTTTATTTGTTGGTTTATGCATTCTTTCTGTTACAGATAAGTCTCTCTAAGATTAAAAATCTGTTTTTCATTGGAAACCTGATCATATGGCAATAGTACAATTGTTATCACACATAAACATTAACATTACAGAAAAAAACAAGTTTAAAGTCACAAAGCACAGGGGGCTTAAATACATGCCTGCTTTTGAATGATTCCATTGAGACTGTTATTTGCAAGGTGCATAACAATTAAATCATTACTTCTCAAATTCTGTCCAAAGATGAGCAATGTTGAAAAGGAAAAAATAAAAATATACTGGAAAAGAAACTGTGAGCAAAACTGTCGACTGCATGCAGGACCTTGAGAAGGGAAGCCACGTGCTTTAAAATTAAGCCTGGCGAATTCTTTTATTTTAGTGTGCTTTTTTCCTTGCAGGATTGTTAGCTATAAAAGACAACGATTTTTCTTATGATTTTATTTTAGATTTTATTTACATAACTTTATGCACTTTTAAAGGGTTGAATTTGTTAAGTAGCCTCCATGCTACCAACTCATGGTGTGTTTCTTCTAGTGGCCAGAGGGCATGTGGTTTCCTGGCAGACCTCCTTATGACTGTATAAACTCTACAAAGTCAGCTTGGTCATTCATTTTATATTTGGATAATCATTACTGCCAATGGATGGCTTGAAGGTTTTGAAACCTCTTGCCAGCCTTCCCTCTCGCCTCCCTTTCTCTTTCTCTTCTTGGATAGAACATCAGGCATTGCTTGTCAATGCTGTGATGCCTGCCCTCTAGTGCCTTGAGAGTAAATTTTACCCAGGCTAAAACTTCCTCTTTTCAGGCTTAAGGCATATTGTTTCTCAAGCCATCTGGCACATGTGCAGAGCTTATTTTCCCATAACAGCCTTTACCTTCCAAAGCTGACATGTCTAGTTACCCTGGCCCTGCCGCTATAGGTCTCTCTATATCTCTTCTTGAGATTTCACCTGGCAGTGCCTTCTGAGTGAACTTAACTGCTAGTAGCATACTGAGTCAGGTGTCCCCCTCACAATGTATCAGCTAAAAAAGGCTAATAAAGTTGCTTTTCTGTGCATCCTAGAGTTCCTCTGCCATTTCTAGAAGACCTCTCATAGGCATATGTTATACTGATATCTTGCACGAAGCTTTCGATGAGATTTTTAATTTTACACCTTTGTAATTCTTTCTTTCTTTCTTTCTATTTAAGTGCTAAATACAAGAACTCTAAAAGTTCTATATTGCAGATAATATGAATGAGGGCATTTTACAACTTGCATTGCTCACATGCAACATCTGCTGGCCTGAAGTGGTCACTGCACTTTATGGCATGGATGTACTCAGAAGAAATAATACTCGGCATGTAATTTAACTGACCAGAGGCTCTTCTTGACTTGGTAGTCCTAATAAGAACAACTGTACATGTGTGAAAAAATAAATAAATATTGTTTTCTTTTGCATTTTTTGTTAGACTTTGCTTAACTGGCATTCAGTACGGATCATGTTGGCCAAAAGACAAATTAATTATAATTGAATTTAATAGAATATTTATTAGCAGGCTGAAAATCTCAGATTAGTTGGCAGGAGGATTTTTAAGCAATTAAGTCTATAAAAATATTGACATTAATGATGATGGTTGATCGGGCTTTTGATGATATAATAATTGGATAAGAGTCTTAGGAACTCAAGGTGACTACAGAAGTACTGAGTATGAGAAACCTTATTCTTTCAGTTAAATCCACTTTTAAAATGTATTTGTCCAATATCTGTACAAGCTGTGTGCAGTTCGGGGTTCTTAAGGAGAACCAGAGGATATCCCATCATTACTATGTGAGATGTAGGAACCAGATCTAGATGGGACACCAGCCTGTTGCAGGCTATACTCACTGACATGGGGTCAAGTTTGAGTTAACCTAATACATGCAGTACGTGTTTGGGATGTGCAAAGAAAACTGGAAATAGGGAAAGAACAGAAACAATGATCTAAAAAACAGCTTACTGATAGAGTTTGGTCCTATTTAATGCAAACTTAGGTAATATTAAAGGAAACAGGTGCTTGATGGCAGAAATAAAAGGCAGTCTTCCCGACACTCTAATCTAATAGCTCAGTAGAGCGGATCTTTTCTGGTATCTCCGCTCTGGTTGCAGTTTGGGTCCAGATTGAGAAGACACTCTCTGGGGCTTCTGGTCTTTTATAATGATCTGGTTGGATTGGGCCCAGTCAGTTGCCCTCACTGGGTGTCTTCTTGCCACTGCAGGTGAAAGAAGAGATGACACTATAGAAACAGTACCCCTCTCGCTCTGGGATGGTATCACTTACTGCAGATGATCTCAGAAGGTGATCTGATGATAAGTATTTGTAGCAATGGATAACATTCAGAATCATTTTCAGATTATGGCTAAGAATTTATACTGGACTCCATTAAGAATAGTTTAAATCCAAACTGCATGGCTCTGCTTTAAAAAAGGGAGCATAGGTGAGTATTGTTTCCCTACTTATTTCAGAATTTCTGAGAATGTTTGCATTATGCACTGTATATTAATAAAAGGGCACCCAGAGTGGAAAGATTACATTCAAGGTAGGTCCTGGTTAGGGCCTCCTACAGCTTGAGATTTGCATGGGTTTCTTCTGGGACTCCAGTTTTATTCTGCACTGCAAAGATGATGAATGGCAAATCTAAACTGACCTTGTATGAGTGAATGTTCTCCTTGCTCCACCAGAAAATGTTAATGGGTGGATGAATGGATAATTAGCTCAAGAATAAAAATAAATAAATAGAAAATATTCATTTTCATAATAGTAGTCATGGGAGGACCAATATCTGTTAATCCTTCTTTCAATAGTCCAACTAAAACTGAAATTAGTTATTTATGTGGAAAAAAAATTAGAGCTTATAAATTATTGGACAGAAATACCCTACATGTACAGCTTATTTTTGCCATTAATCACCATAACTAATAAGAGGTGTAGTCCAAAGAAAATACATTTTACTAAAAGTAAAGGCTATGATATGTATTTTAGTGGTTTGTAATTATGATGTCACATCATACAGAGAGAGGTATTTGTAATGAAACATGTTGTTTTGGCCTTTTATTGCATGGTGATATGGTGGCGCTTTACCTTTCAGACTTTTCTTCACCACCATTTTCATCTTCATCTCCCTACTTGAAGCTGGTTTTTCAGGGCTGTCAGAAGTTTTTATTTTCTATGTATGCATTGTACCCAAGGGATCCTTCAGCCAAAGTGAATTTTCTTTTCTCTGCTCTATGTTCTTTTTTTATGAGTTTTCAAGATATGCCAAAAAAAAATTGACAGAGGCAGGAGCACAGCTGGTGTTTGGCCATGCATATGCTGCACTTAAAGGCGTGTACCGTAACACAGTCTTGCATGTGCTCTCTTTGACAAGTGCAACTTCCACCATTAACTAGTTTGTTTTGTTTTTTTCCATTTCTTATACACTGAGTCTTGTGTGATTTCATTTGCTTCAGTGATTGCAGACTGTTACTGCTGCCTGCAGCTTAATGTTTCCATTATGCAAGACATCTAGTTAACATGCATCTTTCATTTGACAAAATGTAGCCCAGCGGCTCAAATTGGAGACCAGAAGGGTTTTCTCCTATATTTTGCTTGAGTATTTGTTTATTTTTTTCATGGCATACTAGCTTGATAATGACAAGCACACATCTTTTACCTTTATTCTTAACTCATTGTTCAAGATTATGTCCCTTGAACTGACATAAGTGTGTTATCCACTGATCCATGCATTACCAAACCCCTGTTTAGGACTAAAGGGCTAAAACTTATCCTAATAGCGTTAAGCAGAACCTAGAGCTGACTCTGGATGCGATGTCAGTCTATCATAAGGTGCTTTTGTTCATACGGGGCTAATTTACAGTAACCAATAAACCAACTTTTCTTGAGAGGAGAAGTTGAGTACCTAGAGTAAACCGCACAAAGTCAAAGAGAGAAGGTGCAACACACAGTGACTGAGTTGGGATTTGAACCTAGGACACCTGACCTGCGAGGTTGTACTACCAACTATTGCATCACCATGACACCAGTTTACTAAAAGTTAGAAAATTTTCCTTCATATCAACACAAAATATAAATAGTGGATATACAAAATGTATATATAGAAGCTCTAATCTTGGATTCCACACGATAATGTTTGAATCCAACCTGCAGATATAAAGAACACAGAGGTTAGTAACAGCTAAATACATCTGCAGTCTGTGCTTGTCACACTCAAAACTTGACAGGGCTGTGTTCATGTAATGTGACACCTGTACAGAGGAGGATGAGAAGCTCAGACAGGCATCCCTATCAACCCTCTAACACCTTTCTCGTGATGGAATTCGGCTCGTTTTTTTTTTTTTTTTTCCATATTTCTCATTACTCTGCTCGGTTGCAGATTTCTTACAATTGAAAAGAAAGTTCCCAGTGTATTTCTTTTCATAAAACATACTTATCTGTCAAGGGCTTTTTTAGTGCCATGTGAAATGTTTTTTTGTGTGTAACCATAGTGAGGCTTATGGCTGGAAAGCATTAGAAAAAGTCCAGAAGATCAAATTACTTTTGAGTATATTTAGAAATTCTTGCACTTCATTTTAAATACCAGTAAATATGCCTAATAGCAGATGACAAAGTTTAGGAATTGCACTGAGACATCCTTTTATTCTTGTCCAAGGACTTGATGGTGTGATGAAACTCCCAACAGTATTATGTGAAGAAATGTCTGTTGTCTAAATCAATTATTTAACCTCTTATGCTATACTTACTGTAGTCATTAAAGTAATACTCTCTTCAAAAATAATCATTTTTTATCTGTTACTCACCCTACTTTGTTTGTAGTGATAATCCATCCATCCATTTCCTAACCCGCTGAATCCGAATACAGGGTCACGGGGGTCTGCCGGAGCCAATCCCAGCCAACACAGGGCACAAGGCAGGAACCAATCCTGGGCAGGGTGCCAACCCACCACAGGACACACCCACACACCAAGCACACACTAGGGCCAATTTAGAATCGCCAATCCACCTAACCTGCATGTCTTTGGATTGTGGGAGGAAACCGGAGCGCCCGGAGGAAACCCACGCAGACACGGGAGAACATGCAAACTCCACGCAGGGAGGACCCGGGAAGCGAACCCAGGTCTCCTAACTGCGAGGCAGCAGCGCTACCACTGCGCCACCGTGCCACCCTTGTAGTGATAATATTTTAGCTTAAACACACATTTCTGAAACGTTGTGAGTGTAAAACTGAATACAACACAAGTGTGTCATGCAACATACGTAAATTGTGCTTTTTTTTCACGGGCACTTTAAAATTATTTGCTGTTGTTCAAGCTGAGTCACCATTGAAGACAGTTATGTCAGAAATTGTGTGATCTTCCCTCACTATGAAAACATGAGAGTGAAAGTTTTTCTTAGTCATCACTCCAAACGATGTGGGGTAAGTAACATATATAAAAATGATTATTTTGGGTTGAGTATTCATTTAATTGTCTGACTGTTCCAGTCAAATCAATTCACTTTTCACTTTTAAAAGCTATGAAAAGCAAAATAAATTTTCCTTAACATTAAGTCAATCAATCAATCAATCAACATTTATTTATATAGCACATTTTCATTCAACAAAATGTAGCTCAAAGTGCTTTACAAAATGAAGTGTGTATCATTAATTTCTCTGCCAATGTCAATTGCATGGATTTTTTATGAAGCTAATATAAAACATCAAAGCCAAACATACAGTATATCTAAGGAAATCAGTTTTCATCATTTTCCAGCAGCTCACAACCAATTTAACACAAACACATATTTTGCTAATTTAGTGTCCAGCACTCTTAAGATCTCAATGTTAACTTTATTCATCTCATAGCTTGTGGATAAATCTAATGGTCTTTATTACAAGACAGAAGGAGAGTGTGCAGATGCTGTGTGGATTTTGACTGATTATATAAATTCTTATTGGCTTTATGTTTCAGTGTTCTCATAAAACAGCAAAGCAAATCCATATTGGGGAGGTAACAACCAGTGATTTTGAAAGAGGTACGCTCTTTCTTGACTATAGCAGATGTATTGACCTCCCTTTCTAGAGTGCTACAAATAACAGTTTTGACAAACTTGATATTCTCAACTAACTCAACAGATTACCCATTGGTCCATAATAGTGACTATGATTGTTTGTTTCACTGATAGTCCATTACCAATAGCTTTGTTTTCTTGATATTTCATTTTTTATATTTAGGACTAGTGCTTTACGTTATTCATGTACTCAGAATTGACCAGCAAGCATGTTGTCATTCCCAGATTTGACAGTCCTTATACAGTCTGGCTTTTAATTGATGCACAAAATGTGGCCTAGTAACTCAAGTCTATAACAGGAGGTCGTGACTTCAGTCCCCATCCTGACATGGTAATACATTGAAACTGCTCACATCATTAAACTATGGAAGTGATAAATGTCTGTGCAACTGAGGTTTTAAAATGACTTTGGATGAGAGTTTCAGCTGACTATATAAGTGTAACTAACAAATACTTTTATTATTTTCAGTTGAATGAACCAAATACCACTGCATACATGATATCATCATCTCATAGAGCTGCACTATAGGTTGCTTTTTTGGTTAATGTATCAATTTTAAACACTAAACCAATGACCTGAGGCCCACCCCCCTCCCCCGCCCCCATCTTCCAAGAGTGTGTTTTATAGTACAAAAGCAATGATGAGCACCTGTTTTTTGTAACAGGTGTCTCCATTTCGAGGAGACACCTGTTACATGTTCATGTTCATGTTCTTGTATCCGTCACAAAGAGAAGCAAAGGATGGCAAAGGAGTGTCTTTCATTTTACCTTCTGGTTACTGAAGTAGCCTGGCACCACAGAGTGACCGAGCAGGGTCTGCTAGAAAATATCGGTATTACAATGGTGGCCTCTAGGGTGGTCATTTAAATTGAAATTGCCCAATCCTAACTTTCTGGACCACCTGGGAGGCTTCCTTACTGAAAATGTCATTATTATAGTCAATGGATCCTGCTGTTGCGATTACATACACAATGAAAGGTCTTCCCCTTCAGCTACCTTGTGAACCTGAAAACAGTTTTCTCCTACTGCAGTTCTGTATTAGACTGGCACTGGACTGTATGAGTCCTTTTGTGGTAGACTACCTGGATCCACTGCACTTTGCCTATTGGACAGAGATTAGAGTGGAGGATGCAATTATCTATCTTCTCCACAAGGCTTATGTTTTTTTAATATCTCTAGTGTCTATAATATCATTCAGCCATCCTTGTTAAAGGGTGAACTCAGAGATATGCAGGTGGATGAGCCTGAGGTGTCCTGGATAATGGACTATCTGTCAGGCAGACTGCAGTTTGTGAAACTCAAGGATTGTGTCTGATACAGATGTGAGCAATACTGGCGCACCATAAGAAGCAGTCCTGTCTGCTTTTCTCTCTGTATACCTCACGCTATAAATATAACACCAGGTCATGTCACTTGCAGAAATTAGATGATTAAATACTTATGAGGTGTATTGATAAAGGGGATGAGTCAGAGTATAGGAGTCAGGTGGAAAAGTTTGTTTCTTGATGTAAAGAGAATCGTCTGCAGCTTAACATCAGCAAAACCAAGGAACTGGTTATTGACTTTCACCGCACCAAAGACCCTCTATGTTTGCTCACTATTCAAGGAGTGGATGTAGCGGTGGTCCATTCTTATAAGTACTTGGGGGTCCACATTAATGTTAGGTTGGACTGGTCTCCAAAACCAAAGGAACTATATAAGAAGGGTCAGAACAGGCTCTTTTTCCTTAGGAGAATGTGTTCCTTTAATGTGGGAAATGACATCCTTCACATCTTCTATAACACTGTGACTGTCAGAGTGATTTTCTACACTGTGGGGTGTTGGGCTGCTAACATCACTTCAAGAGAGGCCCACTAAATCAACAAACTAATTAAACGGCAGGCTCAGTTATGGGACACACTCCAGACCCCCTGGAGGTCGTAGCAAAGGAGAAAATGAAAACAAAACTGAGTACCATTATGAATAATGCTGCAAATCCTCTCTCAGACACACTAACACTGAGGACTTTTAGCCAACAAATTATGCAGCAGGAGTGTGTCAAGAAGCACTTCTGGAGTTCCTTTATGCCAACAGTAGTATATCTGCATAATGCCTCACTGGGACTGTGACGGCCAAATCAGCACTTTTCTTTTTTGTGTTCAGACCAAAGTATGAGTGTATATTTATTTATTTACTTAATTACTTACTTATCTACCTATTTGTGTATTTAAAGAGCTTTTATAAAAAGAAAAAATATCTATCTATCTATCTATCTATCTATCTATCTATCTATCTATCTATCTATCTATCTATCTATCTATCGTCACACACATTGAATTTCAATACCTACATTGTGATCACCCCTGTTAGGATGATAGCCTAGGATTCTTAAAAAATGCAAAATGTGCATGATTTTTTTGTGAAAGTATAAAATGACTGGACTCACAGTGTAGAACTTTTCAGTAAAGGTCAATAACAGAACAAAGATGGATATCCATGATTATACCATTTTTAAAATCAAGATGCAAGTCAGCCAGTAATGGGCCAGGCTTCCCCAGCCTGGTTAAAACTTCAAATTAGGTTTTTTGCCTGCTTTGTTTCCGAATGGGATGTCAACACCACTAAGTGAAATGCAAAACGTCTGCTTTTCTTTTAGTTATGACATGCTGCCTATGAACATTAATTAAAATGCAATGTGCTTTGAAAATTGCATGCAGTAGTGATTTGGTCATTTGGCTGATATGTTTTTAATTATGACATGATAAAACCATGCCAAAATTAAATAGCCGACTTCCATATGTATCACATTTCAATGTGGCTAACATGTTGGATTTCATTTAACTTTGGCACGAATAATCTTCCATAATAACTTGACTAATGACACTGGCACTTGATGCTTCCAAATGATGTTTTTAGTTGGCACCAACACTGTCATCCTTACGTGATTCAAAGAATTGAACATTTCCAAGCACAATGCCTTAATATTCAATCTCCAATTGTTTCACACCCTAATGACATATTCCTTAAACCTATGCTTAGGAGGGTAAAGCACCTGCTCTCCATATAGCAAAATTGTCTGGTGATGAAAACTCCATCATAATCACACTTGTTTCAAGCATAGGTGACCAGTGCCATTTCTTACAATAATATTAAGGCTAACATTCAACAACACCTGGGACATTCATTTTGATGATTGTGACCAGTCTTCTTTAGAGACTACTCAGCTGACATTACACTGTTGTACGTGGGGACCTTTAAACTCTGGTTGAGCTCATTAACCTCTGGGACCACCCATGTGTTCATCTGCATCCTTGCTGATGGATAGCACTTATCTGTAAACTGTATGCATAAGCATTTATGTCTATTTTTACTTAGATAATTTTAATTTCCAAATGCACAAGATCAGCATTCACTTTATCATTTGTCATTCCATGTAGTATTTTTCCTGGTATATGTCTTATTTTCAATATCAGCAGCGCAAGCATTCTTTGATAATGGCCCAACAACCTCTTTTACTTTTACCATTATTTGTCTTTATTCGAGTTATCCACTTTATCCAATTGGATATTGACTTTTATAACCAGCAGGTGAGCATAGTATTATTCTTAAAATGACAATATATAAAAACTGTTTCTAGGGCCAAACCTCTCAGGTGGACCCATTGGAAGTTTGTGAATACACTGCCTCCTTCTTCAGAAATGTCCACATATCCCTGGCACCTACACGGAGACCATGCATATTCATGCTACACAGTTTTGCTCTTCTCAGAGGATCAAGCATCTTTTGGTATGCAGCTGTTGACATCCTGAGGCCATTTGCAAAGTCATTTCTCACAAGACCCCCCAGGAGCAAAAGGCAGTGTTGTAGCCTTTCTGCTGGATATGAGGGAATGAACAGCTGTCTCCCAGCGTGCTCTCTATATAACATTAACGGCTGGTAGAAATTAAAAGATCGGTACCTGAGGTGCATGCGAGGAGAACACATACAATAGAACTGCGGTGTGTTGCATGAGTACATCATCCTGCCAATTTATAAAAGCATTTTTACTAGCAAAGGGTACTGCACACATTTTAAATTATGCAACATGTTTATAACAACACAAAAAGTATTCAGTACCAAACATGTAAGGACAAAAGAAATGTAATACATTGTTTTAAGAATGCTCATTGGGCAAATACAAATTGATTTCTCTTCTATTTAATTTATTATCATGAAGTTTGCTACAACTTAAAAGCTCAGTTTTTAATAGCCTACTTACGGAGTATATATATATATATATATATATATATATATATATATATATATATATATATATATATATATATATATATATATATATAAATATATATTTATATATATGAAATATAACACCAAATTACATGCATTTAAAATATTTAAAATTAAAATTTTTTTTTTTTTTTTAAATATTTAGTATTTAAAATTTTAAATAGTGACAGAAATACATAAAGCCATAAAAACTGGATTTGAAATCATGATCCCTGATACAAAAAATGTATTTCTGTAACAAAACTAGGTGCATGGTTATGACTTTGAGTAAACTCTGTAAACAGAAAGAATCCATGGGGTGAAGGTGCTGATGATTAATTTTAGAAGCAATAATCATCACTCTTAATGGTTGCTTCCTAACCTCAGCAGAGAGATTGCCCTATACAACCATTAGGAAGAAGGTCAAAACTTTTCCAATAATAGATATATAAAAGGTGTTCACTCTGACACTCTGACCTTCTTTAACTGTCTCAGAAGTGACTGTCTGTGATGAGCTTTTGTGATCATCACACATGTGTGGACCTCCCATGTTACAATGCTGGAAATAATGGTGCCCAGGAACTTGATTTTCTGCTGTATGTCTACAATCTGGCCATTGATATATAACACAGAATATGACATTTTAAAATCTGCTGTCAGTCGTTTTGTTTCTTTGACATTTAAGCCCAGATTGAAAGCCCTTCACTCTCTGACCATTTCAAATTCATCATTCTTTTTATGTATTGTAGACTGCTCATAATTTGTGAAGAGACACACAAAAGTACGGTCCTCAGCAAACTTTTCCAATTCTTACATTTTTTGCATTAGGAATGCAGTTAAAAAAACAAGTGGTGTAAGAGACAATCTTGTGCAGTAATCATGATCAAGGTGTGATGTTTAAAAATTTTGTGCTCCAGCCACTCCACCATTCTCCATAAGAAAGAAAATCCATTAGCCTATAACACAAGAACTGATTGATAGCCAAGTCTATCAATTTGTCAGAAATCTTTGGAGGGTGATTTGGTTAACGATATTAAAGTCAGTTTTCTAGTCAATAAAGAGGACCCACACATACGTTAACAGTTATTTTAGGTTTTAAAGAATGCCAAGAACCTGCAGTAGATAGATCCTCCTCCACTGATCTATTTACCCCTGCCATGAAGATTTTTTGTGTATTAGTGGTCCAGTCATCTCAAATTCCCCATAAGCAGGTTGCAGACATATTTAAAATGTACTAGTTTTAATGAATGGACCTGGGGTCATTATTTTGTCTAAAGAAATGGCCTCAATCATATATACAGAGGAGCTTGTTAATAAGTCAGGATTTGCCGCACTAAAACATCCATTTTGGCTCATAAGCCATACACTTGATAGCCCTTTTGTTTTCTAGTACAACTAGTTAAAATCAACTATGGAAGCACATCAACTCTTTGACGTTAAGCCTCAAGTATTCTTTGCGTTTTTCCACAGTTCCAGCTTTTAGAATGTGTACCTCAAGATTTTCAGGAAATACAATTAGATTCACTCAAAGGAAGCCCTGATTATTATGTAATAACTCTTGCTAGGACGTAGCAACCTGAATGAAACAACATGCAATGTGCTCCTCAGTATATGGAGCTTCAAACAACCTAGGATGCCCTGGCGTTGGAATGATGAGGTAGCCACCGGACAGCCATTGCGACGTTTAACCTCCGTTTGCAGCTTCTGGATACATACCGCCTGTACCCCTTCACTCAGTCACTTGACTTATCAGGATGGTGGTGTACAGTATTGAGCAGCGTGTTTTCATGGTACGAACCTATTAGGTTACCAATTTGTTTAAGCAATATCAAAATCAACTGGATGATTGTGAGTTAATGGAAGGTTACTTCCAGCAAGATGGAGCAACGTGTCACACATCGGCAAGGAGCATGGCAGGAGTTGAGTCTTTCTTCGGCAACAAGGTAATTTCAAAGGGGCCTTGACCACCATGGTCGCTGGATCTGACATCACCAGACTTCTTCCTTTGGGGTTTGCTCAAAGGAAAAGTCTTTCAGAACAAGCCACACACTGTGGAAGATTTGAAGGAAAACATCCAATGTGAAATTGCTGCTATTTCCCCAAGACGCTTGCCAACATGTTTAGGAACATGGCGTGCTGCATTGAAAAGTGTCTGGCAGAAAACAGAAACCACTTCCAGCATCGCATGAAATACAATCGATTACACATATGTCAAGGTATATAGTGTATTTTTTCGGGTCAGATTGCTTCATCCTAACCGGAGTGAATCTCCCTATGTTTGGTCACAGTTCCCATAGTGTCAATTTCACATTGTAAATGTCTCTGCCTAAATTAGCAGTACCCTATTACTTACAGCACCTCACTTGCCTAAAGTCATAAAACCTGTTTCCTTTTCTCAGTTACAGGACACTACCTGTGGATTGCATTCTATAATTTTGTATTATTTATATGTTACTCATAATCTTTATGTGAAATTTTTCCTGTATGATATGAAACAATCTCTATAGTGTTTGTGACCTTAAGCCTTTAATGCTCACATTAACTATGTGTACTGGCAGAGCACCTTTAATAAATGAAAAAGATGACATAAGAAGACAAAATCTGGGGAAATCAGTCTAACCCCAGCTACCAATAATTAATATGATTAATGCTAGAACCACCACACATTTTCTCAGTACTCTGACTGAAATAGGTACGCCAAGTGGCATCAGAATCCTTTTGTTCTCACTAATGGCCCATCAGATCAGCATCCTAATAATGCATTCTTGCTGCCCTACCCCATGAATACCCTGATATAGCTTAAGTGATGGAGTATGTACAATATTGTTTGCATATATTTTCACATTAAAAATTAGCATACATTTTCAATAAAAAAATTCTGGGTTGTAGCTGCTACTGGGCAAAGAACTGTAGTATTTATTAGTGAAAAGCTGAACAACACATTTCAATCAAATGAACGTGTAAAATAAATAGAGCAGAAGCTATTTTTTGTTTGTTTTTTAAAATAGTTTAAAAATGTACAGCTATACTCAGAAACCTCTTGTGATATGCAAACATTTGTAGACAACAAGTGATATGTAGGCTTATTATAAAACAGTCCACCTCAGCCTTCAGCACATATTCCTTATGGTGGCACATTACTCTGATTTCTTTTGTTTTTTTGTGTGTGTATGTCTCCACCTGCCACTGTGTCATTCTACCAAGAAGCAAGTGGCACTCAAAGTTATGTTGTGAAATTAGTGACTTTCTAAGGACACTCTGTTTCTCAGTATAAAACCACTTCAGTTTCAAATTGTGAAAAGCAAAAGAACACTTCTTAATAAAATAATAAATGAATTAGAAACTAATATTTTGTATAAGAGTTTATAAGAATTACACATTGATACATATTTCATGGAAAAGGTATATAAATGGCTAGCGGTACAAAAAATGTCTACCTCAGCAGTTCTCACCTCCATATCAAAAATCGTGGCACTTTATTTACTTTTATTATGTTTTGTGTGCATCTTCTCATCTGGAACTGCATCTGTGCTTTACAATATCTCTATTTGTCTCCTTGCCTTTCATTTTGGGTGGCAACTTGTGAGAGGCTTTGTCACAAGGCTTAGTTTTAGTTTGGTTATAAAACTATTAATAACTTTACCTTTCATTTTATAAATAGTTTTAGAGGCACTTACCATATTGATATGACGTGTTGCAGTGTAAGGCACCAGTAAGAAATGGCTGAACAGTTATATGGAGTCACACCTGTGTGGAAGCACATTCAGATACAGATTCAAGAAGACAACTGAGTTACGCAAACAGCTGAGGCTGGAGGTACCAACATCTCCATTACTGTGAATAAAAATGCCAGATGAAGATAAGAAAGAACTCTGATCGCCCATAGAAAGTTCATTAAAGTTACCTGAAGAAGTTCAAGAGACTTGTGTGAACAGATGATATGCTTGTGTATTTGCATGTGTGCATAAGGTGGTATCATTTAGGGTAGTTAGCACCATTGAGAAACACATACTGAAAGGCCAGATTTTCAGAATGTCAACAGTTAAAGGCAATTAAATGACAATCAGGGATTGGATGAGGTTTCCCTGTGTTATTTTGTAACGTAAGAGTGAGTGAGTGAGTGAGAGTGAGGTTAACTTTAGCATTCATCTGTTTGATCCATTGGTCATCAGGTCCAGGTCAGATCTACTGAATGCCAGAGAGAGACAGCATCGAGGACAGGTTAATGTGCACAACTGGGTTTGGTTTATCTGAAGAGTAGAGTGGGTGATCAACAATGGGTTTGGAAAATTGAAAAGGAAGTGAAGTGAGAAAAGGAAAGGAGTCTCCAGAGGAAACAGAATTGAAAGAATCAGCAAGAAAATGTTTTCTGGAATTACCCCTGTGCAACTAAGGGCTGTAGTAGAAGCAAAAGGCAAGATTATTGCCTTGCTAGATTCTTTTTTTTTTGAACATTTTAAAAGTGGCTGGGATTATTTATTCTGAGTTTTACAAGACAGTTTTTTGAATGTGCAATGTATGACTATCTGGCTATTCTAAAAAAATATGTTTTGGAAAGGAACTACAAGAAGCCAAGGGTTTGATAAATCCTGGGGCTGAGGTCACAGAGCATCACAGAACTACTGTCTCATCTAGTTTACAGTTCGGAATGGAGAAAGTTAATCTTTTATGTGAGTATTATACTTGCCATGAAAGGTGATGTGAAAATATTGTCAGCACTGCCTGTTCTCCTATTTCCTGTGAAAGGCACAATGGGTCAAATCACCATAGTTGCAGACTATCTTTACCTGGCAATCAAGTGGAAACTTTCTCCAAATAAAGAACAGCGATTGGTTTATATTTGTTATTAGCATCAACAGCTATCCAAACTTTCATAGCAGAGTTGTCAGATGTGCTTGACTTGCACTGAGTGAAAGGGTATCAACATTTCATCAGGAATAACTGCTCATCATTGGCTATGTTCTGCCCTTACTTATAATACATAATGCAGCTCTGCACAAATTGTGCTAAGTGTCTAATTTAGTGTCAACGCTGTCAATATACAAAGTACACAGCCAGCATCAGTTTGACAGGAAGAAGGAGGAGCACATGAGATGGCACATTAGATAGATAGATAGATAGATAGATAGATAGATAGATAGATAGATAGATAGATAGATAGATAGATAGATAGATAGATAGATAGATAGATAGATAGATAGATAGATAGATAGATAGATAGATAGATAGATAGATAGATAGATAGATAGATAGATAGAGATACTTTATTAATCCCAAGGGGAAATTCACATTATGGATAGAGCAAGCCACAAGTGAAGGGTACAGTGCTGGAAGGCGTCTCGCTCACATTTTCATCAACACTGCATGCATGACAATGTATGCAAATGATGGATTAAATAAGTGTCTTTCTTTGTTTATTTACACACTTGCCATCAAACCACTACAGGTTTGACTGCAGGGTGGTCCAATGAAGATCCAGATCGTCTGGATGACTTTGATTTATGCGGGGACGATTCCAGTTCAGTGTGAAGATGATTCTTCATGTCGTCAGTTCACACACTTCTCGATGGTCCAGGATTTTTCAGGTGATTTTCTATGTAATAAACTTAATAAGTTATAATGTCATGAAAATGGCATAATTAGATCTGGACCACCCTATATATATATGTATTTGATTCAATCCATGCACCAGCATTTCAATATCATTTTACTCAAATCAAGTTTTTTTTTGTCCTTCAAGCTTCAGTCACTGTATAGTTTTGGATCATTGTCAGCATCTTCATGCAGCACAATCAAAGAATCGTGACTGTTTAGTTTTGCATTTCCATATATTGTTGGGTGTGCCAGGTCTCTAAAAATATTGAGGTCATGCTACCTTACAGCTCAGTGATTTCACCATCCACAGTGTGCTGTTTTACATGTTTTTTGTGTTCAAAGTTGTGTGAAAACATTTAGATGCCCTTTCAAGTTGAGTTAATATAAATTTTTACCCAAAATAAAATAATATTAGGATTTTTTCCACATGTGTCTATTATTTTCATCTTTACATGTAGTGAAACGGTGTGAGTGATTACAAGTGTGACATTTTTGGTGGTTATTTTCTAATTGTCTGAAGACGAAAAACAACCTTCACATTTGGACAGCAATGTCCAGTTATGTAAATAAAAATGCCAGCAGAGGATCTGATTTGGTAAAAAGAATATGCAAATGCAGTCAAGTGTAAGCTGGAGGAGAAAGATAGGAATTCACACCTGGGTACTAGTGTTCAATAGTTTTGCCTATGGCAGTAATAAGAAGTCTTTCATGTAAAAAAATTCAGAATAGAATTTTAGTAGTGCAGCAATTTAGGAAAGGTCAAAAAAGGATAGTAGTGTGCCATGAACACTGATGAAATAATTAAAGATTTAAAAAAATAATGACAATCTGTCATTGTCTATAGCACTTTTAGTGTTACAATGAAGACACCCTTTAGGCAAAAGCATTAGTTTATCTGAGGAACATAAAATGTGTTAGTAGTGAGCAAGAGCATCCAACAAAAGTGGATCAGGCTCCATTAGAAACAGAAAATAGCTGGTAAGGAATGCCAGCCTTGCTGCATCCTTGAGTGGCTAAGAGGGAGCTGTCCAGCACCAATGCAAGCTAATTTTCCTAGCTCTGCAGCACCCACCCTGCCAATCACTGGGCTTGGATCTGTCCAAGAATATGCTCTGGGCTACTTAATTATTTATTTAGTTTCCCCTTTTTTTGAAATCAAACTTCTTTTTTCTTCTCTCTGAATATTTTCAAGGTGATTAATGACAAGAGGAATAAATGATTTAGTTGCTCATATCCTGTACCAGTTTTTGCAACTTGCTATTCAGCTTAGCTTGCAAGAAAATTGCTTTGGTGTTATCAGTTGAGTCCCAGGCTGACAAAGCCGTCTGGTAGCATTCACACACAGCTGCTTTTCCTTAAGTTATATGCAGCCAAGGAGAGTTTGCTGCTAGACAATAATCAAGTTTCTTTTAATGGGAAGCGGAGAGCATTCGAGCTGAAACTTGCACGTGTCAGAATGGTTTTTGCCTGAATTTAACATTTACTACGATGGAAAAGAAAGGTTCTCGGCTCCTCAGTCTTAATAATAATATAACAATCAATCAGGCTGCTTCTAAAAACTGCTTACAAGTGCACTGTTTTTGTGTCAGCCTATCGCTCCACATGGGGAATTCTTATTTTGCCCTGCTTTTCCAATGATCAGTGTGTGGAACATGTGTGTGGGATTCTGTGGGTAAGTGAGAGGAGAGGCTCGTCTTCATAGTTACCTGCATTGCAGATTACATATACCACCTCTGTTCTGGGATTACATAATCAGGCCTCATGTGCGCAATAAACTTGTTACATCCCAAATGGCCTAAACTCACCCTCCTGGCACCCCCTATCTGGTCTTAGGATATACACTGTTTTCTTAATTTTCTTTTACAATACTCTTAATTTCTATTTATAGAAAAATACATTTGTTGGATTAGGACTGGCTCACCGCTCATCCTGGTACTACATGGACATGCCAGATTTCATTCCAACAAGTGAAGTAATCAGAGGCTTATTCATGCCTGTTATTTTTCTCTTTTGAATTTTACATGTCAGTCTTGATTTATCCAATAACAGCATGTTTTGAATACAGCAAATATGTGTGTTTGTTTTAGTGTGATATAGTTGTTAGCAGTGCTGCCTCACAGACCGTGCACCCCCGGTTCGAATCTCATACCTGGTTATTGCTGATGTTTAATTGACATATTCTTCTTGTGTCTAAGTTTGTCTCTAGATACTTTGATTTACCTCACATATCAAAGACATGCACCTGAGGTTAATACCAATTTCAAACTGACCATGTTTGAGCATAGGTGTAAGTGTTATTGGGACCAGAATGTTTCCAGCCTTTCATGTGATGCTAGCAAGGTAGACTACAGCCTCCTGTGACCCAGAATTGGATTAACTGGTTTTGACAGTGTTAATGTATTTCATTTGTTTGTTTTATACATGGAAATATGAATAATTTGCTGTGCTCACTAATTAAAACATTGCTCTTTTATTTCTTATCAAAGGTCTTTTATGAAAGAAGATGCTTGATATTGTCTGCTATTAATTTTTTGCCAGTATTAAAGGAGTTCATTTAAGTCATTTAATGAAGACAAATGCTACCACATAAATTAATTCTATGTCCAACTTTACATTTATTTGCTTTGCAGACACATTTGTCCAAAGCGACTTACATAATCGAATAAACATCATTCTGGGTGATTGTTTGGGAACAAGTGCTACAGGACAAGGTTACACAGTTAATCATCACAATTGAAGAGTTTGGAACAAAACACAAGTGGGTTACAATTCCCAGGTTATAAAAGCCTAAAAGCTCATATCAGACAGAAATTCACCAAACAAGAGACTTCTTTATCTGCTTTGTAAACACATTAAGGGAATCAGAAGTCCAAAAGGAGATGGACAGCTTGTTACACCAGCCAGGACTTACATTTGAAGATTTGAAGTGGCATCGAGACATGCCATTCATCAGCAGACTTGAGTGGTCGAGAAGGAGTGTAAGACCTCACATGTATCTCTTTATATATACCTGTAGGTGTTGACCCGCTGACTCCTCTGTTGGCAAGTAATAAGGATTTGAACTTAATATGTGCCACCACAGGGAGTCAATGTATTGACAGAAAAAGAGAAGTGGCACGTGCCCACTTCAAGTGGTTAAACGCCAGACCCAAAGTTGCCTCATTTTGAGTTATCTGCAGTGACTTGGTGGTACATGCCAATACTCTTGCCAGCAGAGAGCTGCTGTAATTCAGCTGTGGCAAGACCAAAGCCTGGACCAGCAGTTGAGCTGCATACTCCATCAGATATGGTCTGATCTTGTGGATGTTTTATAAAGTGAGTCTACAAGACCAACAGACTGTAGCAACATGGTCCTTGAAGGAGAGCTTGTTGTCGATTACCATCTTAAGGTTGCATATAAACTTGTCAGGTGTTAGCAATAATGAGCCATGCTGAACAGACAAACAAGTTGGTTTCTCTTTGCCAGTTTGAGCTGAAGATAGTGTTCCTTTCCCTAACTTGAAATATCACTGAGACGTGCAACGATTCTAGATGATATCATGTTGTCCTCAGGTACAGCTACAAGTTCTTCTACATACAAAAAGAAAAAGAAAGAGCCCTGTGCCTCAAAAGCTATACAATTGTTGATCTACGGAATTTGCGGCTCGGAAGAAGTAACGGCAACACTCATCGTATTAAACATCATATATAAATTAATCTCGTTCGTAGGCCAATTTTCAAACTATACCAATTAAGTGCAGAAACAAGGCATTCAATAACCCAAAGACCTTCTGAATGAAGAAATATTTGGAATAAAAAGTGATGAATGCAGCAGGATTAGGTTTATAAACCACTGGGTTAACAAAATAAAGTATTTTAAAATTTCTGATTTTGGCTATCATACGTTTCTGTAAAAGCAGACAATGAGTTGAATGTGTATAGTTATTAGTAGTGACTTTCTTGATCCTGGGTGTTGTTTTTCTTCTATATCATCTATCAAAAAGTTATCATTATAACCTGTAACTTGTTATCTTCAGAATTTGAAGGAGTATGTCACTGTTTTCCCCACTAATTCTTGGCCCTTTTCCCCCTGTGTACTGGATTCCTCGTTGTAGAGTTTGTAATCATTGAATAGTACCAGAAAATTAAAACAGCAATTCACTGTGATTGGGCAGATGGGTAGCACTGCTGTACAGGTCATCATGCCCAGCTATTGCCAGATTGGAGATCCAGAATTTGAGTGGACAGCAGCTTTATGCTAAGGAGAATGTGTCCTGCGTTTGTGCAGAATTGCTGCAGGCCGCAAAGATAAATGTCTGATTAAAAAAAAAAAGTGAAACCGCCAGCTGGCATTTTGTTGTATTGAGCAACTAATTAGGTTGTCTGCTTTCAGGTTTCACACAGCCTTTTGGACATTGGCAGTGCCAGAACATTCTTGCCCATTTATTAAATTATTGAGAAGGGTGCTGATGTAACTTTTTGTGCAAAAAAATTGTTATGTTTCTCTTATTCATTAAGTGAACATATTTAAACACTAACCTAGCCTGAAATCTCAAGTGTTTAGTGTTCTCTCAGTGTTTGCATATATGTTTCATCTCAACAAGTAAAACGTATTTTGCATTGTATCCCACATTTAGTTATGTTTTGTAAATCACTTTGATGAGACTACAGTTAAACGTTATGGAGGATGGTTGATTGCTTGATTGATTGACTGATTGATTGATCAGATGAGCTTCCGTGACAAAGGCCAAACTCAATGATACCTAATGATGCATAGTGTCTTAGGTGATGCTGGCATGAAATGTTGGAGGAGGATATTTTCAACAATGTACAGTATAGTCCATATCATAATGTCCATGCATTTGTTTGATGTGTCAAGTTAACAGGCATCTTCTAGTTTACCTATTTTCAGATCCCTCTGTTTGTGTTAAAAGATACCATGTCTATATCTCAGAAAAAGCATGAACAAAAGTCACCCAGAAACACTTATACTGGGGCAGTAGAAATCTAACGTGCATGTCTTTGAGAACGTGGAAGGAAATCACAACGTAAAGAGGACTACTTGCAATCTTAACACATTTAGAGACAAAGAAAGGAGATTAAACACAGGTCATTGAAAATCTGAGGCAGAAGCGCTAACCACTAAACTGCTTAAAAGGCAAGTAAATATAAATCAGTTGGCAGCAGCTGGAATTTCAATTCAGCAGTTCAGAGATGCAGGATGCGGTTGGTCTCGTCCGATGCGAGAGATGGACGTCTGAAGTGGAGCTCCGCTAGCAGTGGTGCTATTTTTCATATTATTTGCTTATTATTCTGAGATATCCTGTATTTATTCAACCCGAGAGGGACCGCTACAGTATATGTAAACACATATAAACATGGCCAACAAGAAGGGGGGTTCCGAAAGAATCGAAGACTAAAGCTACATCCAAGCTGCGATCAGCAAGCCCTAGTTCGAGATACGGCCTCTCAGAGACAGACCTGGATCAGATGGGCGAAAGTACAGACTCCTCGGGACCACGGTCCGCTACATCGTCGCCTGCTGAGAGCGAAAAGGGGAGCGAAGGTGCGATCGTGAGTGCAGATGTGGATAGCTCGCCGATTGGAGAGGATTACCTGAAACTGGAAAAGGCGGGAGGTCCGCGGCTTCAGTTACGCAATCACGCGGGACTGGAGCAGCGGGGACACCGGCTTCAGCAGAGTCTGCTGCTTCATCTACGGTACAAGAAGGCACATTTGAGCTATCTGAACTGAAAGTGTTGCTCGCTGACCTCAGGCAAGATATAAAGAAAAGCGAGAAGGCTAATGAGAAAGCAACGGCAAAGGCACATGAGAGACTGAAACAGGAGATGAAACAGGCCAATGAATGTCTGCGACAGGAAATCCAACAGGCAAATGAAAGGCTTCGTCAAGAGGTACAGCTTGAACTTCGACAGGTGCTGGTAAAATTGAAGAGCGCATTGAGAAAAACTCGCTAAACTGAGCACGCTTGCTGATCGATTGGAGCATCTTAGTGAGACATTCACGAATCGGATCGAAATAGCCGAACATCTAGCTGCCAGTGCCGAGGAAAGAGCAGTAAATGTCAGTTGAATGTAAAAACTCGGAGAAAAACTTGGAGACAGACTGGCTGCTTTAGAAGATGGGAATAGAAGGTATAATGTCAGAATTGAAGGCTTGCGGAGAATCGAAAGTTTAAACCCGTGAAATTCGCAACTGAACTTTTTCTAAAATAATCGGGGCGACTTTAAAGCAGAATCTGAGATAGCAGCGGCTTACAGCGTCTGATCAAACACCGTCAGACCCGACCAAGATCTTTTATAGTCCGTTTTGAGCGATTATCATTTAAGTTAGAGGTGATGGAACTCCTCAGGAAAAAAAGGAAGATATTATATATGAAGATTGCCAATTTCGTCTTCCCTGACTTCTCTCCAGCAACAGCTATCAAACGCCGCCTTCTATAATATTAAACAGCGCTACGGCAAGCCAATGTCAAATCGGCCTCCTGTATCCGCAAAACTGAAAGTGGAATGGCAGGGCATTTCTATGTTTTCGCTAGCAAGGAGGAGGCAGAAAATGAGTTAAGAAAGCTGATCCGGGACTATTCTGATACATAATTGTGAGTCATGGCGGTAAATGATAAAGCTAGGATTAATAATCTACTGTCTGATCTATTTGTTTTAAAATACGGGTTTTTATCAGCATATATTCTCATATTCTTATATTATTATTACTTACTTATTACTTATCATTACTTAGTATTACTAGGGCTAAATGTTTGTGTTTTATTGTGCTTAATTACGTTTTCCTCCTCTTTTTTTCTTTTCTAATTATTTCATGTGTACCCTAAATGAGACTGTTCAATATCATACCCTTGGTTTGCTGTTATTGCTATTACTGCATTAAGACTTGTTATGCTTGTTTTGGACACATCTTTAACACCATCACCTGGGTTTATTATCTGGGGATATCATCTTAATGCACTAAAATTGATGAAGATTATATGTATGTATGTATGTATATATATATATATGTATATGTGTGTATGTATATATATATATATATATTAAGTGCAAAATTCTTTTCTTTTTTTTTTTTTTCCTCTTTTAAAGACTATATTGGTAACAGATATCTCTATCTTTTAACCTTAAAGCGCCACTGCATGGGGGCTTGATGTGCTTTGGGCGTGCTCTGTCTCTGGGTATGTCAGAGGACTGGGACTGCATGAAGTGGGTTTTAGCCTCACCTGGGGAGGCAAAAAGGGAGGGTGGGGGTTAAGGGGAAGAGAAAGAGAGCAGGCTTGATCTATATCTAATCTATCATCTCAATCTTTATAATTATAACTATCAACGTAATAATAAGCTGCATGGCAACAACTCTTGGGGGAATAGGAAATTAAGACCTAAACTATTTCACTTCCAGTTAAGACTATAATATGACACCAAAAACTCAGAATCAGTGTCTCCATGATGGGACAGTTAACTTCGTAAGCTGGAATGTTAAAGGCCTGAATCACGAATTAAAGAGAAAGAAAGTACTTTCTCACCTAACAGGTCTAAATGCTAAAATAGTATTTTTACAGGAAACCCACTTACTAAGTAAGGATCAGTTCCGGCTGCAAAAGACTGGACTGGCCAAATGTTCCATTCTAGTTTTACAAAGAAAACTAGAGGGGTGGGAATTCTCATACATAGAACAGTACCATTTGTAGCATCAGATGTAGTATTGGATCCTGAAGGGAGATATGTGATGGTCATGGGAGACTTATCTAACTGTAAAATGATTTTGATAAATGTTTATGCACCTAATGTTGATGATAAGGAATTTATACAAAATTTATTTGCATCCATTCCCAATCTGAACACTCATAAACTTATAATGGCTGGGGACTTTAATTGTGTTCTAAATCCACTTTTAGATAAGACTTCCTCCACAGGGGAACGCAACTAACACCGCAAAGATAATTACAAAGTTTATAACTGATCACAACTTATCAGATCCCTGGAGGTTTTTAAACCCAAATTCAAGAACATATTCTTTCTACTCACCAGTACATCATTGCTACTCAAGGATTGATTACTTCTTTATAGATAATAACTTCTTGCCTAAGATTAAATCTTGTAAATACGATGCTATTGTTATTTCAGACCATGCTCCGATGATCTTGGAGCTGAAATTACTAAGCCCCATACACTCACCCGCAGATGGCGTCTCAATCCGCTTCTATTAGCTGACGAGAATTGTACTGAATTTATATCCAAACAAATTGAATTCTTTCTAGAGACAAATACATCCCCTGAGATCTCTGCAGGAACACTCTGGGAAACTCTTAAGGCCTTCTTAAGAGGACAGATTATCTCATATCTTTCCCACAGAAATAAATCCGAGCGAAGAAAGTAGCAGAGATAAAAAGCGAAATTACTAAAATAGATGAAGAACATGCCAGACTACCAAGCGAGACTCTACATAAGAGGAGGCAGGCTCTACATTCAGAATTAAACCTCTTGACAACTAAAGAAACCGAACAACTAATTTACAAATCCAGACATCATTATTATGAACATGGAGAGAAGCTAATAAGCTTTTAGCGCAACAAATTCACAAGCAAGAAGTGCATACGCAATCTCGTAATTACTAACACGAATGGAGATAAAATCATCGAACACAAAAATATAATGTGCACTTTTAGAGACTACTATAAATCCCTATATACTACTGAGTTTAAAGAAGACAATATACAATCTAATGCATTTCTGGATAAATTACAGATACCACAAATTGACGCTATTAGTGTGGAGGAGCTCGATAAACCTCTGTCATTATCAGAATTACTGGATGCTATAAAGTCACTCCAAGGTGGAAAAGCAGCAGGCCCTGATGGCTACCCTGCAGAGTTTTACAAGAAATTCTCCGCTCAGCTAGCTCCCTCCTATTAGCAACATTTACAGAAGCCAGAGATAACCAATCTCTTCCACAAACCTTTCGCCAAGCACTAATCACTGTCTTTCCAAAACAAAATAAGGACTTATTACAATGTGCATCATACAGACCAATTTCACTTCTGAATAACGACGTTAAAATACTCTCTAAAATCATAGCTAGAAGGATGGAGAAAGTGCTCCCCTCAATAATATCACAAGACCAAACTGGATTTATTAGGGGCCGACACTTATCTTCAAATCTTCGACGCCTGTTTAATGTAATATACTCACCAACTAAATCAAACACCCCAGAAATATTATTATCATTGGATGCAGAAAAAGCATTCGACATGATTGAATGGAAATACCTTTTACTATTTTGGAGAAGTTTGGGTTTGGCCCGAACATTTGTGCATGGATTAAATTACTGTATACTAACCCAGAAGCTTCAGTTTGCATCAATAACATTTGCTCAGACTACTTTAAACTAGAACGTGGCACAAGACAAGGATGCCCTTTGTCACCACTGCTGTTTGCAATTGCCATTGAACCACTGGCAATACATTGTCGAAATACTGATCAGATAAAGGGGATTAGCAGAGAAGGACTGGAACAGAAAATCTCATTATATGCAGATGACATGGTACTGTATATATCGGACCCAGAAAATTCTGTGCCTGCAGTCTTAGCAGCACTCACAGAATTTCAAAAGCTCTCTGGTCTCAGAATTAATCTGAATAAAAGTGTACTCTTTCCGGTGAATTCAAGCATATAATATTAGATTAGACACCCTTCCTTTTATCATTGCAGAACAGTTTAAATACCTCGGGTAAACATCACAAGTAAACATAAAGCTCTTTATCAAAAAATTTCGTCGTCTGTATGGAAAAAATTAAACAAGACTTGCATAGATGGTCAACCCTTCATCTCACACTAGCTGGAAGAATTAACACTGTTAAGATGAATATTCTTCCTAAGCTCCTTTTTATTTCAAAACATACCAATATACATTAATAAATCGTTCTTTAAGCAATTAGATTCAACAATAACCTCATTTATTTGGAATTCTAAACATCCACGCATCAAAAGAGCGACCCTACAAAGACAAAAGGCAGAAGGCGGCATGGCTCTACCTAACTTCCAGTTTTATTACTGGGCGGCAAATATACAGTCGATAAGAACCTGGACACAAATAGAAGAACATACACAGGCATGGACCGCAATAGAAGTAAAATCCTGCAGTACTTCTTTGTATTCCTTGCTTTGTGCTCCAATAAACACACGTTATCGGCAATACACTAATAACCCAATTGTGCTCCACTCACTTAGAATCTGGAACCAATGTAGAAAGCATTTTAAGACGGAGAAGCTTCTTTCTGTGGCACCTGCAAAAGAACCACCTCTTTCAACCCTCACAAACATATGCAGTTTTAATATCTGGAAAAATTTGGAATTAACTTGCTTAGAGACTTTATATAGACAACGTCTTTGCATCCTATGAACAATTACGTTCCAAATTTAACATTCCAGCTACAAATTTCTTTCACTATCTTCAAATCAGGAACTTTGTTAAACAGAACCTTCCAGATTTTCCTCATCTTGCACCCTCATCCACGCTGGAAAAATTATTGCTCAATTTCAAGGAGTTAGACTCCATCTCTACAATATATAAAATCCTTTTACAATCCCTTCCTTTCAAAGATCCAAGAGGACACTGGGAAAATGACCTCTCAATTAATATATCAGAAAAGGAGTGGAAAGTAGCAATGCAGAGAATTCACTCAAGC
The DNA here is from genome assembly GCF_016835505.1 of Polypterus senegalus. Taxonomy (NCBI): domain Eukaryota; kingdom Metazoa; phylum Chordata; class Cladistia; order Polypteriformes; family Polypteridae; genus Polypterus; species Polypterus senegalus. Next base: position 136,779,604 of record NC_053154.1, on the reverse strand, counting down.
TCCATATGCAAAGCATACAATTATACAACTCAAAATTATATATCGAGCACATCTGTCTCGACTAAAACTCTCCAAAATGTTTCCAGGGCATGATCCAACCTGCGAACGTTGCAACCAAGCCCCAGCCTCACTAGGTCACATGTTCTGGGCCTGCTCCAAATTAACATTATTCTGGACAAAAATTTTTAATTACCTCTCAGACAGTCTTGGACTCACAATCCCTCCTAACCCATTAACAGCTGTGTTTGGGGTTCTTCCAGAGGGTCTTAAAGTGGAGAAAGACAAACAAACTGTGATTGCATTCACTACACTGTTGGCACGCAGACTTATTCTGATAAACTGGAAGAACCCAAACTCTCCTCTTTAAGTCAGTGGGAAACTGATGTGTTATATTATTTAAAATTGGAAAAAATCAAATACTCAGTTAGAGGATCTGTGCAGACTTTTTCAAAACATGGCAGGATCTAATCAGTAATATTTTGAAATGATTTTATAAAGCACAGAGAATTTGTTGATTTAGGTATTTTTAAAAGCCTTAAATTTTACACCGTTTGGCTTGCTCTCTCTCTCAAGGGTGGGGATCGATCTGTTCTTAGCATAATTCTTTTTTTTTTGTAAAAACTTGATTGCTATGTATTGATTGTAATAAAATTAATAAATAAATTAAAAAAAAAAGAGATGCAGGATGCAATGCAAGAATTACTCACCCCACCGGAAGTACACGTTTATAAATGTCTGGGCTCATGTACCATAAACATCCATCCATTATCCAACCCGCTATATCCTAACTACAGGGTCATGGGGGTCCACTGGAGCCAATCCCAGCCAACACAGGGCACAAGGCAGGAAACAAACCCTGGGCAGGGCACCAGCCCACCACAGGGCGCGCACGCACACATTAGGGACAATTTAAAATTGCCAATGCACCTAACCAGCATGTCTTTGGACTGTGGGAGGAAACCGAATTATCTGGAGGAAACCCACGCAGACAACATGCAAACTCCACGCAGGGAGGACCTGGGAAGTAAACCCGGGTCTCCTAACTGAGAGGCAGCAGCACTACCCACTGCGCCATCGTGCCGCCACCATAAACATATGAAGAATAATAACAAATTAAAATGGGATGAGAGTGCTGTTTGGCATTACAGGACCAATAGTTGGATAGCAATGATGTCTTAAGAAGATAGAAACCAGAAAAAGGTGTCCCCCTTTAACATTTCTCCTCTCAAATAGGTGTGGGTAAAGGTAAACTTAATAGGCTTAAGTCAAGACTCCTACTTAGCTGTGGTCCTGACCATCAGATGAATCAACCTTTACCATTATCCCAACAAATGACATATATATATATATATATATTTGATTTAGGGTGTGGTAGCAGCTCTTTTTATCATCTTATTAAAATATTGTTTGCAAGAATTAATCCAATCAATGACACAGTAATACTAAATTAATTTTCTTCTCCCTTTTTCTCAGTATAATCCTGGATTTATAAAATATTTTGTGCTTGACCTTCAGCTGTCTTATGTTTTTTTTTCTTCATAATCGCATTGTCTCGCGTTCATAAGGCATCTTTTTAATACAAGCTAAATGCTTTAATACAGTATGTTGTGTGAATAGAAATTGAGTATGTAAATCATATACTGTATATGTGCACACTGATTCTTGATTATATTGGCTGCAACCTTGTAGATGAGTTGATTTACATTCTTGTGAAAAACACAATGAAATTTGAAAATTCCGGCACATTCCATAGCATGTTCCGCACAAAATATCCATGCTAAATTTGTTGCGTAAAAGCCATATTAAGTGACCTTCCATTGGTGTTTCCTTATTTTTGGTCATTTTCACTTATAACAGTTTGTCATTGTGTTGACAGCAAAATTGTGAAGAAATTGCATGATGGGTTCTGAGTTATTTGTGGCATTGTTATTATGACAGAAATTTTCCAGAGAGGCATAAAGTAGACTATTAGACCTTCAAGGAGGATCACTACCTGGAGTCCACTCTTGAAAGAATTAGACAGTAACTCTCCATGACCTTAATTATAAGAAAGCTGACTTAAAAAAATCAATGGATGTTTTAATGAACTGTATAGCTTAGCTAATATTTTGTTAGTAATAATGTTTTTCTTGTTAGTACTGTTAACTGATGTATGTGCTTATCACAAAACATTTGTAATCTCAGGCATAAAATTGGATCTGCCTGCTACTATGTCTTTTTTATTAAAATGCAAATTAATCTAATTTCCACTCTTGCATAACATTTTACATAATAAAGTATAACACTGGGTTACAAGTCCAAATTTATGTTACTAGAATGAATAAACTGTCAATCACTATCTAGCAGTGTTCATGAAATAATTAACATTGATAGTTTTTACTTCTTTCCTGTTCCAGGTTAAGAAATCTCTATTTATTGTCTATATATGATTTATCCTGGTCAGCATTACTACACCATACAATGGCAGCAATGAGCACAGGATTTCAAACTTGGATGGGATGGCAGTCTCTCGCATGATATTTCTACCCTACCCTGACAAGAGGCCAATTAAAGACCCATCCTTTAATACAATGGCTCTCAAAGTGTTTTGGACAGAAACTAATATTTTTTGTATTGCAACTACCACATGAAAAATCTTAACTTTAAAATCCAATGTTGTTTGATTTGCATTTCAAAATTCAAATTTCATCCAGAAATCTATAATAGCCCCTCAGCCTTGAAGACAGTATAACAGTAGGTGGTCTGACAGCACGGATGGAGCAAAAGCAGTGTGGTTCGCCAATCGCATGAAGTTAAGGGATTCCTTTTTTGGGGTGGGCTGTCAAATCTGACAACAAGGTGAATTTAAAACAGCGTCCTGCTCAATGACGCAGGTATTGGTTAAATGGGAAATACAGCCAAAACTGTAAATTTAAAAAAGTGTCAAGAAAGTGGTGAATGATCGATCATGTTTGCACCAAATACAATCTTATTTTCGACTATTGATTTTCAAGGTGTTCTGAATGTTTTGGTACATTGACCACTATTCACAAACAAGAATGGAGCAGGAAGATATAAAACATAAGAAAAGTTGTTACCTTCAACAAGACAGCACTGCATGGTGATTATTTTAGAGCTGTTCTCTGTGGTAACAACACTAAAAACGTTATTTAGGAGAGCAGAGGCCCCCTGATTGTTAAATAAATACAATTCATAAGCAGTAACTTAGTGTATTTGAACCATTTAAACTTAATTTTGCTCAGATGTGATGTATTGCAGACCACTTGACTCTGCGGATTACACTTTGAGACGCACTGATTTAATCTAGACTACTGAAGGACGAGAAAACATGAATGCTCTATGCTGAATGCTCTATCACCAGGACTTTGATCTGACACACTGCGCTGTGATGTGACACTGTGCTTCCATTAACATAACAAGACAATCTCATTTTAGTATAAAGAAAACAAACTTCCAGACCCAAAATCTGTTCTTGTAACAATCCAGCATTGTTTGTTTTCCATTAAATTAATTCCAGCTATGCCTGAAGGCCATTAGTTGCTGTTGAGGTGATAATATTTCAGAGCCATTCTTCCAGAAATTAACAGTCTGGTGCAGTGCATCACCCAGCAGGACTATTTTGCCAGAACAACACAGAAAACAATTAGAAAAAAAAAATTAAAAAAAGAACAACTCTACCACCTTCATGAGAACTGCGGGTGCCAAAACAAAGTGCAAAGTGTCTCTTAGACCGTAATAGGTCTTGAACCCACATTTTAATTTTTTAAATAACATCATGATTGCATCCAAATTTGTTTAGTATGCATAAGCTGTCACTTTAAGCAAACAACTCAAGTGAAAATTTGACTCTAGTCCAGCCCATCTTAAGCTTGGCCAGTTTTGAAGAAAGAGTTCACATAATTTATAGATGCAAGAGTAATCTGATTAGGAGTCCACAGTTGCTCCAGATGGACCAGTCACATACAAACACTGTTGATCCATTGCTTTTGTCTGCACCTTTGGTGTACTGAAGTGACAGATTAGTTAGTCTAGTCAGATCTAGATATACCTTGCCATCTGCTCTTGCCAGATGTAAGTGACCTAATTTAGAATCATATCATGGATTTGCATAAATGGCTTTAAATTGTTTTATGCTTGAGGTTGTGATAATGGAGCATAAGAGATGAAAGCCATGTATGCGTGATGTTAATTTTATTCCAATATGGTTCACTCATTTTAAAGTAATGGGTTGGCCCTGTTGGAAATTCAGCCTAATATTGTTCTCACTACTAGGTTAGAGCATTGTAAGCTTTAGTGTGGTTATGCTTTTATTTTGTTTCATTTACTAAAAATAAATGGACCTTTCCCTAGGATAATTTTTACAAACACTGGGACATTGAACAGAAAGGACAATTGTTTGAAAACAGTAATAATCTGGAAAGATATATCTGCTTTCACTTCTCCTCTGCAAATTCTATTAATAGCCAGGACCACCTGGAGAGCATTTTTAATGGAAGAATGTGGAAAGAATTCTGTCAAACTTAAGTGGACAGCATGATATATGGCAGCAATTATTATAGTCACTGACTCTTCTATTCATTACTAGAGCCCAATATCAAGACCTCATCTCTGTGACAGAAGACAGTATATATGTCTCAGCCTAAATGCATGGGCTTATACATAGTGACCAGACTTAGAGTAGCCAGTTGTTCTTCGTTTCTCGAAATTATTAATGTAAACGTGTAATGGTCTCATCCATACATTGCCCATATTAATCAGGAATCTATTCAACCCTTGGCTCCTTACAAACAGATATAGCTAACTTCTTACTTCTACTATGTCTGGTTTTATTAAGATCAGAATGGTGTCTGTGGCCTTTTACTCTTAGAAGAATTATAGAACCTTTCATATTGAGTAATGTCTCAGAAACTGTTGGTGCAATATAGTACATTGCAAATAAGTAATAGGGTGTATTACAGGGAACTAGACATATTGAGTGTAAAGAACCCAAAAGATCTAAGAAAAAAAAACATATATTTTTTTATTGATAGCTTCATACTTGGCATCACCCAAGATCTATATTATACTGTAATATTTTCATTTTAAATTTTTTTAAACATGAGCAACCACTACAGGCCATTTACTTTTCAATAGTCTTGTGTGAGTGCCCAGGAAGAAGGACAGGAAGGTTTCATTCCCGGCCAAGATGCCATGATTGGAAAAACTGGGAGAATGAACTCGCCATGAGCTTGTCATTCCCCCACACAGTCGGTGGCAGTGTTCCTCAGGGCAAAACCTGACTAGGATACCCACAGGGTTATAAGAGAAATGGAGCTCTACATACTTTGAGGACCACCAAAGGACGCTGCTGGGGGAGTACTGCCCTTGTTCCTACATGACCCAGAACTACACTGCATGACTTGGAGAGGAGACTGGAAGCAGCTCCTGGGTTGACTTTAAAAGAAAGCCCACTGCCTCAGTTTAATGAGTTCAGAGTCATAAGGCAGTGGGCTATGCTGTTGAAGAAGAAAGGAGGGGAATGTGTTTGGTGCTTTATTTTGTTAGTATTCCACTGGGGCTCAATAAAACCTTTTATATGAGTTGGAAGTGTGTCTGGGCATTATTGTGTCTGGGGTTTGGGGCTAGCTGGTGCTGCCTTGTGGTTACACTTGACATAGAGAGAGCTAGAGAGAGAGAGGTTAGGCGCACACGCTGATACAGCGCATTGCTACACCCACCACACGAAAAAACTAGCTCAGGATCCACATTAGGACCCAAGTGCAGCTATGCAATGGATGACACCTCACCACCACACTAGATCAGATGGAATGGAACCAATGTGAGGTTTTTTTTATGGTGGCTGGAGTGCCAATCCTACCACCAACCCCCATATTTTTCCCTGCAGGTTGGAGGGCCAACATGCAGGGCTGGATGCAGATTAACATCATACCCTGAAAAGATCAATTGCAGGTTAAGGGCCTTGTTCAAGGGCCCAACAAAGCAGAGTCCATTTTGGCATTTATGGGATTCAAACTGGCAACCTTCCAGTTGCCAGTTTAGATCCCTAGCCTCAGAGCCGCCACTCTGCCCACACTTGACATAGTAGTGAGAAAATTAAAAAAAATTAAAACAACACTTTTAAAGGTAAATATAATTTTGTAAAACATAATATATTGATAGATTTTATTAGACTGCATTAAATTTATTGGCAGTACTAACCATTTATTTCAGTATAATAGTACCTCTGTTTAATATGAGAATAATAATTATGCTTTCCATTTTATAACATACAGTAACATTTTCAAATTCATTTATTCCAGTACAAGGTCAAAGGGGTGTTAGGGAGTATCCCTGCAGCAGTGGGTGCAAGGCAGGAATCGGTCCTGAACAGAACACAAGACTTAGTGCAGAGTTCACTCACATGCATACCTAAACTCACACTCATCCATCCATTCATTATCTAACCCGCTATATCGTAACTACAGGGTCACGGGGGTCTGCTGGAGCCAATCCCAGCCAACACAGGGTGCAAGGCAGGAAACAAACCCTGGGCAGGGCGCACACACACACACACCAAGCACACTCTAGGGACAATTTAGAATCGCCAATGCACCTAACCTGCATGTCTTTGGACTGTGGGAGGAAGCCCACACAGACACGGAGAGAACATGCAAACTCCACGCAGGGTGGACCCAGGAAGTGAACCGAGGTCTCCTAACTGCAAGGTGGCAGCGCTACCCACTGCCCCACCATGCTGCCTAACTCACACTCACATAGAGCCAATTTGGAATTTTACATTTTCAGACTTACTTAGTGGTTTCACATTTAACACATTTTGTTGCTGGGTTGCTAAATACATTCCCTCGAGTTACAGCTCAAAATGACACCTAAATACTCTTTGTTCTTGACACATTGATCTTACTTCAACACAACTCTGTGTGCGACTATTTAAAAGAAGTACAATTTACACATTTCAAGAATGTCTGCTTTATCAAGATATTTCTGTGCAAACTAGATGTTGATGAGTCTCCAAGTAATGTCACCAGATGTTATTACAGAATTAATTATAAACTTAAAATGTTTTGACCATTTTTCAAACACAGCTCACCATTCTGAACAAATATTAGATAGCCATTGTAAAAGTAATATTCTAAAATAGATATCATGTACCACTGTCTATTGTACTCATACCGACAGTCAACTATTTCTGAATTTAAACAGTAAGTTCTTTTACAATAACATGTGACTTAGTACCCACCTGCAGAGTAAGGGTACCACCAGGAAGACACCAAAAAACCTCAAGTTCTAAAAAAGAAACTTCCCGGAGAACCACACTGGTAGACAGAGAAGTCCTTTCGATTATTGTGGGAGAGTACAGAGGGTACTGGACATAGTAGTGTTTGCAATAAAATGGTAATAGGAAGTGGCCTCAGCACCAATAAGGGAGAATTTGTAAAGATTCCTAGAGGATGGGCAGCCAAATACACAGAAGAAGCTCTTGTCTCTTAGAGGGAGAGAGAGGGATTGGGAGCATGCGCTGACAGCTCTGTCTTTAGAGTGAGGATATGGAATACCTCCTGGCCAGTAGGAAGCAGCACTTTATTGTAATCCAACAACATTGTACTTTTAAAAGAGATAAACAGCAAACGGCTGGTGTTAAACCTCCAGTCTATTAGGTTAAAGGTCCCAGAATGAAAAGATTGGCGTATTATATGCTGCCTATTTAAAACACAAAGCATAGAAACTGCCAGAAAGACAACAATAGAAGGTTCTGGAACAAAGGGATTTGCTAGAGAGATGTTCCTGGAGCGCAAGTGGATCTGCCCTGACCATGGAAGTCATTCTGCATCTTGACATACTGTACAGTAACCCTGGTTCAGAATCTTAAAGCCAGTATACAGTAAATACCTTCTAGGGCAGTACCTCCTGTACTATAAGTGTTTTGAACCTCTCTATATGTTACAGTATGCCTTATATTTTTATTAATATGTATAAACCTAGTTACTTATAAAGTAATTACATTTTGAAATTCAAGGTGTTTTGAAAATATATCCACTATACTGCCTAATATTTATTTCTATAGTTCACTGCCTCATTTACTAACATTTCAAGCATGAGTGCTGATTTGGTTGGTTAGGCTTTTCTTAAACTCAAGGGATTTTAGGCAGATGAAATTAAATCTCAAGTATAGTTTTTGGTTGTTTATGTGCACTTTACAATAGATAATGTCAGTGAAGAACAATAATTAAAAATGTTCATTTATGTAATGCTGTTGTGGTACTTCAATGACAGAAATGATTTAGTGTAGCTGCCTATTATTGTACCAATTATTTAGTGCATGGTTGTATGTAATCAGTAATTCTTTTTATTTTTTTACTCAGTTTTTTTGACCAACTGAGCTTCTGACTGCAAGAGCTTTTTTTTTTCACTGCACCCACATAGAATATAAAGAACTTGAGCAGGATAAAAAGGGAAAATTGAAAAAGATTTAAGACAAAAAGAAAATCTGAAGATAAAATCAAGGGAAAGATCTATGCTGGATCAAGGCAGAGATGGTGCTATAGAAAGGCGGCATGGAAGTCACTGAATAAGCCCCATGTCAGTGTGCAGGGAGCAGGAGCGACCAACAGCTCCAAAAGGACCATTTAGCACTGGAGGTGGCAGTTGGAGAAGGGGGCAGTACTTGGCCGGGTCCCCGCAGATGTCGAAGTACGGTTGTGGAGACACATTCCAATAAAAAGTTGACCGCAGCTTATGTAAGGATGAGCAGAGGAGGCAGAGATGGAAGGAGACAGCAGCGCTTGACTTTTAAATGGACTAGTCCTAACTGTGTATTTGAAACCTTAAATTTAACAATTTTTGAATTATTTAATGACTGATTTTAATCTCCACTAAGCCCATTGTTTTTAATCGTGCATTATTTATTTATTATTTGAGCACTGTTTGAAAGTAACTAGCACTATACACTGTTTTTCACTACAATTGTTGTTCTGTGAACTCATTCATCTTGTCCATCTTGGTTCATGGGTATTGATGACCCAACTTCATGGAGATTATGCCAACTACAGCCAAGCTGGGCATCACAGAATACAGCATTCTTTGCCAGTTGAGTCACACTTCCCCCTCTTTTAAGCGACCAACTGGGCTGCAAGGCTGCAATGGCTTTTTTTTTTCTTTTCTCTTTTCACAGGAGTCTCTTTTCATTTTCTCACTACACATTGGGTTCATCTTAGTTTTAGGAAGCTAACTTCCTTATTTAAGGTTAAACATGAAGGAGCAACAATATCACTATTTATTAACTGCGTTGGGGACATTTGTCCAGTTTATATACACTATATTTAATTCATGATATAATTTCATTTTAAAATTATTCTACCAATCTTCACTGAGTGTAGGCGGACAGCACTGTAACAAGTTTGCAGTTGAAAATTACATAATGCATACATATAAAAATCTAGATCACTTTAAACACATCATAAAACACAACAGTTTCAAATTGGATAACTTAAATTAATCCTGACAATGTACAGTATTGTGAGTAATATTATCATTATGACCTGTCAAGTTGACAACAGAGGAGAAAAAAATCAAATTCTCCAGTCAATATCATCTGTGGAGAAGATAAACCTCCATGGCGTTATAATGCAAAGTCAAACACTAAGTCAGAGACAGTGATAGTTCTGTGGTCCCTGGCCATCTAGTTACATACCTCATCCTGGCATTCTGCAGTATTATATAAGTTTGTGCTGGGGAGTCTAATAAGGAGACAAACGCCATTCATCCTTGGATTCTAAGTAATGCAATAGCACCATGTTTCACAGCAGGATACAGAAAATAAAACAGAATAGAGAATTCTTAAGCTCCCTTAATCCAATTCAGGAGTGTGTCTCAGCAGCTCTGGGTGCAAGGCAGGAAGAAGCACTAGACACACTTGGCCAGTTTGAAATCACCAGTTAACCAAACTAGCACATCTCCTTGATCAGCCAAATTTGGAAAAGTATAACTGTATAGGCAAAGAATGACAGTTTATTTTAAATATAACATATCTGAAAACAGGTCCATCTTCCGCTTTGATTTAAATGATGAGATTCTCCAATGTTGGTACATTGATCATTCCAGAGTATAAGTGTCCCTGTAGCAAAAGATTCTGCCTCCTACAATAGTGTAGTTTATGCTCAAAATTTTCTTCTGATTACAGTGTATGCCACTAAGTATAGGCACAAATAAGTTCTGTGAAGTAATGGAGAGCCGTACAGTATATCATTTGTGTATGTTCTTGACAGGTGAATGGCAAAGTTCAGCTAAATTGACTATGCTTACACAATTAAATTTTTTATGGGTTGTTCTTAGGTGCCTGGTCCTTTGATTCTGTTTAAATTTTAACATTCTTCTAATTCCAAAAGTAAGTTTTCACATGTATGGTAATTGAAGTTAAACATTTAAACATATATGAGTGCTGCAGATCTTCAAATGAACTGTTTTATTCCATTTGGAAAGTTTATGAACCAGAGCTCAGTCCCTAACTGATGTTAAGCAGTACTTGAAAGGCATGAATGCTTATGATTCTTCACTGTGTGATTATTTTAAAAAGATAATACATTAGATAGTTCTTTAAATTACATTTTGATTTTAGTCTTAATTTATGGATCTGCAGTAAATGACTACTGATTAATTAATACCATGAATTTCTTTAAAGCATATGTCAGTGAGCATACTTTATTTTCCTAGCCTATTAGAGATATGTGCGTCAGGTTTATGTCTTGGGGTTTTCAGTTCCATTCTTTATTATAAAAAGACATGATTGTAATTAAAATTAAAATAAATATCTTTTTATTGTGGTGCATCGGTTAGTAGTACTACTTGGGGCAGTATAGCAGTACTGTTACTGGATAGTTCTGGGTAACTATTCACGTGTGCTAGATTTCACAGCCAGTTAAAGGTCCATTTTGTTTCTGTGTTACTTTAATGATTTAGTACTTTGATTTTCTCACTGGTTAATTGATTATTGCTTATGTTAAGACAGAAATAGCACTCATAATCAAGTGTCACTTTGCAATATAATGAGACTATAGTTCATTATCAGTGAGTAATTAAAATATACATTATTAGAAATAAGCTCATAGCTGATATAAGGAGTATGCCATTTATAGTAACCAAGTTGACTTCCAAAGTGTACCTGGCACATTTTATTCAGCAAGTGTAAGAAGCAGCTTTAGAAATCCAGGATAGCTACAGTGTAAAATTACTGAAGTAATACAAGGAGCTCTACATACTAGTTATGAGTGGAAACAGCAGAGTTCCATTTCACATACAGTTTTGCAAAATTGCCCCCAAAATTTATTTTGCACACAGTTCCATAATTGTAAACACAAAACACACTAAAATGAGATTTGCGAGAGATTTAAAAGGTTTTTGAGGTATAAATCAAGGGATGTTGCTCCTTAATGGTTATTCCACAGTCAGAACTATGCTCTCTTTACTCGACTGCCCGCCAGTGCCACACCGGTTCCTTCCAGGTGCTCTCACCTGCCACCTGCACAGCCTGCCTACATATTTACACCACCAATTCAGCATGTCATTACTCATTTGGTCTGAGGGGTAAATCCACTGGCACTCAAAAGTCATACCTCTGTAAGCTGTTTCAAAACAGGACCCTTCTGGATATGCAGCCATATATCCAGGATGATGGATTTTAGCAGCACAGAAGTGTCCCTAAAGTGCTTACAGATAAGTGTTCTAGCCATAGCCTGGTCCCCACCATACCAACCATGCTCAGTTCCAAAATTAACTTGGCCAGGCATTTGCACATGGAGAAGCAGGTTAAAGCTGAGGTTGAAATATTGAGCGTGATTACATATAATGGCATGAATATGTCTTGTGGAGAAATGCAATTGCATTTGTATTTTTTGTGAAGTAAAACCCTTTAGTATAAATCAAGAAGATCAAGATACCATTGTACAGTGCGGTATTAACATTACAAACCACATTGAATAGCAGGGGCTGTAGAATTTGCTGATGTAGGTAGAGCAATAAAACATGGAGCCGTGAGAGTAGATTGAGAAAACAAGGCTTACAGATGGGCATTTGATAACAACTGCAAAAATATGTTTTGAAGAAAGGCCAGAATATCTCATCCTTATTTTATAAGTTTATATGATATGTGACATAAGCAGTGTTGGAATTGTGAAAAGAAGAGGCCAAAATATACAAAGACAAAAAAACAGATTTTTTTCAATAACAGAACATGAAGTCACAATGAACAAAGGAAGAAACCAAAGTAAGAAATTATCAAACAAAACAGAAAAAATCTGAAACATCTATTGGCCTGCCCATTCTGTTGGTTGAATCCATCTATCAGGGGAGTGGTTGTCCACTTGCCCACCAAGTACTCACTTGCCATCTTTGGCATTTCTTGCTCATTCCAGTCAATTCCAGGCCCCAATCCATCTTCTGGTCATTTATAGTCAAACATCAGAATCACTTCAGAGGTAAAAGGTAACCCACACTTTGAAAACACATCAGATCTCAATAGGAAAAAGAAATCCTCCTGGATATCTATACTGATATAGACTGGGTAATGTGTTAGGAACGAAAGGATGCCACATCGTTTGATGGAAATGAAAATGATCAACCTACAGAGCCCTGAATTCAAAGACGCCCCAAAAATCAGAGTGAAAAAATGATGTGGCAGGCTAGTCCATTTTGCCAAAATTTAATTGCAGCAACTCAAAATTGTACGCAGCACTTTGTATGGCCCCTGTTTCCTTGTATACATGCCTGACAACATTGGTGCATGCTTCTAATGAGATGACAGATGGTGTTGTGGGGGATCTCCTTCCAGATCTGGACCAGGGCATCACTGAGCTCCTGGACAGTCTGAGGTGCAACCTGGTGGCATTGGATGGACCAAAACATAATGTCCCAGAGGTGTTCTATTGGATTTAGGTCAGGAAAGTGTGGTGGCCAGTCAATGGTATCAATTCCTTCATCCTCCAGGAACTGCCTGCATACTCTCACCACATGAGGCCAGGAATTTTCGTGCACCAGAAGCCACTGTACCAGCATAGGGTCTGACAATGGGTCCAAGGATTTCATCCTGATACCTAATGGCAGCCAAGGTGCCTTTGTCAAGCCTGTAGCGGTCTGTGTGACCCTCCATGGATATGCCTCCCCAGACAATCATTAACCCACCACCAAACTGCTCATGCTGAATGATGTTACAGGCAGCATAATGTTCTCCATGGCTTCTCCAGACCCTTTCACTTCTGTCACATGCTCAGGGTGAACCTGCTCTCATCTGTAAAAAACACAGGGCACCAGTGGTGCATCTGCCAATTCTGGTATTCTATGGTGAATGCCAATTGAGCTGCATGCTGCTGGGCAGTGAGCTCAGGGCCCATTAGAGTCTTTCTGGTTGTTTGGTCAGAGACATTCACACCAGTGGCCTGCTGGAGGTCATTTTGTAGGGCTCTGGCAGTGCTCATCCTGTTCCTCCTTGCCCAAAGGAGCAGATACTGGTCCTGCTGATGGGTTATGGACCTTCTATGGCCCTCTCCAGCTCTCCTAGAGTAACTGCTTGTCTGCTAGAATCTCCTCCATGCCCTTGAGACTGTGCAGGGAGACACAGCAAACCTTCTGGCAATGACACATATTGATAGATAGATATGTGCCATCCTGGAGAAGTTGGACTACCTGTGCAACCTCTGTAGGGTCCAGGTATCGCCTCATGCTACCAGTAGTGACACTGACTGTAGCCAAATGCAAAACTAGTGAAGAAACAGTCAGAAAAGATGAGGAGGGAAAATGTCAGTGGCCTCCACCTGTTAAACCATTCCTGTTTTGGGGTCATCTCATTGTTGCCCCTCTAGTGCATCTGTTGTTAATTTCATTAACACCACAGCAGCTGAAACTGATTAACAACCCCCTCTGCTTCTTAACTGACCAGATTAATATCCCATAAGTTTCATTGACTTTATGCTATACTCTGATTAAAAGTGTTCCTTTAATTCTTTTGAGCAGTATATATATATATATATATATATATATATATATATATATATATATATATATATATATATATATATATATATATATATATATATATATATATATATATATATATATATATATATTTACCAAAGTTAGTTTTCTAATTTCTATATTGTTACCCAGGAATCCAATTAAAAACAGAAGCTGGTTGGAACAAAAACCTGCAGCCACCCAGGACCAAGGTTGGGAAACACTGCCTTAACTGACAGTAACCCTCAAGAATGAATGTGGAGAGTATGGCATCTGCATGTTCACTGTGTGCCTGTAAAGATTTTTGTCCAGAAAGTCATGTTTTCCTCCCTCATCCCAAAGATACATGTTATCTTCTAATTGTTGGTTTCCCTGTGTGAATGAGTGTGCCCTCCATCAGACTGACACCTAAGCCAGGTAGTCTCCCACTCCTCCAACTCTGAAAATTATATGAAGCAGGTTTTTAGAAGACATCTGGGTGGGTAATCATTTAGAATTAGGAGGGTTAGTCTTTAAAAATAAAAAATCGGGAAACTTGCATAAAGCCTAAAAAAATGCATTTCAAGCCAGACTTTCAGTTAGTATTTTTGACATGTTTAAGGTTAGTTTTGCCCTAATAACATCTCATTTTGCGTGTAACATCTGTTTGTGTTATGCTAGTTCAAACCAAGATATTATGTATAATCATTTAACTGAAAGCTGCATTGGTCACATTTTACATTTCTTTTGCTTTGCTTGTGCTTAAAGTCCAAATACACAAAGCAAATACATAAATCAAGTTTGGGCTGAACCTAGAAGACAAATAGCCGTCGTGTAATGTATCAGTTTCAGATGAGTCACAAAGTCATTATGTTTTAGGACATCAACCTTTGCAGTAAGCTGACAGATAAATCAATTAATTAACACCAAGGGGCCTACAGACTGCACAAAATTGGTACTGAATTGAAAAAGATCTGAAGCAATTTATTTAAATATTGAAAGTGTAATGTACAGCTGAAGTGCAATCAGAAGTAACCCATTATTCGCAAGCTGACAAGAGCTATTACAAAAATGGAGAATCCGTATTTATATGCTGGCTGGAAAGCAAGAATACGCAGACCCTAGTGATTAAGCAGCATTTGAATAATTAAGCAAGTTTTCAGTTGCAAAGCCATTAAGTGTAAATTTGGTATAAATGCTTTTAAAATCTTTAAAATAGGATATAAATGCAGGAAAACAATTACAGGGTCCTGTGTGTGTGATAAAGCTCACATATTTTGAAATATTCTGGCAAAGCATTATAAATGAGCAGCACTTTACTAATAAATCCATCTCTTGTCACAGAGCAGCTTGCCAGCGGGCAGCTCAGTATAAGGCTAAAAGTGACTATAATTGGTACGTTGGAAATCATGACAACTTAAGGGCAGAGCGTGCCCACTGCCATTCAAAGGAGCAGAGCGGACAGATGAGGCTAGGTTGTAAAGATGGGAGTTGAGAGAGAATGACTGTTGGCATGCCTGTTAGGTGCTATTTTCTATATATTTAGCACAATTTATGGACCGAAAGAGAAGACATAACAGTCATGCTTTAGACTTTGTTTCTCAGTATTTGTTTCTGTTGGAGGTCTTTTAAACAAATTTTGTGATTAGAAGTATTTCCTTGTTTTAATGAAAAACTTCATTCATGTGAATTGTTTGCTTTAATGTTAGGTTTACTTCTCTGCTCTACTTTCTTAGTTTTTTTTTTACTCTCAAGTTTATATTCTAAGCTTTAAATTGTTTTCCTCTTTATTAACCAGCTGTCCCTTAAAATGTGATGCAAATAAAAAGGTAGCCAGCAGTTACCATTGTGCTGTTTCCACCTGTGTTTATCATAAATTATATGTTTGGATAAAATATTTGGAAGGTTTAGCAGCTTAGATGAATTAATCTCCTTAAATTTTTTACTTGGATTTTCTCAGAAAAGTAAAATATACTTTGGTAAGAATTTGAGATGAGGAAGACAGGCAGTCAGAATCAGCCATGTAATAAGACAGCAGGTCCCTTTAACAAGATTAAGCCGCTAATTTGGAAACGGATAGAAGTTAAGCGCAGCAGTCCCAGTGGGACCCCAGAACCAAACTCTGGATCAAATACCACAAAGGTAGCGTTATTGTATTATTCGTTGTGTCAAGCTTCCACCTTACAATAAACTGACTTTTATGAAACTATGAAATGCCTATTTATCTCATGTGGTGCTAAGAAAAAAAGATTTACTACAGTATTCTCAACTGTAACAATAAAAAGCTAACTTGTGCTGATATTACAGTGTCTCTGCTTGTGTTGCTTTTTAAATATTTTCACTTAATGGCATAAACTTTACATGACTGCCTCTTACATGATTAGCTCCTTCACTTGGGAGATGTGACAAATGAGGGTACGTTTAACTGTTATTGCTTGCTCCTTGGAACAAACATTACGCTTAATTGATGTGTTAGAGCATGTGTTTGGAAATTGCAAGTAAAAAAAAAATCTGGTGCAGTAGTATCGTGTGAAACAGCAAACTAGTAAAATTAACAAAAAAAAACACATAGTAATAAAGTTCATTTTGGATCTGGGGTCATCCTCATAGATAAGCAAGTTATTTTTCCTGGTTTAGTAAAACAAAGAATATTGCTTTCACAGAAATATATAAAGACATGTTTCCGTTAACCTACCAAGAGAGGAAAAATAAGAAAGAGTTAATGTGAAGTAGTTAAATAAACATATTGATATGGGCAAAAGGATTAGCATCGGCTCAGCATCTTCAACTAGTTTAGCAAAACAATGCTAAAGACCATGGGTGGCACAGTGGCGCAGTGGGTAGTGCTGCTGCATCGCAGTTAGGAGACCCAGGTTTGCTTTCCGAGTCCTCCTATTATGGGTTTCCTCCCACAGTCCAAAGACATGCAGATTAGGTGCACTGGCGATCCTAAATTGTCCCTAGTGTGTGTGTGCCCTGTACTGGGCTGGTGCCCTGCCCAGGGTTTGTTTTCTGCCTTGGCCCTGTGTTGGCTGGGATTGGCTCCAGCGGACCCCCGTGACCCTGTAGTTAGGATATAGCAGGTTGGATGATGGATGGATGATAAAGACCTGCTAGATGGAAATATTTCTTCAGCTGTTATTCATAATATAAATTCAATTACTCTAATCAAATATGAAATACGATGTAATTTTCTCATAGTATTATGGCAGACTGGACAGGTTAGAGATTTTCCAGTTCAGCAAGATGAAGTGGCATGCTTAAAAAATGTACTGTAAGTTACCACAATAAAATGATAACAATCATAACAATAGCAAAGGGTTTATGCCACCAAGCAAGCATATCAGGGAACCAGACAGGTCTTGTCCTGAGTGCATTTGATGCTCTGAGTCAGCAACAATATACAATCCTGATCTAAGTTAGACCTTGTTTCGTATTTAGTCTATGGTCAACATGTATTCATTATTTGACAGTCTCATTTAAAGATACATTTTTTCCAATAGTGTCTTTGATTATCAACAGGTTTTTAGTTTTGAAAACAGTGTTAATAATTTTGAAATGTTTTTGTGTGCATTGCAGCTGGAAAGCAAGGCATTCATTGTTGCAGGTAAATTATCTAACCTTGTTCTACCAAAATCCCTCAGATGTTAGATTACATTTTTTAATGAGGGGTATTAACTGAATTGAAGAAAATGAGGCAAACATGTTTTGAATATCCGTATCTTTGAAAGTTTTTAAACCACTTCTTTCTTACATAGTTTAGACTTTAGGATGCATTTGACAATAGCTTCTTAGCCTTCAGACATTTCCTGCACTAGTATCATGTTTGGTCACGCATAAGAACTTGAGCTACCTGGGTACATCTGTTTGTAAGAAACTGCTAGGGTTCTGTATTGTTTTTGGTCAAAGGAAGCTTACTAAGCACCAATGATGACACCCTTAAGTACAGGCTACTTATAATATAGTGTTTCTATTAGTTATATACTGCTAATTTATGTAAAAGGCCTTGTTTAAAAAGGTTTGTTTGTGCTACATAGAAAAAAGGAACTAACAGATGCATTTCAACAATCCATTAACTCTAAAGTGTTGATCTGTTTTCTAAATTAGTGCTGAACCACAGGATTTCCACTTTGTAAAACATATGTATTGATAATTGGAATACAGAGATGAGGTTGTGTAGGACTGCCTTCCTGTATTGAAGAATGCACATATGACAATACCACTACTACTAATAATAATAATATTTATAAGGCAAATTTTTACACAAAAATGTAATTCAGTTTTCTTTACAAATAGCAAAAAATGACAAATGCCAAAACAAATAAAAGACATATTCTAAACAATTGTTAATCACAGTTAAAGTAAATTACGGTTACAGTTTGTAATTCCCTAATTCAGGGGTTCTTAAACTGTTTTAAGCCAAGGGCACCCAAATTGTGGTACCACATGATCAGGACCCCTGATTAATATAAACCCAGTGCTGTAAATCTATGCATGATCTTAGATCTTGGTTTCTTCTAACAGCAGTCACACAGCATTGTTTTGGCTAACTGCAAAACCATTAGTCAATATGAATGCTTAACTACAGCAGACTGTTGATAGATATGTGATGAAATATCTTGTGATATGTCTAAGCCTTTTTTTCTTGGCATACCACTTCCATGAATTGAAATGTTTTAAAGTAGCACAAATTTTTTGGCCTTAAATTCTACTGAAGTTACTGTGCTGAACTAAAGGTGATATTACTTTATCCTACCCCCATATTGCACTTGGGAATTTAAAAAAAAATATCAAGTTTTTTTTTTTTTCTCTTTTTGTAATTTCCACATCTATAACAAATGTATTTAATGAATTATTTTTGATGTAAAAACAGTAGTGTGATTTGATACAGAATGAAAAAGCCTAAAATGTAATACAAAAAGTATTAAATTACATATGAATCCATAACAAAAGAAGGACTAAAATAACTCAAAATTTACTTGCAATTTATAGTTAAATAAAGACAAGAATACTTTACAAATGGTTCCTAGTCAATGTAGAGGCTGAGCCTGCTTCATAGCTGTGCAGTTCTGCTTCTAGTTTCAGCCTGTTTCTATATTTATGTTTTAAAAAACAATGGTTACCGAACATTGTCAACTTTGTCTGACACAAAAGCTTTCCACTGTTAATTAGTAATAGTAAATCTTAAAATTAAATGTTAGATATGTTTATTTTAGTAATTAATACTGATTCATTTACTAGTAAATGTTAGCATTTATTGTTCTTCTAAATTGTTTAATCTTCTGTATTCTTAAAATAACGATATAGCAAACAAGATTACTAAAACTAAAAATATTGTAATATTGTCAGACCGGACCTGAGAAATAGAGGAAGACTAAGAGAAAGAGCGAGGGAAAAAACAGATGCTGTACAGACTGCTTATTTCTCTCTCTTTTGTAAAAAGTAGTCTTGGTGTGTCATTCCAGAGCAGTTGCAATCCTAACATGGATTAGCTCAGAGAGGTCAGGCATGAATTGCCATAGCAGGTTGGAAATGGAATAGACGAATGAGGTCAAGTGAGCAAGACAGAAGTAGAAACTCACTGCAGGAGCAATGTGGAACGGAGTGGTGGATCTTAAACACAGCCTAGCATGGAGACTCAGGTTCAGGAACAGTAAATAAGTGTTCTTTTTAAGGTTCATGTTCCCCTGTGTGAGGACATTTATAAAGACTTCAAAACTG
The DNA here is from genome assembly GCF_016835505.1 of Polypterus senegalus. Classification (NCBI taxonomy): domain Eukaryota; kingdom Metazoa; phylum Chordata; class Cladistia; order Polypteriformes; family Polypteridae; genus Polypterus; species Polypterus senegalus. The sequence goes on along the minus strand of NC_053154.1, from coordinate 136,759,906 downwards.
GGATTGATTTTTTTTAGAAAATCATTGTTGCTAGGAATGCTACAGCCCTAGAAGTGCAGTCTTGTAGCCCCTCAGGAAGTTATATTCCCCCAGTTAGAAAATTATTGCTCTGATGGGTCTAATGCAAAATGTAGTGGCTGATATGATAATATTTTCTATGGTTTAGTGCTGGGGAGGAGAGAAAAACTTAAACTCCAACCAGAGTTGATGCTTGAGAAAACAATCTCTATGCTCCAAGCTTAAAATGTATAATTAACTTTGCAATGATATTAAGGATCAAACTCAAGCCATGTTTCTTAAATGCAAGCATACAGTTTTAGTAATCTGGTTAATATGTAATTACTTATTTTTGATTACTGAATTATGTTTTAGCCCGGGTTTTTTTCCCCTGACTTTGTGTTTATATTCGTTTTTATGTCTTTTCTGTTTATACAATTTGTTTAACAGTTTAGTATCTGTGTGTAATGTTTTGTTCTGTTTTGTTTCTTGTGCTTTGTGGGCAGTACAATTAAGTGGAGGACCACCAAAACTTCACTTCTGCTAAGACCTTCCCTAGCTATTTATTCAGAGTCAGGAAAGAGATCTCAGTAGTGGTTCACTAAGTGAGTGTTAAGTATTGCCATTTCATTTGGATTTTCTGTTTTTATTTTATTTTGTTTGCTCTGTTCTTGTGTTTTGCTTCTGCAATACATATTGGTACTTGTTAGTTTTATGCTTCCTTTGGCTTATTTAAAATAAAGTCTCAATTTTCTAAAGAAGTTTTGGAGAAGCTTGTCAAAATCAGAGTTATCCACTTCTTGTCCTAGTAATGCATTCTTGATATATTTTGGGACATTTCAAGTGTTTTTGAACTTTTGAAGTCAAAAGCCCTTTTAGTCTCAAGTAGACCAAAGCCTACCTGTAAAGTATAGATAGGATTCAGGCTGCCTTGGGTGAGGCATTTTCTTTGCAGGATAGGGAGGGCCATAGCCTGACTTTTCTGGTATATTTTCCCATGTCTGGGTTGTCATAACAACACCTAGATAGTTTACTATTGGCTTGATATGCAAAGTCAAATGATCAGGTAAGATCTTTAGTTTTTACTGCAGCCAATAACTTGACTGCTTTTTTTTTCATTTTTAAATTTTACGTTAATTACTCCTTGTCCATTCTGTAATGTTATTGTAGCTAGATACTTGTTAGCTGTGGTACATGTTCACGAAAAGTGTGTAAGGTTATAACTTAGTGTACTTTTAGCATCAGCAGAATTAATTTATTTTATCCATTGGTTGATTGTATTCTAAATTAACAAAGTTATAATTTTATCTACTATTGTAATAAAGAATGTATTAATACATATTGAAATGAACTGGAAATATATTACATCTTAGGTAGAATATTAATTTCCCAGTTTATGTCAAATAAAGTCTTAATGAAAAATTAAATTAAAGAGGTCTTGTTTAACACATTCCACCAGGATGTTAAAAGTTAATTGAAGAGTTGTTTAATATATCTGATCTGAACTGATGTGAAAAAGAAATGATCAAATCTAAGGTTACATGTAGGAGAATATAAATAATATCTTAATCCCCAAAATTTTATAGAACTCATCAAGTGTATTTAATCCATGTAAACTTTATTAATGAGAGTCAGTAATGTGAAGTACCATATTATCTGTGCAAAGATACTTTTTATTCAAGTCCCACTCAATGACATAAACATGTGACAAGGCTGTTTAGGTTAAAGAAGGCATAAGAGATTACAAATAATATCTAATTGTAGCCTGTAGTATAAACTAAACTGTACCCCTCAGATGAGCCTGTAAAAGCTTACTTCATTCACCTGACCTTGTGCAATCAGCATGAGCAAAATTTAAAATGCCATCTTGAATATTTTTAAAGCTAACAATATTTAAATACCAGTAACAGCACTCTGCACGATAAGGTGCAATGAATGCACTTGTCTTGAGCATTCCTAGTTTTCATTCTCTTTCTCTGTACGTATAGCATTAATTTGCTCAGAAGTTGATGCACTTGCTGCTTCCTGAGCAGCTCTTCTTTTCTCCACCCTAGTGGCCTGCTTCTTCTCTTATTTTGTCTTCATCTTTTCACTTTAAAACTGATTAAGTCAGTGTTTGTGTTGCAATTATTTAGTATGTTTTCTTTAATTTTTCACTTAAGCTGGCACTTAAGTCTTCAATCTGCCTCAAGAATGATTTAAGATATGAAGATTTAGGGGAAGTGACATCGAAGGTGGTAGGAATGAGAATGATGTCCATATGCATGTGCCACACGGCGACCCTGCTGCCCACTGCCGAGAGTTGATTCTACAATAAAATAAAATAAGAATAAAAAAAGTATTAATTTCAAAACTCTTTGCTTTTAATAGAAAGTGCAGAATTTTAACATAGTATAGTGTACCAAATTTCACGCTACAGGTTATTTGATTTTTGACCTTGACCTTCCTGGGGTGATCTTTGACCTTACAGGCCAATCAACACCACGAAAGCGGATAGTAGTCATCATGTAGTATATGTCTATCAAATTTTAGGTCAGTAGGTCAAATGGTTTGTGAGCTACAGGTGAATCAAAATTCTGAACAGACAAACAGACAGCCACGGTAGCGTATTATATAAGAAGATAGCACAAGACTGTAAATTATTTTGAGACAAGTACCAGAATTGGTTGTCTTTTGTTGTTCTATAGCGTATTTGACTGTAGGTTGTTCCGTCTTTAGGTTTTTATGGACAGTTTTACTTTCGGTCTGCTACCAAAAGTAAGTCTTGCTGAAAGTTGATGTGTAACTGTTTACTGTATCAGCTGTAAGTCATCATATAATCAGGTATTATATTCTTTTGGAATGAAGTAAATTAAAAGGAACTCCCATGCAACTGAAGAGCACTACTTAAAGGCAGTTAGATTGAATCCTTGAACATCCCTACCAAAGTGCAAAGGTCACTGTCACCAGAGGCATGATGGGAACAAAGCATCAATGAGGATCTCGAAAATGGTTTTATTCATCTCATGCAGTTCTATAACAATGGGGTTCTTTTTTGTGGAAGCAGGAATGGATCATTCTGTCCATAAGTAGATTACAGGGAACATAATATATTTCACAGTTAAAAATAATTATCCTTTTCCCCTGTTTTCAGCCTTTTTAAATCAATCTATTAATTCAGCTGTATTCCTTAAATCTAACCTTCATGGAGCATACAATATAATCACAATAAAAGACGAGGATGAGTGGAAGACTGCCTGTAATACTTCAAATGGCCCTTCTGAATACGTAGTTATGTCATATGTTTTAATAAATGCTCTCACAGTGTTTCAGACTTTTGCAAATAAAATTTTCCAAAGTGTCTTAAGCAATTAAGCTCTGGTTTATATAGAAAGAGTAGGGATGAACATATTCTGCATGTTAAGGAAGTTCTTATTCTTTCATTTCAATCATTTTGTACAAAGTTGAAAAATTGCAAATTCCATAAAAGATCACTCATTTTTCTTTGGTGCATCATATCTTATACCATTCTTATTATAGACGCAACAAAGGTCAAAGCAGTTTTAGACTGAAAAGAGCCAAGTTCAGTCAATAAGATGCAACACTTTGGATTCAGTAATTATTGAATTTCAGTTCAGTAATAGCACTCTTCACCTTTTTAATAGAGCAATCTTTCCAGAAGGTCAGGTGGGTGACAAAGGCCAAGGAAACTTTTCCTCCTTTTAGATTAGATTAGATTAAACTTTATTGTCATTGAACATAGTACAAGTACCATGACAACCAAATGCAATTTTACATCTAACCAGAAGTGCAAATAGAAGTTGATTGCGAGTAATCAGATAAATATAAATGAATACAGCAATTAGAGATTGTACAGACAAGAGTAAGTCAAGAGTATATACTGAGTAATTAGTGAGAGTTAAAATAGAATATGTACTGTGCATACAGTAAGTACTGAATGAATACATTAGTAAAAGTGCAGTAGAATATTAAATACACATCTCTACGGTTCTTCTATCTCTAAGCTCCTTTGATATTTCTTTTGAGTTGGGTTTGGTTAACATGCACCAGTCTTTCCTGAAAAGAGAATACTCTACCAGTAATCACACTTGTTATAGGACACAACACCTCCCACATACACCTCCAGTCTGATCTCATTGGTTGGAAATCATCAGCCTACGGGTTCACAGTCTGGATGGGGAATGAGCTGTATTCCATATTTACAAGAAGAAATACAATTGTTTGTTTGTCATTAGTTTAAACAGATTGTATTTGCCCATTACTCTGACTTAAGCCGATGCAACTTGTAGTCATGGTGGCATATCACATTTGCTGACGACAGTTGCTGATCTCATCACCAGACCATGTCAGTTTAAACTACTCATGTCACATTTACCAACTGAATGCCAAATTTCCAGCACTATCATGCTTACCCTTTTTTCTGATAGTCAATATTGAGCTGTCTGATGGAGCCGGTGCTGTATGAAGGATTAACAGGTAACTGAATTCAACTGCAATCTCTGCCCTTTTTATCTTTCTTGCATTCTGTTATGGTACTACAAGCAGATGACCTTCTGTTTATGAGGTACAAAACACCTTCATCACTGTATTCTATGCATTGTGCTTCTGGATGGGCATTCGTTTATTGTCAGCTTTCATACCCCTGTGACTAAACATACCTATTTGATTTTGTCTGAATGAGTCTCAGGCTATTTGGATGGAGTTGCCCGGGCATTTTACATTACGTGACCAGTTTCACAGGAGGTCACTGGTGACTGCCTCTGATTCAGCTAAGATTATGTTAACGAAGGCTACAACTGAAAATCACTGGAAAAGTCGTGTAATGTCATATAGCCTGTAGTACAAAATCAGACTGTATTGTTATGAGTAATTAATGTGGAAGTGCAGGTAATTCCAATTCAGGCATTCTGTAATAGTCTTTACTCTGTTTTTCCACAAATTCCTACATTTTTCCCTTCTGTTACAAATAAAAGGGGTTTGTTTATCATTTATCATGTACTCTTATAATTTGTGGTTTTTACAGTCATGTTCCCTGTCCATTTTAAGCATCTTGCATGAATATATTAGTTGCCATCTGACATTGATGTTAGGAAACAATGGTTATTTTAAACCAAAATGAACATCCGTGCAGAGTTACAGTCATTTTTCAACAGCTTGGCTTACATCACACTTCATCCCCCTAGAAAGTGTGAGAAAGGAAGATTTGATGCATTGTGGCACTTGGCTGATAAATTATACAATATGAAAAAGTCTGCAGTTCAGCTGCATCCAGAGTAAATCTGCGTTAGACCGCAGAGAAAAGCAGCCTTCTCTGCTTCTCTGATTGTTAACAGCACCGCTAGGAATACTAGCAGGTAAAGAGGGCAGGAGAGACCAAGGAAGCCAGCCCCTCTTGCCTATGTAAAAGTAAGTAAAACAGCCCCTTAGGCCTGTCTGAAACTTATGCTGGATGTTTAATACATGAAAAGACATATAGACCCTCCAGCTGTTTAAGCCACAGGAAACTGTCTCCTTTGGGTTTAGAAAATGCAGTGAGAAACAACTCATTTTGTGATTAGTACACCGGATTGTTAATTAACATACAGTTGGAAACAGGATATTTCATAATTTAAGTTTTCACTTGAAATTAATTGGTGCTGTTTCAATATATTGATCATTGAAATTATATGTGATTTTGGTTTCTTTCTTTTTAATACTATTGACACACTGAGCAACTACTGTGCTCACCACTCCCTGCATACCACAATACATATTTTTTTAACTTGCCTGCCTACATCTGCAATCATTTTTATCTTAGAAATTAAAGGATGGCAGATTTTGTTTTAGTCATAAAGATTCTTGTCTTTAAAATCACAGTATTAGTAATTTGTGAAACACATTTAAGTAACAAAAAATATATATAGGTGAATGTTTCTAAAGAAAAGAAGACTTCTACTTTATTAATCCCTCCCCATGGCATACTTTGTTTGAAGCTACAGTACAGTGCAGACATGCAAGCAAAACAAAAAGATGCAAGTATTATAAAAGAGATAATAGCACATCTTAGCAAGCACAGCAAGGTCACCTTTTATAGTTTTATTGACTATACAGACAGCCTGTGGCAAAAATGTGGACCTATATATATTAGTTGTTTGCTTTGAGGGCGCAGAGGACTTACGGAGTTTAAAATGAGAAAGATATCACAGGTACTGTCCAGGAATAGGAATGACAAAGGCCTTCATCCTCAGCTGCTTTTCAGAAAATATCGATCTTCACACCACATATTTTATTGGTTTGAACCTGGTTTGTGTTCTTACCATTTAAATATATGAAACTGCAAATGTACACATTTTTACCAAAGGATTTGGTAACTTCCTGTATGTATTGTTGGATATAGGATTTTTTAATTATAAATTCTGTAGCTGGTAAACATTATATTTTAAAATGTGGAATTTTAAAATGTTCATCTCTTCATTTTGATTGTGGATCATGCTCATTTTGGTGAATTCCTTCCTGGAGGATTCCCCTTTTCATTAGCATCCATTGAGACATGATGGTAAGACAAGTGCAAGGAGGAGAGGGCCATTGCTGTACCTAAAATTGTGGCAATTGACATTGACACCTAGTTTGAGTGAGATTTTAGCTACTATAGCACACTCTCCCCATTTAAAGGGTGGCTATTTTGTTTATGATAAATGGCAGGTCATATCTCCTCTCAAAGCAGGTACAGATTGTTTTGTTCATTGAAAGAACATCAATCGGTGACATTTTCCACAAACCCATGCCTTTTAATCTTATCTTATCTCAATAAAAGTTTTGATCAATCTAGTTTTTGCACTGAGATTTTCCATTTTAATGGATTCCAAACATCTCATTAAAGCTGCATGCTGATAGTTCAATACTTAACTCAATCTAGAGTAATTGTGTGGTACAACACTTGCTGGTGGTGGATTTAAAATTTCCATTTAGGACATTAAGTTAAAGGAAGTTCATGCTTTCTTTGATAAACCTCACATCTCTGTCTCTCTCTAATTGCGTCACAGAAGGAATTTAAGATATAGAAAGTAAAATGATATTCTTGTCATTCAATCAGTGTAACGAGAGAGAGAGAGCTTTAAGTTTCAAGGACTCATCCTTACCATTTATCAAGACCTTTATATAAGAGGGTGGCAGGAGTCACACATTGGTATTGACCTTCCAGCATTCTTTAAAAGTTAAAATTTCTATTTTGTTACAGATTTTTAGTGTATTTTAACAACAAATAACTTAAAGTTATTTTTTATTCCCATTCCCATATGTTTTTTCCATCAGCTGATCTTGGTACAGTAGACCTGCTTACCACTAGCAAACAAGCCTATGTGATTGTCTTCAAATCCAATTCCGGCCACCAGACACACAGTGTGCAATCAAATGGCATCATCACTTCACACTTATTGTCCATCACTTAATAAAGCATCACAAAAAAGTACTTCCTGGGCTAACACCACTTTGAGTGTATCAAAATAGAAGGCCTCGCTAAGCCCACAGTACTCCCGATCAGATATCTGAAGATCACACATTAGAGTCAATTAGGACAAGTCGATGAGAACAAGTTGTTCATGAGATCCAACCAAAAGTTTTGTAATGGCATGTTAATGTGGTTCTCTGAGTGATGAAGAACCTACCCTTACCAAATTTCTAACTGTGTCCTAGTGTTCTTTTTGAACACACTTAATTCTGGACACCTTGGGCTTGAAATAAAGCATGTTAACTCAACGTAAACAGAGGTACAGCCAAAAACACAACAACTTGTAGAGTGATGCATGCATATGATGCATATTTAAACAATAAGAGCATGGGTTTTGCACTCTGCCTAGCGCCAGACATGCAAACTAACACACTGCAGTGAAATTTGAAGTTACGCTACTATTTTTAATTTTTCACTTATTTAAATAATTTTTATTTTATTTTTCATTCACATTCACATCTTTGACAGTTCATAACTTGAAGGTTCGTATGTAGAGGACTTACTGTATGGCAAAAGCTCAACCACTTGTAGAGGATGCACACACGTGACTAAGAATGTAAACAATAATAATGTGAACTAACTTACACACTGCTGCAAAATTTTAAGTCACACTACAATTTTAATATAATTGACATGCATATTCGCATTTTTGAAAGCTTGTAAATGAAAGTTTCTTATGTAAGTAATTTACTGTATTAACACTAGAATTACCAGAGCCTACGAAAAAACTCGTAGATCCATCCCACCTTAAAATGCTTTGCACCTCTCCGTCAGCGTCTTTTGTCCTTTAAATGTGTTGATAAGCAGCAAGCAGTCTGCTATCACACATACCCCACCGGCGCACAGTTTTCTCACCTCAAGTCTGTTTACCTGGGTGTCAGCTGCTTGAAGTTGTATAGAGTGAGAAGTCAAGCAACAACAACAACATTTATTTATATAGCACATTTTCATACAAAAAAATGTAGCTCAAAGTGCTTTACATAATGAAGAATAGAAAAATAAGAGACACGGTAAGAAAATAAAATAAGTCAACATTAATTAACATAGAATAAGAGTAAGGTCCAATGGCCAGGGGGGACAGAAAAAACAAAAAAAAAAACTCCAGACGGCCGGAGAAAAAAAATAAAATCTGCAGGGATTCCAGGCCATGAGACCGCCCAGTCCCCTCTGGGCAAAATCACACCTTTTATAAATACAATATCGTTATTTGGATCACTTGCATTTCATGTGTGTTCTGTGTTTTCAATGATCTATGTAAACACATCGTTAAAAAATAAACGTTTTTCATGTTTTAGTAATAATTGACAAAATGTAGACATGAAGTTTATAATGTGTGAAGCCTGAAGTCCAAATATCAAAGAAACACTTTCAGAAAAGGTACAAATATAACAGAATAAATGCGCTTCCATTCAAAAATATAACTGCAGAAAAACAATGCGCGTTAGGGTGCGACATTGACATGCATTTACTAAGACTGCTTCGGTGGTGCAACGGTATCAGCTGTTGACTGGTAATCTAAACTTCACTGGTTTGATCCGCGACGAGTCTGTTTTGAGAAGTGAGCTGCTTTTATTCCTACTATTTTGAAATAAAAACATACATTTGATTTTAGTCTGTAACAGCTGGTGTAAATATATGGTACTTGTAAAGGTTAGTTTTGTTTTTTTTTTTTAATTCAGTTTCATTCTCTCAGTCGCGTTCACGATCCTACCCATCCATTCCCCCCAACCCGAATCTGACACTGCTGTTTTCACATAAAGACACGGTATATTTGTGACTTTAAGCTGTAGGAAGTAAGTAACTAAATCCAAATAAATAACTTACAATCTAAGCAATTTAAGGAGGAATGGATCTACGAGTTTTTTCGTAAGCTCTGGTAATTCTAGTGTTAAGAAAACACAAACCTATTATTATAATATTCCAAGGCTTCTAGTAACTATAGTGTGTTTCCCATAGGCAGCAAATAGCTTAAAATTATAATACTGAGAAGAGAAACAGAGTAAAAAATGTCAGTGACAGTTCTTAATTATTGTAATATCTGAATTTTTGTACAAATGACTAACGAACAGAGATACAGTATGCACAACTAATCAGTCGCTCTATGTAGGGTCTTCTAGACTAATGTGGTGAGTCAGCTTGGATTTAAAACTGAAACTGAAGGGGCATCTTTTATTTAGGCAGGCAGATCATTTCATAGCTTTGGGACCCTGCAACTAAAAGCTCAGCCTCACACTGCTGTTTTATTAATCCTTGGAATCTTTAGTTGCCGCCATTGAAATCATAATGTCAGCTCCTTCTTATATGCAAGGACATTGAAAGGTCATAGGGACCTAGGCCATGTAAAGTTTCACATGTAAGAAGTGTGATGAAATGGCTATATTGTTATATTATGTTATGTTTGGCTATGATATTTTTTTCTCTGTAGGGTTTTTTATACATGTAGAGTTCACATTTGACACTGACTCTTGAGTTAAAAAAATCTGAGATAGTGATAATTATTTTGTAGCATTTTGATGAGGTGCTACCATTCCAGACCATTTATTTCTTTGTTGTCTGGGAAATAAGTCACAAGAGGCAGCTTGTGATGTCATTGCAATGACAGATTAAAAGGTCAGTGTCAGTGTCTGTTTATCATCTGTCATTGTGAATAAAACCTTGACTGTGTGTTGCTGTTAATGAAAATACTGTTGAAAAAAAATCTGATTCTGTATTTCTTAAGTACAATTTCTGGTTGTGATTTTATTTTTGGCAACAGTATTTTTGATTACTCGGTTTAGACCCTTGCTTTTGTTTTCTCACTTTACTTCTGCTCACTGCTTCTCTTTTAGTGCTAGATGAAAGAGGAGAATTTTGAAATCAGCCTTAAGCTTAACTCAAAGCCAATATAATGACTTTAGAAAAGGAGCGATGTGGTTGTACCTTGTAGTTCTTTTAATGAAAGCTGCATGTGGAATGGTTTGAGTTAGCATGTGAATATAGCATTGCAGTAGTCAATCCTATTGGAAATAAATGAATAAATTAATTTCTCAGCATCCTTCACATTTATAAACAACCAGTAATGACAAACAGCATGATACCGTGCAGTGAATACACTTGACTTGAGCATAGTTTTCATCTTTCTCTGTATGTTTAGCATTCATTTGCTCAGAGGTTGATGCTCTTGCTGCTTCCTGAGCAGCTCTTCTTTTCTCCACCCTAGCGGCCCACTTCTTCTCATCTTTCGTCACCATCTTTTCACGTTAAAACTGATTTAGTTCAATGTTTGTGTTGCAATTACTTAGTACGTTTTTCTTAATTTTTCACTTAAGTCTTCAATCCGCCTCAAGAATGATTTAACATATGAAGAGGCAGGGGATGTGACGGCAAAGGCGGTAGGGAATGAGATCGGTGCCTGTACTTAAGCACTGCATGGCTGCCCTGCTGGCCGATGCTGTGAGTTGATTCTACAATGAAATAAAATAAAAATAAAAAAAGGAATAACCTTGGAGGTCAATCGTCACCCCGAAAGCGGATAGTAGACGTCAGGTAGTATATGTGTAAATTTCAGGTCAATAGGTCAAACGGTTTGCAAGCTACAGGTGATTTAAAATCCAGACATAAAAGACAAACGCATATAAATGCAGCAAACTATAAACTATACTATATATAAAATTAATAATATTAAATTTTATAATATATAAAATTAAAACTTTAAAGGTCTATACAGAGTCCTTTGGGACACCATATTTAACCTCTGAATATAATAGCTGAGTATTGTCAACACATTTCTGTACATGTACATGTTAAAATTGAGTAGACAAATACGAACTAAATCACTCAAGGACTGTGCTTTGTAATTTTCCATCTTGCGTATCAGAATAGAATGGTCAGTGGTATTGAAGGCTGTATTTAAATTTAACAATATAATTAATGTAGCATTTCCTTCATCAGAAAATATTAGAATGTCTTTTACAAAATAAGGCAATGCTGTTTCTGTTCTGTGACTGGTGTGAAAGCCAGACTGGAACGTCTCAACTCACTTATAATATAAAAAGTGAGTTGCATCTGCTTTTTCAATCACTATAGAAAATAAAGATACATTTGAAAGGTATATAATTATTAAGCATGTTTAAGTCTATCTCTGATTTTCTTTCAACAACGGTCTGTTAACTGACACATGTAGTGCTTTAGAAACTGTGCCAGTGAACAATGATTGATTGATAAGGTTAGCTTTGGGACTGGATTTAATGTAGTAGGTTTCATTTTAGAAATTAAAGTTATAATTTCCTATTTTGTTATAAAGTTAATATTACAAAGGTGGTGTATGCAAGAAAAGAAATAATATGACAATTAATTAGTTTACTAGATGACATTGTTCTTAACAGTACACAAGGAGTGTTCCTGTATTCATCTATTAATCTTGAATAGAAGTCAGTACTTGCCAGAAAAAAAAGCTTGTTGTATATATATTTTTTTTAATTCTGTCTGTCCATGTCATTTGAAGGACATGTAGCTTTCTTGCTTCCATCCGCGCTGTAGCTTCCAGTATTCTAATTTAGGAGCGTAAGTACTCTAAATAAACCAGGGTGAGTTACAGTATCTTTGAGATATAGTCACATTTGTTTTGAGAAGGGCTACTGTATCTAAAGCCTCATTTCGAAATGTACTGTTAATTATTTGTCAGCACCTTTATATTTTTCTCAGTAATTAAGTATGATTTTTTCAGAATATCCTCTTTAATGAAACCCCTGTGTGCGTCCAGGTGTCCGTGTGTGTGTCTTCTGGCGAAGTGCGCATGTGCAGAGAGAGAGACACACACAGGCACGTGAGAGACAGACACACACGAGACAGACACACACACACACACAGGCGCGTGTGAGACAGACACACACACACAAAGGCGTATGTGAGACAGACACACACAAAGGCGTATGTGAGACAGATACACACAAAGGCGCGTGTGAGACAGACAGACAGACAGACAGACAGACACACACACACACACACACACACACACGAGAGACAGATACACACACACACACACACACACACACACAGGCGCGTGCAAGACAGAGAGAGACACACACACAGGCGTGAAAGAGAGAAACAGACACACACACACACAGGCAAGAGAGACACACACACACAGACACAGAGGCGTGGCTTAAGAGAGACACACACACACAAGCGCACACGTGCATTGTTGCAATGTTACTTTTCTTGGTTGTTTTTTAATTCGTAAAGCTATAGCGCGAACTCTTGCAGTGTTAGTTTTCTCTGTTGTTCAAGGTTTTCTTAGTGTTATTCAGTGTTTTTACATTTAGTTTACTATTACGCTGTGCATTCAATGGTATAATTAACCATATTTGTGCTTAAAAACTTAAAAAAATATATATTTACATACAGTTCATATGGTCTGGAACGGATTAATTGTATTTACATACAATCCTATGGGGGAAATTACTTCAGTCCACGACCAAATCGGGTTACAACCAGAGTTTTGGAACTAATTATGGTTGTGAGCCAAGGTTCCACTGTATTACTGTCAGACAAAATTACAGGCATTTTACGGAAATACAAACCGGTATTACTGGGAAATTAAAGGCACACAATAAAGTGACGCATATTACAGCCACATACAAGGTCCCTTGCCATTTAATATAGACTGTTCCTACTAATGTTTATGCACTACTGTTCTAGCGCCCGTTATTATAACAGGCTTAATATCTAGTACACAAATAATTTTGGTGTAGACTTGCAATCTTGATGTTGCACTGTTCTTCATTTAATCTGCTTAATTTAGTCCTCAAGTATGAATTAATGTGACTCTGGTGGAAAAGAATTAATTTTGTGCAGTGTGTTTACCAATATCTTTATATTTTAATCAAAATTGAATGAATGCAAACAACACAGAATAACTGAGAGCAGGATTGTGAGGCATCGTTTAGTGCTGCTGCATTACAGGGCTAGTGTTAAAGTTGTAGAGAAAAGAACAGCCAAAAGGTGGAAAGGTTAGATGAACCAAGAATTAAAAATTGTTAGGAAGGCAGAGATAAAGAATACATGGAGAACAGACAGGGGCCAATCCCTCCCTGAAAATCAATAGAAAAACCAAGCACCACAACTATAAAACATTTTATAAAAAATCAAAGTAAAAAAGACTCAATACTTGGTGTTGTATTCTTTCTCTGAATTATATTGGAAAAATTCCTATAAGAAAAAAGACAATCTCATGCCCGGTTATCAGGAACTGTGCCCCGCCATGTTTTATAGGCAAGGCGTAATGTCTCAAAAAATGTACAGAAAACATATTGTAGCCATGATGAAAACATTCAGAATCAGGACTCTTGAGATTGCACCTTTTCCTTATTCCCATTTTGGTTTTCTCGGGGTAATTTGGCTTTCATTCCAAAGACATTTTGGGTAGTTGGGTACTGTAACTGGCATCGTGTTTGTTTGTATGAGACTGGCATGGTATCTGAGGTTGTTTTCTGCTTGGATAGACTCTGTCTCCCCACAATGTTAAAACTGGATGAAGCTGATTCAGAACATGGATGAAATGAATGAAAAATAACCGAGAGATTAAAATGGTGTGGAGAAGGGTTCGCGGCTTTTCTCTTAAATTATCACTTTTGCTTTACATTGATTATGACTAGCTTGCATACTTTTCATTGTCCTCACCTATTCCTATGTGAACAACCTGGAGCAAAAATTTTATTAATAACACGATTGTTACCGTTTACCCTGTTGTCACTCTATTATTAATTTTTGTATGGCCTTAAACATTTTTCATATACTTGTTTTATTCTTTTTTTTTTCTTATCATTGACAGTTTACTATTTGCAGTTCTGCATTACTTTTTAATTTTTTAATTACTCTTATTTATATGTTTGTTTTGCTTTTCCGCAATAAAAAATTTAGAGATTTTGTGGTTAAGATGCAGGTTTTGGTTACTAAGCTCATACTTCAGTAAGCCACAGCACATGCCACCAATGCAACTGTTTTTACCGCTAGTATGCCATAAACAACATGAAAATTGGAGATAAGCTAATCAACCTTTATGTGTGTGCTTAGTGATTTACTGTTTTGCTTCTTCATCTGCTGCTTTTTTTAGGAATTTTGGAATTTTCTGCCCAGAGCACTGGTGACTCAATTTATTGATTTCCTGGTTTAGCCTTTTTGCCCATTTTAACAACTAAGTTTTCATCTCCTTGTTTTACAAACCAGCCATGTTTGCTTATTTGGCAGAATTTATCCTACTGTTCATTTGTTACTGCATTTAATTTGTATTTTCTTGCAACTCATCCAGTTTTGACTCAGTGATTTAACATTTCCAGATATAATAATTAGCAGACCAGTTTTGAATGGGGCATGTTGGCGTAGTTTGACTTTTGTGATAGAAGTGGGCAACAAATATTGTATTGGCTTGTTTAATTTAAGTGAAGGCATGAGTACAAACAAATTGTACTGGCCTCACTGGCCACTTTATTAGGTACACCTTTTCAACTGCTTTTTAACACAAATTTCTAATCTAATCAGCCAATCACATGGCCTCAACTCAATGCATTTCCACATGTAGACATTGTCAAGATGACCTGCTGAAGTTCAAACTGAGCATCAGAATGGGGATGAAAGGTGATTTAAGTGACTTTGAATGTGGTATTGTTATTGGTGCCACACAGATTGGTCTGAGTATTACAGAAACTGCTTATCAACTGGGATTTTCACGCACAACCATCTCTAGTGTTTACAGAGAGACAACACATTAAACCTTAAAGCAGATGGGCTACATCACCAGAAGACCACACTGGGTATCTCTCCTGTCAGCAAAGAACAGGCAACTAAGGCTACATTTTGCACAGGCTCACCAAAATTTCACAACAGAAGAATGGAAACATGTTGCCTGGTTTGATGAGTCTCGATTTCTGCTGCGATATTCGGATGGTAGGTTCAGAATTAGGCATTAACAGCATGAAAGCATGGATCCATCCTGTCTTATATCAGCTGTTCAGGCTGCTAGTGGTGGTATAATGGTATGGAGAATATTTTCTTGGCATACTGTGGGCCCCTTAGTACCAAATGAGCATCATTGAAATGCCACAGCCTACCTGAGTATTGTTGTTGACCATGTCCATCCCATTATGACTGAGTTACACTCATCTTTTGAAGGCTGCTTCTAGCAGGATAAAGTGCCATGTCAGAAAGCACACATCATCTCAAGCTGGTTTCTTGAACATGAGAATGAGTTCATTATACTCAGATGGCTTCCATAGTCACCAGATCACAGTCCATTTTTATTCCACCTTTAGGATCTTGTAGAACAGGGAATTTGCATTATGAATGTGCTGCTGTCAAATCTGCAGCAACTGCGTGATGCTATCATGTCAATATGCACCAAAATCACTGATGAATGTTTCCAGCACCTTGTTGAACCTATGCCATGAAGAATTGCAGCAGTTCTGAAGGCAAAAGGGGGTCCAACTAGCAAGGTGTACCTAATTAAGTGGTTAGCGAGTGTATACAGATGTGCAAAAAATTCTGCTTCATACAAATAAAAAAATGTTGTATGAATGCTTCAAAAGTACCAGCAGGTTTGCTCAATTTATAGTGACATACTACTACACATACAATGCATGGGTTGAATAGCTGCCTTGTCTGGCTTGTGCTCTAATGCTAATAATGTTCATTGTGTACAAAGTGTTTTGACAGCCTGTGATTTTTAAACGTATAGGGTGGTCCAGATCTAATTATGCAATTTTCATTACGCTATAACTTATTAAGTTTATTACATAGAAAATCACCCGAAAAATCCCGGACCATCGAGAAGTGTGCAAACTGATGACATGAAGAATTGTCCTCGCGCCGAACTGAAATCGTCCCCACATAAATCAAAGTCATCCAGACGATCTGGATCTGCATAATTAGATCTGGACCACCCTGTCGATTGAGCCTCATCTTCCTGTCTTCTGATTTCACAGATTTAGGGTTAGATCTTTTATTTTTGGTGCTTGGATTTTTTTGTTTACTTGCTCACATTCCAGTATCATTTAATCTTATTTTGTTGCAGTAGCAAATTGCATGCAATTTCTGGAGATGTTAGAATGCATTTCTTTTTCTGACCTTTAAAATAATTATAGAATGAAGACAATTTGTAAGGACTGAAGAGGTGAGTGGTGCTTTTTATAAGTATCCTAGCTTAGTTTGAATTAGAAAGACTGACGACTTACATTTCTGCACATCAAATAAGCTGTTCTTGTTTAGCGTCCTATGGATTAGGACAAAGATTACCTGAAGGTAGCAGAGCCCACAGTAATGGCAAACCTAGCATTCAAATGAAATAGCTTTTCCTTCTCACTTGATCACACAGCACACTGCATTAATTAATGTACTAAATGCATAGCCATTTCCATTTAAATATCATATTAGACTAAGGTGTCCTCTTAGCTTCTTCTCTAAGCGCTGTTTAAACAATTCACTGAACTGTAATCTATTTACTGTGTCTGGGGAATCTGGGTTGAGTGTTTTGAAATCATAAAATTCTGCCGGTCCGCTAATGACATTGCATTTTCATCAAAAAGCTCACGCGAATCCAACTGTTATTAATTATGGCTCTTTGAGACTAGGCTTGCAGATATAAATTCAACTGATGTTCTCTTTTTCTACAAATATTGCTCTTTTTTCAGTTTTAATAGATCAAATTGCTCTCATGTGTGTTTACAGTTTAGTTAACAAATATAATTTTATTTTTCATATTTTGTTTAGATTTCTTTGAAGTCATCTATCCACTGTGATGTGTGCACAACTTGTCTAGCCTTATCATTTTTCTTGATATTTATATTTACAGACAAGTAGCTTTAGGTTGATAAAACTTTAATGGAAATAGATATCTTGACACTAGCTATATATTAATTTCATTATAAATCTTTAAGCATTCAAATGGGAATATGTGACAGACAAAAGTAAATTGTAGAAATTTTATCACCTGGATGCCCCCATACACTGACAGAACTACTGATGAACTAATATTTGCACTGATGGCTCATTGGCATGGAGGTTAGCGCATGAAACAGAGTCTGAACCTTTGCCTAGTCAATGCCTCTATGAAGGCATTATAATATTCATGTTTGCATGCAATTTTTCTCCAGATATTCCACTTCTCACAGATCTAAACATGCATGTTAGTTTAATTGTTAAATCTAAATTAGGAAGAGAAACCCTTTCTTTTCTCAAATGTAAACTTGTGAGATGATATGACATACTGTAAGTCATTGAGGAACCACTTACACTTACCTCTACATCATCTGTCATGGTGTTGCAGCCACAAAACAATTTTCACAATCACTCCATCCAGTAAACTTTGTCGTCATTTCTAATGCAACACACAAACAATTGCCATTTCACAGTCTACAATGATAACAGACCAGGATTACATCCATATTTGTTTAAAATCTAAGTAATAAAAAGTTACTCTTTACTTACCTGATATTCAGTCAATTGCAATGATGTTTTGATCCTGACTTTTTATAGTTGCTAACCAAACAATATTAGGCAATTCCTAAGAAAATATATAGCTCATCCCACTGATAATACAGACAATAATACATATTTTAGAAACAAAAACGTTTCTGACAGGAAATTGAACCCTTAACTTTTAAATTAAAAGGTCAGATATGCTAACCACTACATCACAACTTGGTGCTAAGTTTTGGGATAGATCACACTTTTCTAATTCTTGTCAGTCTCAGACTAGCCTCCACCTTCACCCCAAAATGACTGAAAATAAGTTTAAGAACTCACAATTAGCTGCCACCACAATCTCTTGTTCTTTTTTTTTTAAATAATAGTACAGGATGATGTACTCTTAACAACCAAGACAAAGAATCACACCAGTTCTAATTGCAGTCTAGTGGATGGCATACTAGCCTATCAACCAGCAAGCCTGAGTTCAGTTCCCAAATTACTCCTGAATAACTCTGTATGTTTATTTTGATATAACTTATTTTGACATAGATTTGCCAAACAAAAACTCATCCTTGAGGTTTTAACATGATTTTAAAAAGTTCTTGCTAAGTAGACCCAAGACTTTGTCCCCACTTTGCTATAAGGTCCACACAAGAGTCTGCATGTAGGTAGGTTTTTCGAAGAACACACACGTACACTCTCATTTAAACCAGATAAATTTTAAAGTCACCAATCACCTTAATAATTTATGTTTTTGGGATGTGAGAGGAAAACCAAGAAAGCCTTGGAAACGTCCATTCAGAGAAAATGAGAACATGCAAACTTGTGTGTATGACAGTTGCGGGTCAACTCTTCTCATTTGGGAGCTTCTTGAACCCACCACCATCGATAGTCATGACCAGGATGAGCTGTACAAATGGGGACAGTACATGAAGCAAGGGGAAGGTGCAAAAATGTTCAGTGCTTGTATTAAAAGCAAACAAAAACAAGTATCTCAAAAAGAGAGTGCAGTGCTTCATAATTTATAATAACCCATAAAAACAAGTGAAAAGATGGAGGTTAAAAATCACAAAAAATAAATCCATTAAAAATGAGGTTAATGACTACTGAAATGAACAGTCCTTTTTAAAAACCCGGTGCCTTTGTCTTTTAACACTGGCAGCTCCCCTGTTTATCCTGTGTGGGCCTTGCAGCAGAGGAGTTGCCCTAACAGTAGATACAGCTGAATTTCCTTGAGGTCCGGTTGCCTGCTGTTCCATGTCTACAGACAGGTTCCTTCACTGGACAAAGATTTGTGTCCCCAATGGCCAGGCCATACATGCTGGACCTCTCCTCCCTAGCCTCTTCGACCCCCATTTGTCTTTTACAGCGAGTCACTCCTTACATGCTCCCTGAGTTGCTCAGCCAGAGTGATCACTCCTTCACCCCACGGGCGTCAACCTCTCACGCCATTCAAGGGGCTCTCCTTCCCAGCTTCCTGTCTTCTCATCCTCGAGCCTGCTCTCCTCAGCTCGCTCATTCCCACACCGGCCTACTGCTCTGTTTATCCTCCATTCATTTTCCTTTCTTTTTCGATTCTTGATTTTTTCTTTTTTCCCCCTTGCACTGGCGTTTCCCCTTTTAAAAGGGAGATGTGGCACAGCTGTGACGATTAACAGCTCCCAGCACCAATTAGAGTCTCTTAGTGTAGAATTGCCCGCTCCCACATCGTGCCCGGGGACTGCTCTCACCACACTACCACGCCTCCTCCAACCAAGATGCGAGTGCGGCAATTATTTATTTAAAAAGATGCCAATTAGCTGCGGACCTCACTTTACCATGGTTGCCCTGATTAAATGCATGCATATTTGAATTCTCCAATCCAAAGTGCTTTCACAGAAGGGATGGGATAGGCTTTTGACTGGTACACCTACACCCACCCACACACACATAACAATAGGGGCCAGTTTAGAGTTGCTAATTAACTTGACCTGCACATCTTTGAGGATGTGAGAGGAAAACTGGAATACCCAGAAGAACATAGAGCTTTACATAGACAGCTACATGAAATTCTAACTCGGTATCCATGCTGCCCTGCCTGTTTGCAATTACATACAAGCATGTTTATGTATAACAATACAGTTAATTTCTTATGAGCTTGCAGAGGAGCACAAAGAGAACTTAAATACCTTAGCACTGTCTCTGAATTGGAGTTTTGATCTCATCTACAAGGTAATACAATAAGTCAGTATTATAGAAAATGTATGAAACTAACAGAAAAGAAAATACCTATTAGAATTGTTTCTATTTTATCTTTTGTTCTCACCACCAAACTTAAAGTAGTTTCTCTGGTAGTTAATCTTTATTTGTAGCATGGCTTTAACCTGTGAAGCTTCTTCAGACCACTTCTCTTGTTCTCTCCTTCTATCTCATTCGCTTTTATTGAAGATTTCCTTCTTATTCTACTTTATCTACACTCTTGAGAGGTTTGAAAGGGTCTCAATAATGCATAACTATCTATATTTGTGTGCTTCACTGCAGACAGAGTAAATCCCATTCCTTAAAAAAAATCTGGTAAATCCTCAGCTTGTCTAAAACAAATCACTTATAAGTGTGTATACTCTGTATTTAAAAGATTTCAAATAATCAATGTCTACTACATTTTCCTCTAGATGTTCTTTTTTATATTCCTTTTCTGCTGAACACACTGTCTTTACATATCCACGTGTCTCCCCCATTTTTTGCATGTCAGTAAGCAAGCTGTATGTGCAGGTTCTTAACAAAAATTTCTAGAACTCTATATTTAAACTGTTTGTGCCCTTTTCAAAAATATGCACATTGCAACATTTACACATTAGTATTTTGCTACAAAATACATATTTTATCTGAGTTCACAAGATTATAATTTTAACACTGTCTGCATGAATTAGTGATACTTCCTTGTTACAACAGCTGATGCAGCATCACCCATAATAAACTCTGGTGTTTGCCTTCATTTCAAAATTCCATTAGAATCAGTTTTCCAATTTAAATAAATATTCATTAAAATGCTTTCAAGGAATTACACTTTAGTTTTGGGTATAGCTAAGTTTTGCTAAGAATATCTCTGTAAGTATAAATAAGGGAAACAGCTGTTCCACTTCGACAAAAAAATCTTTACTAGTGTGTTTCTCTGTGTATTAAATGCTGCTGTTTTCGAATTTAACTGCCTGGCATTAGATGTTGTTAGGGCCAGTTCAGTGCAAACTAACATTCTGGTTAATGCTCAGTGTTTTCCAAATCTTTTCTATGGCATCCCTCAACTTGATCATATCTATTGACAATATACACTTTTACCAAACACTTTATTAGACACACCTGTCCAACTAATGCAAATCGGCCAATCATATTAGGTTTAGGTTAGGTTAGAACAACCAAGCATATTAGGTTTTTGTATTTATATATCTGTATCTAGCTAGATTTTAGAAGGTAATTACAGAAAAAGGACATGTTTATATTTGCAACCATCAGTTAGTGACTCGACGTGACTGTTGACTTTTACAAATTTCTTTAATGTTAAGTCAAATTTGAGACAAGTTAACTTGTATTTCTACATTAAGCATTGTCAGGGATGCCGGGGCAACGACCCTGCAGGGACGCCTTGAGGGACCGGAAGAGGGCATGCGCCCACCTTGGATCACGTGGGGGCCGCCAGCCTGGTTGCTTTGGGGGCCATGGGTTGAGGGCTTGGAAGCCCAACCCTGTAGGGGCCCGTGGTCACCGCCAGGGGGCGCCCCAATGCCTTGGGAACCCTGGACCTCAGCACTTCCGCCACACCAGGAAGTGCTGGGGGGAAGAGAAGCAGGGACACCCGGAGTGCTTCCGGGAGTACAGCCGGCACTTCCGCCACACGGGGCGTGTCGGCGGGTGATTGCCAGGGAGCACCTGGAGCATATCCGGGTGAAGATAAAAGGGGCTGCCTCCCTTCATTCCAGGCTGGAGTCGGGTGAGGAGAGGACAAGGCAGGACAAGCTAGAGAAAGGCAGATTGTGTGAGAGGCCTGGACTTTGGGGACTTGTGGGGTTTTGTGGTGCACTTTAATAACTTTATACATAGTGTAAATAAACGTGTGGTGATGCATAACAACATGTCTGCCTGTCTGTGCCTGGGTGACGTTCACAGCATTTTATAAACATTCTGTATTTTAATGATTTTATGCAGTACTATACTTCAGAGTTTTCTTTACTACTACAATGGTTTCAAAGCCACAATTTTAAAGAATATCATAAATGTCAGCAATGGTCATTCAGGTATTTCTATCAACACACACTTAACATGCAGTATGTATCTTAGGTGGCTGCTGGCAGGACACACAATGCCTAAAACAAAGGATTAGTGAAAAAGAAGAATTTTCTCTGTACAGGAGAACTGGAAAATACACAACCATGCCACTTTCAAAGTCAATTAAATCACCTTTCTGATGATTTCTGATGCTCGGTTAGAACTTCAGTAGGTCATCTTGGCAAAGTCTTCTTGACTAAATGGATTGAGTTGCTACCGTGTGATTAGCCGATTAGATTAACAAGCAGTTGGACAGGTGTACCTAATAAAGTGGATGGTAAAAGTGTATATTGTCAATAGATATGATCATGCAGTGCTTTATTACCACTGTGTTTTTTGAATAAGGCCAAAGTAGACTGGGTGTGTCATATTTATGTGAACCAGACTGCTTTAAGTTGCTGTTGAGCTCTTAAATGATTGGCTTAACCATTTGTATTTGCTTTGGTTCACTTAAGGCAAACTACAATCAGTTTGGGGATTTGTTTCCTTTTGGTTTACTGTATAAGCTAATTTCCTCCATTCATCCATTACTGAACCTGCTTATCCATTTCTTTGTTATATAGAGCAGTTGCCTTGCTTATTGGTATTAAGGACATTGTTTGAACTAATCTTGAAAGAATGCCAGTTTATTGCAGAGCACATTCAAATTCTCCAACATTGGGCTAATTTAGACTTGTCAG
Source organism: Polypterus senegalus (assembly GCF_016835505.1). Taxonomy (NCBI): domain Eukaryota; kingdom Metazoa; phylum Chordata; class Cladistia; order Polypteriformes; family Polypteridae; genus Polypterus; species Polypterus senegalus. The sequence continues at coordinate 136,737,004 of NC_053154.1, read as the reverse complement.
TTAACCTAGAGTGCACATCCAAGATGTGGGGATAAAACCCACACAAACACAAGGAGAACATGCCATCTCTTTACACGCTGGGTTTAGAGCCTAAGGCTCTGGAGAATTGAAGCAACATTAGTTTATTCTTACGTATTTATTTATCTTTTAAATAATATATAGTTAAAAGTCTAAAAAAAGGGTTTGTTTAGGAAATTTAGGACTATATTTCATAAACAAACATTCCCCAGCAAAAAATAATCTTAAAAAATCCCTTCCTGCACAGTTTAGACTTATCAGTTAACTGAAAATTCACATCTTTTTGATGAAGGAGGAAGAATCACATGAACATAGACAGAACACACATAAACTTTATAAAAACAATACCATTTCAACATTCAAACCAGCCTTTCTGTAGCTAAAAGTAGCAATGCTACTTCTATATTTTAGTGGAAATACGTGGAATAATCAAAGAATAAAGGAAATGTACCTGTTAATACTGGTAACTGAGAGCAGATGAACATTACAGTTATGTCTCTTCCCCACATCGTTTCCCTGCAGCTTGATGTGCTTCATGTATCATTCCACTAACTTCTTTATTCCTTGGGATAAGAAGCTGTTCAGCTGCTCCCAAATCCATTAGATCAGACATTACATGTTGAACCTGCGACTGCTTAGAGCCAAATCATCATTTTCTTGGCTATTATTTGAATTTCTTCTTTAATGCAGAAGATGGGTTTTTTCCACTGCACGCTTTGCCTCATTATGGCTCTTGCTTTATATAGCTCATCCATGTCTCATTTCCAGTGTCAGGGCACTTCATAACATTTTAAGAAATGGGTTGTAAACTCCAGGCACTATTGCTTACTGAGATCAGTAAGTTGTTTGGGTACCCATCTTGCAGAAACTTTATGGTACCCCCCCCATCTTGCAGAAACTTTATGGTACCCCAAGTCATTATATACTAAGGCACATGCAGATTGATACTGATATCTAAATGTGCTGCAACATAGGACAATGTAATCCATCGATCTCCTCTGATGAAGGCAATCGCCATGTCAATGTGGGCTTGTGAGCACAATGTTGATAGTCAACCAGATCAATCTTCATTGGTTGTGTTTGTTCTTCCCACTTGAAACCTTTCTACCCATTCATAAACTTTTTACTGAGTTGTGCTCTTTTCACTTCCTTAAATCAACATCTGTGAATTTCAGCAGATTTCACTCTCTCTGCCTAAACAGCTCTCACTACGATGCGTTATTCAACAATGGTGCAATCACACAGTATCACATCCATTTTCATTTGTCTTTGGCTTCAACTAGACTAACGGCAGAGCTCTGTGCTGTGTATGTTTGAACTACCCATAATTCATCACGAAGGTTCTATCCATTGAGGTTACTACATAGTTTTCAAATGACACCAAGGTTACTGCTTCTTTATTTTGTTTGTTGGGGAAGCTAAAAAAACTGCAATCTTTAGATGTGAAAAAGTGGATTTATTCTACTTAGACAATGTAGCCCTGACCAATATGACCTGAGTAACCTATGATTTTGTCATCAACGTGAAGCTGCCTACACGCAGGTTTTAAAGGCACATAATGCCACTATACAAAGAAAACTGATAGTGAGAAAGTTCTGTATACCTCTCAAACTTCCAAGATTTAGGGAGCAAAGTTCAAATGCAGAAGATCTGTCGTAGTAGTCAGTCTTCCAAAGTGCAAATGTCATGTTACAATCTCCTTAAAAGAAAGATATACAAGTCCCCATGAATCCAGAAGGATCCTTAGAACAACAGGTGGGGATCTGCAGACCTCTCACCCTTCTGCTAAGGTCTGTGCTTATTGCATTATCATCAGAAAGACCCCAGAAAAATATCCCACCATTTTGAAGTTTCAAGGCATAAAACAGTGCTCATTAATAAGAACGTAAAAACTCACTTCAGGTTTTCCCAGATGCACATGGAAAATCACCGGCTATTACTGGGACATGGTTCTGTGGACAATCAAATCAAAATGTACTGTATAATCTTCAGACACTGTTGCTTGATTATAAGAAAACATGACACTGCTTTATGAAAACAGTATGAATTTTAAGGTCACATTTACGCTCCGATTTCTCACATTTATTCCTACTAAAGAGAGACAGAAAGATAGACAGTAGACCTGGCAGTAGACAACACTCTTGGCAAATCTTTTCTGCCCACACTGGTCAGCCATCACGGGACTATCTCCCATGCCATGATAATGCCCCTGTTGCCTATATGAAACTCATTATAGTAATAAATTAGGTGTCATTAGGTATTGTTTTCCAAGGAATGCTATAATTCTAATATTAAGTCCAAAACATTTTCTTGAGTGTTTGGAGTTTATGTGCATTGCTTACTTTATTCAGTTGTGTAACCTTGTTCATATTTTCTTTCACATCTAGAAAATAATACAAAGAAAGCCATTGAAGAACCTTAAAGAAAGGCCCAAAGCTAAATACTGCATACCATAAACAATATAATTGAAATTCTCCTGCCACTTAAAACCAAGTTAAATTTGTATTGTTAGGTCAATCATTTTCAGAATTATAAAAAAATAGCCTTACCGAAACCTTTTAAACATTTCAGAACTCCTTTGACTTTTAAACCAAATTCAATAATCCTTTATAGGGAGGAAATCAATTGCTAGTCTTAAGGGGTTGTCTTTCTTTTTTTATCACAGAAGCCAAGCTTTATCCCAGAAGCCCTTTTTCCTGTCACTTCATCAGTAATAGAGACCTTGGATTCCTCCTTCATCTTTCATGAGACTCTTGCTAAGGTGAGAGAATAATTTCTTGTTACTTGCTGGTTGAATCTTACTTTTGGATTAGTTTGTTGCATGAAGCGGGTCACACATCTGTTTGTTGATTGATCTTCATGTTAATTTTGGAGAACTGCTTAGCTCTGTCCTTGAGATAAGATTTGCTCAACATGGAGCTATGTCAAGTGATATTTTAAGAACCTAACAGTTAAAGCTTAATTCTGCATGCTGACTTTTTTTTCTCAGATCTCTGTCTTTTATACCTAAACTTTTGACAGAAGTAAAATGTTCTCAAATGAATGTATTTCATGCCTAGTTACATTTATAGAATAAGTATGTATATGTATGATTTTAAGAAATGATAAATGTCACTTTGTTACTAGGTTTGTCATTTTGTGTACTGTACTGTGAAATTACACACCTAAATGTGCAGGCAAAAACATTTACAAGTCTAAATATTTGATATGCTTTAACAAGTAAGGTGTTATCAGGTGTAGAACACATGACACAGGATGCCTCTAACATGGTCTGTATTTTAAGAAAGGAAGGGTTGTACCATATACTGTATATATATTTATATAAAAGATTCCGCAAAAGCAATTACTGTGTGGGCATTGACATAAGAGGTCCCTGAGAATTGTTCCAAACCCAAAGAAGATTCCTACGGCTTAGTATAAAGGGCATACAGAAGCAAAAATTGCTTCTCTTTTTAGTTAGAAACTGGGGCTTTGATGCAGCCAAAGGCAGTTCCAGTAGGACATTCCCAGGAGTTTTCAAGGGCATTCTGGATACCAGACTTAATTCCTGGAAGTGTCCCAGAACTAATCCTTGGTTCGGGTTTAAGGGCTGCTTCTTACAAATGGTGGACAGATTGTTGTTCCCAAGCCTGCCTTTCACGTCTTTTAACCTCTTTTCTTTTCTCATTTTCTTTGATTACCCCTTCTTTTTTGTGCTGACCCATATATATATATATATATACACTCCCGTCTCTGTGGGCCTTAATCACACGCCGCAGAAAGCCAATGAAGCTCTAACTACTTCATTAACTCCCTGTGGTCGTGCAATTGCGCCCACAGACAGTGACATGGCTTTATGGATTTGAAAGTGGCCTTTTTTTTTGAAGCCGTGGACACACCACAAAGTGAATATACAGTATTATACTGTCAGTGTACAGTATATCTTGTCACTGTTCAAACATACATGTTACCTACTGTAGGTATTGGCTTCAAAAGCTTTGTTGTGAAAAACTGAGATTTGGAACTTTGTGTTATTTGTGCATCTAAATTTTGTAAAGATGTTATTTATTTTTACTCTTTTTTTTATTTTATTATTTGGAAATAGCAGAATTTGCACATTATTTTATATTTTTTGTCTGTCTCATTACAAAATTTCAAAAAAGTAAATCATTTATTATGTTCAAACAGTTACTCAGTACTTGAGTAGTCTTTTCATCAAATACTTTTTTACTTCTACTTGAGTAATATTATTTTGAAGTAACGCTACTCTTACTTGAGTACAATTTTTGGCTACTCTACCCGCCTCTGGTGATCAGTAGGAATAATGTGAAATTTGAATATATATTATTAACATTATTATGTTTATGATCATTTGTTTATTGCTGTTCACTCAAGTACAGTATTTCTTTTTGTGTTTTTAATCTGTTGTAGTAGTCCTCCTTTAAAGTCCGCAGATGACAATGTCTATTGTCTTGTTTGGGCTTCTGAGTTGCACAAAAAGACAGCCAGTAGAGAACTTATGAACTTTTATTCTGGCACAGTATTGGAGCTTTATTCAAACACACAGCAAACTTGACAACTTCTTAGTTATTTTACTCCAGCAGTGGTTCCTTCAGATCAAAAATATCCTTTGTGAAAGCATTCTGTTAATTGGATACAGGAGTGGAGCCATGGACAGTCTGCATAGGAAAGGGAACAAAATACTTTGTAAGAGAGCTGGCTACAAAGCCTCGTTAAGACTGTGTGATCCTACACAGTAAACTTTTTAAGTTGTTTAAAAGTGGGCTTCTTTTGTATCTGCCTGCTGTTTGAAAGTGTGTTTTCTCTGTGTCTGAACCACAGCTCCACAACTGGGGGCTGGCAGTCGACAGAATGGAACGTATAACCAAGATGAGAACCAGTATGTATTTAAGAGTCCCAGTAATCAATAACAAAAATGGTGCTTACTAATCGTTGAGCTTTTCTTCTTCCTTGAGCTTTGCTGAGCATTCTCGTTCCATTTTACAACGTGATTAAGTCTCTTTTTTCCTGTCCAGTACACCACCTTGTCATCTGTCAGCCCTATGGGTATTGGTGCTATTTGTGTGGCCTATCACATCACTTCTGGAGCATTCTTGTTTGCATAAAGCCCACTCTCAGCACAGCCAAAAGCATTTAAGTTAGCATAATGTTAATAAATACCGACAATTAAAAAGTCATTTACAAATAAAAACACCTGTGTGGGCTAATTTTCCTTTTTCTATAATGTCAACAAAGTTCAATCATGTCCATCATGGCATTCCAGTGATTTTGGGGCAATTACTTTTTATGTTGTAGAAAAACAATGCAATACAATTCTAAATATTTATTCTAGATATTCTAAATATTAATTATAAAATTTTAAATATTGACCTATTGAAATGTTTTTTCTTAGTGTATACCTGCTGACCTATGATGTACCATTCTGTGAAAGTTTGACTTTTTTTTAACTAAACTGACAATAATGTTCTGTTGATGAGTGAGTGAGTGAGTGAGTGACTGATTGAGTCATCCATCCATCCATCTATCTTCCTCCGCTTATCTGAGATCGAGTCGCGGGGGCAGCAGCTTGAGCAGATATGTCCAGACTTCCCTTTCCCCGGCCACTTCTTCTAGCTCTTTCGGAGGAATCCCCGAGGCATTCCCAGGCCAGCCGAGAGACATATATTGAAGAAACCAGAGGTAGTATATATAGGAAGGGAACATATCCAGGGTAAATTAAAAGAATTAAATTTGAGTGTAGGTGGGAGATGTTAGCCATTCATTTAGACTTGGAGAAATATGTGATCAAAGACTGGGATTAAGCATGGCTTCTGTTTTTCTTTAAAAAATGTCTTTGAAGCCCTGTACAAGAGCACAAACATAGAGATCAGTGTGGCTATGATCAATGAATGTGAAGTGTTGTACAATAGGTGTTGTAAGGTCTTTGATTTTCACTGCTGAAATTTGACATCTGCTAGCCATCTCCAACTTCCACCTATTTATTTATTTGGTGAAATAATTTCAAGTGATACAGCAGCTCCTGTTATAGCACAAAGTGCCTGGTAGTGAATATGGATGTCCTCTGTGATGTAGGCTGAGCAAGAAATTTACTGTGTGTAAGCTAGGTTGTTGATGGAATGAGATCCAGAGACTATTGAAGAAAAATGCTCATGTAGCAAGATCTGTCTAGAAAAAGGGAGCTTTTTTTAATGACCTGTGGGAGAGATACAGTGTTAGGATGAAATGGGAGTACCAGCAGGATGCTAGTTTTCATTACTGGGGCCCCATCCTCTCCTATATATGCTACCTGCTCTTTCATGTTCAGTTATACACTTGATGAAGGCTACACAGCCGAAATGTTGAGCCTCTTACTTTCTTTCCTTTTCAGCATGGAAATAACGTTTAACTTTTTTTTATTTGCCAGAGGCACACTAGCACAGCCCTTTATACAAAGAGTTTTACCGCCCTCCTTCTAAACAACCCTTTTTAACTACATGAGCATGAATGCAGAGGCACAATACTGGTACAGTCTTTGCTGTCACCCTGTTTTTGTGATGCCATCATCAGGTCAAATTTGAAAGCATTGAGCATCCATGAGTATCATAAGCTCCATTGTATAGAAAAGGTGAGCTGATGGGCAAAGCTTTGGTTTGTCACAGATGTTCTTCAGGATTAGCCATTTCCTCACTGCAGAGTATAAACAAACAAGTGGATCTCTGTGCAACTATGTTTCCTTTAAATTGGCTGCATAAAGAAGTTAGAATGTTAAATTATACAGAGAAACACTTTGTTGCCCACCCTACACATAAGGGGGTTTCTGAGTCAAAATTTGTCATGGTTGCAAAGTTCTATCTACATCTCGTATGCTATGTACATCTTCTAAATGATATGCAGCATGTCCGCTGAAGTATTTTGTTACTTGGGTATTTTTCTTCATTCTAGTTCCCTTCTCTTTCTTTTTTCTCCGTAACTCACTTACTTGCTCACCATCTCTCATGGGTGAATTTTCTGAGTTACTTTCCAGGTCATTGTTAAAGTCGGTTGGAGATACTTTTATACAACGCACATGTAACGTGGATAATCCCCTGGGAACAGACATGGCACTAAGATTTACACCCCTTTAAGTGCCCCACTGCATTGTCTCTCCATAATAAAGTTCTACTAAAAATGTCTATGACAATATATGAGCATATTTATAAAATAGAGAGAGAAACTGGTGAGGCCTAATGCCATGTATGAAGGAAACTAGTAAAACATGAAATATCTTTTTCTATTTTGTGCTTGCATTTATGTGAATGTGAAAGATGGCAAGGATGAGTGACAAGAACTAGGAAATGAAAATCATGTTTGTGTAACCACAAAGATAATCAGATAATTTCCTAATGGCTCACTGGGCCTCCATAGTCAGGTGTCAATTATTCTAATTTATTATCAAGGAAGGAACTGTGCCCTAATCAGATTTAACTGGTTCTTTTTTTTTTAGGCCAATTAAACTGAAAGCTGCAGGGACCACAAAAATGTCAATAGGCAGGCACAAAAGTAATCAGATCATTGCTTTCGAGTTGGATTATCAGCATGTTTAGGTGCAGACAAATAATGCCAGCCATGTTCACTTCTCTTTGTGTGGATATTCTTAAATTGTGTCCTCAGGAACACCCCTTGATGGCTGATTACCTTTGTAAAAAGTTTGCTAACCTAAAGCTGTTTTGAGCGTAATCAAATATAGACTGAGAAAACACTGAATAGAAGTGTTGTGAAGTGAATAAATAAAACCAGCTTTAAAATAAAACCTGGATGTGTTAAAAAGTGGATTACAATTAAATGTTTTAAGACATTTTATCACACAGCAATTCACTAGTGATGTGACCTATTTGTATCATTGAAGGTAACCTTTGTTTGTAAGATCAGGAATAACTGACTGTTCTGTGCTAGTGGTCTGATATTGCATTCTGCTTTATAAAGTGCCTTGAGATAGTAATCAGTGTTACAGATGCCATATAAAACAAGGCTTACGTAATTGATATAAGTAATGTCTTACATTTTATCTGCATTCCATTGCATTGCTCTCCCCTCTTTAGTACCTCCTTTTAGTTCCCATGAATCATTGGCTCCCAATGATTTCAAAGCAGCATGGTATCACCCGCTAGCTGCTTTCACATGACTGCACCAGATAATGGAGTATATATTAGATATGGCTGCTCCCAGGCAAAAGCCCCTCTGGAAGCCATTTTGTCCCTTAAATGCCATCCCAAACGTACGGAGTCCAAAGTTAAAATTAGCTCTATCTGTGCTCTTAGTGATGCTTCACTAGTTTTTTTTTTTTGAAAATCAGGCTCTAAGTGTCTCTTTGCTGAGCCTGCCCTAAAAAGCCGTAGAACTTCTCTTTGAGCTCCAAAGAAAGCCGAGTCAAGGGCCTTCGCAAAACTCTAGCGGGAATATTCACTTATAAATATTCATGGGCAGCATTGCCAGCATTAATCCAGACGTGAAAACATTTTAATGAGGTTTCACATCTAATTACAAGGGTCTCATCTGTGACTAAATGAAGGCTGCTGTGCTGTCCACAGGTGTGGCCCATTAACCCTGCTTTGTTGGTGTTCCCTGAGGAGCCCCCATCAAATTGCGCTTGTGTTCTGCTGCGCTTCAAGCGAATAAAAGTTTTCTGTGAAGAAAATGAATGTAACAAGTTGCTAATATTTGATAATGGAAGAAAAGCTTACATATCCCAGGCCAAACTGATTAGAGAGCCTCATCTTCTGTGCTGTTTGTATGGTACAGTGACTATGGATGCAGCAAGCTCTTACTAGGAGATAATAGAAAATGGGGGTTGATTAGCCAAAAGGCTTCTGATATATGAAATACTGCTAATCAACAGAGATCTCATTGGGAGTAAATTGTAATCTAAATAAGATCTCATATCACCATATAAATAAACCATATTTCCAAATCCCAGCAGCCTTTGTCTCCCAGGATGATGCACAACTGGTCATGTGTTTCTCAAGATGTGGGGGCAGTGGGCCTGACAGCAAGCAACAGACAAGAGGTCCTGCAGAGAGCAGTGCAGGAAATGTCACGATTCCAGGGGGTGTTAGCCACTCACCACCGGGTCTCCTTTTGCTCAAGTCAGACTGCAAATGTCAGATAAGAAAGCCAGATATGACAAGCGGTAGAGTATCTCTTGGCTAGAGCACAATGCCTGACCTCTGTATTACAGACAGCCAGCCTCCTCTTGTTTTGCCAGTAAAGTCTGAGTGATTAGGCTACAATGATACTGCAGTAATACTTTTAAAGAGGGTGAAGTGAAAACATTGAGATTTGTATTTGTTTACCTCTTTTATGTGTTTAAAACATGTTCTTTAGTAGGTACAAGTAACTTGGTACCTGTTGAATCCACACACATCATAATCTGCATGAGCCACGTTGTGTACTTGTAATGGATGTTGTGAAAGTGACAAAATGCAATTGATGCTTAAAGAGAATGCGTGTCTTTCTGATTTTCATTCTATTGCAATTCACAGTTTCAAACCTTGAGACATCAATGCTTTATGAATATGACAGGAACTTTAAAGCTGTGCAGCTGAGATTTACATTATGAATGCTTTGTCCTAAGGGAAAAATGTTACATTTAACCAGTACAATTTTGCAGGATTAACATGCAGATCTGACAAATTGTATTCTGTGAAGTAGTTGAAGAATTGTATTGAACATTCCAAGACCTTATTTTATCCATCCGTTTTTACTGGTTAAGAGTGTTGGGTGCAGCACAATATAACAGCAGCAATGTATACCAATAAAGAAGCAATTAGGGGACTATGCTTGCATTTACAACCATCAGGCTTCTGTTTGGTAGTTCATACTTCTGGGCATTTTTTAAACTAGCAATCACTGCCATTGCTGGTTCATCAACGTCTCTACTTTTACAAGAAACTAAAAATCCTGGTTAAGTGTTCAGGAAAACATTTTAATGTGTATTCTTGGAATTGTCATCACAAGAATTGTTACCCCGGTTCAGGGCGCCAGCCCACCACTGGGCACACACACACCAAGCACGATTTTGGATCACCAATGCACCTAACCTGCATGTCTTTGGACTGTGGGAGGAAACCCACACAGACACGGGGAGAACATGCAAACTCCACTTAGGGAGGACCCGGGAAGTGAACCCGGGTCTCTTTACTGTGAGGCAGCAGAGCTAACACTGCACCACCGTGCCACCCCAAACTTAATAATACAGGTCATTTTCATAGTAACATCAAGGATCAGAGTCAAGCCATACATAAGATTTTTATTCTGGAAAGCCATAAGGGATTATAAATGACAGAGCCTTTGGACACTTCTATGATAATCTTCTCTGTTGCTTAGAGAATAAATCTAGCTACTTTATAAACAATAATGAACTAAGTGCTGTATCTGAATTTCTCTGAAGATTAGAACTTTTCTAATATTTTTCACTAATTAGTTTAATGCTACTGATACAGCACCATAGTGGTTACTGGTGTTGCCCAGTGGGTTTTAATGCCAGACCTTTGGCATTATCTATGTGCAGATTTGCTTCATGTCCACATGAGTTGTGTTTTGAGTAGTCTCTGCTTTTAATCCAATAACCCATAGTCTTAGGGTTAGATTAATTGGTAGCTCCAGATTTGCATAGTAACAGTGGGTGTGTATGCATGGGTCCTTTGATGGACTGGGTCCTGGGTTTGTTCCTGTGTTTGAAACTGCTAGAATCAATAAAGTAACGTATTTCTCTCTAAACAAGAATTGCAGTCAAAATGTAGGATTCCTTCTCCATTTATAGAACTAGTTTCTTCCTTTCTTACAGGAGTTATTAAAGACAAGGGATGCTTTTTAGCCACTTAAAAAAACACTAAATATCAATATTTCTCCTCAAATACTGTATTCAAGTGCAGTAAATACAATGGGTTCTTTTTAATGAGATCTCACTGGAGAGGTGCCAGTTTTTGCTGTCTGCCTGATTCTGCTCAAGTGGACCCACCTATTACCATCTTGTCAGAGTGTGAAGATGTAATGATTGATTCTTCACCTTGCTTGCAATAGAAATGTCACAATTCATAAGTGTTATCCCCGAGTTCCCAAAACTGATGCATCAGAAATGAAATACTACAGCAAAGGCTCAGAATCAAACAGGCATGAACTATTAAGGTATGTGAAATTTTACCATGAGATACACAAAACCTTTTACATAATTCATTTTAATTCATTACAAGTTGACAGAAAAAACAGTTCATCTATATCTGCCCAGTTTGAAGTTGCCAGTTGCTCTAATGAATATGTCTTTAGTATGTTAGTAGAAACTGGAATTACTTAGAGATACAGGCAGATGGCCAGTGGCCAGTATTGTGTCTTGTTTGTTGGATTATATCTTATTTAGTTGTTAAAGCAACTCAAGAAAAGTGTGTGATTTTCTTTTTGGGGGAGATAGATCACAGAAAGGTCTGACACTACTGCATTAAATTGTCAAAAGAAGAAACCACTTTTCTTTACTAAACCATGCAGGAAAAATTCCAAAAGAAATGAAAGTAAATCTGTCATTAGTTGGCAAGCCAGTAAAAAAACAAAATAATTTGAGTGAAAGGGTGAAAACCCTCGACCATTTGTGCTAAAGGGAAAATAATAGTTTCACCAAAAAGTTCATGCCTCCTGGATAACTCACTATATGACAAGTCATAGGTACATTTAGGAAGTTTAGTGATCATAGTGAACAATCCAAGCTGATTCAAAAAAGCACACGTGCTATTGAAAAGTTTGGTAAATATCCATTGTGATGTGGCCAAGCGCAGGTACAAACAGAGCTGTGACAAGCAAAGAATAGTTGGGATGCCAACCTGGTCATCCCTTTTAATTTCTGACTTCTTCTTTAAACTTAAAGCAAGTGCCTTCTGGCATCAAATGGCATAAGCCCATGGGGCAAAACATGAAAGAAAATTAGGGCACTAGTTAGGCTCTTCAACAAATAGCATGTCTCCCTTGGACTTCTGAAGCCGTCATGTATCGGTCACAAAATACAGCTTGGTGAAGGCAGTCAGGCTTTCTATAACAGGACAACCAGAATGGGCAGAGCTATTTTCCTTTACTGGGTGGCTTCTCAGAGCTGTAGGGAGAAAAAGAGAGGACACGGTTAGCAACATCACCCCCTCTCACCCTCGAGTGAGCCAGCAAGGAGATCTTCCAATTCTCATGCATGACACCAACTATTGTACGTAATTATGATGGAATCAAAGCACACAATCTACTACACAGACATAAGGGTTTTACTGATTCTCTTTACTTTGTAGCTTTCAATTTTTACTAGTTTATTTTAAAGCAAGTGATTTTTATGTTTCTAATTTTTATATTACATGTTGAAGTTTATATATCCATCACTGTGATTTTTAAGCTTACTTTTAATTTATTTATTTTAATGCAAAATATATTAAACTTTTGTAAAATAGTAAGCATAACACATAAAAAGCCATACAAAGATGCTGTAGAAAGGGACATTAGGTCTTTTAGGAACAGCCACAAGTCCACAGCATTGAAGTTTCTAGAAAATCTTATTAGGTTTTAGCAGGTAAAACGAAACAGGATATCAAAATGGCTTTTGAGACACTCAGGAAAGAAACTGAGAACTTCTATCAATAAAGTGTGTCCAAAACATCTATGCAGATTCATACATTTTTTTTTTATGGACATATGCAATTGAAATGATTTGTTTGAGTCAATGGACTTGGAAACCTATGAAACAGTAGACTCAGGAGAAGTTGCAAGCCTAACGAATGGACAAAGGAATGAAATAAACTATTTTAAAAATAAAACTGTCATTATTATCATATCTTCAGCAAACTATAATGTGCAGAATGTCTGTCAAAAGGACTCCCAAGATATCCAGGATCGTAAACAACTGTAGAAATCTTGGAGTTTTGATTTCCAATATTGAGCATTTCTTAAATTCTGCTCCCCTAATTAATTTGCTCCATTAAATATTTTTGTCTGAGGTGTGAAGATGTTTGTGTTGTTTGTCGAAAAGATTACTAGATAATATATGAGGTTTATCACACTTGGTGGAAGCTGAAGTAGATATTCCAATTTGTCATGAACATGTTATCATATAGTTTTTTGGCAATGTAAGAGTGAGTATGCTGGATATTCTGATATTTTCTGAACAGAGCTGTAGTAAAAAAAAAATGGTTTCTCTGTTTTCTTTGTTCTTGCCAGTGTGATGTAGTAGGAGATAGAATTTTTTAACAACTCTTTAAAAACAAACATATTTGAAGACACATAAAAATTCCTAAGGTTAAACTTTTACTTAAAAAAGCAAGTTTTATTTCCCCAGGCCTGATCATTTTAAGACCTAGCTCTTATCTGCCAAATAATGTTGTAAACAGTAACAGCATAGTTTAGAAATTTTGACCTATTTCAGGACTAAACACAACATATAACAGATGAATTTGGGTGAAGTTGTGAATGAGCTGTGACTTAATGTCAGCAATGGTATGGAAACAGTTTTTTTTTTTTTGCAATCACATTTAGTTGGGTCATTTTAAACTAAAGGCTGTCATATAATGGTCAATTTTTTGCACAACTGACATTGGTCTTTCCAGAACAGCCTTCATTTGTTTTCATTCACATCTAACAGAAAGGCTGCATTTTTTTAATGTAGTTAATAATGTGTCAGGTAAACATGACATTGCCCGTGGCATTTCTGGAGGCTCTAGTCTTGGCCCACTTGTATTATATCTTTACATACTTTCACTTGGTAAAATCGTCTGCAAACACAGAGTCAATTACTATAGCTATACGGATGATACTTAGCTATGTACATTCAATTTAAATGTTTCCTAATATAGTGCTGTTTTCAAAAGTCAGGCTCTAAGAGCATGCACATGTCGTACTTATAAAAACATGCCAATAAAGGTAAAAGTATACAGTAGGTAGATAGATAGATAGATAGATAGATAGATAGATAGATAGATAGATAGATAGATAGATAGATAGATAGATAGATAGATAGATAGATAGATAGATAGATAGATAGATAGATAGAACTAGGAAATTTGGCTTTTTATAGAAGCTCTTTAAGGAAATAAAGAAATGGTAGATAAATACACAAATTATTATACATATTATAATAATAAAATATATAAATAGGTAGATAAATACATAAATAAATATACAAGTATAATATATATTTTATAAAAAAAAGATACTGTATATATGTCAACCTAGCCAGAACTTTATTCATTTGTCCCCAGGAGGAAATAGTCAGATAAATAAATATATGCACTCACACACTGTGCTGTGGACACACACCAGAATGACTATAAAAAAAGAAAAATAAAGAAAACTTCTGACTTGGCTGAGGCATTATGCAGACATATTGCTGTTGGTATAAAAGAGCCCCAGTAGCATTTCTTGACACACTTCTGCTGAATGATTCATTGTCTGAATGTCCTCAGTGTTAGTGTGTCAGAGAGAGGATGTGCAGCATTGTTTATCATGGCACTTAGTTTTGTTTTAGTTCTCTCCTTCATTACAGCTTTCAGGGGGTCAAGAACACATCCCATAACTGAGTCTGCCCTTTTAATTAGCTTTATGATTTGGTGGGCCTTTCTTAAAGTGATGTCACCAGCCCAGCACACTATGGCATGGAAAATGACACTAGCCATCACAGAGGTATGAAGATGTGAAGGACATCACTTCTCACATTAAAGGAATGCCATCCCCTAAATGAAAAAAGCCTGCTGTGCCCTTTCTTATGTAGTTCCTCTGTGTTACTACACCAGTCCAGCCTATCATTGATCTGGACCTCCAAGTACAATTTGTATTTGTAGGAGTGCACAACCCCTACATCCACTCCCTGACACAGAGGTCCTTCAGTGCAGCAGAAGTCAATAACCAGTTCCATAGTTTTGCTGGTGATAAATTGCAGACAGTTCTTTCTGCACCAAGTAACAATATTCTCCATTTGACTCCTATACTTGGTCTCATCAGCTGGATGTTAATATTCCTAATTCTGAAATGTAAGGCAGTACTTATTAAGAAAGGCCATTGACAATAAGTAAATTTCAGTTTGACACAGATTTTTCACAACAAATAAAATATAGCTGGCCAAGACTGTTGAGTACCTTGCCATTTCCTTGCCCTCCACTGCAAGATGGGGTCTATAATAATAGCAGAATAATATGATGTGTCGATTTAGGGTCTGTCACTGTAGATGCCATTGACACCAATCCACCATGATACAATTTTCCTTAGGCCGGGAAGAGCCATTTCTACGTTATCCAGGTGTCACAGCATGACACAGAGAAGAAAGTGAAAACAGAAGAAAAATTCTTAATGATTGCCACCATTTTAGTCTATTCCTATATTTAAACTATTTATGAAGTGTCAACATCCACACCAGGATTACAGATGATAGTTTACTATGTTAATGAAATTGTTTTTTAGTTTTAATTTGCGTGATGAGGCTGATTTACAATCCAAAGAGCTACTACATTCTGTACCTTCTACAGTTGTCCTCTATAGTAACTGTAAGCCAGTCTACCTGTTGTGGTCTCAGTTTACACTCTGGAATAGAAGCATTAGTAAATTTGGTAAATGACATAGGAACTGACCTATTTATGACTTTTTGACCAGAAGCTGGTCATGGGGTCCAATGGCTGTGGGGCATCTGTTGGTAACTGAAAGATTCACTAATCTTGACTTTGCTGACGATGCTGTGATCTTCACAGAGTCAATGGAGGCTCTGTGAAGATCATAGCATCGTCAGCAAAGTCAAGATCAGTGAATCTTTCTTTACCAACAGATGCCCCACATCCACTGATCTTGACTGGAAGCTTAAATGAAGTTACAATATAGTGACTTAAGACATGGTATAATATGGTAGTACAAAGTCCTTGGTATTACTTTTGTTGTAATTTTTTATTGTATGATGGAAGTAGAATAACCTGAAAAACAAGTATAAAACTTTTCAATAGTCAATTATAGTTTGAAGCAAATTAATGAGCTAACTGTACTTTGTCACATTAAGTGAGAAAATGGCTGCATTTTCCAACATTTCTAAGAGAGAGAAAGTCAAAGTAGTGTAGTGTAGTAGTGACAGCACCTTAATTATGAGAATTTATTATAAAGCTGTTTGCAGCTTTTTATTTCTTTTTCATTTAAGTATCAGCAGTTACCACTCATCCTCAGTTTTATCTGAAATAATTAATGTCATAGTGGGGTGTATGCTATTGTATCTTTTAATTAGCCAAATGTCATCATCATACAACGAAAAATAGATACAAATGTTTCCTAATGGGGTTGCGCCATAGGAATAGTGAAATGGCATTGGAAATAGCAGTGCTACTTCTCAGCTCTTGGTGTTTGGGTTTGAAATTCAGCCCAGTCACTGTCTGTTTGGCATATATTAATTACAGATTATGTTCTCCCTATGTCTGTGCTTGTTTCTCTCTGAGTACTCAAGTTTTCTCTACCTATCCTAAAACCATATATTAGGTTGAATGGCAACTCTAAATTGACCCAGTGTGAGAAAGTTTCAATCTCTGAATGATTGTGTGTGCTTTGAGGGAATGGGATATAATGGACTCTGGGAAATCATGTGCTCTATAGATTTTTTTTTTTTGAATAAAGGATCAGGAAGTAAGAGGAACTGTAGTTGAGGACAGGCACCTAGTTCAAAAAAACAAAACATGAAAGTACAAAAACCAATAAACAAATATACAAAGTGCCAGACAAACTGCAAAGTCAAAAAGTCAAAGCTGAGAATTCTAATTTAAGTGAAATTATTTTTCTTAAGTCGACAATGTTTTTTAAATAGCACTTTATTTTTATTATTAACGCAATGTTAAACTCAGCATTTGGCACAAGACCATTGTAAATAACTGTTTTGGGATGGAATCATAAGCCACACCCGTGTGACAGCACACCATGCCTACAGAAAAGGGAATGGGCATCATCACTAATTGCACCCATTAGAAAATTATTCAAAATGGCAGCAACCACAAAAAAGGTGCTGTGATAATGTCACAAAAATAATGAAATTAAATAATTAAAGCAAAATATTTTCAGAGTGAAAAATGCAAAGCTAAAATTGAACAAAAAGATTCCAAATCTAATAACCAACATTGGAGTACCCATCATGTTAATTCCTTCTGTCTGCCCATTTTAACCCTAGGTTCATAAAATGTAGAGGTAATAAAAAAATTACAATATGTCTAGGAGATAAAACTGCCAAAAAAATGTAAAGATTGAGACTTTGTCAAAACATTAAATGTCAAAATGCTATAAAGAAATTAGAATACCAATTGTCAAGTTCCAAAACACAAAACAACAAGGTCAAACGAGCAAAGCTAGAACTTCCAACAGTACCTGTCAAATCCTTAGCCTTCTTTCTTTTAACACATATTTTTTATTTAAAAAAGAATCCCAAAGCCACGATGCCATTTCAACTGTAATGCCATCTTAAATGCTGAGGTGGTGATGTTCGTGACACATGGCAACATGAGTGACGTGATGGAAAATGAGCTCTGTTTTTATAGAACATATGACTGTGGCCATTCATGTTTACATAATAGTATGCCAGAAACTCAAAAATAGTGGCACACAGTAAATCAGAGCAAAAAAATGATGAAAACAATCAAGACATTTTTTTAAGAAAAGTAACTCACATCAAACATGGAGAAAATTTTCAATTGTTTCAAAAAACCTGTATTCTCATAGATGGTAAAACCTTGACTAAAAGAACAGTGACTGTACTTTTAAACAACTTTGCTGTAAGAGTTTATATTTACATTTTTATTTTACTAGTAAAGCTTTATCACAATCAGCAAATACTTTGCAAGCTATATTTGAATGTTTTTATGGGAGGGCTAATAAATATGTTCTAAGATTTTTCAGTTAAATAAGACGGACGCTTCGAGGTAAGGTTGTTATACTCACCAATCATCATTCTCTTTCCTTCTTGACATATGTTGGCCATTACTTAAAAATAAGTCTAGTTATTCAAGGCTATTCTTTTAGATGCATATCAGTTTATTACCCAGAAGATGTTGAATTCATCACCAGTGTTTAACCTTGGGAAAGGCTCAGACACCATTCAGTTCTCAAATTGTCTTTCATATTTTTGCATATTGACACAAATCACTTATTTCACACATAGTACTGATATAAATGAGTATCACTAACAAATATACTGTATATAGAAGCAGTTCAGTTTTGTCTTGGTGTCAGGTATGCTGGTTATAGGGGGGGGAGCCTTTCCTTGAACTAGTAGATTTTCTTAGCCAAGAATTATAACTCCCAGAACTATAAACTTACAAATGAAGATAATTTTTTATCAGACTTCCTGTTCTC
Organism: Polypterus senegalus; assembly: GCF_016835505.1. Classification (NCBI taxonomy): domain Eukaryota; kingdom Metazoa; phylum Chordata; class Cladistia; order Polypteriformes; family Polypteridae; genus Polypterus; species Polypterus senegalus. The sequence continues at coordinate 136,718,653 of NC_053154.1, read as the reverse complement.
TGCCTAAATTGTTGGCTTTGTGCAGAGGATCTGACTTTTTTCTCCTTGACTATAACCTAACAGCCACATTTTGACTGAAAAGGTACTGTAGGTTTATGTCAGTTGTTGGCTAAAGCGAACAAGCACCTTGTAGAATGTTTTTGATATATACAGTATGTCACTTTATATTTTACCACATTACTTTCATATTAATGTATATAAACATTCTCTATCCAAAATGAATCCTTAAAGTCTTAATGAAGAAACACCAGGGTTAATGTTCATTTTTCACTGCATAACCTACGACTGGGGTGGCCATTTCCAGGGTGCTAAAATGGAGCATAAAATGCATGACAGCAACTGACAAGGTGTATGTGAAAACCATAACCACAGAGAAATCAACTTGAAGTAAAATTCAGATATGAATTGTGCCCTTTCCCTGTTGAATCTGAAAGTTTCCTACTGGCTACGAATTTGTACCTCGGCAGATATTTTGTTGTTCGGAAGTGACTGAGTACAGTTAATAAAGAACGCTTGAGCTAATACCCCAGGCCCTGCACTTTGCTCATTATGCTTTGGCTTTTCTGTAGTAGCATGTTATTCTATAGTGCCTTTTCACTGCAGCTAATATCCATGTCATATTGATGAAGTCTGCAGAACACATGGAGTTCATCTTTCCTACTTTTCAAAATAAGTGTGTGTTCTTTGCACAACTTTGAATTATAAGATGATTTTCAGTTTAGCATTTTTTAATAACAGCATGCGGTGCAACAATGGTTAGGTGTACTAGATGCCAAAATTATTTTTGAGGACATGGGATTCTGCATTATTTCTTAATACCATGAAATAAAAGATATTTTACTTGTGAGTCAATACATTGCATAATAATAAAGGTGAGAAGGAGGACAAGCAGGAGCCCATCTAGACTTTGTACTGGATGGAGGGCACAGTGCTGACAGCCTTGCATAAGACACAGGTTTCATTTCAACTTTCACATTTAGTGTGCTGTTTAGTCAATGCTTGGCGATTAAATTCTACAGAAAGAACAGTTCAACTCATTAGCCGTTTGCTATAAATTATTCACAATGGGAGATGGTAAGGCACTTGTAAGACAGTCTAGTTTTAAAAATGGTTTGCATGGATTTGAAAGAGCCAAAGCTCATTTGACAAGAAAGTGTCATTTTATATTACCATTTTGGAGATTTAGTATAATGTTCTAATTCATCATAATAGGAATCTACATTTTAATGCATGTTTTAGTTTATATAATACTAGCCATCCCCCGTGGCTTCACCCTTGGAGTAGTGAAACAGGACAGTGAGGAGGGCCCTACCCAGCTCTCTACTCCTGACGTCACTCTTCCCCCTCCCCTTGGCCTGCAGCCTCTGTCTTGGATTAGCGCAAATATATCGCTCCTGCAAGCGAACTATGATTCTTAGCGCATTGAGAGAAGTCACAAAATCAGCCGGAATGTTCAAGCAAATTATAGAAAAAAAAGATCTAAATCCGTCAAGTAGTTCTCGTTTGCTAACTAAATTAGGGTTACACTTCGAGGCAGATGCGTGAGTGAGGATAGCCCTGCCCCCCTCCCCGCAGCCCGATGAGTCTCTCTCAGATTTGCGCTAATAAATCGGTACTGCAGGCAAACTATGATACTTAGCTTGATGAAAAAGTCACAAAATCAACGGAATGTTCAAGCAAATTATAGAAAAAAACCCAATCTAAATTCCGTTCATTAGTTCTCTCGTGAAGAGACATACAAACGGGTCTAAAAAAACTATAAGAAATTTCATGCTTGGACCATGAAATTTTTAACACCGTTTCTTAATGAGCACCTATGGACCAAGGGTAACCTACATTCCAATTTTCAAGTCCCAAGTCCTCATGGTTCGGAAGATTTCGTGATGAGTGAGTCAGTGGTATGTGGCTTTTATATACAGTATTAATATTACAGATTTTGTACTCAATGCTTAAATGTGTTATGCTTTTCTGTATTCTAACAATACATTTAATTAAGGGAAGAAAATAAATGGATTTTATTTCCTAAACAAAAAAAAAAATTCTCTCCAAAACGTAGACATCTAGAACTATGCATCAACATTAAACACGTGTATTTTGTGGCAGTAAATTCAGGGTGTCTAACTCTTTTCAAATGTAAGTAGAACTGTAAGTCTTGAAAAAAAATTCTTTAACCATTTATACATTCTGTTGGAATATATAGCTTTCTTAAAATTTTGAATACATTTAAATGAATGGTGAAACTTTCATGAATTAAAAAATCGAGAAAAGTATGGAAGAAGGATGTTATGAATGTATGCTTCATTACATTTGTTTAAATATAATATAGGGATATCACCTTTCAACTGGTTTTGTATGAGAGAGAGAGTGCATGTACACATGAGTTACATAGAGTATTGGATAGATTCTGCCTTTCCGTAACCTTGTAATTGAAGAATTTGGATTACAAAGTGTGTGTGAATGAAAAATTGTTTTTGTGTCATCCTATTTTCAGGCGCACCAATTAAAATCTGTTATGATGGATTTCACATTTGGTAAGGGTTTGCCAGGGAGGAGAATGGGTCAACTGCAAGAGACAGCTAAGGCATAGCTTATACTTAACACAGGAAATGAAAGAGAAACACTCAGTTTTCAAAAGGAAGATACATCTACATGCCCATGTGGGAATAAGGACAATTCCATAGGTCTGTAAGTAATTGATGAGAAGGAAGAAATTTTCAAGTTCAGCAAAAAGCCCCACCATTTAATGATAAGCAAAGAAGACACCGTTCCTAGCCAGTATAAGAAGGAGAATGTTGCCCTTTTAAGAGTAAGGATAGGACAGACTGGCAGGAGACATCATCTTTCACTCTATACCTTTGGTTGCAGAGCACGGGACCCGACTGGTAGGACTGGAACTCTCAATTATTATAGCAGACTACTTCAAAGCAGCCTGAGAGAACTGATACCTGTACTTTAGATTACACTGTTTCCAGTGTTATAAATGTTTATAAATCAAAGCAAATAATTCTGTAAATTGTAGTAATTTTGTTGTTTCTTTGTATGGACTCACTTCACCTTGTCCAAATCTTCTCTACAAGGTTCATGGTGAAGAAGACTGACTAGACCAATAGGTAAAGCTAAATTTCTTTGAGAGAGATGTTAGAGAAGAATAATAAACTAAGTTGCTTTTGTGAGGAATTTTGGCCAAGTTTCTTTATTTTGAAGTTTTGCTTTAATCATTTTCTTAGTGCTTCTGCTCCATCTTAGCACTTGAATAACACAATAAAGCATAAAATAGTATCTTTACAGTCAGTATCACTAGGTTCACCTTCCTCCCATCATGATGAAAACTTTCTGAATAAATTTATGCTTTTCACAAATACTTGTAATTTTATTTTTTATTTAGCATATTTTCAAGTTTTTTATAAATGTTTATGAAAATATTGTTTTTGGTACATTTTCCTTGAAAATGAATTTGCAGTGCTCAAAGGTTTTAGCCTCCGTGGCATTAGCAAAAAAAAAACTGATCTTTAGAAAATGCAGGCATGCTCATCAAATGCAGATTAAGTGATAATAAATGGAAAATAAAACCAAACAGTGGCAAGGCCACTAAGGGCTCAGGCAGAGGAGGAGGAGTGTATAATCTGTTGAAGGTCAATGCTTGTGTTGTCAGTCTCTTCCAAAGTGTTGCTTACTAAAAATAAACACCCAGCATGTTGCTCTTGTGAATATTTAAAATTTTTGACTGCTGTTGACGTAATATGCAAAACTAAACAATAGGGGATAGGTGGGGAAGGTAGGCTTTAAGGCACTGCAGGCTGTCAACAGACATTACCAGACCAGTAAAACCTAATTTATATCTTGTTCTTCTAATAGTGCCTCTCAAATTTATATTAATGGTGAATGTGCAGGTCTATAACTGCCACCTAGTTGAAGTTTCAAGAAAATGTCGTCAACAACTTAAGCATTATCACTACCCTGACAGTGTTACTGATGACATCCCTGACCATGTCAAATGCTTTATTTTCAACTTTAAACAAGGTCTTTTACTTTTGTATCACTGCTACATTTTCACCTACTGTAAATCTGTTGATTTACTGACATGGCTGTCTTCATATGCAGTGTTGGGTTCCTAATTGCAATTGGCTTCTTGTTGCATTACATAATGATTTTGTACAAGTCACGAAAGGCACTATAAAAAATATATATACAAAAAAAAACTTTGGTTAAATCTTATTCTCATCACCACATTTATCTTTCATCTTTATGATACCTTTATGATGTCTCCAATTTGCAAATGAAAAATGATCATTTCAGATGTATTTCATTCAGAAGTTTCATTCAACTGTAGGCCCGTGCTTACTGTGAAAAGTGTTATATAAAGCATATGATGGACCTAATGACTAAGGTGTTAAACAGTAAAGACAAGTTCTTCATTCAGTCTCCACTGCTATCTCAATGTGTAAGTCGAAAAATCTTACTTGATATTCCAAAGCATTTCTGATTTGAGTTATAACTCAAGTTAAACAATTAAAATGAAAACTAATTAACTGATTGACTGAATGACAAATCTTTTTCAGACACTAATGATGAATTTTCTTTTCTATGAATGAATGAATGTAAAGCCATTTTGTAAGCTAAGGATTGTTTAAGGATAGATTTGAAAACACCCTATCTTCCATCAATTGACTTGGCTCTTTCATGTTTCCCCGAGTCGTTTTATAAGTTCATTTATACAATGACAACAGATTCATTAAGCTTTAAGAGTGATTCAGCACATGGTGCTATTCTTTGATAGATGCTTTATTAAATAAACAAGGTCACATTAAGAGACCAAGCTCCCTCATTTATTGTAGGCCTTAATAATTTTTCAGTTGTACTACTGCAGAAACTCTGAAAGACACTATATACTAATGGATTACTTGACTGATTAATCTCTGAGGCCTTATCTAAAACTAGATTAGAATCTTACAGCTTTTTGATAGGGCTCTTTGCTAATGGCACTCTATCAAGTTAAGATGAATAGGTTGAAATGAGTAAGGGTAATTTAAAATAAGACATTAAAAGAACCTGAAACATGTGCAGAGTGTTGAGTAACTGCAGAGGGACTGTGGAATGACAGAGCATCAGAAGGTGCCAGCCAGCTTTAATGAATGCACAAGTGCCCTAAGCGTGTTACTGGCAGTTTATGTGCAGCACATTGGCTGTTGGGATTCTTAATGGGCAAATCAGGCACAGGGTAGAGACCACCAGGTGGGAGGCATATAAGAATAGACAAGCCATAGTAGTGGCAGGAAAAGTAAGATCCAATTTTGTTTTTAAACTGGGGATAAGAAATGACTTCTTAAATATTTAATAGGCAGACATAATCATTGTCCTCCACAGCAAAATGAAGGAGATCAATTACCTTACTTTTTAATTTTTGGGAAATTAACAGGAAATAAACTAATCAACTTACAATGTGCATTTACTTGCTTGTTGTGGTGTAATAGCAGGCATCCCAAAACAACTGCAACAGCACAGGGGCTGCTTGTATAAAGAATGAAGGCATGCCTTTGAGAACCATTTGGATTTTTCACATTATTGGTTCTGCATGCATTTCATTTCTTATTTATTTAAATACATTAGCAGTAACATTTCAAAAGTAGATTATTATTATTATATATTTCTGTGCCAGTCATGTTGTTATTGTTATGCAAATATATTATTACAATGTAGCTCAAAAAAGTGAGACTATATGTAACAGCTGTGAACGATAGGGTGCGCTCTCGCTCCCTTGAACCCCTGTCCACGACTCCAGACACCAGGTAAAAGTCCTCAAGTTGACTTTATTTTTATGCCACAGTGTACAAAACACACTCTCCTCCACAATACTCATTAAATAACCAATAATACACAATAAATCAATCCTCCAGCTCCCAGACGTGTTGCCACCCTTCCACCCAGCTCAGCTCGCCGTCTGGGAGCTCCCACAGTCCTTTTATAATCCCTGACCTGGAAGTGTTCTCAATCCCCAGTCCATGTGATCCTCAATCACTTCCGGGTCAGGTAAAAGTTCTTTTCTTCAACCCGGAAGTCCATCGCTCTTCCTATGACGAACCTCCGGGTCACAGGGCACGAAGAAGCCCTCGGTCCTCCCTGCAGCTCCCTCCTGTGGCCCCCACAGCATCCAGCAGGGCTTTGCATAAAAACTCCATTGTCCATGATGCCCTGCTGGTCTTCTGGGGACCTCCATGCTGCAAGGAGGGCTCCACCTGGCGGCTTGGGGGTATTGGCCGGGATAAATGGCCGGCCATCCTTTACACAACACAACATTCTCAAACCTGCTTAACCCAATTGAAGCTAAAGAGGGTCAGGGTCTTTCCTCATAGCCCTGGTGCAAGGCAACAACCAGTCCAGGACAGGACTGCTGTCTACCACTCACACAAATCTGTGGCCATTTTACAATTCTAGTAAATCTAACATGCAAGTGTTTGGGATATGAGTATGAGTTTGGGATATAAGTGTTTGACTCGAGTGCAGCCGTGCAACGGGTGACACTTCAGAACCACACTAGCTCGAATAGAATGGAACAGTGTGAAGTTTTTTACAGCGCCAATCATGCCACCAACCCCCTTGTTTTCCCTGCAAGTTGAAGGAAATACTAGAACACAGGACAGAACAATTGCAGCTTAAGGGCCTTGCTCAGGGTCCCAACAAAGTGGAATTACTGACATTTATGGGATTTAAACCCGCAACCTTCCAATTGCCAGTGCAGATCCCTAGCCTCACATCCACCACTCCAGCAGGGCTGGGGTATACAGCCATCACTTAATTCTGTATCATGCTACTGAATCAGTTCTATACAGTCCACACTTTACTGTATATCATGCTACTGCATTCATTCTATTGGAGTGTCCTCCTCACCCACTGATCTAACTAGTCCACCTCATCGCTGGCAGTGGAGTAACTGGAAATGCAATCTAGAGAAGCAGGCAGTGTACTTATTTTAATATTAACTCTCTATTATATTAAAAAGGTTTTCCATCATGTCTGTGTTATTCTGCCTTGACTGCTCCCCTCCACACCACTTGTTTGGGATATGGGAGCAAAACTGGAGTACTTCACAAAAAATGCATTAAGACATGGAGAATATGTAAACTGCAAAACAGACCTGGCATGTGATTCAAACGTAGGTATTGCATTATTGTCTAAAAAGGTGTTACAACTGCATGCTTTAAACAGCAATCTCTCTTTCTTGGAGCCATCGTGAAATGAGGTTCTTGAACATGTCAGGATCAACCCTAGTGGTTGTGCAATTAAATCTCTTGTGCACGCATTTTGAAATAGATTTATTTGGTCTTCACTCATTAATCCTGTTATGATTTGGCTTTGTTCTAATTTGTTTCCAGTTTTATTTCATACTTTCTCCTCAGGTTTTTTTTGATGTTGTGATTTAGACTTGAGGAGAAACTTATTGTGGTAATGAGTTGTCATTTAAACCATAATTTAAAGGCATTAAAATATTTTGACATCTTCCAATGGTTTTGTTTTGTTTTGGGTGTCGCCATTTTGTTTCTATACATCCAAAGTTGCTAGGCTGGGATTACAGAAATTGATTATGACATTACATCAGAGGTCAGTAGTTAGAAAAGTCAGCAGAGGAACTTCCCATTTACACTGTGGCATAAGCATTTTGTTTTTAAAACTTTCTAGTTACGGCTTAAAGCTGTGTTTTCTTTTGACTATCATTTTAATAAATGTTTGGGCTTGATAACAGCCTAGTTAATAAACTAGACTTTAAGCTATGTTTCATTTCCTGATCATCATCTGCCTCACATTCTCTGTGACAATACAAATTCCCAGTGGCACCTCCAGTCACTCCATTAAAAGTTTCCAAACATTCTTATTATATTCATATAGAAACGTCAGAACCCTATAAATTGTGCCAAAGCCAAGAGCACCCATTTGGACCAAACATTTTATTTCTCAAACTGCTTTAGGAGCTGGTAGTGCACCATCAAAGCCAAACTCAAATTGAATTTCCAAAAAGAGAGTATTTATAACATAGTGAGTCACCCTTTGAATAAATAAGTAAGTTATAGTTACACATTGCTTTCCACATCTGACAGTTTGCTTATACTGCTCTCACACAGGACATGGCCTTAAAGCTTTATATTGAGGTTTTTATTCTACGAGTGACAGGGAAAGCTGTAAAAAAAAGTGTAGTAATAAAATAGTAACAGAATAACAAAATCAGAATCTCTTTCAGTTCTTTAATAGCTAAAACCATCAGCAGGTTGACAATGAGAAATGTGTATTATTAACAACACCTTAAGGGAAATCAGAAAATAATTCACCAGATTCAATTTGATTTAACGTTTATTTATTTTTTTTACTTAAAGGCTTCTTATGATACATACACTGTCCTATTTACTTAAATCATTGTTGCTTGGATTTTAATAATTTACATTATTCATTTAAAATGCTAATTGTCAAAGTGTCTTTCAGTGACCTAAAGTTGTCATTGGTCTGCTGTATCTTCAATGTTTTTAACTGCAGTTTTTTTCTTTTCATACTTGCTTATTGGCTGCATAAATTAGCCATTCTCTTTTATATACACAGTAGGTGGAGGAAGCAGTGCCTGTAACTATCACTTCCACATATCTACAGTTTAGGCCATGCAATGATATATCATTCCTTCCTAAATTTCAAAATGAAAACAACAGAAAGTATGGCATCATTTCAAAGCACTGAATTAATTTATGAAGATAAATTGTGCCAATACTAAATTTGTAAGGACTGTAATCACAAAATGTATTTATAAAGTATGTAAGTTTGCAATACTTGACATAGGATGAGTCTGCGCGATTTAAAATACAATTTATTTTTGTATAGCCCAAAATCACACAAGAAGTGCCATAATGGGCTTTAACAGGCCCTGCCTTTTGACAGCCCCCCAGCCTTGACTCTCTAAGAAGACAAGAAAAAACTCCCAAAAAAACCCTTGTAGGGAAAAAATGGAAGAAACCTTGGGAAAGGCAGTTCAAAAGAGACCTCTTTCCAGGTAGGTTGGGCGTGCAATGGGTGTCAAAAAGAAGGGGGTCAATACAATACAGTACAATACCCAGAACAGAACAAATCCTCAATACAGCATAAAAATAAAAATTTTAGAAGTACAGAGTAGAATTTAACAGTAGATGATATCACATAATATGATTTGGATTTGTTTAGAGTCCTGGAGACCTCATCCATCAAGCTACCTCCCCCATTTGGCCATTCCACAGCTGAAACAGCACTAATCCAATGAAAGGACCCCTCTTTCCCACGATTCCTGCGATCCTCCATCAGGGATGACTTTACCTTAGGCAGGCAAAGTAATTTGGCAGGTGGGCCGTGCCACATTTGAATACCGAGAAGAAAAGCAGAATAGGTGAAGGTTAGTATCCAATTATAACTATCATGTTACTTATGTTTTAGTGCTAATGACTAACAGAGATGCAGTCTGTACAGTAAATCAGAAGCTCTAGTCAGGATATGCTAAACTGAAGTAGTGAGTCTACAGCCAGGATTTAAAAGCTGAGACCAAAGAGGCATCTCTTATAGTAGTAGGCAGACCATTCCACAGTTTAGGGACCCTGTAACTAAAAGCTCGACCTCCCACTGTTATTTTATTAATCCTTGGAATCATAACCAGACCAGCATCTTGAGATCTTAATGTGCGCTCAGGTTTGTAAGTCATGATAAGTTCAGACAAGTAAGCTGGACCTTGGCCATTTAATGCTTTATATTTTAAAAGGAGGATTTTGAAATCTGCCCTAAACTTAACCGTGAGCAAGTGTAAGAAACCACTTTGAACATCCATTGAACACCTCATTGCAGTAGTCAATTCTACTAGAGTAGTCAATTGTACTAGAATATTTTAACCTAAGTGTTATAATAAGCCCATTCGGTGGAAGTATGTTTATGGTATGTTTATGATGTTTCATATCACCTTATATTATGTTGTTTTATTGCAGAAAGGCTTTGGGGGACACCTGTTCTCAAAATGTATACTTGCACAGGTTCTTTTTAATGTGTGTCTGTGTCTGATTCTCTTTTACTCTGACCTGTAAGAGCACTTGGGGTATACAGGGGGAGGAGGTTGGGAGCATGAATTGACAATGGGCACCAACCACACAATGAACCAACTCAGGATTCCAAATTAGGACTTAAGTGCGGCCGTGCAACGGGTGACACTTCAGCACCACACCAGCTCAAATAGAATGGAACAGTGTGAAGTTTTTTACAGCGCCAATCATGCCACCAACCCCCTTGTTTTCCCTGCAAGTTGAAGGACCTGCTAGGACACAGGACAGAACAATTGCAGCTTAAGGGCCTTGCTCAGGGTCCCAACAAAGTGGAATTACTGACATTTATGGGATTTAAACCCGCAACCTTCCAATTGCCAGTGCAGATCCCTAGCCTCACATCCACCACTCCAGCAGGGCTGGGGTATACAGCCATCACTTAATTCTGTATCATGCTACTGTATCAGTTCTATACAGTCCACACTTTACTGTATATCATGCTACTGCATTTATTCTATTGGAGTGTCCTCCTCATCCACTGATCTAACTAGTCCACCTCATCGCTGGCAGTGGAGTAACTGAAAATGTAATCTAGAGAAGCAGGCAGTGTACTTATTTTAATATTACCTCTCTATTATATTAAAAATGTTTTCCATCGTGTCTGTGTTATTCTGCCTGGACTGCTCCCCTCCACACCACTTGCCCAATCGTTACTTCTACTGAGCACACATCCTCTCTCTATGTACCACCCCGTGACACTCTCAGTGGTAACTCACCCTACAACATGAATGTTTATAATGGCAAGGCAGTAATCAAAATTGTCTGCTCAGGAACACTGAATTTTCCATCATGATAGGAAAAGAGCAGCAAGAGCTGATTATGAATTTCAAAAAAAAGAAAACAAACAAAAAAGAGCCAGATATAATACAAATCAAGAACAAAGATAAGAAAAATAGAGAGAAAAATATCCCAAACAACATGTGTACAGAAATGCAAAAAGCCACGTTTATAGAATGCATTGTAGAGGATACAGCAATTCATAATATTGTTTTTGATGAGCCATTAATGTAATTTAATTTTATATTTACTTTTTATTATGTTTTACTTTTTTCTTCTACTTTTACTTTTTTACTTTTAATTTTTACTCTATTTTATTATTCATTAGTCTTTAAAATAGAAAGCTGTAGTAAAATATCCAAGTAACTGATTTTCTAGCTGTATAAACTAGGACCAAACCATCTTCCTTCCACTTCCCGCATACTCTTCTATATAACATCTTCTTAAATTCAATTGCTTTCCCTAATGGACAAGCAACCTGGCACCCTTTGAAAGGCTCAGCCATGAGATAGCAGGTGCCCAGTACCCATCCACAGGGGTTGGTGAGCAAAACAAGCAGAGGGCAGACTGTGACTCCTTAATCATTTTTAAAATATAATTCTCTAAAGATATTCCAAATTGAAATAAAATCAAGATGTGGCAGTTCCCACCATACAACCTGGTAGCGCTAAATGTTCAGTGCTCCAGGCAGCTCTGTTCTGGCATTGTTGTTCAAAGTCTTAATCTCATCTACACTGCCTGTGTATCTTAGTTTTGATTATGGTGGAAGACCCTGATCAGCACATCATCTGATTGTACAAAGCTAATCAATCTAAGGTATAGTGCAATCCATGGCAGCTATTGCCTTTCACTCAAGAGCTCATAAAAGTTATGTTTCTTATCTTAGAGGCAGTCAGCTTCTCCTTTCAGGACTTATGAAAGTATCTTGAAGGTTCTTATATCAGAAATGATACTGTTGCAGTAGAGACTGCTTGTGTCATTTTAGTACATGTGCTGAGTGTCAGCAGGCTGCTTTTTTCTTTTCGATAACAGCTTAGCTCAGCTTTGCCTTTTTCTTTTGAAAATCCCACTTTTAAACAAACCAACTCATTTTCCAAAGATATTGGCACAGGCAATTACTGCAAATGTTAGATGTTACAGATAGACATATGATATTTCACAGTAGCAACAGAAAATATTAGTCATCAATAGATTTTAAGATACATTTTGTGCAGTCCTTAGCTCAGTTTATTCTTGAGCATAATTCTGCTCTGCATATGAGTTACATTTCTCAATATATTAAAAAATTAATTATAAAATGCAAAGGGGCATGTTGTTTTAGGTTAAGACCAGAATTCCATGATAAAAATGTACTTACAAGTGGGCCTTTTTCATCACGTCAGAATCATTTGTGCTCTACCTGCAGCATGAGATGGGTTCCATGTGTAAATTCAGAGAAGCTGACAGTCATCTCATGTGTATTCTTATTCCTCCAATCCTAATTTGTTTGTGAGTTACTCTCGCTGTGGCCTGAGGTTTCATGCCACCTCTGGTTTTCTCAGCTCAGCCTGCATCCTGTACACCGACCTTGAGCAAGTGGCCGTGTGTCCCTGTGCTGGGGCTACAGGATATGCAGTCTGGGGCCGTACGTGTCACTTCATTAAAAGCTAACAGTCATTTCACCCATCTCTACCTGACACTGATTGCTTGGCTAAAGGCACTGGACTGACAGCTCATTTTTCACACTACCTGCTCTTTGTTTCAAAAGGGCAGGTTGCACGTTTTAAAGAACATTTTACGGCTTTCATAAGCACAGAGGCCAGTTTTGTCATGAGCTGCTCTGTGCTTTGTTTCTTTATGAAAGAGGTGACTAAGAGCTAGAGTCTTAAAAAAGGGAAACAATTGAATTCACAGTGAAGACATAATGTCATCTTTTCAATTGGATAAGATGCCAAATATATATATAAAAAAACACAACAAAGTAAAGAGTGTCAACTTGAGTGCCATTTAAAGCTTTTATCTGACACAAAATCAGTAACCAACTTGAAAAAGTCTTGATTGCTCCTGTCAAATGTCCAGAGTTGCTTTGCTTTAACTGGAAGTGTTATTTTTCTGATCAGGGCTGCATAGACATGCATGGGATCCACAATTCCACTTCATGTGGGAGTTGGTGTGTTCCTCCTTTGCATCATCTGTGGGTTTCCTGTTCCACCTAAAAACACACGTTATATGGCCCTTGTGTTTATTTTGTCTTCCTGTGTATAATCTTTCTTTTATGCTTTCATGCTATATTAATCAAAAATTGCTGAGCAAAAAACTTTTTTAAGTAACTGTCAGTCTCATTTACAGAGAAGCTTAAGTAGCAAAAGCAGCATGAGGTTGAAAGTACAAACTAGTCCGGAATAGGAAGATAAATAATACTTATACTAAAAAATAGCCAAGGAAGTTATTTAAGGCAAGGAAGACAGATGCTTTAAAATAAGGTTATTATACTTGCTAAACATGGTGTCAGAATGGTGATAATTAGTGCTAGCAAGGAACAATTAAATTGTGCTATGTACAGATGACAATAATGACCCTATAAACCTATATATTTATACTAAATTACTTTTATTCATTATTGATTTAATCTTTGTTTGCCTGCGGTGGGTTGGCGCCCTGCCTGGGATTGGTTCCTGCCTTGTGCCCCGTGTTGGCTGGGATTGGCTCCAGCAGACCCCCGTGATCCTGTGTTCGGATTCAACGGGTTGGAAAATGGATGGATGGATCTTTGTTTGCAGTTTTGCCAGCCCATCACACACCATATTTAATCAGATTGGGGCATTGTATTTCATAGGTGCCAGTGAACCTAACCTGCATATACTGTACAAGATTATTAAACTACACATTTGAAAGACAAAGTTGTGCCATCATTAAAATAGAAAAAGTTCAAAACATGCATACAAAATGCTTGATAAGCTTACTTACTGGTTTTGTGATGCTATGTCACAGATGCAAAGTATTTATGTTTAGTACCATGAAAGTACAAATCCACCACGTTATACTTGAAATGTATTTACTATTTGGAAAAGGCTGCAAACATGGAGGATATGAACAGGAATTCTTAGTCCTTTTTCACCAAGATGATGAACTCATCAGTGAGGCCTCTAGGGAAATAATGTGAAAAGTCTGTCTTTTTTTAAACCTGCCTCATTCTAGTGTATTTACATGCTGTGTTGCCCAGTTTTTTGATCGGTTGGATGCTGATTTGTGCTCCATCTCTTTTAATTTTGATTGCCCAAATGATCAATTTTTTTTATTATATAATGAGTTTTACGCAGACATCATTCAAAATTTTGCCAATGTATATTTGATTATGGTGCTGATCACTGTGCTGTTTGTTCTGTACTCTATTTTAAATGTAATCATAAACAAATCACTTTAACTTACTGTATATTCACATCTATGCAGGACATTGTGCAGTTGCGTCAGAAAGTTTTCAAGAGTATATCTACAATATATTCTTTGACTTTGTGTTTTATACCTAGTTTACTTGGAAAATTAAAAAGGTATATGTACGTACATTATTTCTGGCACACCCTCAGACCTAATCTAGACTATAACAGGAGAGACCATCCTCAAAAAGTGCTTGTAAGTTTTTAGGGTTGCCTGAACTGAAGAATTTTTTTTAAGTAAACTTGTTCTTCAACTTTAAAATAGAGCCTGAACTTGAACTTAAAACTTTAAGGGTTCAGTTCAGATAGTAGTAACTCTGGCTGTTTGGTTTCTTCTTGAACTGAAAACCTTTAAAAAAGGAAATATAGAAATGGGAACAAACTTCTGTTCGTTACAGACCATACATAACCAGTGCCAATAAACATCCTGTATGTGCCAGGAAGGAAGGATAGGCATAGGGATAGTATGAAACATTCCTTTTATCACAGCCAGGAAGCCTCAATGTAAGGACCGGGCAAATGGGCTTACCACCACACAGCAGGTGGCAAAATTTATTTGACAAGGTTTCTTAAAGTAAGCTAAATAATTGTAAAAACAATTTTTTGGATATGTATAATTCTTACAATAGGAAAAACTGGAGTTAATGTCATGATTTAAATACTTTTCACTTGACTAAGATTTCATTTTTTGCAGTAAAAGTCTGGATGCTATACAGCTGAAGGCTCTATCACAAATAGAGTGCACGTCAGTGTGAGACAAAACAAGATTGCCATAATCAGAGGGCTTCAGTGAGCAAAAGTAATGTAGAGGGTCACTGATGTAGTCCAGTGCAAGGACATTTAAAGCTTTGCAGGTTATTAATAGAATTTTACAGTTGATTATGTAAGACACAAAGAGCCAGTGGAAGGGAAGCAGGATAGGTGTTATGTACTCACTCTTCCTGGTTTGTGTAAGGATTCGTGCAGCAGAGTTTTGAAGCAACTGGAGCTGTAATGTAAGATTAGAAGTGGCAACTGACAGTAGGGAATTAAAATAACAATAATTGATACAAGATGTGATACAAGCATAGACAATTTTCTCAGCATTACCAAAGGAGAGGAATGAGCGAACATGGGATATATTACGGAGGTGAAAATAAGAAAGTACACAAGTAGTTGGCCTCATCTTACAATGCAGGGGCCTCATGCATAACGCTGTGCATAGAACAACAACAACAACAACATTTATTTATATAGCACATTTTCATACAAACAGTAGCTCAAAGTGCTTTACATAATAAAGAATAGAAAAATAAAAGACACAATAAGAAAACAAAATAAATCAACATTAATTAACATCGAATAAGAGTAAGGTCCAATGGCCAGGGGGGACAGAAAAAACAAACAAAAAAAAACTCCAGACGGCTGGAGAAAAAAAAAATAAAATCTGTAGGGATTCCAGACCATGAGACCGCCCAGTCCCCTCTGGGCATTCTGCCTAACATAAATGAAACAGTCCTCTTTGGATTTAGGGTTCTCACGGAAGGGCTTGATGAAGATGGTCACGTAGAGTTCCAGGCCACCACCACAAAGAAACCGGAAAAAGAAACAGAAAAGAGAGTAGGGGTCAGTACGGATTTTAGAGCCACCATGAATAGTTATTATGATGAATTGAACATACAGAGTATCAGGATTAAGTTAAAGTGAAGTTATAAAAAGGCCATGTTAAAGTAAGATGTTTTCAGCAGTGTTTTAAATTGCTCTACTGTATCAGCCTGGCGAATTCCTATTGGCAGGCTATTCCAGATTTTAGGTGCATAGCAGCAGAAGGCCGCCTCACCACTTCTTTTAAGTTTTGTTCTTGGAATTCTAAGGAGACACTCATTTGAGGATCTAAGGTTACGATTTGGAATATAAGGTGTCAGACATTCCGATATATACGATGGGGCGAGATTATTTAAGGCTTTATAAACCATAAGCAGAATTTTAAAGTCAATCCTGAATGACACAGGTAACCAGTGTAAGAGCTCAGACTAAAACATGTTGTACGGACAAAAGTAGAAAAAAAAATTCAGATGCACAAAATCCAACTTCAAAACACTTCAGCTGCATACAGTAAATCCCGGTCGGCATGAAAAATAAGTGCTCCTGCCTGCCATCCTACCCCCGTCTCCTCCAACATTTTTACATATTTTAACATGCAAATCAATTTAAATATCACCTTCCCAGTTCAGTGTTTCGTTCAAAGACAGTGGTAAACGCACATGAAAAAACAGAATTTCAGCAAATGCGAAGTGGAGGCAAGGAAAAATGTACTATTTGTTGGCTTAAGCAGTGGTATAAACAATAAAAGGAAGTTGATCGAGTGATACAGAGTGGCAGAAAAATTTGGAAGTTCAAGTTCAGAAGGTCACACAGTGCCCGATGTAAAGAAGAAGTGGTCAGATATCAAAGTCAAAGTAAAAAGGCGAGTTGTATCCCACCGTCTGAGTGTCATACGGAAGCATATTAGGGTACAGAGAAAAGAAAAAAAAAATAGGGACACAGTGAACAAAAAAATGAAATTTCCACTTTAATCTTGTAGTTTATTTTGTCACTAAAGTAGAATGCCGTAAACCAAATCTTAAAATCAATGATTAATTTACTAGGGTCCTCCCTGCATGGAGTTTGCATGTTCTCCCCGTGTCTGCGTGGGTTTCCTCCGGGTACTCCAGTTTCCTCCCACAATCCAAAGACATGCAGGTTAGGTGGATTGGCAATAAGCTCTGCAATAAATGTCAAACCATCTGCCAATTCTTCAAAACTTTTAAGGAACATTGAAAAATCTTCAAAGTACATGTTTACCTATTCCATCCATCTACCCATCCAGTCCCAGCAAGCATACGGCACGATGCAGGTTTAACCCCTTGACAGGGAGCCAGCTCATCACTACCGCCGTGTCACCGTACCCACATGTTTAATTATTACCAGTATCAATATTTAAATGAAGTTAAAAATTTATCTGTATAATGTAATATACATACTTTAATGCATTTCATCTTAAAATGATATCAAGAGCTCCAAGAAGATAGCTCTTGGAAATCCAAATCGACTTAGAAGCCAGTCATCATAATCTATAAATGCGTGCTCTCTTCTATTGAATTAAATTCCTTTATTGTTGTTGTATGGTACAATGAGAAGCAATATGCAAATCCTATAAAATGATAAAATAACAATGATAATAAAAAACAATTAAATATATACAATATGAAAGCATAAGTACAATATACATGTACATATAGTGCAAATGGTTCATAAAATGGCTCATTTTGTGCAGTTTAGTAGTGCAGTGCAAGTTGACTGTGAGGCAATTGTAATTCTAAGTACAAAGTATAAACAGTTTTACTGGGAGCACATGGATTGATTGAGTATGTTTATATCTCTTTGGATGAAACTGTTTCTGAACCTCTAGGTTTGTGCAGGAAAGGCTCTGAAGCATTTGCTGAATGCGAGAAGTTCAAATAGACTGTGCTCATGGCTAAGGTATTGTCTGCTACAATTGTTTTCCAGGGTAGATGGTGTATCTAGATAATCATCTGCGCTCTCAACACAGCCTGCCATGTAGCTTTCCGATCAGTTGCTGTACAGCTGTGATTCCACACTCAGATACATTGGGTTAAAATACTCTGAGTGGTGCACTGAGAGTAACAATGCTAAAGCAGCTATGGTATTTGGAATAGTTTGACCATTCTGTGCACCATTACATTGTTATAGGTTGATTACAATCAGATGCCTTAAATTTATTAAAGATATGTGGTTAATTTCAGTTTATTTCATAAAGCGGTGTCAGGGATGTGAATCTAAAAAAGAAAGGGAAACCACACAGAAATAATAGCACTGCTTTGATGCTCAGTGCCAACAGTGCGCAAAACCGAGTGGAAGCTTGCGTACGCACAGGGTAAGGCTGGCATCGCAAAGTGAGTGTGGAAATGGACATACGCAATGTTTTTTTTGTGTACGCACCATTTATACATGAGGCCCCAGGTCATTAACAAATGCAGATATGACTGATGAAAATTTAAGAAAAAGAGCTAGATGGAATGGGAAGACAGGGAAAGATATAAATGGATGATGGGTTTATGTTTGATGATTTTTTAATTTATTACAGAAACAGTGGAGGGATATTTTACAGACTTCAGTGGAGGAGGTAATTGGGCCAGATGCTGATAACCCTCTGGTTATCATGGCCACTTTCTATTATTCTGCAATAATGTGTGTTCTTTGCTGCAGTTAGTACATCTCTGTAAGCTCTTTGATGTTAAGAGACAGCCTGGATGTGCACAGTGAGGCCAACCTTACATGATATTCTCTGAAGGTGTCAGCCAGCTGATTTCATATTCAATTTCAATAAGTTGTGCCATGGAGTTGAACACTTAAAGAAAACCTTATGTTTTAAAGGAGCTGTTTAATCTAGTGCTGAACGAAGGACTGAGTTCTACTAGTCAACAAGACTATCTAGTGTGGATGGAATAGGGGAAGACAGAAAAAGATCAGAAATTGATCCAACATGTAATAGAGGAACAGATAGTTTTAATGTTTCTGAAAGAAATTTGACATGTACAGGTAAGAGGAGGGAGAGATGATGAGACAGTGAAAAGTACTGCTTTATGGTCAGAAAGTCCCAAATCACTGCTATAAGTGTTACCAAGAGATAAGCCAGATGTGCAGATTATGTCTAGTATATGACACCAGATATTATAAGTATTTCCTATCAGAGTGGGTGGGAACATAAATATGTTCCACCAAGTCAAAACAGTCCAGCTAATACAGGAATTAACTTTTCATTCTACATGTATGTGTGACCATAGTAACCATAAACAAATTGGTGTTGGACATTAGAAAAATCTGTAAAATTGGTGGATGTTAAGTTTTGGAACATCATCAAAAATAAATGTACAAATTTGCAAAGTGATAATATATTTCCACATTCATAAAGATCACTATTGACAAGCCACTGTCATTAAAATCAATTCATTTTCCAACCTGCTTGTGCTTTTCAGAGTCATAGGGAGCTGTAGCCTGTCTCTAAGGAGTGCCATTTATAATATACCAATATAGAAAGGTTACTCTGCTAGGTACTCAGGCTATTCAGGCTAAAGTTCTAAACTCCTATTTAATATCTTATTAAACATGAAAAAGCAGAAAAGAACCAACACTAATGTAACACTTCTAAAGCAGATCATCATCTCAATGGACTTTATGTTAGGCAATGAAAGGTAGAAACAGGTGGGTGTTTACTCAATGATTTTCTTAATAACAATCCCAAAGCATTGCATGGTCAAATACGTACAAGTACAACTGATTTTGTTTTCCTGTTGCTCTTTCTCATATACCACCAGCAGTAAAAACTGAATGTTAAGATTGTGTTTCATTTTTTTGTGAATCCTCCCATTAAATAGTTTTCCATTAGTGTTCATTTTTGAGTCCACAGACAAGACAAAAGTTGATCTGACTTTGGCTGGAGTGTAAAACCTCTCATACATTTTAATGTCCACTTTCTTTACAGTAGCACAAAGTCACCACATATGGACTCTGAAGGTTGATATATACTTCTGTGCCAAGCCCACACCATAGGCACACCTTAGTCTCTGTCACCTTTGGCGTATCTACAGCATAGCCTGATGCAGATCTCCTCAAAAATGTAACTGCGCATCACATTGACATGAATCCTACATGGTCCCCTATGACTCTAATTGGCTAGTTTGGTAACTGCGTATTTCCTGAAACATATTTCCGTTCGTCTTCCTGTTTGAAAGTGGTCAAACATATGAACAAGTGGAAAAATATGAGAGACAATATGTTTACCTATTGAAAAAAAATGTGTAGCAAGAGGGACTGTGATCCTGGAAGGTATAAACTGCCTAAATTTTAATGGATCATTTACTTCTTCTGGGTGCTATAAACACAACCAACTAATGTTCAGGCATGTGCCTGTGGCATTGTGCAACACAGAAGTATAATTTGCTTTCTAAGGCATAGCCTACGTGCATAGCTACAGTGTAGGCTTGATGAAGAGGTACTGTATAAATCAGCCTTGACACTTACAGAAAGTTGGTAAAAATATCTTGATACAAATGCTTTACTGTGTTAGCCATGACATCAAGTCAGGTTTATCGTCTTGTGAGTGTAGTACAATAAAATTCATATTTGCATGTAAGTACAATACAAATAATAAATAAATAAAAATGATGCAACAGTTAGCATTTAACATACACAATATAAACAATTATTTATAATGTGTATTTGCAAGTATTAGATGTTAACACTGTTTATTACATTACAATTAACTGTTCAGTAACTTTGAAAAAAGCTGATGTATGGTATGGCTGAGGTCCATAATTTTCTTTGCCTTCCTAAGTCAGCAACTGTTGCCTATGTCCTAAGCAGAATTTGACGAAATCAGTGACAATGGACTCCACTGTGTACCTACAGAAATTTGTAAGAACAGGTGAAGAAATGCTCTGCAATCAATTATGGACAACTCCAGTGAAGCTGCAGAAAGGACAGGCCCTACTACAGAAATGATCCCAGAGACAGTTCCTTGCTGGGGTTTCAAAGGGGCTTTTGGGCAAA
This sequence comes from Polypterus senegalus, assembly GCF_016835505.1. Taxonomy (NCBI): domain Eukaryota; kingdom Metazoa; phylum Chordata; class Cladistia; order Polypteriformes; family Polypteridae; genus Polypterus; species Polypterus senegalus. Next base: position 136,697,784 of record NC_053154.1, on the reverse strand, counting down.
GGGCTATTGAACTTGCAGTTGGGGTTGAAACTGTTAGCAGGAACTCAACTTGTTTCAAGAAAAAGGGTCAAAGATGGTCAGTAAAGTATGGGTGAATTTTTAAAGAATTTCCTGCTTTACGGTGGGTAAGTGCAATAGGCACTCCAAATCATAGTAATTGGAAGGAATCTATAAGCAAGCCATTAATTGGCAATTAGGTTATGTATTGTAATAAATAACGTTCACAACACGTTACAAAGGTTTGAGGTTTTGCCCCATATAATCTCGGGATCTCAAATTTCTCAAATTTGTACTGTAAATACATTAAACATTCAACCTCAACCATGGTGTGAGGCTCGTTTTTATACAGAGGACAAAAAATGGCTACAGGAAATGATGTGGCAGGAAATTGGCTGGGACCGGAAGTGACGTCATTATGGCGGGACCATAAGTGATGTCATCGGGGTTGGCCGGAAGTGACGTCATTATTACTGGACCGGGATTGACATTATCAGTATTGTCCAGAAGTAACGTCATCGCTGAAAGACCGGAAGTGACTTCATCTGCGGGAGACAGAAGTGACAATGAATCTGAAGGAGTTGTTGTTGCAGAGCCCTTTTCGAGTATTGGTATTGTTGATGGTGATTGTGTGTTATTATTTGTTTTCTTTGGTTCTGTAAAGGTAGAGAGAGAGACATCAATACCACAATTCAACCGCCCGTCGGACAATATATCACTCATCTCCAGGCTTGTTGACTGCCTCCTATCTTCATTTTGCATTATTATTTGTTCATTATTGATTATCCCTCATAGTGTGTTTATTCTTAAACATTAAAACACCTTTTTTGCATACTCCTGGTCTTTTTGGATTTTATTTTGGGTTCATAGTTAGCTACGATACCCTATTGGTCTCAATATCCACATTAAAAAATCTAGAGCTTGGCTTAATCTCTGTAGGCTTTGAAACAAATTGACTAGAAGGGTGAGATTGACACATTTAAATGACAGCAATAAATTCCATCTCTTGTTTCTTGTCTCTCAAGGGTGATGTTTGATCTGTGTGTGCTGAAAGGATAACAAACACTATTATTAATGTAAAGAGTGGGGAGAAGGTCCTCATCCCGCTATTTCTTCTCTATATGCTTTTTCCTGGTCAAGTTGAAGATCTGAGGATACTACTGCAGCAGATGAAAGGCAGAATAGGAAATTGAGATTTCATTATGAAAATCTATTCATTTTGTTAACCCATTTTGTCCAATTCAGTTTTGCAATGAGCAGAGCCTATCCTGGAAGCACCAGAAGGCAGGAATCATCCCTGGTCCAGGTACCATTTAACTGAACCCCCAAATTCAACACGTTTTGTTACTGTATATGTTTCTGTGAATTGGGGTCAAAAACCATATTTTTCCAGAGGAAAACACACATAGACATTGGGAAGACATGCAAACTCAACCTAGTTAGTGAACAGGTTGGGATTCAGACTCAGTCAATGTTCTGTCTATGCAACAGTATGCTTCCATCATTTAGAAAGTACTACATAAAGAATAAAGGATACCTGACCGATCCACTACAACGCATTCCTTATCAAATTCATAAGATAAACTTTAATATTGAATGTGAAAGAAGCATTGTTTTATTGCTTTGTGAAAATGCAAAAGAACAAGGAAACATTTTTGCTCTTCTGGGCTTTCCACTGCTTAAGTTGAGATCTGCCATAGGAGGTTGTGCAGCAAATCAGTTCTATTGCAGGATGATGAGCAAATGATTAACAATAGAATCAATTTGTGTAGAAATAAAAGGTTTGGTGGTCCCATTTCTGTACTATGAGAATTTCAATTTCTGCTGCTTGGTACATATAGGGTTACTTTTGTCACAAAAAATAAGCCTCTGTGTGTAAGCAAATAGAAATTAAAGGTAAAGAATATTATTCCAAGAACTGAGAAAGAGTTTACTTTCAAAACTAAATGCATGAATGTGGCGTCTATCGACTCTCTAGAGTATTTAATCAGTGCCTCTTTTGTCTCTCAGAGTAGAAGATTACCATTAATAGTCCTCTGTGCACTGCAAAAGAGAGCTTTGCATTTGTAGAATGCCTGCTGCTGCTAGAGAAGAAGAAATGCTAATTTGTATCCTAGTGGGATACTTTTGCATCTTCTCTATTCCTTAAGGAAAACAGTAAACTGATGCTGGAAAAAACGTATTTTGTGTTTCAAGTTGCTTCGTTTTGAGATCTGTGTGAAGTGCTTGAAAGAATAGTTACAGCCTTTGCAGAGTAGTTCCATCTCCTTAGTTTCTGGACCTCATTTTCTTTATCTTAACCCCTTTTGTCATTGCATGCTGCAATTCAATGGTTCTACGGTATATGTCACCTACACTGCCTCTCCAATAACTATCACTTTCTCTGCTCCCATAAGTCAAGAATTTGTTGTTTTTGTGAATGATTAGATTCATTAATTGCCAGAATTTCCTGCATGGTTGGAAACATGAACACTGCTTCTTTGTATTTTCTGACTTAATGCAGTTGCACGCATGTACTCTATGTTAAATCCCACACTGATAAACTAGATGGCTTTTTGAATACAGTCAATATTCAACCAATGCAGGAGTTACATTCCTAGGAAATGACATAAAAGACAAAAATGAGAATGTTAAGAAATTGAATCTATGGGAAATAGGGGTTTAGATTCTTGCCACTACCAAAAACTTGAATCTTTCACTAGAGATTGCTCAGAATACACTTTTTTGCACAGAGGTCTTTATAACAAAGCACTGTTTTTGATAATGTGCACTTTTCATAACACATCAACTATGAAATAACCCATAAAATGCAGTACACAAAATACATTTGGGAACATGCAAAAAAACATTTTTCCTGACTAGTCATTCCTTAGAATTCTGTGACCCTGTTGTGCTAACTTCTCAATAAAAACAAACAAAAAAAAACTTTTACATTGAATTAGGAGACGTAAGAGCAAACCAAATAAAACTTTTAGTCACTACTGTCAGAAGACGCCGAAACTGGCAATGTCTCAACATCACCTCTAACACATTGTCCTTCATTGCTGGCAGATTGCATTGCCGATTATGAAGCTTGAAATAATCTGTCAGCAATGTCTACTTCTTGAACCGCTTGAGATCCTTAAAAGTCATGGTGTATATGAAAATAGCAAGTTAATGTTTAACGTTGAGGCTGTGATCGATAATGGCATCATCAGCCTCAAAGTCTCTAGCCATTTGGTCGATTGCTAACGTCAAACTCGCTGCCAACAGGAAGTTTATCTAACACCTTTATTGTCACACTAAGCCATATCACTGGCTTTGCACGCTTGGGCTTAGTACCCGAATGGCTTTCACTACGCTTTGCGTCAAAAATTACAACATAAAAATCGATACTTTAAGTAAAACAATGAAAGAATGCAAAGAATGAGCAGGGAGCTCTTTAGTCTATAATGGTAGGATGAACAGGAGGACACTAGTTCCTGTCATGTCTCTCTGCTGTTGGGATCTCTGGCTTAGCCCTTCAATGGCTCACATCATATCTGTCTAATAGGCAACAGTTTGTCACACTCGGCCGATATAAATCCTTCACCTCACCTGTGTCGCGTCGTGTCCCTCAGGGTTCAATACTTGGGCCATTACTTTTTCTACTTTATGTCCTTCCTTTGGGTCAGATTATTTGCAGACATGGCCTTAACTTCCACTGTTATGCAGATGATATACAGTTATATCTTAGTACACACTCCCCTACAGATTCACCTTCCAGCACACTCACTAACATTATCACTGACCTTAAGGTATAGATGGAAAATTACTTTCTCAAACTTAATGCCAAAAAAATATGTTACTGGTAGGTCCAAATTCCCAACTTTCTAAGGCATCCAACTTCTCTGTTTCTGTTGATGGTACATTTATTGCTCCTGTTGTCAGAAATCTTGTTGTTTTGTTTGATTCATCACTCATTCATCCAAAATTTCATTCTATCATCTCCGTAACATTGCCCGCCCTCGTCCATTTCTGTCCTTTAATGATGCTCAAACTCTGGTTCATTGTTTCATAATGTCTCGTATTGATTACTGTAATTCCCTCTTTATCAGCCTCCCTGCAAAATCTATACAGAAGCTACAGTACATTCAGAACTCCACACCCACTCAAAGTGTTTTGCTCACATCTCCCCTGTTCTCTCACACTTTCACTGGTTACCGGTTCCATCAAGGATTAAATTCAAGACTCTACTTCTCACCTTCAAAGCCCTACATAACCTTGCTCCCCTCTACCTCACTCAGCTGAATTAATAATGTTATAAAGTTGATTCAAAGTTGAATCTGAACCCAGCAACCCAGCACTTGATAAAAACATTGCATTTCATTCTGTTTCATCATGGCTTATCTCTAACACACTTCGTAACAATGTACAGCTGTAGAATTGCATTTCCTTTTTCAAGATAGTAAGGTTTTGCTTTGATTAAAAGTGTAATGTCATCAATTAGTTTCAGAGGAATTGTCAAGTATATACAGTGCACTGAAATTCCTAACTGCACACTTGACTAACATGGAGCAGGCCACCGCTGCCCATGTCCAGCAGCCTGAATCTAACTCCAGGGGTATGTTTAATACAACTGCACAAAATAAAAGGGAGTGGTGAGCAAAGCAGCCAAATTTCTTTTTGCATACAGTTTTGTGAAATTGACACTAATCTTCACATACTTTTGCTCCTGCGTAACTCACTAAAAAGGGTGTTTTGCAATTTCAAGTTTTTGAGGGATTGAAAGAACGGAACATTACTTAAGCATTTGATAGCACAGTGCACCCCATTAGTACCTGTATATTTTATTGAAAAGGGTTTAAATGAAAATGAACATGAAAAAATGACTTTTACAAATTCAATATTGTTAAACACAACCCACAATGAGACAAAATGACTTATTCTTAGACAAACGTTGTAATCCAGCAAGGCACTGCAACTTATCTAAATTAACAGAAGAAAACGTTGTACCTGCCGCCTTAGGTATGATCTCACTTTGGCTGGTGAAAGGTTTTGTGTGCACTGAATATGGTGTCCTCCCATCAGCCCCAGCATGATTCTGCTGCCTGATGGGAATTGTAGTTCCCATTGTTATCATTGGTTTTTGGGCTGCACCCCATTACAACCCCTCCCTCTAACATACCCTATATTTTAAGTCTTACCAATGTCAATGCACATGGAAAATTCTGTGAAAAACGGTGCAGCCATTTATGCATGGCTGGTGAACAGTCAAACAGGCAGACAGAGTATGATGTTCTTTATGTTTCTGCAGAAACATACTATGTACTGTTTACGACCATTGTCAGTGCCATTTATGTATTTTAAAATGCTGTGGCTATTGTATTACTAGCAACAGTGTCACTCTGCTACCACATGACCACCAGAAGTCTATACATGCTACTCATGTTGTCCAGTTCTTCTAGATTAAAAAAATCTTTGCAGTGTATTTAGTTAAGTGCAAATCTACTTAAGGATTTAAGATTCTGGTTCATTTTTTGACTTTGAGTTCTAGTTTATGTCTTGGGTGTTGGTGTTTTGGCTTTGTTAGACCTCTGGGTTTTGACCTCCATATGTTTACAGACCAGCATCTTGCCTTTATTTCCTGGGCCTTGGTCTCACATTTGCCTGATTTCTGGCCTTCCATTTTACACTTGGCAGAAAAGGGGGAACAATGAGTGTGGGTGATCGTAGCTTGCAACTGGCTTCCATCCCATTAAGTGCTAGTACCTGTATTGTTTACAGTGATGATGTGACTCCTCCAAAACCTAAAAATTATATTAAAAAATGAATGTATCAATGGACATGTAGTTGAATATGTACTTTGTTGTTACTAAAATCACTCTATAGATGTACCACCACAATAAAGAACATTAATCAAGCAATACTTTACAAATACTGTTCACAAAGAGCAAAACCAACCACAGGCCAGGGATTGTTTCAGCATGCCCCCATAATGATTATCTTCATTTTGTGGATTTTTTTTTTCCAACAGGAGATGAGGGCTTTATGTCCCTGCTATTGCATCTTAAGCATGGTGCAAGAAAAGATTCCATACTGAAATGCAGAAGCTTTCATTTAGTTTTTTTTTCATCCAGCTGTGCCCACATTGCTGCTGTGGAATGGCATTTCAATCAGTTACCAGTCCACTGGAGATTTTTCCTATATGCTTTCACTGCCAGCCATTCTAGGCAGTGATACAGATTTGTGCAAAAGGGGGGTAAAATAGTTGATTTTCTCTTCTTGTATTACCCTGCCAATACACTGAGAAATCATTGTTAGTGAAAAAATAAAGGCTTTGTGACCATATTTTGTAAAATATTAAAGTTAATCATAGAGCAGAAATAAAGGAAACCCAAAGGTCTTTTTATATTTAGGGAAGGCAACTTGAAAAGCAAGTGAGTATTGATTGCTGCTGTGTGACTCTTCAGTATGTGATTAGCTGCGTGAATAGCAACAATGATGATGCTAATGAAAATGTTGAGGAAAGACACTGAGCACGTTCCTCATGCTTTCCTTGGTATTGTGTGATGCCAGCCATCTGGTACTTTTTACCAATCTGCAAAAAGGCTGCTGCCTTACTGAAAAAGTGAAGAACTGATTACCATTTAACTGTGTAGTTGCATCAGCAGGATATTTAATTTGCCAAGGCTTAGCATGGAGCACTCCACTTCCCTTGGGTTAATTAATGTAATGTAAAGCAGCCGTGCGAGGCAACCAGTCCCCCCACAATTCCAGATGCTAAGAGAGGAAAGTCGATCATTTCTACAAGCTGCCAGGCTCATCTCTTCTAATGTTTGTACTACCAGCTGTTTACCCAGCACTAACCAAAATAGCACCACATGCAACATATACATTCTTCTGTTTTTTAGTAAATTTTTATTTCACAGGGCACTTTTTTATGATAAACACCACAAGAAATCTGAATGGCTATGATAAGCTGCCAGTCTTGGCTATTTCTAATTGTTAGTATGCATTTTAATGTAAGCGTTGAACACTGTTAGTTGTCATACATCTAGATGGTTATGAGCAGTTGCTTTTCATGGCCTTTAATATCAATGGTAAATTTTTTTCAGGGGTACAAGCCTCAGAAAAGCACTTTTTTTTTAATTTGTCACATACTGCAACCCCATAATCACACACACAACTAAAAGCGTTCAGCAGAAAGACATTTTTCAACATTTTTGAAAAAATAGCAATTAGCTTGACTTTTAGTGCTGCTTTCATTTTTTAAAACAAAGATCTGTCACGGCTCAGGAAGATGTCATCGTTAGAATAAGAGTGATGTGCATGTTTTTATCTGGGGTTTTTCACCTGTGTCTAAGTAGCTTGGTTCAGGGAAAGGGTCCAAAGGCTAGACAGCTTGATGGACATAAGAACATAAGAAATTTAACAAACGAGAGAAGACCATTCAGTCCATCAAGCCCATTCATTTAGCTAATAGCTGAATGGTCCCAATATCTCATCTAGGTTCTTCTTAAATGTTGTCAAGGTTTCTGCATCAACTGCATGTCTCAGTAGTTTGTTCCAGAGTCCAATAACTCTTTGCATAAAGAGGTGCTTCCTGGCTTCAATTGTAAATACACGGCCCTTTAATTTTCACTATTGTCCTCAAGTATTTGATTCACCCTTAAACTGAAAGAATGTTGCTGGATCCATTTTACCAGTTCCTTTGAGGATTTTGAATACTTTGATTAAGCCACCACACAGTCTCCTCTACTCAAGACTAAACAGACTAAACTAAATTCTCTGTCTCTGCCCGAGTATTACACATCTTTAAGTCCTGGGATGCACTTCATTGTTCTCCTCTGCTCAACTACAAGTAATGCTATGTCTTTCTTGTACCGAGGTGACCAGAACTGTACACAGTACACCTGATGCAGAGATGAACTCTAGGAAGACATAATTTAGATGTTGAACCTCAGTATGAGACAGCCAGCCAGCAACTGAACAGGGTGTGGTAGATGCATTTTTTAAATTCTAATAGAAAAATAAATTAGTCCAATAAACAATTTTCTTATGCCAAGTGCTCATTCTACAACTAATGACAAGCTCTACCTTGGAGACTCACATTTGAGCTCATATACTGTACCATTTAATATATTTAGTGTAAGCAGAAAATACTTTTATGTTTGTGACTAAATGCAAGTTAAATCTAAGTGGCCTGGAGGAGGTGTTCCAGCTCCCCAAACACCCAACACACACAAGCTTGGGCACAAGTTACAGTAAATAAGAGGATTTATTTTGTTTCATGGGAAACTGTTTACTGGCAAGTGTTTCCCACACCACAGCCACAGTACAGAAGCACAACAATACTCTGTCTCGTTCATCTTGTTTTCTCTCTCTCTCTGTCTCTCTCTCTCCCTGTCTCCGCCTCTTCTACTCCACATATCAAGCTCCTTCCTCCACAGGTAGCTCCCAGAAGCACTTCTGAATGAGGTGAGAGCCCAACAAAGTAGGACTCACCAGTACTCATAGCACCCCATAGTGGCACCGACGGAACCCAAAAGGGCTGAACAGAAGAACTGCAGTTCCCAAGATGCCTTGTAGGAATCTGGGGTGGTTGCTCCAGGGGAGACAATGCCCTGTGCATGCTCTCTCTCCCAGCCCTTCAAAACTCACAGTGTAAATATAGCGAAAAAGCAACATATATACAGTATATATTACAAAATCATTTAAAACATTTGTCTTAGAGATGTACTCATTATTTGTTATTTTTTCTGTACTGTATTGTTTTAATTTGTAACAATTCTGTATAGAACTTTTGTTAGAGAACTCTGTCAAATAGTTCTGTTCACTGATTAGACTGAGTTTTGGAGTTTCTTTAATCAGTGAATAGCTGGCTGTTTCAAAAGAATATAACATGACATGTTATTTTTCAAACCCTGTTAACCCATATCAGGGTTTCAAGGGGTCTAATCCAGTCCTGACAGTGCTAGATGAAAAGCAAAAACCAACTCTAGGCAGAGCGCTAGTCCATCACAAGGTGTTTTAGGGTATTGCATTTAATGGTGCCTTTTGCAAAAATTGTTACAGTAAAGTTATAAGGTGTCCATTACCTTTCATAATAAGTTACTCATAAACTACCAAATATGCTAGCAAACTATCAAAAGCAAACTCTGTGAAGATGGAAAGTTCATGTTTTTCAGACAGTTCCATGAAATTAAACACTAAATGCTAATTATATTCTACCAAATCAAAAAAGCTGAAAAAACTGTTAAAAATAAATGTGACATTTAATAATTTACCAAGTGTGGTTATTGTGCATGGATAAGCACACTTTATCATTTATTTATCTTTCTGATATGTATGGCAAAATAAAAGAGCTTATCCTTGCAGGAGAAGTTACTGTGCAATTAATTAACCTGTGATGAGTTGTTCTTACCAATAGGCATCTTAACCCTGACTCACAGCAGGCTGTGATGAGATAGAGGTCCATGACAATGCAAGTTTTTAAATTAATAAACAATGCGCTCAGGTGGGGAGGCGCAGGCTTAAGTGGTAGTGTGGCTGAGAGGTTCTGGGATGTTAGTGAGAAATTGGATGGCCAAGCATTCACATGAGGATCATCACACAGGCACATTTCTTGAACACATGGAAGCTTCACACAGCAGATAGCCATCACCATGCTGAAGTTCAGGAAAGTCCCTTCTTTGACATATAATACACAAAGGAGGATTTGGATTAAAACCATTTAATCTTTGGAAAGTAGACTTATTGCATTGGTAGTTTATACCCCAACCTTTATGTACTACTTTTTATTTTCTAGTTTTTTTTGTAGTATTGTGTTCTAATAAGATATGATAAGTTAATGGAATTCAGCCATTCATTGGTAGCCCAAGCTGTTTAAAAAACTGAAAGGTAAAAGAAGAAACTGGCAATCTTTGCTTTTATTTTTACTTTCTCCATATTTTCGCTAAGAAGACATTACCGTTTTTATGAAAAAAGATGAAGTTGGAGTTTTCAATAGAAAATGAAAAAATACATTATGATATTCCTAAAACCCATACTGATATCTATAGAATATGTTTTGAGCATTTTTGAAAACATGTTCATCTTTGTGTCTGTGTGTTTGTATGTGTGTGGTAAAAGTTTTTGGCACATTGTAACTTGAAAACAAACTTGATTGATGACAAATGTTCTTTGTCTTTTCACATGAAAGCCCTTTTCTATTAACCATCACAATCAAAACCATAAGACATTGGTGTAAATACAATGTAGATCATTGCCTCGCTCCTATGCTGTCACCTGATCACATTTGAATATCCATTTTAACTGGACCAATCCTCTTCTACCGCTGTTATTTAAATTAATGAACTTTTCCTCCCAAAACAGGTATGATTTGAGTATAAATATATTGAAATGCTGGCGATGTGTATTGAATCACATACACATAACAGTATGAAGACAGATATGTACTCATAGTATGATTTATTTTTCCTATATACGGCCTCATTCACAACCAAGTTGTACATTCTTTTGGTTCTTCCAGATTCAGTACAATATAATTGTGGATGTCCGTCAACTTCTTCATATAGAGCAAGCAAACCCAACTGTTTATTCTAAAATGTGCATAAATCATTGGCCCTGCAGTGAGCCTCCTTCCAGTTCAGTGCTTTTCACTCTCAGCTTGGTCCTTCTACAATTTATCATCACACGTGTTCTCTTTCCACCAACGTCAAATTGATGTCAACTGTGTACTTCATGATCTATTTTGCCAGTTGATTGAAAATTGTTATTTTCCCTTATATTATTAAATACTGAAGTGGTTTTATGGTGATGAGTAGCATGACTTTGGGAAACTTCTTGTCTCACATCATCTCTTTAAATCCCACTTGGTCTCAGTTGAATAATGCAGTGCCAGGTGGGAAGATGTACATTCAATTAAACAAAAAAAACTGTCATGTTTCACCATAAAGTTGCTCAAAGTGCTTTATAAAATGTCAAATGAATAGTTACCCAAAAAGAAAAGCAAATTAGGTAAAAACACTGATGAATAAGTAACAAAAATAAATCAATACAGGCTTACATAACACAGATATACTGTAGAATTGGTAGATGAGCTGAGTCGTTATATTTGATATCATATTGTAACTCTCTAAAGTTAAGCACGATGATAAGGTCAGATGACAAGGAACACAGAAAAAAATTCTGCATGATTTCCAAGGCCAAAAATTCCCCAGCTTCTACTGTGCAAACATGCTATATTAACTGCTGATGCAGGCTGTTTTATTATAAGCCTACATGCCATTTGCCATTTACTAATGTTTACATATCCATAGATAATTTTACATATCCATAGATAATTTTACAAATAAAAAAAGTTTCTACTTAATTTGTTAAGTACAAAGTGTATTGAAATGTGTTGTGTTTCTTAATCTAATCCAATCTATTCTAATCTAATGTAGTTTAATCTAAAGTGAAAATATATACAAATATATTCATTGTACAAAGAAGTGGTTTATTTTCGTGTTCACTCAAACTGTACTTGACTATTTGTGGTGTTTGAAGGTAAAATAGTACGGATACATTTCAAGTCTGATAGGCAATTAGCCACTTGGCATGACCAAGTTCTAGCACTGACAAAATTTTCAAATGCAATGGTTACAGTAGCTAAACTCTAATTATAATGAAACATTCATTAGATTTTATTTATTTATTAATTTACTAGTCAGTCTCACTGAGATTGCACAGGTAGTGAACCAGCTGAAGGCAGGGAAGGCTGCAGGGATCTCTGATGTCCGGGGTGAACTTCTCCAGGCTGGTGGTAAGGTTGTCCTTCTTGCATTGCCAGCAATGTTTGCTTCCATTTGGGAGACTGGCATCATCTCAACTGATAGGAAAAATGGACTAGTCGTCCCCAACTGGAAAGGGAAGGGTGATCGCCTGGATTGTGGCAAATACAGAAGGATAACACTGCTCTCTGTGCCAGGTAAGGTCCCTGCTAGGGTCATCCTCAATGCGATTAGTGATCACTTGCTCACCTACCAGCGACCAGAGCAGTCTGGTTTTATGCCTAAGAAGTTGACTGCATCCTGGCAAAGAGGGTTCTCATTGAGAGGAAATGGAAGTATTGGCAAAGTTTCTTTGCAGCCTTTGTCGATTTTCATAAGGCATTAGAGTCAGTTAATGGAGCTGCCCTGTGGGGCATCCTGAGACTTTTCAGGATCCCTCGGAAGTTGCAGGATATCATTGCTGACCTGTACACTGGTACTGGCAGTGCTTTGCAAAGTGGAGTCAAAACCTCAGTGTTTTCCCATTTGATTCTGGGGTTAGTCAGGGGTGTGTTCTTGCTCCTACTTTATTCAATATTTGCATGTATTGGGTGTTGGGCAGGGTCATGGGGTTTAGCATCTGTGAGGCATCTGTTGGTGAACAAAGATTGACTGATCTTGGCTTTGCGGACAATGTTGTGATATTTGTGGAGTCAATGGAAGCTCTGATCAGGGTTCTCGAGAGACTGATCTAGGAGACTGAGTGTCTGGGCTTGTGAGTGTCCTCGATAAAAACCAAGATCCAGGCCTTTAATAACCTCTTGGGCACAGCCATCAGTAGTTTGTCTGTCAGTGGAGAGAGTGTTGACCTTGTCGAGTGGTTTAATTACATCGGCAGTGACATTCATGTTTCATGTGATTCTTCCTATAAAGTCAGTAGACGAATTGGGAGAGCTTGCGGGTTCATGAGGTTGCTGGAAAGGTGTGTGTGACGCTCCCAATATCTTTTCAATAGGACGGCTGTCCAAGTCCTGGTGCTTCCTTTTTTGTTATATGGTTGTGAGACATGGAAGGTATCCTGTGACCTGAGATGAAGATTGGACTCCTACGGTACTGTGTCTCTTCAGAGAATACGTGGGTACCACTGGTTTGATTTTGTGTCAATTAAGCAGTTGCTCACGGTGTCCCGAAAAAGGCTGTATTACCTGCATTGTGAGGGAGCGTCAGTTACTGTACAATGGCTATTTGGCTTGATTCCCCAAGGGTGATCCAGCTCACAGGATCCTCATTTTTGAGGGCCCAAGCAGCTGGACCAGGCTAAGGGGATGCCCATGTAACACCTGGCTGCGGCAGATAGGGTGGGGGGAGGGACTGGACCTTATGTCTGCTGTCAGGGATGCCAGGGGCAACGACCCGGCCGGGACGCCATGAGGGACCGGATGTGGGTCTGCGCCCATCCTGGATCACGTGGAAGCTGCCATCCTGGTTGCTTTGGGGACCACGGGTTGAGGGCATGGAAGCCCCACCCTGTAGGGGCCCGTGGGCGCCGCCAGGAGGCACCCCAATGCCTTTGGGACGTGTTACTTCAGCACTTCCGCCACACCGGGAAGTGCTGGGGGGAAGATTAAGGAGGACACCCGGTGAGCTGCCGGGAGAACAGCCGGCACTTCCACCACGCTGGGGCGTGGCCAATGGGGGAGTGTCGGAAACCACCTGGAGCTCATCCGGGAGCGTATAAAAGGGACCGTCTCCCTTCATTCAAGGCTGGAGTCGGGTGGAAGAAGGACAAGGCACTAAAGAGAGTGGAGGCGGCCCGAAGAAAGGCATTGTGTGGCCAGGACTGTGTGTGTTGGGGGTTTGTGCACGGGACTGGGTCTTAGTGACCATAAATATTGTAAATATTTGTAAATAATAAATGTGTGGTGATGAGTAACAACATGTCCGCCTGTCTGTGTCCAGGTCGGCTCCACACTGCCTAGGGGGTTGCAAACTAGGATCCCAAGCTGTTTTGTCATGTGGTGGGTACAGCAACATGCCGTACCACTGCATGCTCCCCAACCTGACCTGGCCCAACCTGTTTGTTTTGTAGCAAATATGTAGTTAATGGTGCTAGCTCCAAGACCGTTCCAGCTGCTTGATGGATGGTATGGATGTCTACACTTTGTCCTGTAATTTTAAACATCTTTAATGAAACAAACAATGAGTAAATTACTTAATTCAACATTCACCTAGTTGCAAGTGAATTAATGTATTACTTATTTGCTCAAATTTAGGCCAAAAATGTAAGTAAAAATATTTAATATTTTCAGTTACATAAAAAATGTAAAATACTTTTACCTTTAAAGTGAACTGAAATCTGAAGAATAAACTTCAGTGGTATTACATCTTGCATATATTCTGATAAATTTATACCTCATGCTTTCTCATGTTGTAAATATGGCAAAAGTCATGCTCTGGCCACATCAGATTTTTTTTAAGTTTATCAAGAAAAGAAATAAGATACTGTTATTGTACTAAAGCATGAAATCATGCTATCTGCCTTGCAGGTTTAGGCCTTAACAAGTTTAGAGAGAGGCTTGCATACCTGTGTATGCACAAAGCTATACAGTACATTAAAAAACATTCTTTTAGTCTTTTACTGCACTTCAGGCCTTTTTTTTTATTTACGTGTATGACAGAAATCAGTGACACCCAGGAGAGTACAACATTTTGGGGTCTCTATCTATAATAAAAATAGAAATAGCTCAAACCTTAGCCAATATCTTTGTGTAGTTTCTATGTGTTTATTATACCTGCATGGCTTTTCTTTGGATACTATGACTTCATCCTGTATTTCAAACATGTGCAAGGGTCCTTGTCTGGGGAGGTAACCCTTTCAGATTTGGTTCCTGTTTTACACTAGGCACTGCTGGAGCTGGCATTATTAAAATATCCGAAACATTAAGTTACATAACAGAATTAATCAGTCCTCATTTGTATAGGGCATTCCCTACCAAGCACTAACATGAAGCAGTTGACATTACATTCCGTAATATCAAAAAAATTAATTGTGAGAAAATTTATTTTAGAAATTCTGGCTAGAGAATCTGAAAGGAAAGTGCTTAGTTTTTTGGAGTCTATTTAGAGTGGTGAAGGAACCTTTCTTGCAGTTTTCAGCAGAAAAGCATGGCATCCTCAAGTAGTTTTCCTGAATCATAATATGCACACCACCAAATACAGTGAACCTCTGCTGAGCCACCATGTCTGTTGAGCATGGGACTGATCCTGTCAGATTCATTAGCACACTGTCTATTTATGACACCAGCACCAAGATGGCTGATCTGCGCACCATATGCTTTCTGGTCTGCATGCGACTTACCTTTTTATTTTTTAATTCACGTTGCCTCAGCGTGCTGTAAATATGTCACAAGAGCAAACTGCATCCAGCTGCTCCCCTCCTTAACAAACATGAAATATGTGCCATTCGAATTGGGCTCCCTTGATTAATTTGAAATGAGCCTCATTCTCAGCCTGTGATAAACCTTCTTTCCATGTGTGTTGCTAGCACAGCTGCAGCTTCTTTTGAGATTTGGTCGATAAGGCACTTGACAAGTATGAGGTGCATACCTCCCTAATCTACCGGCTACACAAAAACATTCATGTCGGTTGTTCTCGATTGGTGAGGTGAGTCCACAGACATACACAGTAGCTAAGGCAGCCTTCACCAACCAACCTTAACCCAGCCTGTAAGTTCTTTAATAAGAGATATTTATGAAATCAGGTTCATTGTAATAAATTATTGATTGTTCTGCAAAATATTTTGCAATGGGTCATGAATGTGATTAGTGAGAAGTGGGGCCGCAATTCCCCATTTCTATCTACCTGCTTATCTCTTTATTTGTTCGACCACCTATTTATTTAATTATGTATAGTAGAGTAAAATGTTTTTTGTCTCCAGAGGTCTGGATCATGTAGCTTGTGTCAGACTTGCTGCGATTTAGCAGCTGGGAATCCCCATTGGACTCCATATTATTGCTCAATCAGCAGCCTCTTCAATTAGAGGCTAAATAAGAAATGCCCAATTGAGAGACTATTGACAGTTCAGCAATGGTTATCTGGAGACTCCATCCATAATGCCTTCCTTGAGACATCTCATGTAAATTATAGCTGGAATCACTTTTTATATTCACTCAGGGGTTTTCAGTGAATAAAGGGGTTGTGGGAGTACGTGCAGATTTGGTCAAGAGATGCTCAAGTGTCCAAATCTGTTAGAGACTTAATAATTTACCACACAAGTGTCAGTTCTTTTCAAAAGAGTGCAGCCCTTTTTTCTTATGTTATAGCATATTCTAAAATCACTTTCAAGTGCCAAGATTGCCTTCATGTTAAGATAGATTGCCACCTCCCATGAGGCAAAAGTCTGTAGGATAAACAGCCTTAGGAAGCTGAAAAAAGGGAGCAAGAGACCTGAACAGAATAGAAAATACAATAGCTTGATGTGAAGGAGCTATTTTTTTTTCATGTTTTCTTTTTATTCACCAGTTTTTAGTTTATCGATTGTATGTTAAACAAAGTAGCAAAGTATTTTACAATTTAGCAGCCCTTATAAAATTATACAAACGAATGAAGATCATTAGGTCTGCCTTGCTTTATAAGTTTCTCACCCAGATAATTACATGAACTTATCAAACCTGCTTGGCCTCATCTAGAGTAATGCAGGTCCAGAAAACAAAAAATATGGATTGGTGTAAGCCATTCTAATTTGTGGTGTTCATGAGAAATATAATGATTTACTTCATGAGGTAGAAGTACATAATATATTTGACAATGTCTGCTTCAATGTAAATGTTTAAAGTCTAAATATTCTGAATTGTAATAAAAATCCTTTTGTGTGGTCCATAGATCCATAGGTATGTAGGGGGTCTCTAGTAAAAGATCAATAATAGCATCATGCTTTTAATCACTGACCTTGAAATAGTGCAAAATGATACTCCAAACGTTTATGGCTGAAATTGGTCATTTCTATCCTTCTGGTGTGGTTCTTAAAGGGCTTGGACCACCAGTAAAGAATCTGGTCTAGAGGGCTAAAAATAAAGGGGAACCTTACAAAGCTTGACATTTTGCATAGCTAGACATCAAGATGAATTGAACGGTATACCATGTGTGGGGTTTTTCTCGTTCCGGTGATTCAGGAGGTACCAGACAA
Organism: Polypterus senegalus; assembly: GCF_016835505.1. NCBI lineage: Eukaryota > Metazoa > Chordata > Cladistia > Polypteriformes > Polypteridae > Polypterus > Polypterus senegalus. The sequence goes on along the minus strand of NC_053154.1, from coordinate 136,680,888 downwards.
AAAACTGAAGTGATTTCAAAGCATTCTTAAGTAATTCTCCTGAACACAATTGAAACAAAGAAGAACCCACTTCCCTCTGCCTGGACCCACACATGTTTTCACATTTTTTGGTCTAACATGTGGCATTATTCATTCTCTTCTGTGTCTCAGTCAATACCTTTGGCTATTTAAATTTTTCCGCAATTCTCACTATTCACACTTTCTTGCTTTGTTTTTAGATGTTTGCATACTTTTGATTACGCTATGACTCCTTTTACTCTGATTATACCATCATTTTTTGAATTAACCTCTTACTGTAGGTGTCTGGATCACATCTACATGTTATCCTAACCTTGCTAGGCCAAATTTTGTATCCTCTTTAAATAACTTCACAAGATACTATAGGTGGCATTAAATCTGCTCACTAAAGTGAAACTGTATGCTTAGACATAACACATTCGAAAACCACGTGCGTCTGACCTCCAACTCTCTCTCTCGCCAACACTCAGCTGTAGGGATGTCAAACTCAGATCCTGGAGGGTCGTAGTGGCTGCAAGTTTTTATTCCAGCCACTTTCTTTATTAGTAACCAGTCACTGCTGCTAACTGAAAAAAAATACTTTTGGTTAATTTGAATTTATTTGCTTACTAAGACTTAGACCTCTTAATTGTGTCTCTTTTTTATTCTCTTGCAACTAAACAAAATGCCAACATATGACCAGCAAACACAGGGACCTCAAAATCTAATTTTTCTGTCAGTCATTTTCTAACCTGCTTAGTCCTGAACAGGGTCGTGGGTGTCTTCTGGAGCCTATCCCAACTAGCATAGGGCACAAGGCAGGAAAAAACCCTGGACAGGGAGCCAATCTATCACAGGGCGAACACACACATATGCACAAATCCACACGCAGACCCCAACCTCACACTAAGGCCAAGTTAGGATCACAATTCACCTAACGTTTTGAGGAAACCGAAGCACCCAGAGGAAACCCATGCAGACACAGGGAGAACATGCAAACTCCACGCAGAGAGGACCTGAGATACAAACCCCGGTTTCCTTACTGTGAGGAAGCACCACCTTGCCGTTCCCAATCCATCTGTCCATCCATCCATTCTCTTCCATTTATCTGAGATTGGGTCGCAGGGGCAGCAGCTTGAGTAAAGATGCCCAGACTTCCTTCTCCCTGGCCACTTCTACTAGCCCTTCCGGGGGAATTCCGAGGTGTTCCCAGGTGAGCCGAAACACATAGTCCCTCCAGCGTGTTCTGGGTCTTCCCCAGGGCTTCCTCCCAGTTAGACGTGCCCGGAACACCTCACCAGGGAGGCGTCCAGGAGGCATCCTGATCAGATGCCCAAGCCACCTCATCTGACTCATCTGACATCTGTTGATGTCGCACCCTAACGCGGGTTCTTTTTCTTAAATAGAAGTGCATTTGTTTTGTTGTATTTGTGAAAGTGTTTCTTTGATATTTGGACTTCACACATTATACACTTCATGTCTACATTTTGTCAATTATTACTAAAACATGAAAAACGCTTCTGTTTTAATGATGTGTTTACATAGAATGTTGTAGAAACGGAACACACATGAAATGCACGTTTTCCAAATAATGATATAGTATTTATAAAAGGTGTCATTTTGCTTGACTTCTCACTCTATACAACTCTAAGCAACTGACATGCAGGTAAACAGACTAGAGCTGAGAAAACTATGCGCTGGTGGGGGATGTTGTAGCAGGCTGCTTGCTTTTTGCTGCTTATCCACACATTTACAGGACAAGAGACGCTGACAGAGAGGTGCGAAGCGATTTAAGGTGGGACGGATCTACGAGTTTTTTCTAAAGCTCTGCTTTTTCTAGTTGTAATTCCATGGCTTACTGGTGCTCCTATTCTGCCACAACTGACACTTTCAACAGGGTAATTTTCTTTTTTCTGAGTGCACCATCAAAATTTTCAGTATTTCTTAAACATTCACTTGATGGACACACAAGTGCAAATCAGATCAGGTAAGCTTGTTGTGCTGGCTTGTTTTGTATATCATTATTGTTTTATTGCTGGTAAAGGAAAAAACAATTAAGGGTTCTGAGTCTTAAAAAGCAAATCAGTTAACAATAATGTAAAAAGTTTGTTTTACGATCAATAGTTATTGGCTAGAAATTAAGGTGGCTAGAACGACACAGTTGCTATACCAGTTTTGTCTTTGACTTCGGCCCCCTACCCTAGACTCACAGTGTTCTGCCAGGGGGCATCTTGTTCAGTGCCTACTTACAGATTACATCTCGAACTGTCCCTACATTGTTTTGGAGTAAGGGACATAACAGGTAAGCCATCTCTGTCTTGCAGTGCCAGCACCCCAGCTATCCCATACCTTACTCACCAATTGCAGGAAGGTGGCTTCTCAGAACCCCTGTTCTAGGGATGTTCGGTTAGGGGAGGCAGGTGAGTCATCATGAAAAGTAAAAAAACTAATAATGATAATCTATACTAATAAAAGGCAAAGCCCTCACTCACTCACTCACTGACTCACTCACTGACTCACTGACTCATCACTAATTCTCCAACTTCCCGTGTGGGTGGAAGGCTGAAATTTGGCAGGTTCATTCCTTACAGCTTCCTTACAAAAGTTGGGCAGGTTTTATATCGAAATTCTACGCGTAATGGTCATAACTGGAAGCAGTTTTTCTCCATTTACTGTAATGGAGATGAGCTTCAACGCCGTGGGGGCGGAGTTTCGTGTGACATCATCACGCCTCCCACGTAATCACGCAGTACATAGAAAACCAGGAAGACCTCAAAAAAGCGCTTAAGAAAACATGCATTATATAATTGAGAAGGCAGCGAAGCAATAAGAAGCGAAGCGAGTGACATATACAACCATATTCATGAGTTCTGCTACTTGAAACAAAGCACGATGTAAACCTACACTTTAAATTAAGTTCATAGACAGGCTGCCGCTGGCGTTTGTAATTTAGTGCCTGCCCATATAAGGCCGTCCGTCAGCGGCAATCCAATAGCAAACTGCCACGGGTAAATATTCACGGGTGAAGGACTGTGCTTATGCAGAGGAAGATGAGATGGTCAGGGTGGTGTTTGGCACAAACTCAGCGAAACTGTGAGAGAAAGTTTTAAGTGCCAGGACTAAGGTAACATTAAATACAGCCATGGACACAGCACGAGATGGCACCAGCACAGCTGGGAAACTTCGATGCATGTACACCGAGCGGCTCACGTGAACTGATGCAGTGCACAGATAAAAAGCAACAATTCCAAAGAGTGCTGAACAAAAACCGAATTACACAATTGAAAAGGCAGCAAAAAATATGAAGCGTCTGATAAGCATATTCATAAATGCAGCTACTGTGGAAACAAAGCACACGGTGGAAAAAGTCAATGTCCCGCTAAAGGAAGACAGTGTAAAAAACCCGTGCATGCAGTGTGTCGGGTCTCAGATAAAGAAGAAGACGAGCTGTTTATTGATGCAGTAAGAAACGAATCGATGAATGAAACCTGTCATCTTTACAACGATTGACAAACACGGAATGTAACTTGAACACAACACATCCTACAAATACGAACCTGATTGAAAGAAATAATGATAATCAAATCCTTGATGACAGCAACACTCAGTAACACTCACAAAACAAATACTGTATATTGACAGTCATGTTACGTTATTTTTAAAATGTTCCATTTTCTTTTTCTACCTTTTTTAACACACTACTTCTCCGCTGCGATACGTGGGTATATATATATGTATATATATATATATCCCGCTCTACATACTCGAATAATGGATACTTTATTCGCCATCAATGATTGTTTTGGTAAAGCCATACTCAGTGTATTCATTAGATGAACGGTAAAAAAGTAAGAGCGAGGGGAGGATGACTCATTGAGGCATGCAGGCTGTAGTGCGTCAACTCTATCTGAATTGCGCGATCACATTTGAAAAATATATCTTTTCAAGTTCTATTTAGTCCATATGTGTCAAACTCAAGGGTCGGGCCACATCCGCCCGGCGTAATTATATCCGCCCGAGATCATTTTATATACTGTATTATTGTTATTAAAGCCCGGTATATGAAGCGCTGGTAACACAATAAACTACAGATCCCATAATGAAGCCTTATGATGCTGGTTAGAGTTTTTGCGCACTGAGTTTGCACGGCGCTTTGGTGACTTTGAAGAACAAAAAAAGTCCGTCTACATGCGGGACTGACACTAACTTTGTGCATGTTTGGTAGCACATATCTGTGTGAGAAGCTCTTCTCAGTTATAAAGACTAACAAAACAGCACACAGGAGTCGCCTCACTGATGAGCACCTGCAATCCATCCTGAGAATCTCCACAACACAGAACCTCACACCAAACAGAAATGAACTTGTGGCCAAAAAGATGCCAGGCGTCCAGCTCTAAAATGACATATGAGCAAAGACAACTGAATGATTTGATTTGTTATTGCACGTAAGAGCGGAGTCAACTGCTTTAACAAACAGCGTATTGCACTGATACGAAATAGCTGTGTGTGTATATATGTAGATATGTATGTATATGTATATATATGTTTATATATGTGTGTGTGCATATATGTAGATATATATGTATGTATATATGTGTATATGTATAGATATGTATATATATATATATGTTTGTGTGTGTGTAAACATATATATATATATTTATATATATATATATATAGGCCCCGCCGGGCTGGAGCCGGGACGCAGGAGGACGTGGAGGAGGGCTTGTGCCTCCTCCAGACCGCGAGGGCGCCCGCCCTGGTTCTGTTGGGGCATGGGTTGAGGGCATGGAAGCCTTCCTGTAGGGGCCTCGTGGTCACCGCCAGGCGGCGCCCGATGCCGGTTTATCCCGGAGCCGCACTTCCGCCACACCAGGAAGTGCCGGGGGGAAGACTTTGTGTGGCACCCGGAGAGCTGCCAGGAAGACAGCCGACACTTCCGGCACGCTTGGGCGCCAAAGACGGAACACCTGGGGCTCATCCGGGAGCCTTATTTATAGCCGCCTCCAGTCATTGGTGGAAGTCGGGAGGAAGTAGACGGAGCTGGAGAGCGGACAGGAGGCGGCCAGGACAAAGGCACAGAGACTGTGGGCCCTGGACTTTGGGGGATTCAGTGCCAAGGGCGCTGGGGTTGTGAGTGCACGTGACATTTATATATTATTGTACATAGTGTAAATAAACAGTGTGATGGGTGAGAAAACGTTGTCCGTCTGTCTGTGCCGGGGCCAGGTTTCACATATATATATATATATATATATATATATATGACAACAACACTCATCACTCACAACAGTGACAAAACAATTACATTGACAATCAGGTTACGTTATTTTCAAAATGTTTCCTTTTCTTTTCATTGCTTCTTTAACACACTACTTCTCCGCTGCGAAGCGCGGGTATTTTGCTAGTATAATATATAAAGCAGAGTCGATGTGTGTGTGTATGTTTGTTTGTCCGCCATACAAATCTGCACCAAGTGTCCGATCGGCACCAAACTGGGCATGGGCATGTGACCAGGAGAAGGTCATGGGGTATGTTTGGTTCGGAAAAATGTTTGTGGTGAACCGCGGGGCACCTTTTTACCGAGCACCACGTTCGGCACAGGTCTCCATACTTAAGATGCCCTCACGTTGCAACAGAAGTTCACTGTGGCGCCATCTAGCAGCAGCTTTGGTGTCTGTGCGTCGCTCTTTACCCATGTTTCTTTAAATTGCCAAGAGATGGAGGAAGTGTCCAAGTATGAGAAGGCCGACCATAGACATAGAATTGCTACACGCCACATCACCAGCACCATCATACGTCAATGTCACCGCCACATTGCGAGTGGCACTGCTATGGATTGAAGTAATGGATAAAGATGCCTCATGCATGTGCTGCTTGGGATTGTACAAACTGCTGTATGCTCCAAACCAGATCCCGGGGGATTACATTTCATAGGTAAGGCTGAACAATTGTTTATACAACAACCAATAACAATTGGTTATATTTCGCCATTAGAAAATCCCATTTTATAATTTTAGCACTCAAGGTCACCTTACAGTGAAATTAAACATCATTAGTAACAAAAAAAAAAAGTTTTGACGGCAGTTTTAAAATATGCTATTGAATTGAGCTGACCTATATGAGACGGAAGAGAATTCCCGAGTTGAGGAGCACCATGAGAGACACTCAAGCTCCCATACCACTGTGTCTAATGTGTGCTACAGAAAGTACAGCTGCAGATGAGAATCTGAGTGAGCGTGAGGAGTGTCAGTCTGTAAGAGATCAGTGAGGTTCTGGAGAGCTTTAAATGTTCAGAGTGGTATTTACCTTACATACTCGAGTATAAACCGACCCGAAAATGAGCCGAGGTACCTAATTGCAGTTATCAGAAGGGAGACATGAATCCCGTGTCGAAGCAAGGAAGGGAATGTAGAGACCGGAGTGACGGATGGCCTTATACAGTATAGGCAGGCAGCCAACAACACGGGAGGCGTTGGGATGGGGGACCCAACGCCGCTTCACATGGTGACCGAGCTGCAGGGTATGGACGTATATATGTACGTAAGGAGGATTCAGTTAGCGTTGGGAACCCGTGTACCAAATTTCTTGAAGATGGGCCCATAAGTAAGAAAGACTGTTGGAAAGTTCAATATGGCGACCGACAGTGGCGTCATACCACCGAAATAAGCACGTACATTGGTTTCAGTTAGCACAGGGAAGTTGCCTACCAAATTTTGTGAAGACGGGGCCATAAATAAGAAAGTTCAAATTGTTGAAAGTTGTTGTCGACCGTTATGACCGTTACGTGCAGAATTTCGAAATAAAAGCTGCTTAAATTTTGTAAGTAAGCTGTAAGGAATAAGCCTGCCAAATTTCAGCCTTCTACCTACATGGGAAGTTGGAGAATTAGTGATGAGTGAGTTAGTGAGTGAGTGCGTGAGTCAGTCAGTGAGGGTTTGCCTTTTATTAGTATAGATAAATGTATATAAATAATTGCATGTAAATGATTCACAAAAATCTGTTGTATGTAAATGATACTGTTTTAAATGTTATTGTTTTTTCATCAGAAAACCCTAGTTTCCATGTCTACCTGTATTGGTTTAAAAGGCACTTTTGCAACTCGCAATAGGGCGGATGCTCTGATGTATCATGTCAACTGTGCAACACAGTGAATGCGGCGTCTATCTACAGTATATATGTCTATGAGTCAGACTGCTTTGATTGGATGAGGGGGAACTGCCGTATGGATGTAAAACGTGAACAACACAGTGCGCGTAACCAGCTACCACACCTGTGTTTCCACACGTCACACTCCCACAGGCACTGATAGTGCTGTATTTCATTCGCCAATGTCCGTTATATTTGCTCGCTTTCCGACTCACAGTACAATTTCAGTGTTGCTCTTTCTGACTGACTGGTGCTATTTGTTCACTTTCCAACATATTGTAAATAACGTAAATTCATCTCACTGTGGTGCTTATTCCATACGTAATAACATGTAACACATTATAATTGTCCTGCTTTTCGCTAATTTACCCATGCCACCGAAAAAAAGACGTAGAATTGGAAAGTCCACTTCAGATACCATAAGACAGTCTGTTCAATAGCGTCTGAAATGCCACCGGAGACAGAATCCACAGTGGAGAAACTTACAATAAAATGTGAATTAAAAGACTGTTTGTTCTATTTCTATGTTCTGTTTCTTTCATTTGGGAAATTCAATAATTAAAGATTCCCGGGCAACGCCGGGTACTCCTGCTAGTCTATACTAATAAAAGGCAAAGCCCTAACTGACTCACTCATCACTAATTCTCCAACTTCCCGTGTAGGTAGAAGGCTGAAATTTGGCAGGCTCATTCCTTACAGGTTACTTACAGAAGTTAAGCAGGTTTCATTTAGAAATTCTATGCGTAATGGTCATAACTGAATCCTACTTACGTACATATATACGTCCATAGCCTGCAGCTTGGTTGCCATGTGAGGCACCATTGCGTCCCCCATCCCCCCGCCTCCCACGTAGTGGGCTGCCTGTCTATATTGCGTCCCCCATCCCCACGCCTCCCACGTAATTAGCTGCCTGCCCATATAAGGCTGTCCGTCGCTCCGGTCTCTTCATTCCCTTCCTTGCTTCGCCACAGTATTCATGTCTCCTTGCTGATAACTGCAGCCTTTTTTTTTAATCCACGGCTTCTCCACTGTTTTATTGTTCATGTATTATGCTTATAGTTATTGTGTAGGTATTTTAGACTTAGTTTACATTGTTCAGGTACTCATTTCTTTTACCACTCCAACTGTACCCCCGTTAACATGTCTATCGAGGTGATCACCATTGATCAAAGAACTGTCACTTACCGAGTGGTTTCCATGCCTGGAGATGCCGCCTGCCTTTTCCATTCTCTGTGTTACATATTGCACGGCCATATCAGGCTCACTCTTGATATCCAGAGGAACATTGTGTCTTATATATTGAATGACTGGGACAGGTTCAACATGTGGACTGATGACGGTACAGGAGATAATTCAAGACAATCCAAGCTGTGAGAAAACAGTAAAAAGGAGGCGTGGCAGACATCGTGGTACATTTTCTTATGCAGCTAGTCGGAAACAACTTTGTGACGCTGCCGCCAAATACTTGCAGAAAAATCCACAAGTTAATAGACACACTGTCGCTAAATACTCGAAGGCAAATCCACAAGTTCATAGAGACGCTGATGCTAAATACTTGCAGGCAAATCCACAACTTCATAGAGACGCTGTCGCTAAATACTCGGGAAGCAAATCCACAAGTTAATAGAGATGCTGGCGCTAAATATTCGCAGGAAAATCCACAAGTTAATACCAGGAATGCCTGTTAAACATCTTAGATTCACAAGTAGCGATTTGGGTAGTGAATACTTCGATAAATGAAACCTGTTAACTTTACAACGGTAGACAAACGCGAAATGTAACTTGAACACAACACGTCCTCCAAATACGAACCTAATTGAAAGTAATAATGATAATCAAATCCTTGACGACAGCAACTCTCATAACATTGACAAAACAATTACATTGACAATTGTGTTACGTTATTTTTAAAATGTTTCCTTTTCTTTTTCATAACTTCTTTAACACACTACTTCTCTGCTGCAAAGCGCGGGTATTTTTCTAGTATACGATATATTTGTCCACTGGTCTGTACTATACATTTGTTTTCTGTATGATGTCAATAATTTTGGTCATTTTTATAGTGAAAATTGCTGAATTTACGCATTTCCTGTTCAAGTACAGGGGAGAAATGCGAGGTGCAGTAGCAACGAGCCTCACCTAACTCAGGCTGCGCTGTCCATCACACACTGGGTTGATGTATGCAATTGATACATGCCTATTGCTGTCTCTTTCTCTGTATGTCGCCAATATAATGTTTGCAGACACGTTTATTATACACCCTAACTTTCCACTGTCTGACTAATATCTTTAATGAATGTGTGTGACATATTTAGCCTTGCTGATGTCATACCTAGATGGAGGTGGTACCCAGCCGGGACAGCTGAGAAGAAAGGAGGAGGGCTTGTGCCTCCTCCAGACCTCGAGGGGGTGAACGCCCTGGAGGCCTCGGGTAAAGAGCTGGGAAGCTCGACCCTGTAGGGACCTGGGGTTGCCGCCAGGGGGACCCCAATACCAGGAAGACCCTAGACCTCAGCACTTCCGCCACACCAGGAAGTGCTGGGGGGAAGAGAAAACAGGGACACCGTGTGCTTCCGGGGAGACAGCCGGCACTTCCGCCACACTGGGGCGTGTCGGTGGAAGATTGCCAGGAACAGACCTGGAGCCCATCCGGGTGCTTATTTAAAGGGGCCGCCTCCCTGCAGAAGGGACAAGAGTCGGGTGTAAGATAGGACAAAGTCTGGAGTAGGAAGGAGGCGGTTTGAAGAAACAAGAAGAGAGAGAAGGCATTGTGTTGGCCTGGACTGAGGGGTATTGGGGCTGGTGAGCATTGACTTTGTAAAGAGATGAAAAATAAACGTGTGTTGGGTGACTTGAGTGTGTTTGCCTGTCTGTGTCCGGGGCAATTTTCACACTGATCAGACATAAAACTCGAGTGAAAAGGCACAAGGTGAGGCAGACAATACCGTGTCGCACAGAATAGGGAGGATATGAGCCCTACAGGTGCTTGTTGCTGCTGTTCGTCTACACAGACGCTCTAGGCGCCAATAAGTTAGCGATATCAGAAAGTCAAGTACACTGAAGCGGTCCGTTTATTTCTATTTTTTGTTCCGACTGACTGCAAAAATGGAAGAGTAAGACTTTTAAAACTACAGGAAAATAAGGAGGACTTTTACAAGAAAGTGACGAAGATTTTCGTGGAGGAGGATAGACGCATGCACTTTATTTACAAATAAAGGTAAGACCATAAACAGTTTTCAACTTTATAAAAAATGGGATCTGACTAAGAAAAAAAAAACACCCAATATTTAAAAACTAAATTTTGGCCTTAAATAAAATATTCTTTTGTTTTTCTTGTTATCCTTTTGTTGAACAGTCTGTATTAAAATTAATTAAAGCATCAGAATTAAAAGCTTCTAAAAAAAATAAAATATTTCAATTATGGTCAAAATTTTAATCTGTTTTCTGTACACCACTCTACAGTATATTTTCATTTGTATTGAATGAGTATGAATTGTTATATTGCAACTGCAAATTTAGAACACATGGAGGGTGCAGAGCAAATTTGCCTTCTCTGATCTCTCTCGCCACTATACGTAAATGTAACGTTCTTTCTTAGCCAAATATGTGCCTTACCTATGTGTGTGTAAAGAATGCTGATGAGATATGAAACATAACCAGTAGTCAATGTGCATGTTGCCAATTGAATAGTGAAAAAGCTATTCTTTTGATTTCATATATTTGTAAATCTGACTCAGAAGGAGTTAGTGCCTCACTAGCCATGAGCCTCACCACATGTCACTGCCCTGTTGTATTAAAAAACAATTTTTTATTATTACAAAGTAACCCTTAGAGAAGGTATCTGTATGTGTAGTAGCTTACGCTCTTTTTCAAGCCACTGGTTTACCCATTTTGGCTTTTAGCAGGGCTGTCCATTATTGTTTTCACGCCCTCCTTGTCAGTTTGAAGATGGAAGGGCTACTAGTGAATTACGAAACGTAATTGAGAGAGAGGATGTGTTGGAATTGTCAACTGGAGCAGAGGTCTGTAAACAAATTGTCAAAAAAAACGAAACAATGATGTAAACAAAGATATGCTGAAACACAAAAAAAAGGTGTAAAAAATGTGAACTAGGCAAAGAATATAATGCTCAAAGGTTTTAAAAAGGCATATGGAAATTAATAAATTTCAACTTGATGCAGTAACCTAATACCAAATTAGTGCAATAAGCCTACTTAAAGGTAGCAGTCACCAAGACTGCCTAGACCTTGGATGAACTGTTGTTGCCATGTCTCCCCATACTACATGAATCTGCTTCAAAGTACAGTGGAACCTCGGTTTGCGAGCATAATTCATTTCGGAAACGTGCTCGCAGTCCAAAGCACTCGTATATCAAAGTGAATTTCCCCATAAGAAATAATGGGAACTCAGATGATTCGTTCCACAACCCAAAACTATTCATATAAAAATGATTAATCTATACTAATAAAAGGCAAAGCCCTCACTCACTCACTCACTCACTGCCTCACTCACTCACTCACTCACTGACTCATCACTAATTCTCCAACTTCCAGTGTGGGTGGAAGGCTGAAATTTGGCAGGTTCATTCCTTACAGCTTCCTTACAAAAGTTGGGCAGGTTTTATATCGAAATTCTACACGTAATGGTCATAACTGGAAGCAGTTTTTCTCCATTTACTGTAATGGAGATGAGCTTCAACGCCGGGGGCGGAGTTTCGTGTGACATCATCACGCCTCCCACGTAATCACGCAGTACATAGAAAACCAGGAAGACCTCAAAAAAGCGCTCAAGAAAACATGCATTATATAATTGAGAAGGCAGCTAAACAATAAGAAGCGAGCGAAAGTGACATATACAACCATATTCATGAGTTCTGCTACTGAAACAAAGCACGATGTAAACCTACACTTTAAATTAAGTTCATAGACAGGCTGCCGCTGGCGCTTGTAATTTAGTGCCTGCCCATATAAGGCCGTCCGTCAGCGCAATCCAATAGCAAACTGCCACGGTAAATATTCACGGGTGAAGGACTGTGCTTATGGAGAGGAAGATGAGATGGTCAGGGTGGTGTTTGACACAAACTCAGCGAAACTGCGAGAGAAAGTTTTAAGTGCCAGGACTAAGGTAACATTAAATACAGCCATGGACATAGCACGAGATGGCACCAGCACAGCTGGGAACCTTCGATGCATGTACACCGAGTGGCTCACGTGAACTGACGCAGTGCACAGATAAAAAGCAACAGTTCCAAAGAGCGCTGAACAAAACCGAATTACACAATTGAAAAGGCAGCAAAAATATGAAGCGCCTACATACAAGCATATTCATAAATCCAACTACTGCGGAAACAAAGCACACGTTGGAAAAAGTCAATGTCCCGCTAAAGGAAGACAGTGTAATAAAAACCCGTGCATGCAGTGTGTCAGGTCTCAGATAAAGAAGAAGACGAGCTGTTTATTGATGCAGTAAGAAACGAATCGATGAATGAAACCTGTCATCTTTACAACGATTGACAAACACGGAATGTAACTTGAACACAACACATCCTACAAATACGAACCTGATTGAAAGAAATAATGATAATCAAATCCTTGATGACAGCAACACTCAGTAACACTCACAAAACAAATACTGTATATTGACAGTCATGTTACGTTATTTTTAAAATGTTCCCTTTTCTTTTCTAGCTTTTTAACACACTACTTCTCGCTGATACGCTGGTATATATATATATATATATATATATATCCCGATCTACATACTCGAGTAATGGATACTTTATTCGCCATCAATGATTGTTTTGGTAAAGCCATACTCAGTGTATTCATTAGATGAACGGTAAAAAGTAAGAGCGAGGGAGGATGACTTATTGAGGCATGCAGGCTGTAGTGCTTGCGTCAACTCTATCTGAATTGCGCGATCACATTTGAAAAATATATCTTTTCAAGTTCTATTTAGTCCATATGTGTCAAACTCAAGGGTCAGGCCACATCCGCCCGGCGTAATTATATCCGCCCGAGATCATTTTATATACTGTATTATTGTTATTAAAGCCCGGTATATGAAGCGCTGGTAACACAATAAACTACAGATCCCATAATGCAGCGCTTCAGCTGCCTTGCCGAACACTTACGCGTTAATCAAGTCTACCTTATGATGCTGCAAGTTATTGCGGCTAGCTCACACGATGCTGAAGAGAAAAGTTGATTCTGAAAATAGAGCCTTTAAAACCGATGGGAGGCTGAGTATATGTTTACTGAACCCGTGTGTCTCATTTGTGGAGCTAATGTGGCTGTAATTACAGAATTTAATCTAAGACGGCACTATGAGACAAAACATCAGGGTAACCTGAAAGACCTGAATGCAATGCAGAAGATACAGAAAGCAGAAGAATTAAATAAGAATCTGACACTTCAGCGGACGTTTTACCCGTGCACAATCACAAAGTGATTTCAAGTGAAGCTGCTTTTATGGGAGACACAAATGCACCAGTGCACTTGCCCCACTTTCCCTGTTGCCAAGTAATGTTAAACCAAGTCGTCACTACGGTGTTCCCAAATCGCACTTTGTTGATAAACTGAGCGCACTGAGTTTGCACGGCGCTTTGGTGACTTTGAAGAACAAAAAGTCCGTCTACATGCGGCTCGAACCTTGTGCATGTTTGGTAGCACATATCTGTGTGAGAAGCTCTTCTCAGTGATAAAGACTAACAAAACAGCACACAGGAGTCGCCTCACTGATGAGCACCTGCAATCCATCCTGAGAATCTCCACAACACAGAACCTCACACCAAACAGAAACGAACTTGTGCCAAAAAGATGCCAGGCGTCCAGCTCTAAAATGACATATGAGCAAAGACAACTGAATGATTTGATTTGTTATTGCTGAAAGGAACACATTTTATTTATATTTCCAGGTTTTGTTATGCAGCATGTTCATATTTGAATTTGTATAATTTTGACAGGATATATTTTTATGGAGAGCAAAATCTTTTGGGATATTTAAAATCTAAGTTTATTTTTATATAAAATTACATAAGAGTAAAGAAATTTGAATGTTTGTTCTTTTAACGTTTACTTTATTTCTAACTTGTATAATTTAGACAGGATATATTTTTATGGAGAGCAAAATATTATAAGTTGTTTAAGGTTTGAGTTGATTTATTCACGAATAATATTCCTGTCTGTTTTACCATTCCTACCAAAGATATTTCTGTCGACTAAATAAAAATTCCTTCTATTTAAAATTTAAATAGCACTTGACCAAATACGATAGTTCATAATATCCACGCAGACTTGCACGTAAGAGCGGAGTTATCCGTTTTAACAAGCAGCGTATTGCACTGATACTGAAATAGCTGTGTGTGTATATATGTAGATATGTATGTATATGTATATATGTTTATATATGTGTGTGTATGTATATATATATATGTATATGTGTGTATATATGTGTATATATATATGTATGTATATATGTGTAGATATGTATATATATATGTATATATATATGTTTATGTGTATATATATATATATATATATATATATATATATATATATATGACAGCAACACTCATCACTCACAACAGTGACAAAACAATTACATTGACAATCATGTTACATTATTTTCAGAATGTTTCCTTTTCTTTTTCATTGCTTCTTTAACACACTACTTCTCCGCTGCGAAGCGGGTATTTTGCTAGTACAAAATATTAAGTAAAATACATAATACAAATTAACCTGCACTTTACCTTTAAAAAGAATCATGGCTGGTGTGAGTGAGTTTCTAAACTCTTGTGGGATTCCACCCAACGGGACGACACGCGGAAGAGCGTCCCAAAGCAATCGCAGTCTCCCAGTGCTGTAGCAGTTCACCGTATAAGCGCATCCAAAAAGATTGCAGACATGTTATAAGCACCTGCCGTTGATGGGTGATACGAGAAACATTATAAAGATCCCGCTACAATAAATAACAGCGCTGTTGCTGTTTCAAGCTGAAAAAAACTGGTGTTGTTAAAGTACTGAGACTCAGCTTCGTGTTTTGGGGTGCAAGATGGGGACTCGCACTTCACAGCACACACGTGCGCGGGCGCACACGTACACAAAGTCACAATGCTATAGTAAACAGTATACGCTCGTACGGATGTTGACTATATGAGTGAGGCACACAGACTCAGACGGAGAATAGGAGACAATTGCCCTCAAGAGAAGAGAGAGAGGAAGAGAGAGAGACGTGCACGAGAGCGAGATAAGGAGGGAGAGAGACGCGAGCGAGAGAGATAAGGAGAGAGAGAGAGAGAGACGCGCAAGAGAGAGAAGAACCATCAGCTCAGTTGTGATCACATGACGCTCAGCAGATAAAGTGTATCTATACTACTCGTATTGCTCATCGCTCATTTATCAAGTCAAAATTTATTAAAAAATTTTTGCTCGTCTTGCAAAACACTCATAAACCAAGTTACTCGTAAACTGAGGTTCCACTGTAATTTGATGTGGATGTTAAATTTAAGTGGAGAAAATAACATGGTAATGGAGTGAGCCTGCTTTTGGAGTTTTGGTGTGACATCTCAATTCTACACTGAACAAATATAGTTGTGTCTTGGCTCAAGAAGTATTCATTCATCTCATTAGTCCTAATGGCCCACTTTTCTGCTCCACTGGCAGCCAGGGGTAAACATAATGTTCTAAATTGCTAGTCAAGAAACAAAGCAGAGCAGAGAGGTGATAATGTGTAACACATGCAGTGATACTAAAAAAGTTAAATGTCATAACAGGGCAAAAGGAAGAGCATCATCAAAGGCAGTAATCCCCATATATGCAAAAGACAATCCAGAAGGGCTATGGCTGGATCACCAGTATGGCACTTTTCACTGAGTGCTGTAACAAGTTCACAGATAAAGGGCAATTACAAACTTTAGAAAGGCACACAGACAAATTTAAACAGACAGTCAAGCAAAGTAATGTCAGAGTGAAAGACGTGCATCTGTACCCTCCTCTGCATTCTACAGCAGAGACTATGTTGGGCCATCTAATCTGATGACAGAATCTTTACATCCATTCATCTCCCAGTATCTCAGGTGTCTGTCCCTTGTTCAGGAGAATTGCTTAGAGCAGAGCAGTGGAACCTATTAAGGAAGGTTAGCAATGTTTCGTAATTATTGTAAATTCTGTTTTTTATTTAAATGTCTTAACAGAAATGCAACATACACAGCTAATCAGCAGATCTAATCAGCATCTGCTAGACTAAAGTATCAAGTCTTCAGCCTGGATTTTAAAGCTGAGACTGAAGGAACATCTCTTATATAAGCAAGCAGATTGCTCTGCAGCTTTGGATCCTGTAGCTAAAAGCTTGTTATTTTGCTAATCCTTGAACTCTTTATTATGCCAGCATCCTGACGTCTTATTGTGCACTCCAGTTTGATGTGTTTAGATATGTAAGTAAGGCCTTGACCATTGTGACAGATAGGGGCACTGTCATCCCCTTGAACCCTCAGACCAGACGACAGACACATGACTGGGAAGTACTTCCAGGCTATACGGAGAATACAAATCCTTGAGCTTCCCTGCAGCATCCTCTGGTGGCTCCCACAGTTTCCAGCAGAACTGTGAAGGAAAACTCCAAGATCCATGATGCCATGCTGGAATTTGGGGCATCTCTACAATGCAAGGAGGGCTCCACCTTGCGGATTTGGGGTATTGGCTGGGATAAGTTGCCGGCCATAGTCCACAACACTCGCCCCTCAGCGAAGAACCATGGTTCAAAGTATCCAGCCCCGCGAGGGACGTCTTCCTCCAGGAGGAGTTTCTGGTCGGACCTTGGCTATTTCTTGAGTAGTATTCCCTGGAGAACCTAGGGGGAATATTATAACAGTGATCCACTTTATCCCCTGTTCTCCTGGGACAATTTCACCAAATATGGCCTGGCCGGTGGCATTCATAACATAGCCTCTGTTCTCCTAGTATTCTCCCTCTGCGATGCTGGAAACACTCCGGAAAGTCAGACTGCACCCCTTTTCCTGCTGAGGAGGGTTCCACATCTGCATCTGCGCTCTCAGCTCCCTTCTCTAATTTATCAGGAGACCCTGTTTCTTTTTTGGGATCTCCTTTTTTAATCTGGGGCTTGTCCACATTTTGGGTCTCTCTATGGGAAAAAGAGAGCCCTTTTACTGTTTGCATCCCCTTCGATTTATGAGTGACCGGTGGCGGCGTCTTTAGAACCACATCGCTCTGGGAGACAACACTATTCAGCTGCTCTGGCTCGATCAATCCTTTCCCTGCCCACTCAGTCATTACACCTGACTCTCTTGTAGAGTTTGAGGAAAATTGGCACCCGCTACTAATCAATCACGGGCCCATTTCACTCTGTGTCCCTCTATTATGTACGGTACCGGTATAACTCACCTGTACCGCCAAATCAATCATTATGGGAGGCTCCCAACCTAATCACTGCAAGTAATCTTCTGCCTTCTTTAAAGGCGCTTCGGCCGCTGCTCCCAGCTCCTCCACAACCTTCTTAATGGTTGCTGCAATCTGAAAAAAACTATGTACAGGCTCAAGCAATTTCTTGAGCTCCCGCATGTCCACATTGCTATTTAATTCAGCCAGCGGTAGGCTCAGGCAATCACTAGCCTTACCTTCTGGGCGGGAGCCAATGAGCATGCCCACTCCTGGCACGTGCTCTGTTGGGTTGCGCATAGGCTTCTGGGGAATAGAGTTCTTCTCAGAGGCCCGCGGTGCCGCCTTTGGCTGACTGCGGTCCGCCTGTCTCAATTTATCAGCGGACTGACCAGTCATTTCCCGAACCTCCTTACCTTTTTGTGGGGTGAGCGGTACTTCGCTCACCTCCCCCTTCCCCTTTGGAAAGCCCAAGTCCGTCGCTTCTTGTTGGAAATCAAAAGCAGTGGGACGTGGACCTTCTTCTTCCCAGAATCACTCGGGACAGGTCACGTGTCCTTTGCCGGCACCTGACATGTGGAAGTCGTTCTTTTTTCTCTTTGGCTTAAACGAGTGCGCACCACCGTCTTCGGGACGGGCCTCCCACAGAGCCTCCGGATGACCTTTTCTGAGGTATGTGCACGGTACAAAATTAGTTATTTTAAATATGTTCTCAATTGAATCGTCGACACATAACTCGTGGTAATCGTCTTTCTCCAAACGCCTCTCCTAACCCGTGTGGCCTCTCCGTAGCTCATCCCAAGTGTCGGCCATGATGAGCATGGATCCTCCGCTGGCACTGCCGGTCTGCTTTGCCTTCTTCTTCCCCATGATGGACTTGGTAAATCGTGGGTTCTGGCGATTTTTTCTGAGTGTTGTGACGCTGTCTTCTTGGGGTTTTCTGTCCACAGAAATCTTCTCAAGCCCTCTGCCAAAGCGACGGCCAGAGAATCCAGCCAACTACGCCACTGTGACAGATAGATGGCGCTGTCATCCCCTTGAACCCTTAGACCAGACGCCAGACACCAGATAAAAGTCCAAATAATTTTATTTTTACAATAAAGTGCACAAAGCACATCACCTTCACTATTCCTTCAATAAACAATACACAATAACAATAATAAATCCTCCACTCCCAGACGCGTTGTCAACCTTCCTCCCAACTCAGCTCAATTCGCTGGTTTTTCCTATAGCCCTTTTAAAGTCCTCGACCCGGTGCTTCTGATCCACCAGTCCATGCAATTCCCCAGCACTTTCGGGTCAGGTGAAAACTCCTGTTTTTCTTCAGCCCAGAAGTACTTTATTTCTTCCGTCCTCATGACTGGGAGGTACTTCTGTGCTATACGGAGAATACAAATCCTTGAGCCTCCCTGCAGCGTCCTCTGGTGGCCCCCAAGGTATCCAGCATGTCTGTGAAGAAAAACTCCAAGGTTCATGATGCCCTGCTGGAATTCAGGGCATCTCTACGTTGCAGGGAGGGCTTTACCTGGCTGCTTAGTGGTATTGGCTGGGATGAGTTGCTGGCTATAGTCCACATCATGTAAATCCTCATAAGCAAGAAGATGGAATTTGAAATCAGCTCTAAGCTTAACAGGACACCAGTGTAAAGATCTACGAACGGGACTTAGGTGGTTGTACTTTTTCTTAGTACTTGTAATGATTCTTGTAGCAGAATTTATTAATAACTGAAATCTGCATAAAGAATTGTTTGAACAGTGTTGCATATTGGATCCCTTGTTAGAATTTTTTTTTGTGTGTTGAATAAAGTTTTTCAATTTCCCTGTTACATATCATTTGAGAATTCCAAACCCAAAAAATATTTGAATGTACATGTTTTGTAATAATTTAGTTTGGTAGAAATATAAGTGTTTTTGCTATCATGTGCAACATCACCCCTTTGTAGCTCTAGAATTTTTTTAGAGTATGAGTGACACTGTTAACAAGAGTTGTCTTCCAAAAGGCACCATGCACTATATCATGATTCTCTGACTTATAACTCCGAGTAGTGCTCAATAAACTGTCTTGTGTTTACAGAAAAAAAACTTTAAACAATCTCAGTCTTTTGCTCAAAGTGCTCAAAGTATTCCATCAATTCTCTTGGTTTATGGTCTTAATGTCTTGGATATGGTGATAATTCTTTCTTTGATTTATGGTTTTGGACAATTCCTTTTTTTGGCTTTGCTCTCTTGTTTTACACAACAGCATTTCAAAGATTTAGATACTGACTTTAGTCTCTTTTTTAAAATACACACACATACATTTCTTGGTCAATTTTAATGCTGTCCTTGAGGTTGTTCACTAACTCAATTCAGAGAGGTTGGCTGGAACTAGAGAGGCAGGTGGGCCAGTTCTATGCTGCAGTCTAGCAGAGCCACTTTAGATACTCATGACTGGCTTAACACACAGCATGTAAATAAAATCTTAGTCGGTCCTAATTGAAATAAGTGCATTTTTCCTCCAAGATGATTATCTGTGTCGCTTCTGCCATCCCATGTTTAGATCTACATCTGGGTCTACATTTGAACCAGGGACATAAATGTAGAGATCTACCTAGCAGTTACTGTTGTCCCTGCAACCTTACAAAGGCCTGTTTGTAACACACAGCAAGTACCGATACATGGCATAAAGTTCTCTGCTGCACACCAGCAGTATTGACCCTCACAGTATGTTTGTGTGTGTATGTATACAAATAGTTTGTATGCAGTATACATGCCCATATTCACTATGTAAGGGTAGCAATTGGTGGTACTCATTTATAGAAGACCAGTAACGGCGCACTGCACGATAATGTGCAGTGAATACACTTAACTTGAGCATTCCTAGTTTTCATCCTCTTTCTCTGTATGTTAAGCATTGATTTCCTCAGAGGTTGATGTGCTTACTGCTTCCTGAGCAGCTCTTCTTTTCTCCATCCTAGCAGCCTGCCTCTTTTCTTCTTTCATCTGCAACTTTTCGCATTAAAACAGATTCAGTCAGTGTTTGTGTTACTTAGCATGTTTTCTTTAATTTTTCACTTAAGCTGGCACTTAAGTCTTCAATCTGCCTCAAGAATGATTTAAGATATGAAGAGGTAGAGAAAGTGACAGCGAAGGTGGTAGGGATGAGAATGCCGCCTGTATGCATGTGCTGCATGGCCGCCCTGCTGGCCGCTGCCGAGAGTTGATTCTACAATAAAATAAAAATAAAAAGGGGAGTAACCTTGGAGGTCAATCTTCACCCCAAAAACAGATAGTAGATGTCACGTAGTATATGTGTACCAAATTTCAGGTCAATAGTTCAAATGGTCTGCGACCTATAGGTGATTTAAAATCCTGGACAAACAGCCACGGTAGCGTATTATATATGAAGATTGGACTAATATCCCAAAAAAATTATATTGTGTATTGTTTTGGCTTTCTTTTAGTATATTCATTAGTTTTATTCCAGGTATTCTGTCTGTCCTTCCATACCCTGATGATACACATGTTAATCAGTGAATCAGATTTGGTCCTGTGTAAATATGAGTGTGCACTGTGATAGACAAGGTTAGGATGTGTCCCAGCCTAGTGCCATATGGTGCCAGGATGGTCTATAGCCAACTCACGGAATTTTGTTAAGCACGTTTCAGAATAAACACATGTACAGTATACATACTGTATATGGTATATAAAATGTAATATTTTTGTTTAACATTAAAGATATTGTCTTTAAAATTGGTGTTCACTTTTTAGAAATGAAATTTTATATATAAAATGTATATAGCTTAAGCATATCTAAATCTGTAAATCTAGCTAAAATCCGGTCAAATCACAGCACACTAATCTTGAGGTTGTTGAGATTTAGTATCATGCATAAGGGAGCTTTGCGCAGCTTCCTGAAGGAGAATAATGATGCCTACTCTAATACAGCTAAATGTGAAAAGCTTGAATTTTTGTGTCTTTTAATTTATCTTAGCTCCTGCCTTGCACATTATGTTTGTTCTTATCTATTAATCTCTATTTCTTCAATCAACTAACTTAAATGCTTATGCTTTCTATGCTAAGTATAAGAATTCAGTTTAAATCTGCTGTTCATTTTTAAGTCAATACCTCTGTTGTGACTATGCTTTCATCCATTTCCTGAACCCATCTATTTGGTTTTAAATCCATTGAATACTATTTAAAGGAACAGATGGCCGGAGTCTATGAACGGGACTCCACTCCTTCACGGAATCTTCCAAGTTAGATTTCCCGATTCAGATGAAAGAGTAAAACCAAAGTATACAGAGAGAGGCCGTGTGCCCACAGCCTGATTATTACACCTGAGTCCTCCTGGGAAAAGCATTTCATTTTGGAATCTATCCCGTCCTTTTCAAGTTTCATAGCTAACTTGCTAGTAAGTGCTAGATTAGTTATTCTAATCCCTCTGCTGCTCGACTGTGTGAACCCTGAGCAAACCTCTATCCTTGCGCTCATTCTGACTCAATAATTGAATCTTTATAATTTGTTATTTAATATTATTGTAAGGTAATTTGGGATGTTGTGCAGTATAAAAGACTGTTTGCAGCATGATGAAGTAAAGTTTTCTTAATAACAAACTACACTGTACATTAATGAAAGTTGTTAAAACTCTGTCACTTTAAACACCAAATTATTATTTTTTTGTCAAGAAGAGACATTTAAATCTGATTTTCCTTTGAAAGTAAGGTCTGAGATGTAACCCATACCTAATTTATAAACTTGATGCAGAGCTTCCTTTAATTAGCAGCTTCGTCTTGTGCCGCACTCTGTTCAAAAAGATTCTCTAATTTAAGACTCAGGGTGACATTCATGGGTATTCTTCATAGCCTTCGAATGGCAGGATTCATTTGGAATGCATTTTTTATGGCTGTTTGAGGATAAATGTGCTTTTCATGGTTAAAAGGTAGTACATTATTGCATTTTACATATGGTTTGGATTAAATATGTGCTTTTACTTCTAAGTGAAAGTAGAGTGGGTATCAGTTTGAGCCCAGCTATCTGTCCATTTTCTGTACCTATTTTACCACAGTTTAAAAAGAAACAAACCTAAAGTAGTTTAATTTGAATTTCTTATTTTATTTCAAGATAGACTTTACTGTATAGTTCAGTATAATTTAAGTATAATCCTTTTGTACTTTTTTGGTTTTATGGACAAAGGCAGCATGTACGTGTTGTGGTTAGCGCTGCTGCTTGTCTGTTCCAGGACATGGAGTTCCAGTACTGGCCAGGTCACTGTTTTCATATAGTTTGCACCTTCTCCCTGTGTTTGTGCATCATTTTTTGTCTAGTTACTCTGCTTGTCCTCCCACATCTCAAACCATCCAAGTTAAGTTCCTCTGAGACACTGAATTGGTTTTCAGTAGATATCCTTTCCATACCTGGCCCCTGTCTTGTGCCTGATGCTGCCTGGATGGATGCTGTGCTTCAGTGCTAATGGAGTTGTATATAGCATGTTCAATAAATGGAAGCAAGAAAGTATGTGATGCATGTGCTGGGTGATTTACCAAAATCCTACCAGGGCCATATCAAGCATTATTTCATGGGTATGATTTTATATGTATTCATCACTCTTTTTGAATTTAATTCTCAAAGAGACCCTTAAATACCTTGACTTGTGAGTACATTCACTGAAATATTTCTCCAGAACTCCTAATTTGTAAATGTAACATTGAAGATCTTCTTCTACTGTTAAAGTTTTGTACCAGATGGTAAGGTTTCTGATCAGGATAGAGGGACACTTGCCTGACCAGGAGGCCCATAAAGGTTCTAAACGGATGGATTTACCAACCGAGATGGTTGGTTTTCCCTTTCTTGCATGAGTCAGTGAAGCAGAAGGACCAGGGGTAGGCTGCCAATCAGTGCTACATGCTTCCCCATAGCGTTAGGGGGCAATGTCCCTTTACTGTACATCCATCCATCCATCCATTATCCATTCATTATATCCTGACTACAGTGTCACGGGGGTCTGCTGGAGCCAATCCCAGCCAACACAGGGTATAAGGCAGGAAACAAACCCCGGGCAGGGCACCAGCCCACCACAGGGTGCGCACATACACACACACACACCAAGCACAATTTAGGATCACCAGTGCACCTAACCTGCATGTCTTTGGACTGTGGGACGAAACCGGAGCACCCGGAGGAAACCCACGCAGACACGGGGAGAACATGCAAACTCCACACAGGGGGGACCTGGGAAGCAAACCCGGGCCTCCTAACTGCGAGGCAGCAGCCGTTACTGTACATTTCAATACCTTTAGGTCAACCTGGGAATTGTAGCCCCGTTGGGCAGCCCTGCTGGGTGTCAGATGGAGATGCCAAAAATAGCAGTCCCCTATATGAAGTGCTTCTGCCATGTAATGCTGTGACTCCGGGAGTACTCCTGGGTCTAAGCTAAGATGAGCCACCTCACCTCAATCAGGGAGTTGGTGTCAGGAGGAGGACAGCAACCCTTTCCTTGTTGGAAAAGAAAGTGAAGGAGTATATTATGTTCTATTCTGTTTGTATTGTGCTATGCTGAAAGGAGTCAGAAGAAACCTGTTGAAGTTAGTTTTGTAAATATAATCATCTGAACGCATGACTGTGGTGCTTTAGTTGTGTCTGGGTATTGGGCCCTAATAATACCGCAGTGGCCACACTTTATACATTTTTACTAAAAAGATAGACACAGAGATGGTGTGAATCTGACATGCTCTAATATCAGTTTTGGCAGTATCTGTTCCTAAATATTTAAGAAGTTTTTAAGCAATGGGACAGGAAGTTTTATTTATAGATTCATTTTGTAAATATGGCATCCTCACCATCTCTTTCCATCTGTCTACTTTCTAAAAGTGGCTGTCATTTTTAAACTGGGCTGCTGTTGTGGCTGGGTAATTCAGCACAATAGAGGACATCAATATGGTATTTTATCATAACACCAACAGAAGAGCCATCAGAGACCCAGAGGCTGGACTAAGTCATCTGTCATTATTGTTTTATGTGAAAACACTTAGGCAAAATACTCCTTCAAAATGACTGTCTTCTTTTTTAGGACTTGTAGTGCTGCTTCAGAAATGGTTTTAGTTATCTGTGTGTTGTGATGTTAAACAAAATATTTTGTCCTTGTCACTTTCTTTTCTCATTTTTGCAGATCTTTGTGAAAAAATGGTGTTTGTCCCATTTCTGTTAAGAATAAAAACCTCTTATTCCTATTAGAAAAGCATTATTTTCATATTAAATTTGTGGTCACGTGCAATTTTGAAGTTATTTTAAAAATTTTATTGTTGTTTTGCTAACATCATTGCATTATAACTTTTTTTTAATTTGCTTTTTCTTTGGTGCCACCATTTTGTGTGTCTAGATTTTATTATTTTATTTGTCTGGTGACTATGGTTGCTAGGTATGTGATTTAAGTGTATTGACTCGCAAGAGACAGTAATGGAAAAAGTGAAAATGACTGGAAAATGCAAAGACAAGCAATGGGCCAAAGTCTAAACTAGGAATTAGAGGGATTGCTTGTCAAAACTAAAATCACACTCAAGAGATTCATTGGTCAGAAAATCAAATACAACTTATTTTTTCGATGTATCTTTGGATTATCCATCAAATTCAGATATCCCAAAATTGCCTGCATTGACCTTTATACACTTGATGATGTCACAAGCAAACAGACTCCAGGGTATTCGAGGAAGGATTTTCATGGAGACAGCCAAAAGAAATAGTCATAAATAGCAGCATCCATCGGAAAAACAAAATGGTGTTGCTGTAAAAAGTAAACAAATTATGAACTTATTAATAAAGAAAGATGCATCAAAACCGAATTCAAATTTATATACTCTGTGTGCCAAAACCCAATAATTGGTATATAATTAACCAGGAGCTCACTTAGACACTGTACAAAAAAAAGTATAAATTTCATAGACCATAGTAGTAAGTACAACATGACCAATGACATCATTAAGGAAGGAAAATCTTAGAGAAGACTCTAGAAGCTAGCAATGAAGAAAATTAAAAATAGTCATAAAGATCTTTAGCTTTAGAATTCTTGTTTGCTTTGACTATTGACTAGCATTTTGGTAATAATCTCTAAAAATGGGTAAAAACCTTAGTTTACAATTTGACTGTTGTTTTATTTACTTTTCCAAGAAAGATGTTTGCTTACCACTGCCACTTCAAAAAACTAAACACCAGTCCAACTAGACACTCCTGTATAATCCAAACATAATCATTGAAGTTTAGAAGACCCAGATGTTGAAATGGCATGAGCACATGTTATTTAGTATTAGATATAAGTGGAAATCCAAGCTTAAAATCAAGCGGAGAGGAATTACTAAAAATCTAAATTTTGTGTTGGTCCTATAGTAGGGGTGTGACGAGACGCTTTTCCCACGAGACGAGACGAGACACGAGACTGGGTTCACGAGAACGAGACGAGACTTTTAGAGACTTTTTTTAAAGAAATCTTTAATGTTTAAATATATAGCAAAAATAGCCTTTTATTTAACTGAAAAACACAAAATGCAAAAAATGCATGTCCATTTTGAAATCAACTTTTTGAAATAAAACTTCTATTTTGATGAATGATATGCAGTAATAAAATTTAAACACTGCAAAACATTTTGCCACAAACTGATAGGCAATTAATTGCACAATAAAATTAAATAGTATAAACAAAAATAATTAATAAACAACACAAATATCCTTTTACGTGCAATTAACCATAATTAGTGTAACTATCAAAGTAGTGCTGTCTTAAAACTCAGAGTGCAAAACAATGAACAAAATTTTCTTAAGCATGGAAAAAGAGCTAAGACCTAGGTAATGAGGTAATGACCTATACAGAACAGCCTAAGATATGGTCATGTTCTTTTTTAAGAATATAAGCATGTCTACATTTTCTAGCAGCAATTGTGACCTCTGGGCAGTGACTATGTCTCCTGCAGTTGAAAAAACACGCTCACTTGGAACAGAGGTCGCAGGAATGGAAAGATATTCTTTGACAAGTGGAGACAGCAAAGGATATTTGGAGCTGTTTTCTCTCCACCATGTCAGAGGGCAGCAACTAAGTGGGATAGATGCCTCTCTTCTGTAAAGTTCAGTTTCCCTCTCAATTCCTTTGCTGGGCTGTTCTGTCTTCGAGAAAGAGTCCCCTAGCAGATCCTCAAGTGCTGTCTTCTTGGAAGCAGGTTCCTCTTCTGACTCAGCTCTGCCTTCAGCTTCAAGAGCCCCCTCGCCCCCATGTGTGGAACAATGAACTGATGCCTCTTCCTTGCGCTCCATACTCTTCTCATCTGTGGGCTTCAAGCAGCAGAAACACTGGCTTTAACATTAGCAAGCAGCAAAGCAGTCCCCCTCTCTCTTTTAACACAAATACACTCACTCTGATGCTCTCATGTTTACAACACACACACACACACACACAAATACAGCATGAACCTATTAAATCAATTAAAATTTAGTACTGGAAACATAAATCTTCTAGGGAAAAAAAAATCAAGTCAATGATACCTGGTTTTGCTGCAACTGTTCCACCCTTTTCTGTATCCTCTGAAAGACTGCCTCACGCTGATTGCAGTCTAGCTGCTGTAGAGACTGGAATCTTGGGTCCAGCGCAGTGCTCTCCAGCAGGTAGTTGTATACATCCCCACTGTATCTGCCTGAAATATTGCTGAGAATTACTCTCTTTGTGTCGGCCACAGTAGGGGAATCACTGTCATTTGGTGCCATGTTTTGTTCTATCATGTTCTTCAGTGGCACGATGAGTGACACTGTGGGCCTCTTCTCTTCACACAAGACAGAGGTAGCTGTCTTTAAAGGATTCAGCAGCTTCACAAGAAATTCGGCATTAACAATGTCGCAGGTATCCAGTGTGTCAATGTTTTGGGCATTTTGTCTTATTTCTGGACTGGTGAGCGTTGCTGCTATAGCAGTCTGCTGCTCCAGGTAACGAACCAGCATATCCAATGATGAATTCCATCGCGTGGTGACGTCCATTATTAATTTGTGCGGTGGCAGTTGTAGCAGCTTCTGCTTAGCCTCAGTACCGCGGCAGCTGTCGAACTCCGGTGAAAAAAAGCAGTTACACGCCTCACCCGCCCGAGCAAACGAAGCGACACGCGCAACCCCGAGGCCAGCCTGTGTAGCGAGATTTATTGTGTGCGGGAAGCATTTGATGTGCGGCTCAAATCCTGCCTCGCACACAGCCACATCCATATTACGCGCATTGTCTGTTACAATAGCGATGCAATGGTTTGGCTTTTTAAGACCCCACTGTGTGACAGCTTCTAGTAAAACTTCAGCGACGTTTGCCCCTGTGTGTGATTCAAAAAGTGGGCGCATCTGCAGTACAAAATGTACCATTTCCCAATTACTGTTGATAATGTGGGCTGTAATTGTGATATAGCTCCGTGTACACCTAGAAGTCCAACCGTCAGTAGTTATGGCGATGGTTTCTGCCTCTTTCAGAGCCTGTACAACGTTTACCTTGCACTCTTTGTACAGGGTCGGGACCACCGTGCGAGTAAAATGTGCACGTGACGGGATGGCATACTTTGGTTCCAGTGTGTGGATGAGTCGCCATAATCCCAGATTTTCCACCACAGAAAATGGTCTCATATCGGCTGCAATGAAAACGCCGATGTCTCTTGTTATTGCCGTGGCTCTTGCATTGGATGGTGGAAGTTTAGCTGCAAAGGCATTTGTTATGGTTGTTTGCCCTTTTATGCGAACTGAATTGCTTTCCATTTTCTCCACAGGCGCAGCTTTTAGTAACGAGCTGTGGTTGTTTTCTAAATGCTTTTGCATAGTGGTTGTGTTAGCAGAGGTGTACGGTATTAATTTCTTACAGTGTTTGCAAATTGTCTTTGTCTTGTCTGTCATTTTTTCGCCATTTCTTATTTCCACAAGGAATCCAAAATGTTGCCACACGAATGATTTAAATGTCGCGGGTGCATCTTCTATCCTTACTTCTTCCTCACGCTCCATCATGCCAATAACGCAAGGATATCGTCACGTTCTCGCGAGACCAGACGCATCTCGCCAGACAAATCTGATCTCGCGAGATCTCGTACCACGAGATCTCGTCACACTCCTATCCTATAGTGTTCATACATTGAGTTAGTTCCTGGTTAGAATGTAACTGGGTTTTCATATACGCCAAATGTTCTTGATTATGTGAATCTAACAATGGCCTTTTGAGTATTTACAACACAAGCACATGCATTGCTTTATTGTCGTACAGATACCAGTGTTTGAATAGAAGATTCATATACTGTGTCTTCTGTCTTCTGTCTTGTTGGCTTTTAAAATAAACACGTTTACAAATATGTTAAATCTCTTTTTATATATCAAAAATGACCTTGAAGCCAACCTCATGCCTTCTTTGTCAGTAGTGAACACTATCATTATCCTGGTATCAGCAATTTCCATGAATCTCCATTGCTTCCTACTATCCACCATGTATTACGGTGGGTTCTATGAGACTTATCAAGTCCATTACTAGGTTGGTCTACTCTTGCAACTTAAGATTATCACATACACAGATACACTTACATATGGGGAACCTATAGACAAAGTATCAGATATAACCCTGATTGTCAGTCTCCCCACAACATTCTACTTAGAACCCCCCACATTTATACATAGATATCCTAATTTAGAAAATGATAATGCCTAAATGCATCACACGGTATTCTACAGGAGTCTCTACTTAAGAAGTTACCACCACCAGCACTGACAAACATAAAGATGTCATCGCGACACAATCAAAAATGCTGCTCTTTTGGTTATTCCAATTACCTACCCAAACAATATACCCTGCTTTGACCACAGTTGTCTTTCTTTTGAGTAGCAACCTCTAGGCTTGAAAACTTGATCAACAAATAACGCAGCAAACTCCCTCTACAGATGTCTTACTTTTCAATGTATTATTTCAGTCACTCTAGATACAAGAACAAAGTACAGAAAATGTAAAAGCAAAGTGGTATTTATTAATGGATAATAATACCAAATACAACAAGATATAATAGAAAATAAAATTGATAGTAAGAGAATGGATACAGTTTTTACAAAAAGCTCATGGAGAATGTCAAGCATTGGAAGTTGGCCTGGGGTGGCTTTTAACCTAGCAATCAGTGTTATTCATGAGATGTTTTCACTGACGATCAGATGAAACATTCACACATCTTTCGGTCTTCTTTTCTGATGTCGCCTTTGCCCTCTCTTACTGCTCTTTTTATTGTCGCCATTTCTTCTCTTTTTGTCTGTTGGACAAGCCATATTTATGCTAAAATTCCATCTTGTGCTTTGTGACATGTGATATGGGGCTTCATGACATGTGATATTACACATCTTTGATTGGCTAGCTGTCAAAGTTCTGTTTCCATGTGATGAGATGGCTGTCCACCTGATGGATGACTTTGCTCAAAGTTTCTGATCTTTTTCCACATTGCTGTTCCCAAGCCATAAAGTAATCAGCACAGCCGGAGGCATTACAGCCGTTTCCTAGTCTTCTGCTTCATTTACAGATGTTTTAAGGTGATGCAATTCAGGAAGAGATGCTTTGAAGTTAATTGTCCATGTAAGTTTAATTCATCTTGCTTGTCTAAGCAAAATATAATAACAATAAATGCATCCATTATTTAAAAAAATTGCAAATTTTGCACTCCAGGGCACACCATAACAATCTTCATCACCAGTAATACCAGAAAAAACATGAATGGCTATATTGGGTTCCTTTTTATATATTTTTTTTCTCTCAAAGCCTCCTGAGGCTTTTTTAATGGACGTGCTTTCCTTCTCTGGAGAACAGGCTGTTGCCACTTAGGCATCTAAACCTGCTGTGAAGCAATGCACAGACAGTTAACGTCCTGCACTACCTGTGAAGTGCTGCCTGCTGGTTGCTATAATATCTTCTAGAAAACCTAGTGAAGAACTCTTAAATAATTTATAACATCATTTTTTTTTAAAATTATTTTCTGGCTCTTGGGGTTCAAATGTTTTATTAGGGGGTCCCAGGCAATCTATGAAATTGAGAGATACAAGAAGTTCCTACTTTGTGTCCATGGCTGCCGGGATAAATTCTGGTTTCCAAAGACTCTATAGAGTGGTCCAGATCGAATTGTGCAGATCCAGATCATCTGGATGACTTTGATTTATGCGGGGACGATTCCAGTTTGGCACGAAAACAGTTCTTCATGTCGTCAGTTCACATACTTCTCGATGGTCCGGGATTTTTCAGGTGATTTTCTATGTAATAAACTTAAGTTATAGCGTAATGAAAATTGCATAATTAGATCTGGACCACCCTGTATACTGAGATATCATGAAAATAGATTAATCAATTATTGTGACGGGAGAACATTAAGTTCTAAATATTATGTTTAGGAAAAAAAACATACAGTTTAAAGCAGTTTAGTCTGTTTACACCTTTGGCACCAATGTTAAGGTTTAGTTCCCAAAGAGTAAACTGTAAAGAGGTGTATAAAAACCCATCAAAACTGAAAACCACTGATTTATAGTATTTTGCACTCAGTATGTGCTCTCCTTAGTAAAAATTAAATAGTTTATAATGACAAGCACCTGTATAAGAAGTTTGGTTTAAATGCCACCTCCACTATGTCAGTTATAGAGCTCAAAGACACTGTAAGCTTGTCCGAGATGAGTCCTACAACAGTGGTGTGTGAAATAAGCTTCTACAGAATCA
This sequence comes from Polypterus senegalus, assembly GCF_016835505.1. Classification (NCBI taxonomy): domain Eukaryota; kingdom Metazoa; phylum Chordata; class Cladistia; order Polypteriformes; family Polypteridae; genus Polypterus; species Polypterus senegalus. Next base: position 136,649,650 of record NC_053154.1, on the reverse strand, counting down.
CCATGGGATGTCCCTGCCTACACAAATATTGTTCTCCTTTTCCTCTGACTACTGCTTCGAGCAATTTGGGATCATTCTGACAGACCACCCGCCTTGACTAGTGCCAGGCAGGATTAATTGGCCTTTCATAGCTCATTCACTGCTTCTAGCTCCATCCTGGGTAACCACCAACTCCTGCGGCAGCTTGTCATCTTCCTTGCTGTGTCGTGTGTGTTTCATATCCCCTTTATGCAGGATTAAGTCTTAATTACATAATTAAAACTCACCTGAATAATTAACTTATCATTAAACACACTTGAGAGTTTATCCAATAAAATGCAGTAATCACCCCATACAATTAGGCAATTATTCCTCAGTGATGTTGCGCAAACTGCTGCGTAGCCCCTGGCAGATTAACCAGAAGAGCTCTCTCTCTCTGTGAGCCTGCCAGCCTCTGACCTGTCTCGCATTTCCTCCACACACACAGGTTATTACTGTCAGCCACAGAGCACGGGTACATCATTGGTGAAGCCAGAAAAACTAAACCAATAGAAGCCTTGTTAAAAGATGATTGACGCCACATATACTTTGATGGAAATCATATTTTTGAAATAGTTAATATGTGTACATAAAACCGCCTTGATGTGCACAGTGAGAAACTAATACAATTTGAAAAGCCCGCCCAGCCTGGATGATTGAAGACCCAACACTTTCATGGTTAAAATCTTTGAGAGATATTGATCCAGATGGAAAAGCAATATTTTCTTAGCATAATTTTGAAATAAATACTTCTTAGCACAATGCATCACAAGGTAAAACAATATAGCATAAAAGCACAAGCAGACAGCAGTGTCTCCTTAGAGACACAAGGAACATCAAGTGAAAATCTTTTAGTTGAAGAATATATCACCTTTGTAACCTTTTTTTCCAGAGGCTGCTCTTCCTAAGTGAAAAATATGTATTAATAATAAATAACCTAGGTAGATAATGTCAACAGTAAGGATGCATCTGAAGTTAACTAATTACTTTTTGAATGCTTGTTAGGGAACCTAAATGGATAATAATTGCCAATAAATGCATAATAGATAACCCCCACCCCCGAAAAAGCTAGAACATTCGCTATTTAAAGATGATTTCAAAGCAGCTTTTTACTTTTCTACTATTTCCCAGTTTCTTTGTAGTTAATATGAAAAAAACATTAAGGGGATTGTTTTTGTTTTTGTAGTTTGTGGAAAGAAATTCAAAACAGAAAATAAGAATTATAACTTTACATAAATGAAAAGCGACTTAACTGTTAATTACTACAGTATAGCCAGGGTTTTGCCCTTGGAAACAGATGTATTTTCTTTTTCTTTAGTCTTTTTATTGTCTTTTCAGTTTTATATTGTCATTATATATATTGACTTCTGACTTATGAATATAATTTTATTAAATTAGTTCATATCATTGTATAAAATATTATGTTATTTTGTCACCTATGTATATGTTTCTATAAGATGTGACATGTTGAAGCCAAGGAGGAGGACACTTTGATGCTGTAGTTATGGGACCACCCCAAGCTGTTTGTAAGGGTGGCAGGGTGGCAGCAGTTTAAAGTCGGATGGAATCAGAAAATGGATTTATTGTACATGTAATAACTTTACAAGGTTGTAACAGGAGTGCTGGAAATAAATAAACAAAGGCCAGGATGCAGGACAAAATTGTAGATTGTGAAATGTACCAAAAGAGTCAGTACTCAGAATATCTCAGGCAGCCAAGGCAAAAAATGCAAAACATAAATTGAAGTCAAAGAAAAGGAAAGAAAAGAAATTGTAACCAGAGAGAGCATTAAACAATTTAGTTTTGATGTATCTGAAAACTTGAATGATCAAAAAGCGTATGACGATAATGTGCCTATGATGATGGCAGTGCATCAAACACACCTCGTCGTACTGCCCAGCAATAACCTGAAAACCCTCATCGAAAAAAATGCATTGATAATAAAAAGAAAATGGTGCCACAGCAATAATTATTAAAAAAAATCTTGGAAAACATTCTAACTCAGAAAACCAACCTTGTGTTTTAGATTAAGCCTTCCGGATTACTGACTGCTTTTGGTTACTTTTAGGATTGACTTTATGCGTGTTGATATATTTTTTTTTATTTTGTTTTTGAACGTTTTAATAAATCTTTAAATATAATGAAACCTTGTGTTTATTATTGTGGGGCAATACTGTTCCCGTTTCCTTTTTCTGTTTTTGTAAGTTTTGATTTTTTTGGTGTCCAGGCTGAAGCCCTGTTAAAAGGTTCAAGGCCTTATTTTTTTAGCATATTCTTCACTTTTTTATGTCAAGTTTGGATTGTACTTGTGGTTTTCAATATTACAGAATCTAATCCTACCATTTAATTTCACTTTTAGAATGTTTTTCAGGAGGTTAGAAATATTTCATCTCATAGCACGATGCTATTATGAGGACTGCCATGTTTGGAATCATTTGTTTACTGTTATCGTAGTGTTGCTATCCTCGGACAACCAACGGTTTGTGGTGTGTGACATCACTGATGCAGTAAGAAAAAGGTCAGCTCTGTGCATTTCCTGGTTATGTGAGATTGCCTGTTCTCCTCAAAAACACTAATGTGTGACTTTAAGTCTACTTGACCTCCTATTAAAAGAAACTTTGCTTGAGAACTGTTCTGCTTCTGTTTTGGTCTTGCTCTTTTCACTGGCAGGGCATTCCAGGTATTTTGCTATTCCTGCTGTCTCCCAAACACATGTAGGTTAAAGTGATTTGCAACTCTCTGTTGGCACTGTGTTTGTATGCGAATGTGTTTTGTGATGAATGAGAATTCTTTCCTGAGTTTGTTTCTGTATTGCAACCAATGCTGCTAGAATAAAATTCAGTTGGTTCAGTAAATAGAATAATGTGCACGGTTGACCTCTTTTATGTATTAACTCTATATTCTACACTGTCAATTGTATGTATATATGTGTACTGTGATAGGCTTCCTGGTGGACATTTGTGGTTTTTAGGAAAGAAAGGCTGACATCACAAAAGGATTTTGCCCCGCAGCGCCATAAGTAGCAGAGGTAAATAGCAGCTGCCGCATACATCAAAATTCTGATGGGTGTAGAAAAACGTCTCAATATGGCCTTTACTGGCATTCAATGTTCTGGTAAGACAACAATTGGCATCAGTTCAGGGAACAGAGAAAGTAAGAATGGTGCAACCTTGGAAGAAACAGCTAATGTTCACCTTCACCTCTGACACCACTGATGCTTACCCAACCAGCCTAACGAGAACAGGAAAACGCAGAGGGTTGGCAAGAGGTAAGAAGAGATTCTGCCTAAAAGAGAGTACCGCATGCTCATTAAAATTAAAGACGTTCACTATGTTTGATGGTGGGGACTGATAGAAAGTTGTTCATTATCTCCAGCCAATTAGATGGATTCTCAGAATCTGCCCAATTTGTCAGGGGCAATCAAACATCACGTCTGTTTTTTCAGCCTTACATCTGTCAAGTGGTGAGTTGTATGAAGGACTCACAGGCAAAGTAAGGCCACTTTCAGGGAGAGACAGAGAAAGAGAGTGAGAAAGATAGGAAGTAAGAGAGTGAGTGCTTCTGTACATAGCTTTCAGATGGGCACCCTACTGCTTAGCCCAAGGTTCAACATCCATTTGGTTTGTCTTCTGTATGGCTGTTTTGTGTGGTCTCTCTTTACTTTACCCCACTCATTGTGATTTATTTACATCAAAGCCACCATTTATTTCCTTGATTTGGTATTTCTTCTGGATAACAACAATTAGAACAGGGCACCCCTCTTACCACTCTGAATATATACTGTCACATTAAAATAGAAATGCTGATTTCTCCAGCTGGGCAACAGAAAACTCTGTGGTCAAACATTTTAACATGCAGACCTGAAAGTCTAATATCTTTAAACAGATTTATTACTCAGACGAGGAAAAACTCTCAAATTTCCCTCTGCTATGGTATATGTTACCAGGTTTGATTCTGTCTTTAGTCATACGGGTGGGCTCAATGAATGCTCATCTGGAAGTACAATGCTTGTAGTGCATGGATGAGGAATAAGGAATGAGCGTGTTTTGGACCTCACAAACAGAAACAAAGCTCGTCTATCAGATTTCTTATGTTTTATGTACCACAACAGAAAAGAAAAAAGGCCAGAGGCTACGGCTGAACTCACCAAACTCTACAAACAGTGCCAGCTCTGTCAGGCAGCATGTCTCAAAGAGGGGTGAGCAGGACTGTCCTGTAAGACCTCTGTGTCAGTATGTTTGACATGGTCAGAGATTTTCAGTTGTTAAATTGATGTGGTCCGGCAATGAGAGCAGCAACTGCAGTCGTCAAGTCTGCTCCACAACTTAAAGTCACATACTGTGACATTGGCTTAAGGCAGCAGCACTGACTACAGTGCATCCTGTTGAAATTGGTAAAATAATTAAATTTATTGCTCTAATTTTTGCTTAAAATATATAGTTTTAAGTTGTCAAGTTTTTCTTTGCTTTATTATATGTTCTACCTATTAGCACAAGCTTTATTTATAAATGTTGTGTTTCATAATATGACTGTAAAATACTAGGGTTCCTAAGATGGTGTCCTCTTTTGAAAGGTACTAAATACAATTTGTGTGTTGCCATCTAGACATACACAAATCAAAACTTTTAAATTTTGAAAGGTGAACTATAAAGAAGACAATGATTAATTAGGAGTTTGCATGTTCTCCCACTGTCTGCGTGGGTTTCCCCCTGGTACTCCAGTTTCCTCCCACAGTCCAGAGACGTGCAGGTTAGGTGCATTGGAGATTCTAAATTGTCCCAAGTGTGTGCTTGGTGTGAAGGTGCGTGTTGTGGGTGTGTGTGCGTGCCCTGCGGTGGGCTGGTGCCCTGCTTGGGGTTTGTTTCCTGCCTTGCGCCCTGTGTTGGCTGGGATTGGCTCCAGCAGACCCCCATGATTCTGTAGTTAGGATATAGCGGGTTGCATAATGGATGGATGGATAAATTAATTAAGTGGCTAAAAAGTAACTTTTAAAACTGTTGCCTTCTGTTGTACAAAACAATAAGCCTTCTTTTAGTTCTTTTTTTAATAGCATTATTATAGTAAACTCTGAAAATAGTGCAAAAGAATTCCCTTACAGCCTCTTCCATCAAGACTGTTCAGTCACTCAAGCAAAAATGGGTCCTATAGATTTATTGGTTGCTCACTTACCCATTAAATTAAGTATAGCTGAAGTGCTGGCCAAAGCTCACTTGTGTCCTATGACTTCCCTTTCTGATTTACAGCAGGAATATATTTTCATCTGCAAAGAAAATTCCTTCTAAGTCAGGAAAATAGCCTACAGAAAAATAAATGCTTCAAACAGTGAGCATTGGTGAGCGTTTTATACAAATATGTTTTTGTTTTTTAGTTTTTTTTTTGGATTTAGCTTTTATATTTTATCTTAATAAGATGTATTTGTTACATTTATTTTTAAAACTGAGGATGTTGGTATGGGTTCATTTTCACAGACACTGTTGAGGTAGTGTTGTCCTTTCTTGACAGCTTGGTGCCTTGAGTTTCTTTCACGAGGGTAATCCAGTTGACAGCAAGCCGTATGAATTGTGACACCAACGATTGACATACATTGTAATGGAAGAGTGTAATTTGTCAAAGATCATAATATGTCCAGCTATCTATCTCACACTTGCCCACTGAGTCACAACTCTGCAGCTCATCTGTCACGCTCTATGATTAAACCTCTGAGGGATTTCATTCATTTTGGAAAATGACAAATTTAAAAACTTTCCATCAAGTATGATCTGACATTTGGAAAGTGGGCCACAAATGAATCCACAACTATGAGAAAACCGTAAATGTCCCCTTTCACTTTGTTGAGATTTGTAACCACTTCAACACAAGATGCATTTTTTTAAATTGGTTGTTTTTTATTACTAGTTTTCTAAAGATTTTCTAAATGCATGAAAATCAGTAACATAAATTAAAATGCAATCGGAGACTAAGCATTTAAATGTGTGTCATATTTGCATCTCTATGAATGCAGATTAAAGATGATTTGTACTATAATATTAAAATTATGAATGGATAGCTGGTGTCCAAATTATAGGAATATACAAATTCAGATATTTAGTTTATAATATTTATTTGCAAAATAAAATAGTGGAATATTTATTATCCATTCATTATCCAACCCACTATATCCTAACTACAGGGTCACGAGGGTCTGCTGGAGCCAATCCCAGCCAACACAGGGAGCAGGGCAGGAAACAAATCTCAGGGAGGGCACCAGCCCACTGCATGGAATATTTATTATGTAGAAGATAAATCAATAATTATAATTATGATTCATCACAAAGAAAAACAAGACATGCCATTTCCTGATTGTATTTGCTAAAAAAATCATATTAATTCTTAAATGTGCATTAATCACACTTTCATGACTTGATTCTTATCCTCATCACACTATTTTCTTATGACATAAAATGTATTTAAGCACCTTTAAAGACAAAATGTCCGCTGGATAATTAAACAATGAAAAAGATCAGGAAATGATAAGTGAACAGGAGTGGAATAAGTCAGAAAAATGACCTGGGATTTGTAACCACATAGACCAAATGCCAACCTGTAAGACAAAGCAATATCAAAAAGAAAAATGAAAAACATTACCAAACAGATCAAAACCATGCCAGAAATAATTTACCCTAACCAAACTAATTCTTCAGGACATTAATATGTGTCTGAGGATTATTGTGAGAATAATATACCAGAGCTGATAAATGCTGAGCAAGGCATAGTTAAAACACAATCAGAAGTCGAAAACCATGAAGGCAAAAACAAAACAAAACCAGGCAGGCAAGAATCAAAGTGCTGAGCAAAATACGTGAGTCAGATACGAAGTGAAGATGAAAACCAAAAATCTATCCTTATACTATGACTTACTTAGTATTCAACTAACTACACTAATAGACCTCAGAACATTGAATCCACCAAATGATCCACGAAAAAATGAAAACTGAATGAACTGCAGCCCTGTGTATACATAATTTACAATGGCGCGATGGCTCTGCCAGTAACTTACATGACTATAGAAAGAAAGACAGTAACATGAAATTGCTTTTTCAGTTCATCTTTAATCCTAAAATAAACAACAAGAAACAAAACTAAATGCAGAACACACATATAATAATATATATTTCAATGGTAATGCAAAGCTACTTTGGGCGAAAATTACTTTAAAAATATGTCAAAGCTAGCATACAAATCTCTGCTGCACCAACAGTTTTTACAGGAAAGCCTAGTCACCTCCATGCCACCTACCTGCCAGGCTGCAGTCACATGAAAAATGCTGACACTCTCAACAAAAGGGTGTAACAAAATTGCAGCAAATGATGTCACTAAAATATACTTAAAAATAAAAAAAATCTGAAATTCATAATAAAACAATCCAAAAATTCCAAAAATAATTAATATGCTATCAAAACTACAGATAATGACAAAAAAATGCAACTGTTTTCATAACATGGATGCTTTCTTTGTGCTTTACTTGAATCATTTGTTGGCAACTGTGGTTTTAATCCATTAACCCCAGCCAATCCATGTTCTGTTTTGATTCATTGTATTATATTTCAGATAAGAGTGAATGTATGTGTTTAATGGTAGCACTAATCCAGTATACAGCTAATCACGGCACTAATAATACGGATATTGTTGCTGGTTTTGTTCAATACCTTTTTGATTTTTAATAACTGAAGCAGAAAATAATGTGAATTATTCTAATCTTTAAGGTTTGTGACTGGTTCCTAGTGATTTCATTGTATAATTCAAAAAATAATTACGATCATGTCTAGCTGTTCACTTATAATTAATATAAGTGAGAAGCAAATCTCCAGTGAATGAATTTGGATGTGCTGTCTACTGCTAAAGCCAATGTCACATTACATAACTTGTAATCGTTGGGGATATCAGACTTGATGACTAGCGTTGCTGGACCACATCAATTTACACAACTAAAAATTGCTGGGCAAGTCAAATTTAGCAGCTGCTTGCCGATTTTCCAGCACAGTCAAGCATGTCCCTTTTTCTGACAGTCAACAGCATGTTTCCTGACAGAGCCAATGCTGCACAAAGTATTATGGCGAGTTCAGGCACAGTTTTGACCCTTGTTTATCTTTTTTAGATAGTTTCCAGTTGGCCGTTCCAGTGTTTTGGAATTACCTCTCTATTATCTCTAGCCCTGCTCTCTGAGAGCACTGTAAATAATGCACACATACACTTGGTTTGTGTCTATAACAGACGGTGTACATGTATAGGACTTGTAAAAGTTACCTTTTTTTCACTTTTATTCTCTCAGTCACAAACACGATACATACTACCGCCACAGGGATCTAACGCTGTTAGTTTTTATTTGAAACCGGGAATAACTGTAGATGTGAGTAGTGTTTTGAGGCAATGGAACTGGACATTCTCTGATCTGGAGGGATAAAAGCTGACACACAAACGCTGGTGAATCTTCCTTCTTCGTATCTCACCGTCACTTGATTTTTTTTAATTCAGTTTTATTGAGTGTTCCTGCCCACGGCGAATTAGTATACGCCTTATGGTCTATGATGTCAATGTCAAAAAAAAAAAAACAGAGACATAGGTATCTATACTAATAAAAGGCAAAGCCCGCACTGACTCACTCACTCACTCACTCACTCACTGACTCACTCACTCACTGACTCATCACTAATTCTCCAACTTCCCGTGTAGGTAGAAGGCTGAAATTTGGCAGGCTCATTCCTTACAGCTTACTTACAAAAGTTGGGCAGGTTTCATTTTGAAACTCTACGCGTAATGGTCATAACTGGAACCTATTTTTTCGTCCATATACTATAATAGACGTCTGCTGATGAGTTACGACAGATATATTGTCTCTTTCTTTCAGGTGTGTAATAGAAACCACAGCATAGAGAGAAGTGTGTACATTGCTTCTTACAGGAAAAGGCGATGGAAAAAGTGAACTTGAATAAAAGTGCACTTTTGCTATACTTTTACACCAATATATGTTCCTGAGTTTGAACGACACGGGCAGATGGGGAGTGTCTGATGATTGCATATAGCGCCGAAGTTACTGCTCTTTACCATTCTTTCCTCTGCATATCCTGGAGTACAAAAGAAACAGCATACAGCAACATGCAAGGACTGGCAGGAACACTCAATAAAACTGAATAAAAAGAAAATCAAGTGACGGTGAGATACGAAGAAGGCAGCTTCGCCAGTGTTTGTGTGTCAGAACGGCCAGGATTAGGATTGGTGGGTCGGGGGTTTAGTATGCATCGTGGTACACTGCAGAGCTATAGTGCGTCTTTAGTGAAAACAGCCGTGTCAGATGGGGTTGTATGGATTGATTCTGAACGCGACTGAGAGAATAAAAAGTGAATTAAAAAAAAGCTAACCTTTACAAGGATCATAAATTGCACCGGCTGTTACAGACTGAAATCAAATGTATGCTTTTATTCTAAAACAGTAAGACTAAGAGCAGTTTACTTCTCAAAACGGAGGGGCGCAGGATCGAATTCGTGACCTCTTGATTCCCAAGCGGGGGCTGAGTCTATTGAACCACGGAGGCAGTTACAATAAACGGCTGTCAATGTCGCATGTTAAGGCGGCTTTTTGTTTCTGCAGTTATATTTTTGAATAAAAGCGCAATTGTGTTATTCTTGTGAAAATGTTTCTTTGCTATTTGGACTTCAGGCTTCATACACTATATAGTTTATGCCTACATTTTGTCATCTACTACTAGAATATAAAAAACGCTTCTGTTTTAACAATGTGTTGACACAGATTACTGTAGAAACGGAACAGACATGAAATGCGTGTGTTCCAAACAACGATCTATTATTTCCACTCTAAAACTCCACTTCACTCCCAGATACTCAATCAAGGCACGAACTGGGAGAAGTTCGTGCACATTCTAAATTGGTGGGGGGATGGAATAGCCTGCTGCTCCAAGCTTATCTTTATCAGCACATTTAGAAGACAAAGGGCGCTGGCATAGAGGTGTGAAGGGATTTAAGAAGCGATTTAAGGTGGGACGGAATTACGAGTTTTTTTGTAGGCTCTGGTAATTCTAGTGTTAAAGCAAATTAATTAAAAACTTCTTTGAAGAAATTTGACACAAAATAAGTCTACGACGCAGATTCTATATCGTTTTATAGGAATTTTACGTCATTATTTTAATAATATACATACACTATGTGTGGACTATAAAGCAATACATATGTACATATATATATAATTTCGTGCATTTTAACCAATTGACATCTCTCAACTTGTTAAAAAATTGAATATAATTAATTTATATGAACATTTACTTCAATAATATACACTTTATGTTTGCATTGCGTGTGCACCTTGCTGTTTTTTTTTTCAATGAACTCGTGTTATTGTCCCTATTCATACCCCACTACGCAGCGGCTGAATTTGATCATGCATTCACATGTATAATAATAATAATAATAATAATAATATTGTTATTAATTCCTTACGTTTCTTACTACTCAAAGCAATTTGTAAAACTAAATAAGTAAATAAATAAAATAACCACCACCTCTTCCTGTTAGATACGCGCATTATAATTTTGAGCACTACTTTTGTTATTTTATACTGTCATAAACAAATTATATGAAAAAGTTTTTTTAAAAAGCCAATTTGAAGCAAAGAGGGTAAGTAATAACTATTTTCTTTTGTAAGTCAATCAAAAATGCTTAAGCCTAAAAAAAGATCGCCCTGTCAAAATAAGAGACTCTTTCACCTTGTTGACGTGAATCATCTTTAAATTAAATGCTGCCAATAAGGAATAATAGAAATCACCGCGCTGCTTTCTAACTTTGACGAACGAAAAAGTTCTATTGGGTGAAAAAAATGATCTTCCGTGACAGATACACTTAATCAGTAGTGTGTGCAACCCACGATTTGTGAGCCTGAGTGTTTATGTTGTGTACGTGCGTGTGTGTGGTTTTCTCAGTTTTACAATAAAAACAGACATCAGTTATTTGTGAAACAGGAATATTCGGATCATTCTGGTCCCTGATCACTGATAAACATTAAGAAGAAACAGCGCTATTCCAGTATTTTCCTCCATAACATCCTTTCAGCAAACAGGACTAAGTTCCTTGCTGAAACAGATCGCCTATTAATGAAATGCTGCCAATACGGAATAACAGAAATCACCGGACGGCTTTCGGTCAATGATAAACCAGCGTCTGTTGAGGTTAAAAAATGGGAGGTACTGCGGTTGCGATCAATGCTTCCTGGTAACTCAGCTTTTGAGAATAATCTGTTTTATAGGTTGAAAAAATAATCGCCCTTGACAGATACGCTTAATCAGTAGTACGTGCGACCCACGATTTGTGAGTTTGAGTGTGTTTGTGAGCGTGTACGTGCTTGTGTGTGGCTTTGTTCGTTTTACTATAAAAACAGTTAAACATCAGTTATTTGTGAAGCGGGAATATTCTGGTCATTTTGATCCCTGATCAACATTTAAAGATAGAGAGCAACTCCAGTGTTTTCCTCCATAACATCCTTTCAGCAAACAGGACTAAGTTTCTTGCTGAAGCAGATCGCCCTTTATTGAAATGCTGCCAATACGGAATAACAGATATCACCGGGTAGCTTTCCACCAATGATAAACCAGCGTCTCATGAGCTGAAAAAATGGGACATGCTGTGGTTGCGATTAATGCTTTCTGGTAACTCTGCTTTTGAGAAGAATCTATCATGGGTGGGACAAGAGGGAGCGAGTGAGGCGGGTACAATGAGCTGGGGCGGGACGGAGCGAGGCGAAGAGACGGGTATCTGTGCGAGTGTTTTAAATAATGAAAGGAAAAAAAGTGCTTTGAAATCGAGGACCCCCAACCAAGAGGGCTTACGAAACAAAACGCAACAGATAGGCATATGCTACTTGCATAAAATGTGCACAATAATTACAACAGTGTTGAAGCAATGATGAAGCGAAAAGGGAGATGCTAAACATGGGTGGCCGTGTTGTGCCTGCCCATAAATCCCAACCAATGTATATATCTGAACGGATCTATCTGAACCAACATATATATCAGAACGGATGTATCTGAACCGATGTATATATCTAAACCAATCTATTTTAACCAATATATATATTTAAACCAATGTATATCAACCAATATATATATCTCAACCAATGTATATATTTGAACGGATGTATTCAAACCAATGTATAAATCTGAACGGATGTATCTCAACCAATGTATATATATCAGAATGGTCTATGCAAACCAATTTATATATATTTCAACCAATGTATCTAAACCAATGTATATATCTGAATGGATGTATTAAAACCAATGTATATATTCAAACCAATGTATCTGAACCGATATATATATCTGAACCAATCTATATATTTACAAACCAATCTTTTTTTTCTGAACGGCCCCTCATAATATATGTATATATATGTATATATATGTATATATGTATATATATATATATATACTGTATATATGTATATATATATGTGGATGTATGTGTATATATATATATATATATATATATATATATATATATATATATATATATATATATATATATATATATATATATATATATATTGTGAACGCTGGCCCCAGCACAGACTGACGGACGACATATTTTGCTTCCACACACTGTTTAATATATACACTATTTACAATAAAGTCAAACGTCACGTGCACTCACGATACCCCAGTGCCTCTCGCACCGAATCCCCCAAAAGTCCAGGGCCCACAATCATTGTGCCTTTCCTCTGGCCGCCACCTGTCCTCTCTCCAGCTCCGTCTTCTGCCTCCCGACTTCCACCAATGACTGGAGGGAGGCAGAAGATGGAGCTGGCGGCCGGGCTCCCGGGATAATTAGGCACCGGGGCGCCGCCTGGCGGTGGCCACGGGTCCCTACAGGGCTGGGCTTCCAAGCCCTGTACCCGAGGCCCCTGCCTAACCAGGACGGACGCCCCCACTCAGTCTGGAGGAGGTACACGCCCTCCTCCGGTCTTCCAAGGCGTCCCGGCCGGGCTCCATCCCCGGCCAAAGACCACACAGGGTAAACCGGCATCGGGGCGCCGCCTGCCGGTGACCACGGGTCCCTACAGGGCTGGGCTTCCAAGCCCTGCACCCGTGGTCCCCAATATAACCAGGACGGATGCCCCCTCGCGGTCTGGAGGAGGCACAAGCCCTCCTCTCCTCCTCCTGGGCAATATATATTTGTATTGTGGAAGTTGACCCGGACACAGACAGGTGGACATGTTGTTAAAATACCACCACACGTTTATTTACACAAATATATGCAAGTATGGTCACTCAGACCCAGTCCAATGGTCACTAAGACCCAATCACATGCACAATACCCCAAATACAGTCCTGGCCACACAATGGCTTGTCTCCGGGCCGCCTCCACACTCTCTTCTTGCCTCGTCCTGCTTCCACCCGACTCCAGCCTTGAATGAAGGGAGACGGCCCCTTTTATACAGGACCCGGATGAGCCCCAGGTGTTCCCGGCATTCCTCCTCTAGCCACGCCCCAGCGTGGCGGAAGTGCCGGCTGTCCTCCCGGCAGCTCTCCGGGCGCCGTCCTAATTCTTCCCCCAGCACTTCCTGCTGTGGCGGAAGTGCTGGGGTAACAGGTCCCCAAGGCAATGGGGCGCCTCCTGGTGGTGACCACGAGCCCCTACAGGGTGGAGCTTCCATGCCCTGTACCCGTGGCCCCCAAAGCAACCAGGAAGGTGACCCCCACGTAATCCAGGGTGGGCGCAGACCCACATCTGGTCCCTCATGGCGTCCCGGCCGGGTCATGGCCCCTGGCATCCCTGACACTATATATATATATATATATATATATATATATACAGTAATCCCTCCTCAATCGCGGGGGTTGCGTTCCAGACCCCCCTGCTATAGGTGAAAATCTGCGAAGTAGAAACCATATGTTTGTATGGTTATTTTTATATATTTTAAGCCCTTATAAACTCTCCCACCCTGTTAACATTATTAGAGCCCTCTAGACATGAAATAACACCCTTTAGTCAAAGTTTAAACTGTGCTCCATGACAAGACAGAGATGACAGTTCTTTCTCACAATTAAAAGAATGCAAACATATCTTATCTTCAAAAGAGCGCCGTCAGGAGCAGAGAATGTCAGAGAGAGCGCTCGCTAAGAAAAGCAAACAATCAAAAAATCAATACGTGCTTTTAAGTATACAGAAGCACCGCGATAAAGCGGCATGTTGGAGAGGAGCCTCCGTGTCCTCTGTGCAAACAGCCCCTCTGCTCACACCCCCTTCGTCAGGCAGAGAGAGTGAGAAAGATATAGAGAAGCAAACAAGCACAGCTCGGGAAGCATATCTTATAGCATTGAGGAGTTTTAGTTAATATGTAATACATGCTCTGATTGGGTAGCTTCTAAGCCATCCGCCAATAGCGCCCTTTGTATGAAATCAACTGGGCAATCAAACTGAGGAAGCATGTAACCTAAATTAAAAGACCCATTGTCCATGAAAGCGGCGAACCAGCGAAAAATCCATGATATATATTTAGATGTGCTTACATTTAAAATCTGCGATAGAGTGAAGCCGCAAAAGTCGAAGCGCGATATAGCGAGGGATTACTGTATATATATATATATGACAGCAACACTCATCACTCACAACAGTGACAAAACAATTACATTGACAATCATCTTACGTTATTTTCAAAATGTTTCCTTTTCTTTTCCATTACTTCTTTAACACACTACTTCTCCGTTGCGAAGCGCGGGTATTTTGCTAGTATATGATATTTGGAATATTCATTTTATGACCTGTATAGTACATTTAAGGAAAACATTGTTGCACAGATGCAACATTATTCATATTATTCATATTCATTTGCATAACATCTTGCAGTTGTAATCAGTGACGGCGTGTTTCGTGTTTTTTATTTTTACCGATCTTGTCTGTCTCCACGTTGCTGTATGGTGCTGTTTCTTTTGTACTCCAGGACATGCAGAGGAAAGAATAGTACAGAGTGGTCAGTTCAGCGCTACATGCAATCATCAAATTCAAATGTTAACAGTTCACACACATGCAAGGACCGTCCTTCCTACATTTACGACATGTGTACCTGTTGCAATGTACATGCTTCTCTCTATGCTTTGGTTCCTATTACAATGAAATGGTGCCTGACACTGACTCAGTTTACTTTCCTGGGGAAAGCGGCTGTCTTGGAACAGATGCTTGTCGATGTTCAACCTCCTTTTTCTTTTTCCATCACCTTTTCTAGTAAGATGTGACGAGGAAGTTCCACTGCAAGGTCAGCCATGAACACTCTTCTTTTCTCAGTGGACCCCATACATGCCTTGCATAGTACATGTGCATTGATCGCCACCAGGTTAAGCTTGTTATAGCACACAGCAACCGGCCAACTGTGTGTTCCTGACGCACTGAATAACTTCATGCCTTTTGGTGCATTATGTCAGCACAGCACGGAGAAAAAAAGAAAAAGACAAATATATGGGACATTGGGTATAAATTTATTATACTTGTAAAAGTTATCTTTTTCAGTTTTATTCTCTCAGTCACGATCACTTGATCTGACTCTTAGTAAAAGCCCCAGCATAAATTTACACCCGATCTGACGCTGTTCGTTTTTAAATAATATTGTATTAGTGCAATGATGTTTTCACATATATTGTCTCTTTCTTTCAGGTATGTAATAGAAATCACAGCATAGAGACAAGTGTGTACATTGTAACAGGTCCACATGTCGTAAATGTTGGAAGGATGGTCCTTGCGTGTGTGTGAACTGTGAGCATTTGAATTTGATGATTGCATATAGCGCTGAACTGACCTCTCTGTACTATTCCTTCCTCTGCATGTCCTGGAGTACAAAAGAAACAGCACTATACTGTACAGCAACATGTGGGGACTGGCATGATCAGAGAAAAAAAAAACATGCAGTGAATGATTACAACCGCAAGATTTTATGCAAATGAATATGAATAAAATCATGATCCACGAAAAAATGAAAACTGAATGAACTGCAGCAATGTGTATATATAATTTACAATGGCGCGATGGCTCTGCCAGTAACTGTTACATGACTATAGAAAGAAAGACAGCAACATGGAATTGCTTTTTCAGTTCATGTTTAATCCTAAAATAAACAACAAGAAACAAAAATAAACACAAAACACACATATAAATATATATATATTTCAATGGTAATGCAAAGCTACTGTGGGCGAAAATTACTTTACAAATATGCCAAAGCTAGCATACAAATCTCTGCTGCACCAACAGTTTTCACAGGAAAGCCTAGTCACCTCCATGCCACCTACCTGCCAGGCTGCAGTCTTGATGATTTTGATGAATTTGATGATTGCATATAGTGCTGAACGGACTTCTCTGTACTATTCTTTCCTCTGCATGTCCTGGAGTACAAAAGAAACAGCACTATACAGCAACATGTAGGGACTGGCAAGATCAGAGAAAAACAAAACACGCAGTGACTGATTACTACCGCAAGATTTTATGCGAATGAATATGAATAAAATGAATAATGTTTCATCCGTGCCACAATGTTTTCCGAAATGTACTATACAGGTAATAAAATTAATATTCCAAATATTCTATACAGTATACTTATGTCTATGTTTTTTTTGTTTTTTTTTTTGACATCATAGATCATAATGTGCATACTAATTAAACGTGAGCAGAAACACTCAATAATACTGAATAAAAAAAAAATTCAAGTGACGGTGAGATACGAAGAAGGCAAATTCACCAGCGTTTGTGCGTCAGCTTTTATCCCTCCAGATCAGAGAATGTCCAGTTCCATTGCCTCAAAACACCACTCACATCTACAGTTATTCCCAGTTTCAAATAAAAACTAACAGCGTCAAATCCCTGGGGCGGTAGTATGTATCGTGATTGTGACTGAGAGAATAAAAGTGGAAAAAAAAGGTAACTTTTACAAGTACAGCGCTATAAATATATGCAGTCTGTTACAGATGCAAACCAAATATACAGTATGTGTGTACTGTATAATATTAACAATAAGAGCAGCTCACTACTGAAAACAGCAAATATAGGAGGCAGTCGGGATCGAACTGGGGAGTCAGCAAATCTTACCGTTACACCACGGAAGCTGTTGTCTTTTCCTCAAACCTTTTGAGAAAGTGTTTATTTGATCTTTGGACTTCAGGCTTCATACATTATATAGATTATGCCTACATTTTGTCATTTACTACTAAAATATGAAAAACGTTTCTGTTTTAAAAATGTGTTTACACAGATTATTGTAGAAATGGAACACACAAAAAATGCATGTGTTTCAAATAACAATCTATTGTTTCCACTCTAGAACTCCAGCAATTCACTCCCAGATAATCAATCAAGGCATGAGCTGGGAGAATTTTGTGCACGTTCTGCGGCTCTGGGGGGATGGAACTGTAGGCTGCTTGCTGCTTGTCTTTATCGGCACATTTACAGGACAAAAGACACTGGCGGAGAGGTGCGAACGGAGGTGGGCCGGATTTTCGTAGGCTCTGGTAATTCTAGTGTTAAAAGAAAGCTTGAGACTTTTCAAACAGGTGTTTGGATAATAGGTTTTATTTATGTTTTATGTATTAGATAGGTGTTGTTTGCAATTGTTTATTATTGATTTTATATACAGTATGCATGTATTTATTTATTGTAAATGTAAAGCACTTTGTGACTTTATTTATATAGCACCTTTCTCAGACATAAAATTTTCTTACTTACTTCCATACTTTCGTGGTAGACATCAGACAGATGCACTTCTCTTCTCTTTGTAATTTAACACAGGCAAGTTTCTTATCCTTCATCACTGCATTATATGCATTGTGCTTCCAAATAGGCATTTATTGGTTGTTTAACTGTCATGCACACGCAGCCTGCCCCTACAATTAAAGATAAAATTATAACTGTTTGATTTTGTTTGAGTAAGTCACTAGGTATGGCAGGCTACATGGCCAGTGGTCACAAATGTGCTCCACTAACCATCTCTGAAACACGAATATTATGTAAACAAATGCTATAATTACAGATCCATGGAAAATGAGACATGCCCTTAACTTGACAAAGAAACCCTGAATCAAATTTCTATAGAAAAGTCTTTAAGTTGCTTCACCCATCTGACCACAATTTTTCAGAAAGACTACCTGCCTGATGGTATAAAACAATATGGAAAAACATGGTTGAACAAAATACAGAAGTACTGAAACAAGTACAGAGAAGCAGAAGTAGTACAGGAATGCACAAATTAAATTATCAGTAAAACAATCAACCAGAGAAACTTTCAATTGCACAATTTCTAGCTCTGTGAAACTGATAAGAAAGCCTGATTATCTGAATATTTCCACAACTGTTTTGTAAAAAAGTTCATTACATATCAGTACATTCTTGCAGAATACAACAAGGCAGCTACATGCACATTTCTCACTGAATATGCTTACATGAACTTTAGTTGTGATGAGGGATAAGCTGGGATCCAAAATCACCTATGAACTTTTATCCAGACAGGCCTGATACAATCGCTTGGACAACAAACCATCCTTGCATTTCCTTCAGTGCAGACATAAATGACATTCCCTGTTTATACAAATAAGTAAAGTAGTACATAATGATCGACATAAAAGCTCAGGCATGACATTGCACCACCCCCTGACTGTCTCTGATACTTCTTTAACTTCTTTGTCCTCCTGCCTCCTACCAACTATAAGGCTGTTTTGCTCCATACTGTAAATTCTGCACTTGGATAATCTTTGCCAAAACTTTAAGAATGTGAGAGTATGACACATGTACAAAGTTAGTTTTTAATCCTAACTAAACTTCTCTTTAGTGATTGGTACCTAACTCCACTCCACATGCATTTACAAATCAGCTAACTTGTAAAACAATGAAACTATCTAAATCAATGGGTACATTTAATTAGGGGAAATAAAATCAAAGAGATACGGCATTGTCTTATTTAATATCTGGCATTATCTTTGTTTTCCTAATTATACAACTTTCTCTGAACCACCATGGTTACCGCTTAATGAATTATTTAAAATTTTATTCATTTAAGCATTCTGGTGAACTGTCTTGTCTTCTGTGCCATTGTAAGCAGTCATAGTGAAAAAGCTGCTGAACCAACAACTACCACACTTTGATCCTGATCCAGTGCCATGCTCCTAAATCACTAATGTTCCTATACATGACTGTACAGTACTTTGTTGGACACAGTCTACTTTTATGAAGAAGTTTTCTCCATGTCTCTTTGCATCTACAATATAGATCACAATCCATTTCTTGGCTTTGGTTAGGCGGTTAGGTTAAGGTCAGCACAGTCTACAGAGATCGTGGCCCATTCCATGTCATAATGGTAATTCTAACATGTAAACTCCAAAATCATCAGAGCTGTAAAAAAACACAAATGCAACAAAAAGCAACTCCAAAGTTTGTTTAACCAGCTGTGCATCCAGACATATAAGTGTTATAAGTGTTAGGAGCTTGCCTGAAATGCTCTTATTTGATTAGATGGTAACTGCCTATGCACAGATATTCACACATTTTTACCAGACACATTTAGAAGATTATCAGAGTATGTTTCATTGTTGCTCTTTCTCTCTAATATTATCTGGCTATCTCAAGTTCTCTCATTAACTAACTCTCTGTTTCCAAGAATATAAGGCTTTAAGACAAGGCAGTTCTGGTTTCAGACGGTAATGAATACTTGTAGAGGGTGGCCTGTAGAGGATGTCTTAGTCCCCAGTCACCAGCTGAAACTGCGCTATACATAAGCTCCAGGTTTAAAAGACTTTTTATTTAGAACAATACCTTTACAGGTTTTCATCCAACAGCACAAAACACAATCTCCTTCTCTCCTAACACTGAATAACCTATGTAAGGCAGAGCAATCTTCTGTTATGTCGGAACCCGTAAGTATTTCCGGTGCCGCAACATTCCAGGGTCAAGTTGAACTTTCATATAACAAGGGAGTTCTCTCCCAGTAGCACTCCCTGGAACCACCCAAAGTGCCCACTCTCCAGAACTAAAACTGCCAAGCTGCACACTGTGGGAACCCATGTTCCCTGGAGGCAGTTCCCCCATCCATCCATTATCCCTGCCTCACACCCATCCTAGCTGGGATGCCTATGAATCCATGTTATCCATCAGTGGTGGCCTCTTGTCTGGAACAGTGAGCAGCAGACTTCTGTCTACAGAGGAACACCCATCCATCCATGTTGACTCTCCATTATGAAGGCATCCCAGCTACTTAAGTGAACACCATTTACCCCTGCAGGAACACAAGCCCATCTATGTCGTCCATCACACTGTAATTGGTGTAAATTTCCTGGGTCACTGACTGATTACAGTGTACGTCATCATATGCATAGGCAATACCTTGGTTCAAGCATTCTCATGATTATTGCAGATCTGTACAGTGTGCTAATTATTTTGTTTCTAGTGCCATTGTTTAATTTTCCAAAAGAAGGTCTAAACTGTTCAAGTTTAACTGTTTCCCTTCAAGTTGCATTATGTTTCTTGGGTACTGTTGGGATTGTTGACTTCTCTGGATATTGAATAGACTGCTGCACAAAACAGTTAACATATGTTTATTAAGAGATTGATGCTTAGCCCCTTATTTATCCTACAAGACTTAATGCTTGATGTTATATCTTAAATTGCTGGATTCTTATGTAGCAAATTTGATGATGCGTTACTTTGACAGAGTCTCCAAGGTATATTTCTTTATTTTTGACATAGGCACTATTCTAGTGTTAGCATGCTCGGGTAGTGGTTACTGCTGCTGCTTCAGAAGTCCACACTTCTGCTTTTAAAACTCTGTCTGATCATTCTTAGAGTGGAGTTTGTATTTTCTCATGTGTCTCTATTGATTTTCCTCTAGGTGCTATGGGATTTTGTCATAGTATAAAACAATAGTATTAGGTTAGGTCTGCATAACTGTGCTTCAGAATGCGTTGCCCCATATCCAGGAATGGTTAATGCTTACACTCAATGCTTTCAGGATGGTCAAAATTATGTGTGTAGCAATAATTGGCATTGATTTATTAGAATAACTTAACAAATATGACATTTTTAAGATTAGTTTTGACTGAAACATTAAATTACAATTAAGGTTTTATTATGTAAGATTTTATTATTGATAAATAGAAGCAGTTCCTGATATGTTTTATTCTGTTAAAAAAAAAGCCAGTGCTGGGAAATAACAGTATTAAAAGAAAGACTCTGAGTATAAAAGTGTTGCCAATCAAGTACTGCTCAAGCATATAATTAGCTCTGAAACTTTAACTACGAAATTGTAAATGTTTTGCTTAATTTTTATTTTGCCATTTTAATAGATTGTTTTCATACTTAATGAATTGTTTAGCCAGGGGTAAAATAAAAATATGAATATGAGTTACAGTTTCTGATGGCATTTAATCAACCCAAAGACATTAAACTAGTCTTTGATTTCATTAAAAAGCACTTTGATATATAAATATTAGAAAACAATAAGGAAAAGCCTTTACATAATTTGAGAAGATGTGTAATGAACACCACTCATCACGTGAGTTAGTTTTGGGGACTAATAAAGAGTATCTGTCTGTCTGTCTGTCTGGCTATACTAGTTAAGTACTGTTTGTCTGTCAATCTGTCCGTTTTCATTTAGAGTCACAGATACCCAGGATTTTCATTTTCTGTTGACTTGTGAAAAGTTTTGCTTATCTCTTGTGACAAAAAATATTTCAAAACTAGATTATAATTATTTTAGCTACTGCAAAATGGTGTCATTTTTAAAACTTTCTTTTAATTTTATTTGAGTAGGAGGAAAACCTACACACTCAATCACATCTGTTGGAATGACATTTTTTGCCAAAAGATTTTCTCCTTGTTTTTTTTTTTATCTTTTTAATTTGAAATGAAAGCAAAACAACAGTTTTCATACAGTTGCAAGCAGGAGTCTATACCTTATGTCTGCCGGTCTAGTAATTACCTGGATATGTGCACTGGGGATGTGTGGCTTCAGTACAATATAGGGCAAGTGCAATATGACATATAATTTTATGTTTTTCTTGTTATTCACATTGCTGTGTTTTAGCGGTCTCACATTATCACCTTTGCATTTTACAGTAAAGTTAAACAAGAAAATCTGCTTGACATTAGGTGACCTGTATTTCTTCCATAGTTAAAGTGAGAGTCACAATGCTTTGATAAGCTGAAGAAGGGTTGACCAGTCTCATTGCAATGGGTTTGCATTTAATGACCTTAGAAATAAAGCCACTCTGTTTCTATACAAAATAATAGGATTGCAGCACTCTACAAAGTGTAACTTAATATTATACATCAACAAGACCAACTTTTATTTCTACAGAACAATTTTATACACAGAATGTAGCTCAAAGTGCTTTACAAAATGTCAAAGAAATAGATACAAGGAGAGAAAAACAAGTTAGATTAGGCAAGAATAATAATGAATAAGTAATAAAAAATAAATCAATAAAGATTTAAATAACATAAAAACATAATTAGTAGAAAAATAGTGTACCCCTTATATAGCATTGTATACTGAGTTTATTAAAATGAGTCTGATATATGCTATATGTCTATATGCTGGATGATAAATTGGACTGGACTGCCAATACTGATGCTCTTTACAAGAGAGGACAGAGCCAGCTATACTTCCTTAGAAGGCTGGCATCCTTTAACATCTGCAATAAGATGCTGCAGATGTTCTATCAAATGGTTGTCGCGAGTGCTTTCTATGCGGTGGTGTGCTGGGGAGGCAGCATAAAGAAGAGGGACACTTCATACCTGGATAAACTGGTGAGGAAGGCAGGCTCTATTGTAGGCACGGAGCTGGACAGTTTGACATCTGTGGCAGAGTGACGGGCACTAAGCAGGCTCCTGTCAATAATGGAAAATCCACTGCATCCACTGAACAGGATCATCCCCAGACAGAGGAGCAGCTTTAGTGACAGACTGCTGTCATGGTCCTGCTCCACTGACAGACTGAGGAGACCCCACACTATGCGACTATTCAGATCCACCCATTGTAAATGTTAACATTATACAAAGTTATTGTGTGTTTTACCTGCATTTTTATCACTCTTTAATTTAATACTGTTTTTTTATCAGTATGCTGCTGCTGGAGTATGTGATTTTCCCCTTGGGATCAATAAAGTAGCTATCTATCTATCTATCTATCTATCTATCTATCTATCTATCTATCTATCTATCTATCTATCTATCTATGAGGATAGAAAATAGAAAAAATAGAAAAGAATAGAAAAAATAACAGAATAGAAAAAAATAAAAAAACACCTATGAAACTGGAGAAAAAAAAATCAGTGAATGTTTTATATTCATTCTTAAAAGGAGCAAACAGTAGTTGTATTAGGTTAGCTGCATGTTATTCTCCAATATGATAATTTGTATGGTTTTACATATTTTTTTAATCTGAGGTACTTAGAATAATGGTGCTGTGTGGTGTTATGGGTCCACAGCTCGTTGAGTAAAGGCCATTGGTTTTAAATAAAAGCACTTTTGCACTTTCTACCTTCCCCTTGCTCAGTAATTTGCCTCCATTGACTAGCTCATTCGGCAACATTATCGACGGTGTTGGGTTCAAGTGCTTCCAACATCAAAGGGAGTGTGGAGCCAGAACCCACATCGTCACATTTGGTGGCAGTGGTGGGATGAGCTAGCAGTGGAGGCCAGAAGAGGAGACAGAGCAGCAAGTGGGATTGGTAACTGACTTTGAAGAACCCACGTACCCAAGCCGGAGGAGGACATTTTTAAGGACTGAGCTTTTTAAGTACATTTATTTATTGCTGGTTTTTATTTGTCTTTTAAAGTTCTTATTCTTTTAATGTCCTGGTTTTATGAAGGGGGCTTGGGTTGGTTTGTTTTAGTGGGATTGTTTTAGTGCTTTTATTGTTTTAGTGCAGTGTAGAGTGGCCGAGCTGTGGACCTGAGCTCCAGTTGCATTGGGTTGGCAGTGGAGTGGAGCCTTCCCATGCAACTGGAGTTTTATGGGGGGTGGAATGTGGTGTTATGGGTCCACAGCTCGTGGAGAAAAGGCCATTGATTTTAAATAAATAATCACCGCACCCGAGGCGGCTTCGTGAGGCGTTGTTGTAGCGAGCAGCGGGGCGTCGTCGATGTGGGCGTTTCTCACCGTGTGCACAGGTGAGGAACTGCCCACATTCGTGATTGCTCCCGTGGCTAATGCTACAGCTGTGATGGCCCCTCACGTTTTTAAAAGAAGCGCAAGTCGGTTGGGGAGAAAGAGAGAGAATCGATTAGGAGAAAGAAACGTTCGGAGAGAAAGAAACGATCGGAGAAAGGAAAGGAGAGGACGGAGGTTACCGGGAGCAGGAGAGGAAGCAGGTCGGTGAGAGGGAGAGAGCCGCGAAGAGCGAGCGGACGTGCGGCGAATGAGCGCGTGGACAGCTGCATGGAAGCTGGGTGTTAGGCCGACACCCACGTGTTTGTGTTGATGTCGCTCCCGCTGAGCGAGCAGGTAGCGGGAGTGACCAAGGTGAAAGCGACGAGCCGCAGAAGGCCGCAGAAAGGCAGCGGAAGTCGGGAGGCTTGGAGTGGCAGTCCTTGGTGTGAGCGTCCTGGAGACCAAGGAGTCCAAGTCTCGAGGCTGGGATGAGAGCCAAACCGAAGCCAGGGATCGGGAGGTCTCCAGTCTTGCGTGTGTTTGAGGAGGGCAGCTGTAGAGAGCGTCTTGCCTGCTGCTTGGCCCATACGGGATAAGCAGGTGAGACGCTAACAGAAGAGCACCAGATTTGTTTGTTGGGTTTTAAGACTGCTTCCTAAAAAGATTTTAACCTCTCGTTTTTAAGGATTGTTTTTTCTATTTATTGGTTTTACTCCACGTTCTTTTTATGGATTATTTATTTAATGAATATGAAGACCTGCACTATTTATGAACACTGTTTTTGTTTTTGTTGACTGTTTTTAATAAAAGCACTTCTGCACTTTTACCTTCCCTTGCTAAGATGCTCAATTATTGCCTCCATTGACTAGCTCACTCGGCAACATTATCGACGGTGTTGGGTTCGAGCGCTTCCAATAGCAAAGGGAGTGTGGAGCCAGAACCCACATCGTCACATTTGGTGGCAGCGGTGGGATTTGAACCCACGCCTCCTGAGAGACTGGAGACCTCCCGATCCCTGGCTTCGGTTTGGCTCTCATCCCAGCCTCAAGACTTGGACTCCTTGGTCTCCAGGACGCTCACACCAAGGACTGCCACTCCAAGCCTCCCGACTTCCGCTGCCTTTCTGCGGCCTTCTGCGGCTCGTCGCTTTCACCTTGGTCACTCCCGCTACCTGCTCGCTCAGCGGAGCGACATCAACACAAACACGTGGGTGTCGGCCTAACACCCAGCTTCCATGCAGGTGTCCACGAGCTCATTCGCCGCGCGTCCGCCGCTCTTGCGGCTCTCTCCTCTCACCGACCTGCTTCCTCTCCTGCTCCCGGTAACCTCCGTCCTCTCCTTTCCTTTCTCCGATCGTTTCTTTCTCTCCGAACGTTTCTTTCTCCTAATCGATTCTCTCTCTTTCTCCCCAACCGACTTGCGCTTCTTTTAAAAACGTGAGGGGCCATCACAGCTGTAGCATTAGCCACGGGAGCAATCACGAATGTGGGCAGTTCCTCACCTGTGCACACGGTGAGAAACGCCCACATCGACGACTGCCCCGCGGCTCGCTACAACAACGCCCCCTCACGAAGCCGCCTCGGGTGCGGTGATTATTTATTTAAAATCAATGGCCTTTTCTCCACGAGCTGTGGACCCATAACACCACATTGTGTGGTGTTATGGGTCCACAGCTCGTTGAGTAAAGGCCATTGGTTTTAAATAAAAGCACTTTTGCACTTTCTACCTTCCCCTTGCTCAGTAATTTGCCTCCATTGACTAGCTCATTCGGCAACATTATCGACGGTGTTGGGTTCAAGTGCTTCCAACATCAAAGGGAGTGTGGAGCCAGAACCCACATCGTCACATGCTGGAACTGTTTTATGGAGATCAAAGAGCATCATAAAATATGGCTTTAATCTTGACTTGCTTGTTTTAACAATAGTGAGAGTTGCTTGTATAATTTCAATACTTTTGTATAACTGGAAAATGTCCATCCATCTGTCAATTTGCAGTACCATCGCTTTGATTCAGAATCCATCCATCAATACTTGCCATGAGGCTTGAACCAACCTTGATCAAGATACCAGTCTATTGAAGAGCATACTGATACAACTACCTTCACTCACTCACAACAGGCAATTTTAAAGTTACCATTTCATGTAATATACCGTATAAACTTGAGATATAAGTGTTAAATACCCAGTAACCAGGAAGAACATCACCAAAACCTGCTGTATGCACAACTGTTTGCAAATACTGGTATCCTAAATACTGTATTTCTTGGGGTCTTAAAACTGCCCTCATTTTCCTGCCCAAATCACTGAGTGTGGTAGCATTTTATGTCATGTTGAACTACCATTTTTAATGCAAATTGTCTTCATGATTTTTTTAGTCTCTTAAAATACACTTCATATACCTCTATATATTATAAACCTCTTATATAACCTACATATTAACTTACATATTCACTCTCATGAGTACATTGCCTGAAAAAAATTACACTGCAATAATTTACAGTAATCTGGTAATGATGAAGATATTAGGTTAATCGTGTAGGTCCATTGCTACTTTAAAATCTTGTTCTTATACTGCATTTTTCTTCCATCAATGTTTGCTTTTTTCCAGATACTTTTGCCATTTTTCCTACTAATTAATAAGCTCCTAAAGAGATGTTCTTGTCATTGATTAGGATTTGAGGCACTCATGACAGAGAAGTGGTTGAGTGAAGTACTTCAATGAAGTAGTTGTGTCTGCTTTCTAAATCTACTTTTTTCATTGTGCCAGTATGTCATCAACATCCATTTTTATTTGTGACACGGTGACAACTTTAGGAGTATGATTTAAACATTTGTTTGATCCACCTGTCACTGTTTGAAATATTTTGCTTTTAGACTTTTTGTCCACTGTATTTCTAGTTCATGCAATCCAGACTGTACCTTCTTTAGTGTATTTTCTACCATTTCTGATGTATTAATAATTCCAAAACATTTTCAAGTAACATATACTGCTTAAAAAAAGAAAATAGACAATGGCATTGGTAGTGCTGGGAACTTTTAGTGATTTTCTTTCAGCAATTTATAGAGAGAGAGACAGTGAGGTTGGGAGCATGCACTGATGGGCTTTGCTGCACCCACCACATGACAAACCACCTAGACTGGGACCCGAGTGCAGCAGGTGACACCTCAGCATCACACTGGCACAGTATGAGGTTTTATACGGTCGCTGAGGTGCAGATTTGTGATTCCAATTGAGGCCGGATTAGACTTTGATAAAATTTTTGCTACTTTACCTTTTTCCTGTTCCCTTTCTTTCTGAGCCCTTTGTTTATATGTACTTGCATATAATATAATGAAATCCTCTTGGGATGAGTAAAAACAGGCTACCTCAGAATGATAATAAAAAATAGGTAAAATAACACTGCTGCTACTGGAGCTCTCTCTACACATCTGTCTCCTACAATGGACGAGACCAAAACCACCTCATATTCAGGATATTAAAGATCTGGGGCCTCATGTATAAAAAGTGCATATGCACAAAAATGTTGCTTTCTCCCGTTTCCACACTCACATCGCGATGTATAAAAACTAAACTTGGCGTAAAGCCACACATATTTTCACGCCGGCTAAATCCTTGGCATATGGTTTTGCAAACTGGCAGCACCCAGCGTCAAAGCAGTGCTATTGTTCCAGTGTAGTTTCCCTTTCTTTTTAGATCCACATCCCTGATGCAGCTTTATCAAATACATTGAAATTAACTGCATATTGTTTATTAGTTTAAGGCATCTGATTGTAATTACCCTGTAACAATATAATGGTCCACTGAATGGTCAAACTATTCTAAATACCATAGCTGCTTTAGCGTTGTTACTCTCAAGTATTTATCCCACTGTATCTGAGTGAGGAATCACAGCTCTATGGCAGCTGATCGTAAAGAGAATTATTGGTATACAGCTTCAAGCACACTCTGCCTCAGCCATGCGCACATTCTGTTGAACTGCTCTCTTATGACAAACACTTTAGAGCCTTCCGGATATCGCAGTTCAAAAACAGTTTCATCCCAAAAACTATAAACGCACTCAATCAGTCCATCAAATGCTCCTTGTAGATCTGTTTGTACTTATAAGTACAGTTACCTCACTGCAAACTTGCGATAGTTATAATATTGCACAACCTGAGCCACATTATAAAGCACGTATTTACATATGATGACGATATAATTTTTAAGATAAAATGCAGCAAAATATGTTTATTACATTATACAGATAAAATGTTAACATCATTTAAATAATCTGTATTGTTAATAGTTAAACATGTGAGGACACTGTGACGCAGAATTAGTGACGAGCTGGTGCCCCATTCAGGGATTATTCCTGCCTCGCACTGTATTCTTGCTGGGACTGGTGTGGCACTGGATGGATAGATGGATAGAATAATTAAACATGTACTATGAAAATATTTCAATGTTCCTTAAAAGTTTTGAATAATCGGCATTCTAAGCTTACAGATGGCTTGACATCTATTACAGAGCTGATTGTGTGGCGATTGGGTACTTGGAGAAAGAAAAGGAAGGACAGGAATTGGGGGTTAATATGTTTGAAAGTGACAGTACTGCTGCAGTAAATTATTTCATCGAAGATTGCACACAGCACAGCAAGAATCTTGCAGGAGGCAGGAACAATCTCTGGACGGGCCGCCAGCTTGACACTATCACTGCGCCACCGTGTTCACATGTTTAATAACATGCTTTAACTCCTATCATCATGAAAATGATATCAAGTATACATCTCAGTATTTAAATTATTCATAGAGCTGTAATATCACAAATTTAATGTATTCTGTGTCCTGTCAGAGGAAGAGAAAGCCCGTTTAAGAAACACGTAGTGATTCACACACATAGAGCACATAGACGATCAAATACAAAACAAAGCATTTAACGTGCTACTTTAGCTACGATGGTATTTGAGAAACTAGTAAAGTAAATGATTTTAATATGAAGTTTTTGATGTTCTACTTTAATGACAAAGTAAAGTACGTGATTAAAGTGGAAATTTTGAGATTAAAGTTGACATTTCAAGCTTTTTTCCAACTGTGTCCCTATTTTGTTTCACTTTTCTCTGTACCCTAATAAGCTTTCATATGACACTCAGATGGTGGGCTACATTTCGCCTTTTCATGGTGACTTTGATATCTGACAACTTCTTTTTTATTTCGGGCACTGTGCGACTTTGTGAACTTCAGCTTTCGAGTTTCTCCAACACTGTGTCACTCAATCAACTTCCTTTTGTTTTTTATACCACTGTTTAAACCAACGAATAGTATGTTTTTCCTTGCCTCCACTTGGTATTCGCTGAAATTCTTCTATTTTACCCCGTGCTTTTGCCATTGTCTTTTCTCAGAACACTGAGC